>NC_141321.1:23978926-24578926 GCF_037954235.1 Aulostomus chinensis
TAATATTGTAAATGATTGAAAATAGAATCCAGTCCTGAAGGGTACCCTACCACTGTATCATGTTTTTGTTGGTTTATTTTTTTATTTTTATTTTTTTTAGAGGATATGAATAAAATATTAAAGTAACCATCATCACCGATACCACTTATTCTTTTTAGGTAAAGCGACAACCCACAAGATTCAAAAATTAAAATTTTCATGCGGCTATTACTCTGTATACATATAAACTGTAAATACTACTATACATGCACAAACAAATATTCTTTCATGCCATTTCAGTGTCTAATAAAACAAAAATTACACATTCTACACTTTTTTAACAGTATTTCAACACATTCAAAAAAAACCCAAAAAACATAAGTTTGATGGTGAGGATTCATATTCCATGGTCCCAGCTGTGTGTCTGGTGAGTTCTCGTGTGTGTCTGAGCCGCTGCATTCACTGAATGTAAGATGGACAGGAGTCTGGTCACTAACCATTCGAATAATTAAAAGCGGGTCAAGTGACTGGAAGTTTACCAAATTTGTCGGCAGCAGATACACAAAGAGATTTTTTGCACTTCAGTTTTGAAGCTGGTGAAAGATGGCTGCAAGTTAGTGCAATCTCTGCAAGTATTGACGGAATTTAAGTAAAAGTGTCTTGTGTAACCTCACACTGAGGTGCAGCATGTTCTCAGGTGCCACCGAGCAAAGCAGAGAGACAGACAGAAATCAGCGATCTGCAGCTTTAAGGTCCCTGTATATCTTCCATTTATGCAGATCTATAAAAGGAGTTAAGCCTCATAGCGTTTTGTTTTCTTGTGAAAATAATTCCCAGGATAGATATTTGAAGAGGGATTTTTGAAGGTTTTTGTCAGCTCTTATATACACTATGTACTATTATACTACAAACTACTTTTACAGCTCAATTCTCAGTGCCACAGCATGACTGTCACTTTATCCCACAAGCACAATTATCTGGCAATTTTCTTGACAAAGTGTTACTCAAATGTATATATTTGTCCCTGGGTAGACAGCAAGTGCACATCTCAGAGATTGAAGACTGACAGAATAACCTGAGAGCTACAATACTGTCTGCTTTAAAAGTCCTTTATAGAGACAAGGACGGAGGAGGGGGAAGTAACTCTGAAAGACACGAAGAAAGAGAACAAAGTACATAGGGTCACACACCAGAAGACAGACAGAGAGGAAGAGACAAGGGATAAGGGGAGGATGAATAGATGAATAAATATGAGTCGGTTCTTTGCCAAACAGTGTGATCATCAGTATGCTGACATGATGCAAATGTGCCAGGGAAGTTTGTGTCTCTTCTCAGGGTTTCACTTCAGTGAGTGCAGTTTTTCTACGCTGGGTCAGGACCCAAACAGGGGTCACGGCAAGGCAAAACAATTATAATGATTAATGTCAGCAAGGAGGTAGGAGTCCAAAAACACTACAACTCTACAACTTCTGACCACTTTCACGGAATGATTTAATGTAAATGAATACAACTGATCTGCAGTAAATCCAATATGTGGGGAAAATGCGGGTCCCTTCAATTGAGGGTATTTTTCTTCCTCATGAGATCAAACTGAAGCATCAATCACTCAAAACACCTGTCAACACCAACCAGACCGCTGCCCTGCAGCAGAAGTAATCCATCCCACTGCGGGATGGAGATGGAGGCAGACGGAGGAACCAGGAGAGCCACTTAATTAAAAGAGCGAATATTTCTCATATGAACATAAAAGGAATTTTATCTAAAAAACTCAGACAATGTTCTAACCATGATGGATTTTGTCAGGTTAATCAACACAAAAATGTGTTCAAATCTGTAAGTGAACACTTCTAAGCATTTTTTTCACTAAAGCTGATTTGAAAGAAACCTCTCAGTTCATAAAAGAAATCATTTAACATCTTAAACTTATATATAAAAAAAAGTAGCTGGGAAAACAAAAGTAATGCATTTAAATTTGTGTTGAATGTACAATCCTCATTTGTTGATAATTCTACCAGCTTGAATGGGGGATAAGTGGAACTTTGAGTCATATTAGCCTGATATTTACATCTGAAAACAAAAAAAGTGTATTGTGAGTTGAATCTGCAGGTGTCTGTGTCTACTTTGTTTTGACAAATTGTAACTATAATAGTCATTAATATAGCAACAGACAGAACCGACATAAAAAGGCTCAAGATTGCAGCATACATACAAACCTGCTGACTGCCCCAAAGATCGACAAAACAGGAAGTGCCGTCACATCACCACATTAGACCTTGTCACATGGTTATCTGTGAAACACTAACGATGGGGGTGTGTTTCATCAACACCAGCAGAATGTGTTAAAGGAGGGTCCAGACCTCCAAGGCAGTGCTTGATCAGAAAACCTTTGGCAGGGTGTGTGTCAATTCAGAGGTTTTACACACACGTCCGGATTGTCTGTAATATCACGGCGACGGTATCTGCTCTCCAAGCTGTGATTTCCTGCTCTTTGGTTACACCAAAATATATTTCAGACAGCAAAGCACAGGCTGTCAAATCCATATCAGATTAATGGTCAAGTTTTCAGGCTTCTCCAGTAATTGGTGTCAACATGTACCAGTCCATGTGATGGATGGTGCAGAAATGTGTCATTTGACACTGGAGCTGTACATACCCAAAGCAGCTCAAAAGGTAAATCATATTGTGGTCATTATGAATTCTTGCAGAGCCATAAAACTAATGTCCCCCTCACACAGGACTGAGTTCATGTGGCGTGAGAGTTCTCTGGCCTGAATAGCTTTTAATTAGTTTTCTAACAAAACATCTCTCGGTTTGAAAAAGACAACCAACCTGAATAATTGTTAATGTCAAAATAATGCAGCTCTGGGAACTGAAGGTGCACAATATGATTTAATAAAAAACAAGCTTTCAGCGGAAACAGGGGAACCTCAGCAGTTCCACCTGACCAGACAAGCTATTGCTCAGCCTGAGTAATGGCCTGTCCGCACCACCATTAAATCATCCACCCATCTGATGGATGGACATGATTTTAGACCAAAGTGATCGGTCAAACCATCTCCAGCTCTAATAAATGAGGCCTACATATCACCCATCAGACGAGAGGACAAATTAGTTCATTTCACTGGTTTTAACTATGTTCATTGTCTGTTTTAAACTTTTAGTAGCATAACTCATCTGAATCTATTCTCACCAGGGCCTGACAAGAAGTAGTTTAGTTGCTATGGTAACTAAAATGCCATGTTGGGTGATGAAAGCCAGCAGCTCACTGGGGAGGTATTCAGGTTTAGGTTGATCAAAAATTGCTCATTGTTCAAACCTTCACTGTTGATGCTTATTTTTATGCTTTAGATAAATGACATATTGGATATTTAGATTAATCCCTACTTTCAAAAATATTGAGATTAACCAATGTATAAGACATGATATGGTGCCACATAGTGACACTGGTACTGTTTTGCCAGCTGCCTCATGCTGAGTTGCTGCCGGTCTTCTGGGTTTGTGAGCACTGAATGAGCATTTATCCCAACAAAGAAACTGCAAAAAAGAGTTTGTTGTTCAAAAATGAAAAATAAAAGAAATATTATGGGTCTATATGCATTTCTTCAGATATGTGACCTATTGGTCCTTCAAAAGGAAAACTGAAGGTTTTAGGGCTGCGACATCATTTATAGGTGTGTGTGTGTGTGTGTGTGTGTGTGTGTGTGTGTGTGTGTGTTCATGAAGGTTTTAGTTAGTGGCAACAGCTGGTTCAATATTCAATTTCCAGGTAAATGCATGTAAGTATTACAGGTTTGTATGTGAACAAAACTGCAACTGAAAGACTTTCCAACACTGCAGTGGTTTAGTGTATGTATAGTGAACCAATGGACCTGTATAAAAATGTTTGAGAGTGACACTTTCACAGTAGATATCTATGCACCCTCTGATCGTATTGTAAATTTTGTTGCAAATGTCTGATGAGGAAATTAAAAATTGTAGTTTTTCTATGCGGTGTAGATGTGAGGGGGGAAAAGGCCAAAACTCTCTCTTCCAGAGTTAAAAAACAGTGATGGCCAATGCCTGTGGGACTGTACAAATACATTGTCCTTTGAATGTAGACTAAAGAAGAACTTTTTTGCAAGCTCCTAGTTAGGTTCATGTATGTTACTTACAGGTTAATATTCAATCAGCACAATTATTGTTAATCTATTTTTGATATAAGTTGTTTTTTTTTTTTAAATCTTGAATGATATTTACGTCTTTTGTATACTGAGTTACAGTGAGGTATAGTGAGTCTCCACCTGTCATATAAAATGTGCCATCTAAATAAAGTTGAATGTCACATTTACATTAGAAACCTGAAGCCGGAAATAAAGGTCAGCTTGACATTAACTCAATGAAGGACATGACCAGCTACTGATTGATGAATTTGTCTTGTGAATGTAGGATTTCACAGCTGGAACAATAAAGCTGAGAAGTGGGCAATGACAACTGTGAAGAGGGTTCTGAGTTCTTGAGAAGTCTCTTCTGTACACGTCAGGAGCTTCAGATAGCTGTACTGTGTTGAGAGGGTCAGACACCCACCCACACTTCAGAACAAGTCTAAGGCACATATTATCATGTCAGGAGTTCAAAGTAAGCCTGCAGAAGATGACACCATGACTCTTACTGCTGTAATGGACAATTAAGTCTCTTGATTTTTTTTTTCTGTTAACCCAAATCAACTGAAACCAGTGCTAATGGAGCGTCAGTAGAAAAATCTGGTTTCAGGCCATAGCTGCAGCTGGCAACTGAAATATTCATATGCTGTGGCAGCAACACCACATTACACTTGTACCACTCCTGATGTGACTGAAGTTTAAACAAATATTGCAGAATATATGCCAGTCTGGTAGTTACATCAGAAAGATGGATGGAAAGATCAGAAGTGCTTTGGGGGCACTGTCTGTCACTCCCATAAACTCCCATCAGGCAACTTGTCAGACCATCATGTTGTTTTCAGAAGATTAGTCTTCAAAGAGGGGCTTCATGATGTAATTCTCACTAAATACCAACAGTGCAGTTTTAACAAGTAACTTGGCATATGCCAGACAGGTCTGAGATTGCCTGTTCAAAGAACACACATATGCAACCATTCGCACCGACACATAAGCAAGGCAGCTTTCAGGCAACTGTCCTCACAAAAACGGATAAATCCACAAATTCCATTCACAGGTTTCTTATCATTTCTCATCCATGTCCTTCAGGAAAACACTCTCATCTTGTATAAGACACTTGAGGCAACAAGCCGCTTCACAACATGAAAGGAAAAATATAAAGGAAGCTTTACGTCATTGCTGCAAAATAGCTTTCTGCCATCATTAGGTGCTGCTTGTCATGAGAGACAGGATGTCAGACTCCCAGAAATGAGACCCTCAAACAGAAAAAACTAGGTGGCAACTAGGGCAGTATTACTAGCTAACTTAGTAACTTCTATTAAAACATTCATGAACATCATGAATCTAAAATTTCTCATCAACGGGGAGCCAACCTGTAAACATCTTTGCATCTTTTTACCTTTCTAAGTTGAGGTGGGAAACTTGTTAGGAACGTTTTTGTTTTTTTTATTCAACCATAGTTAACTTTATTATGCAAGGTTGCATAATGAAATAACTACAAAACAGTCATAAAATATTTAGCATGGCCACTGAAGCTACGTGGATGGCAGAGTAGTAGTCGTACAACTGCTGTGTTCAGATTCTATACGTCTTACAAGACTGATTTGAACACAGCACGGTGATTTCAAGTTCCATTTCCTGTACCTCCATATTATCTGCTACAACACAAACCAAGTGACGAGTGTGGCATCTGCAAGCATCCAATAGATGATTCAATTATGCCACCACCTGCCTCCTGGAAGTGGTGCTGGTTTTTGTACCATTTGCACAAGCTTTAATAATATATGGCCTGCAGCCTTCTGGACTGAGGGAACACTTTCTATTCTTCTGCTAATCAGAGGGTTTTTTTAAAGGCTGCTTGATCTCAATGTGTGAGGAGTCTGCCGCCTCCAGACAATGCATCCTCATGTGCTTGATAAAAACAGGTAATGGAATCTCCTGTTTCAGCCAGTGTGGCAGGATGACGGTCTCTGGGAGCGGGTGCAGAGTGACGGATATGCAGTTTCCTGATGTCGCTCATGATTTTCCAAGTTCACTTGTGGTTCAGTTTCCTCCAACATATCTTTATTCAGCCTTGTAATGATTGGGAGGGTTGTCATGTGCTGTGCAGCACTAAAATCCCCATTCATAATTCATCAAAACCTGAACAAAGCTCTAAACTGTTCAAATGACAGTAAATGAGACATAAGTACCTTCTTCTGAACAAAGTCCATGATGTTTTTGAAGTCCAGGTCATCGTAGTAGTTAACAATGCCTTTGCGTATGTTCTTGTTCAGTAATTCCACCGTCTGTATGACAAGAGAAAAAAGAACAGAACAAGACAATCGACATGTTCATAGGGTGAAGGAGGTCATGTTACAATCAATGTGTCTGATTGATGCCCGATAGGCTGGTTGGGGAGGAAAAGCTGCCATCAGCCAAGGTGACTTATCTGCTGAAGTGGAAACTGTAAATATGAAAGTTTGACAGCTCACATCTGCCAGTCACAATCTGGTGCAGCAGCAAAGTCACATCAGGTTAATAGCAGTGCCTCCAGAGTCTGAGAAATATTTTCAAACTGGAAGTACATTCATGAAGAGCTTTTCATTTAGTGAGGTCAACATTTATTCCCTCTATTTACTCCACTCTTTGTTTTTGATACATTTGTCTCAGCAGTAGCTGTGACAGCACTGCTCTATGGGTTTGTGTGTCATCATGGTGTCCTGGAGACGAGGACTGCGGAGGAACTACCAGGGTTTGGGGGATTTAGCAGGTGTTCATACTCACTGACCATTTCATTAGACACACCTCTAGTTTATGTTTTCCTGTAACGCAAAACAACAGCTCTGCTTCTGTGAAACTGGGGATTAGCATCTCCATGGGCCATATATGATCTTTACTTGCCATCATATTTTGAGCACTGCGCCAGTGTGGCAAAGATTTTATGTAGATTTCTAAGTGTGGACATGATTCCAATGATTTCTGACAGGTTATATGGAACAGATAAATGGAACCAGCTGCCAACAACTGGCGCTATATTTTAGCCATTCCTCTCTTTCAATATGCAAAACAGATGAAGCATATCTTCACAAAAGCAGCATCTCACAGCTAAAGTTATCTATATGGATCAGCCACAGTAGTTTTTGGGGTTTGCAATAAAACAACTGAATGGGAGCAGAATTCATCATAGGTCAAATGAGAATCTGCCAGCTGGGATGCACTTGCACGTGGTTCAGATTTGAGGGCCAGATGTTTCTTTTTCAGAGGAAAAACCTGCCAATATGTAATTTTACATCACCCACATATAGCACATCAGTCAACGGTGACGATTTTCAAAAACTACAAAAAGTTCCAGTCTTTACATCGAGGTAAACATTATCAGTTTAGATCTTCAATATTCAAAATCTCGTTTCCTCACCACGGGAGGTGAAATTTCTCTCTCTAACTCCCCAACTACTGATCTGTGCCATTGTTCTCGAAAGGTCAGGCTATTGATCACTCTGGTCAGCTCACCTGGTTATGGAACACCAGCGCCAAGATTCCTCCCAGCAGCTCCAGGATCAGACACACAGCCAGGGTGTACATGAACTGTGACCAATCAGACAACAGGCAGACATTCTTATCAGTCAAACCAGGGACTACAACAACAACAACAACAACAACAACCTCTAATTGATTCATTCATTTTTAAGGGAGGATTGGTTGGTTGGTACATTAATATCTGAAAGTTAAGTAACTGAAAAAACAAAATTTGAAAAACAAAACAAATAGATACCACTATAAGTACTGTGTGAAGTTTAGAAAAAAAATGAACAGGCAAAAGTCAGTATCAGTGTCAGTATTCGCCCCCCCCCCCCCCCCACCCCGGCAGCCCCTGCTCTTCTGATGATTGGAGAGCTTCTGTCCATCTTTTTTGCTCTGTTCATGATTCCAGCACTGAGACCAGCAAATGACACCCATTTTCTTGCCTCCACATCTGTGATGAGCATTTTATTTCATATCTTAGGAAATTATGGTTCTTTGCAAATACTAAGGCAGTTTAGGGGGCCATCATCCATTAATGGCTAAAGATGGAAGTAGACGTTAAACTTGTGTGTGTGTGTGTGTGTGTGTGTGTGTGTGTGTGTGTGTGTGTGTGTGTGTGCACAATTTCATGACGTACAACTTGCATTTGTGTGTTTACAGTTTCAGTCATGCACTAAGTTTTAGTGGTGCGGCCCCACGTTTCTTCACAAGTGCACAACTACGGCGTGTACAGTGTCCATCTATCTTTACCTTCTCAGCAACCAGTCAATGATTCAGGCAAGACTATCTGCATTAGTTCTCTGTGTTTTTATCTACTAACACCAACAAACTGGTGCAATACCACTCACCACTTTCAGCAGAATTAGATTATCCCTCAGTGAAGCCAAGACTCCGATGAATGAAACAATAAACATGACGATTCCCAGAAGGATCAGGATCAAAGCTGGAGCCAAAAACACTCCCTCCAGGGTCTTGAAGCGCTGCCTCTCCACCTCAGCGTAGATGCCCACAGCAAGGATGAAGCCACCTATCAGCTGGAAACACAAAGAGAAGCACTGGAGTCCAACAGCTGGATTATGATGGACGTGCGCGTAGGCTGATTAAAACGTGACCACAGTCGCTTCTATAGCAGCTTTGTTCTTTCCCTGAGGATTAATGTTTGCCCTGTTGAAGCAGAATAAGACCATGCAGTTAAGCACATAGAGTGGAAAAAACAAAACCTACATTATATTTAGGACATTTACAACACTAACTTTTGGCTCTGTATTTTCAACCACAGAACTTCCTCCATACTTCTGTGTATTCCTTGTACTCACTTGCCTTTATCTGCAGCACCGCGGATCAGCTGCATGGACCCACTGACTACTGAAGTTAAGACCCTTGAATGAAAGCTTCTACCAACCCCACGGCAGACTTATTAAAGCTATGCTAAAGAGAGTATATTGCCACGAAGATAAATGATGACATCTGGATTTTTGGACATTGTTCCTTACTAATAAAAAATAAAGAGACTAGAGCAAATACAGTAAGGTTATTTTTTCTTAATTATACAGTTTACTAAAGCAAAAGCTCGAGTCCTAGTCCAGAGTGCTGACTGTACATTTTACAAGAGTCTGTACTGTAAACAATAGATATTTAATACTAGGACATGAACAAACATTCATCTAGCTGGTCTATATGCAGTAAGTTCAAGCCTTTTTTCAACGCAGATTCTTTAACAGGACTTCGGGAAAGCACACTTCCTCATAAGCAGTGACGGTGAGCCAGCGTGTATGCTGATAAGAAGACAACACTGCATTATTAAGAAGTAAGAGCATGTATGAACTCAACATTCAGTAGAGAAGACGTAACAACAGGAGATCTACACTCATATACGGGTTACTGGAAACATGGAGACAGGTCAGCGAGCTAGAGCGTACTGTATTAAACCACATTTGCTTTTATCTTCTGGTGCCAAACTCTAAATATCCTAATGTGATGTCTGTCTGAATCTCTGGAGGTTCCACAGTAAACCATACGGCCTAAATTGGGCCCAATTATAATCTGCTTTCTCGCCATCCTTAAGTGGACTTCAATAACTTTTATTGTCAATAATTGTTTCCTTAATTATGTTCTCTGACACTCTTGGCTGGATAACAAATCAACTGGGAGCAGGATCACACACACACGTATGCCTTATGCCTTTTACTCAATTACACTGAAATAATTTGATAATCAATTCAAGTCTGGTTTCAGTCTTTGGGAACTATCAATGCAGTAATGCAGTTGGTTGTTGAGACTGCATGCGCACGGCACACGCACACACACACACACACACACACACACACACACACACACACACACACACACACACACACACAGAGGTTTATGTTTCCAACCATATTAAAAGCCCAAGCATCTCGATGATGTCATTGACGACAGGTCAGTCGGTCCATCTGTCCACCACTTGGGGCCAGAGTCACAACCCAACAGCTTTCAGGTGGTTGTCATGAGACATTTTTAATGTTCCCTGGCTTTTCCTTGTCCTAATTCTAGTTTTATTTACTGCAGTTGTCCCTCCATGGCCTTCATATAAAAGTGAAATTTTGACGCCATTTTCTTGAGACTTTTCATTTCACTTTAATGTACAAAGCAAAACAAACAACACCAGTGGCCTAAAAACCACTGTCCAAATCAAAAACACCAACTTTGCATAACGTTGTTGCGTGAGTGTCAACTGTCAAAGTTCTTGTGCAAAAACACCTCATCTATGATGTACAGACTAAAATAAGCAACTTGATGACTAATTAATTTTAAACTTGATATGTTGATTTTATAAATTTAAATAAAAGGTTGTGGGGAAAAAAAATCACAATATTATCCACCCCCTTAGATGTTAGGAGTTTGATTTTGTTGACTCGTCTACTTGAAGGACTGATTAGTGGTCAAAAAGGGTTACCAGTCACCAGCCCAGCAGTTAGCTTTTTTCTCATAAATGCTCAGCCTGACTGTGAATCAGTCAGGATAATGTGTTTCTACTCGTACTCTTGAGGGAGGCTCGACTGAATGCTTGCTACTCATTTCTCATCACCATGTTAATGTACGCTGACATTTCAAGTACAGAATAATCGCTATAAAACAGACATTAAATCAGCTAAGCTCCAGTCAAATCTTAGATTAAAAGGGCCACTTTCTCAGATTCACGGACTGCCAACTGCACATTAGCTAAATAGGTCTGTAATGTGATCAGACATCTGAAGCAGGGACTGGAAAAATGCCAAACAATTTCTAAAGACGATGAGTTATTCAATCTTTTATTTATCCATGGGGGGGGGGGGGGGTCAAACACTGGCAACATCGTTCCTCACTTAGACATTGTCATGTGTCAATGGCCATTGACACTGGAGATTATTGTCTTCACACAGGAAATCAGAGCAAAGACTATGAAAACTCATAGCTCATACAAGTGCAGAAACAATACTGGGGAGGGTTTCTTTTCTCCTTCCCCTTGTTGTCTAAGAACAGAGGATGTCCCATTGTGTTCACATTGTAAAGCCCCTTGAAGCAAATTCTGATTTGCGATTGCAGCCTTTATAAATTAAATGAATTAATGCATTAATAATTAAACTTTTTTCCTCAAAAGTATGCAGTACCTGTGGATTTCTTTGTCCTCCATGCAAACCACCATATAAACTTGTGTGTTCCAACCCACTATGATGACAAACAACTTACTGAAGCTTCTTACATTGTCCTTTGCACCCGAGTGACAAATCAAAGTTGAACAATAATATCTTAGGATGTGTCAGCACTCTAGTTAGATTTAGACACAAAATGCAGGTAAAAATCAATTTGGGTTGAAAAAAAAGCACTTTTGTTAAGCTTCAAAGATCAATGGTTGTTTTTAAAGCTTTCTCTTGTCCTCCGACAGAGATCGAACATCAGTCTCCCACACCAAAGTCCGTGGTTTTTGTTGAGCCATCCATCACCCCCACAGCCTGCCTTCTTGCATGGACTTCCCTGTGATATAGTGACACATTTCGTGCTATTCTGTGGTCTTGATTACTACAGTCACAAGATGGCATCTGTCAATGTAGCATTTATATACTGGAAGTTGTTATTACTGGTTGCGCACACACACACACACACACACACACACACACACACACACACACACACACACAGCTTCACTCTGGCAGGTTGGATAACAGCATGTTGCTACTGCAAACACTTCATCCTTTGGCACATTTGTTTTTAGTTGCTGTCTGCCTGCCCACATTCATTCTTCAGCCTTTCCAAATAAGACAAACAAGACAGAGAAGAGAGTGAAGGGAGCAAGGAAAGACGGGCTGCGTTTCACATTTGTCGTATGTGTTTATACTCCACCATCACGTCTTCTCCTTAAATGTCCCTGCACTCCGTTGGCTGGCTGCTCTCGCACGCCCACCCCAAAGTCACTTATTCAGCAGAGCAGAGGGCACTTAAAGCATTTCAAAACAAAAGGGCTTCTTCCAACGGTTCTTTATTGTTTGATTCTCAGCATACACAACCAATAGCTGCAAATGATGCATTAAGCCAAAGTCAAGTTGTATTACATAATCGGCAACATGTCACTGTGTTATTAGTGTGCTTGACTAACTACTGTGAAAATGTCCAGCTCTGAAACCAGGCAGCAGACTCCTAAGTTTGAAATCATGTTACTTTCTGCATGTAGATTGTGTGCTAATGGATATGGAGGCTAGACGCATCTGATACCACCGAGAATACGGGAGGCTGGCTTTTTGTACTGTTGACAGTAAAGTGCCATTTGTCCAGCTGTCTGTGAGGCTGGCTGGGCCCAACCTTAGAGATGAGGGTGAGGGGCTCAGACACCCCTCCAGTGGGAGCTCAAAGAAGAGCTAGAGAGGCTCACAACTCCCTCTTGACTGGACAAACTAACACTACCATTCTTTCTGTCTCAATGGTGCGATATAATATACTGCACCATAGAGACGCAATGTAATGCGGTAAAATAAAAGCATCCAAGTATTTAGAGGTAAATGGGCACAGTTTTAAGGGACAAAATGGGGTTCAGTATTTTGTTAAAGGTCAGTGGTTCTCTAGAGGAAGTGGGGACTAAACCAGCAAACCTTTGCTTAATTAAGAGCCTCTCCATCTCCTGAGCAATGTCAACCCCGTGGGCATCAGTATGAGCCCATGGTTGAGTGTGTTCTCAGTATATCTTCACAAGGTAGAAATAGAGAAAAGCAGGCAACCTCCTCAGCCCTCAGCCCTCAGCCCCGGGCAAGAAGCTTGGATCAAATTAGGGAGGGTTAACCTTTCAATCTAAAATGGAATTTGCCTTTTCACTACTCTGAAAGTCAACGGCGTGAAGTACTGCATTAATTATACCTCAGCACCTCAATCACGTCACAACACTCAGCATCAGCATTGCATTGCAACATAATGCTTTGGTATAAAAGATGTTTAATTATCATCACATATTTACTCAATTTCAACTTACCATTTTGTATTGTCATATTTTTTTAGTACCTGAACGAATGCGTGAATGTGTCTTTTTGAGGTCCTTTCTTTGTTTTCTTTCTTCTTTTTAATTGCTCTGAATCTCAAATTTCTCAAAATGTTCAATTCTCCTCTTAAAGAGAGTCCATTATGACACAGACTTCTCCTCAAACCACCTTCACGCTTGAGTTTAGTTTTGGTTTTGCTCTCCTTCAACAATAACACCTGTAATCAAACAGTATAAAACCAGATTAGATCAGGTTGTTGTTCTTGTTACACCTGGTGTAGAAGGAAATACATAACCCTCTCCTGTACATTATTGCTGCAACAACATTCTATTTTGCTTGGAAGTTTGCAGCCTCAGCAGTTGGTCTCCAGTACATGAACATCCTGTCCTGTTGCACTGTCTCAGTGTGAAGGAGGCAATTATAAAAGCAAACAGTGGGAAAAGGAAGCACACCTCAGTAATAGTTTTAGACAGCTTCAAAACATCAACACACAGCAAAGCCCTGAAGCTGAGTGGGACAGCAACGTTGTAGTTGCCTCTTTTTCTTGTTTCTATGATAATTACAAGAAATGTGGCAAATGTTACAGAAGCTGACACGCAGTCAAAGACCACTAAATTACACCGTTGGAGGACACATTACTACAAGAACGCTGCTGGAGCAAATTATGATCAAGCCACTTTAAAGAGGGTTCGTGGAAAATTGCTGGGTCAGCATTTCTTGAAGGATGTGACATTGTGTATTGTGAGTATTTCTGTCGCATAAAAAAAGCAGTTGTTGGTAGAAAAAAAAAATAACTCTCTCACTTGTTGCTTATCAAGACAGCATTCACTCTCCATAATACACCCATTACTGCCTCTTCAACTCACTCTCTCATCCTCTCTCTGCATGAATGAAAATTTTAAGAATGTCTCGCAGAATAAGTGACTTCCTTAGTGCACCCAGCGCTGTGTTAATCGGCCATCTGTCAGAACAAATACTGTACATTCTGTTGTGCTGTCTATGAAGGGAACAGCTGCACGGTTCGCACAAAAACCCAACGACAAACTACGAGCCATCAGGCTTGAATCTGGTCTTTAATCAGTATTACTTCAAGGCACTTCAGCAAACAATTCTTCACTCATAAAATTAAAGCGCGTGTCTTTAGTTAAATATGTGACTTTAAAAAGGTAAGTAAGAGTTAAGTAAATTAGAATCATTTGAATGTCTTCCTCTTGTTTTTTCACAGCATCTCAGCTGGTGATTAAGTACCAAAGCACTTAAATTTGTAGATATGGACTAAGCTGCCTGACAGTTGAGGATGTGTCTGTTCGTCTGCTGTGATTCTCCAGACTAAAGCGAATCCATACCCTACTAGGTACTGTTATGAAGCCATGTCTAACACCAAGGTACCCATAATATGTGGTTGGTTACGCAGTACTTCATCTGAGCCAGACAACGAGTATTCTTCAGGAAACTTACTTCTCTTGGAAGCACTCAGAAATAAACTCTGACTTTTCCACCCTTG
The DNA here is from genome assembly GCF_037954235.1 of Aulostomus chinensis. Lineage (NCBI taxonomy): Eukaryota > Metazoa > Chordata > Actinopteri > Syngnathiformes > Aulostomidae > Aulostomus > Aulostomus chinensis. The sequence goes on from NC_141321.1 coordinate 23,993,536, forward strand.
CGTGTCTTATCTTTCTTAGGTAAGGGATTACCAATTCAAATATTCCTTTATCTGCCCACAAACAAATCCGCTGCCGGTTACACACCCAGAATTGTTATGCAACCAGCACTGGAAACTTCTCTGGTACAGGCTTAAAGATTGGTATCTGTGAGCATGAGAGGCAGTTCAGCCTTTTAGTTCGCAGGACCATCAGGAGCAATTAGGGGCTCAGCGTCTTGCTGAAGGATACTTGGACATGGTCACCGGGGGAAGTGAGGATCGAACCAGCGACCCTTCGGTTGCTAGACGGCCTTCCTACAGTACCTCTGAGCCATGCACCCCCTTCCTATGGGAATGTTAAGGCAGCAAACAGAAGAGGAAATCCAGGCTGACCGGACCAGAAACGTGCAGATGTTGCCCTCAGTCACTGACAGCTGAGGAAGCTTGGGATGTATGATAACTATTGTTCAAGCAGAGCTTAAAATAAGTTTGGTTCAACTGAAATGCAACGACTGACCCAAGGATGGTGATTCCTTCTAATACTGTGAATCATACCGTAACATCAGTCAAAGTCATCACAAGTAAACATTTATTTCCTATTGGCTCAGCACGAGTGTACATTTAAGATTTTTGACAGGATTATGAAAAACAGTTAAAGACTTGTGGTTTTTAATTAATTAATTTATGTATTAACCATTTCACTGTTTAAACAAACCATGAGAACAATCAGAGAGGTTCTTGTTTTCTGTTCGCATTTCTTTTTTCCCTTTGCTATTAATTCAGACTTTGTTGTTTATATAATGTAGAATCCATGTATTTAGCTTTTGGCGTATTATGTTACTGGAGGCCTACATCACTTAATTATCTCCTCCGTTTGACTGAAGGGCACACAACTGTCATGTTTGAGAAAATGAGCTTTGAATGTACAAGTGGCATTGAAGTTCAGTTGAATTGTTCGGAAACAAATAAAGAAAACTAGAAGGAGAAACTTTTGTGACCATGTGAGGGGAAGCACAGTGATGAGCAACACAACAGTTTCATTCCTTCTCCTCATTCACCTGTGTGACATCGTTACTCTGGAGCAGGAAAGAATATTCCAGCCTGTTAAAACAATGCAGTGCTATTCAAAACAGCAGGCTTAATGTATGAGACCTGGTCCAAGTCATGTCATGTGGAGCAGGGCTTTCCACAAACGCTGGAGTAGCATGTGGTTCCTGAGCCACTCATGACTCACATGGTGCTCCGTCTGACCACAGCTGGACACCAGACACGAACGACAGCTTCAGGAATCAACCAGACAACCACCTGGTCTCTCTTCCTCCACGGTCTTTCCATCTCCCTCTGCTGTCAGCCAGGTGGGGTAAAGGTGCACCGGGGCGGGTGTGGCCACCTCGTAGTAGCAGGACGGTTAAAAAAGAACAGCACTCCGCAGGTACAACACCTGTCGCTTCCAAGCTCTTTATGACACGCTTCAGCTCCAGAAAGGTCTGGATAGTTTCTACCATGACACATTTAAACCGTCTCCTCTGTGTAGCCACAATACCCATCGAGACACACACACACACACACACACGTATCATGTCTAACCGCTCCAACGAAGTCCACACGCAGTTACTCACCCACCAGACGATGGCATAGGAGAAGAGGATGAATTTGAGGAAAAGATAGGAGCATCTGTGACAATATCGGATCTCGTCGTTGCCGGACATCGCGGCGGCGGTTGAGGACGGTTGACTCCAGCGGCTCTCCGCCTGGTTGACTGCAGCACTTCCGCGTTGTCATCGTCACCACACCTGGGAGCTCGTGCGCCTATGGATGCAGGCGTTGGAGAGAAATTATGGTTGCCAAAAATAAATGCTCGAATACGTAGCTCGGATTACTCTACAGGCTCTAAATGTGCCCCCCAGTAAGAGTCTATTATTAGACGTGAATGGCTCGAGGGAGATGAAGTGGGTTTTGATCTGTGTTCCCTTGAATACATCCATGAACGAGAGAGACTGTCATTTCTGTAGACTGGAAAGTTAAGCTGTCTACAACTTGTTTATCAATGCTGTAAACCAGGACATTATATACAGATATATATACATATATATGTATATATATATATGTATATATATATATATATATATATATATAACCAGGACATTATATACATATATATATACAGGACATTGTATACATTATATACAGATATATATACATATATATGTATATATATATATGTATATATACATATATATATGTATATATATATATATATATACATATATATATACATATATATGTATATATATATATATATGTATATATCTGTATATAATGTCCTGGTTTACAGCATTGATAAACAAGTTGTAGACAGCTTAACTTTCCAGTCTACAGAAATGACAGTCTCTCTCTCTATATATATATATATATGTGTGTGTGTGTGTGTGTGTACTGTGGCCACGAGATAGAGGGGAGGACATAACTTTTGGTCAAATTAATCAGATTGTGGGAATAACTGCTATTTTGTGGCCATGAATTAATCAAATGCGTAAACAACTTACAAACTATCAGATATTACACATGTAGGTACAGATATTTCTCTTTTTTTGCACAATTGATGTTAATATGAAGGAAGACGCAAACTTTTTTTTAATTAGAGGAACTGCATTAATAAGACACCGTAAGAGATTTACAAATTAATTTACGCTATTTCTGTTCATGATACATTTCATATATTAGCGATATTTGTATTTTTCTTTTATTTTTAAAGTGTGGTGCGTTTCTTCACATCTGTATTTTTGAGTGTACAATAAACGCAGCAACTTACTGTAAAACGTATCTTTGCCCCCTAGTGGGGACACCAGGAGGCCCTCCCGAAGGAGTCACGACTGTACAGTTTATGAGGACAGACATGGACCACAAAAAATGCCAAAATGTGGTATTTATATTGAGACTTTTGAAATTATTACTGTAGATTATAGGATACAGTTTCGTTCTGTGTACTGTAGGTCAATCTATCCATAGTGTGCTTCAAGATAAAATTTTTAAAAAAACACTAGTGGTAAACTACGTGCAAACTGCAGCCTACCCATCGTACCGCACTATTTTTGTAGTTGAACGTTGGATCAGAAAGTTGACTCAGACGTGCTTCAAACACTTGAATTTGTTTGACAGCCATTAATAAACTCAAACTAAGTTCCATCTTAAAACTCTCCAATTGTCAACAACTTCCCACATTTAACAATTAGTTTTTATTTTGAAGGTACTGATTAACTGGAGTTTTGGAACCGCAGGTACTCTGGAGAAGACTGCAGGTCTTAAGACTTTCTGAAGAAAAGAAACTCCTGCCTTAATCATTTGCAGTTAAACATGTATGAGGGGCAAAATGTTTGGATACTCAGACCTTGATAACAAGGTGCATGTTTCTTCTATATATTTAGGCCTTGATGACAGATGGAAGGAGACGACCATCACTCCTCTCTTGTACAGCTTTAGCAGCATCAAGCATGTTGGATCTCAGGGTGAGAGCTGTCGCCTGCTGCTTCCTCCAAAGGTATCATCTTTGGAGGAAGCAACCTTCTCCCTTAAAGGCCTGACAACACCAGTGCAAAAAGAAATAAAGTCGAGACACAATCTTCATTTGTATTATGAGAGCAAGATGCTCAACTGTCATTTTCTCAGCGCAGAAATGAAATTCTGAACACTTCTTGAACCCTTACATCGTCTAGTCACTTACCTGTGCATTTCATAAAAGCAATTTCTCACTGGGTTGAACAAATTGCAGATGTTTCTGCACCATCTTTCAAACGATTATGCAAAATTGTCTGCTGTCTCTTGAATTATTGTTATCTTGTTTGTGCTGTTGATCAAAATGTATGTCGTGCACTAACCAAAATATCATTGCATTACTTATAACAATTCAAGTGTATTATCAGTACATTCTTTTTCGACCTTACTGTGAACATGAGCTGAATCGCTATGAGGATGAATTTTAGATTTTTTTTTCCCTCGTGAGGAGGAATGTGTGAGATCTACCCGCGATCAACCTGTCAGCGGTCCAAGCACAATACAGTGCGCAGTGATTTGCAGTGGAGAAATGGAGGAGGTAGAAGTGATCGAGGAAAAGGGTGTGTTCTGGATTATATGGTGGCCACTATTGTGGAGCATCTCAATCAGGACCTCCCAGTCATATCTGATGAGGATTGACGGGTGCAGTTGAATGTTTGGGGGGAAAAAAAAACTATTTCCTCAATCATTTACATATTTTTTTTTGAAAGGTAGTCGAACAACATGTGATATAATACTGCAATGCTTCATGGGACACACTTTATCCACATGCACACATATACAACATATATGCACATACTGTGTATACATAATATATAACATACATGCCAATGTTTTGTTCTTGATCTTGTTAAACCTTCGGCAAATTTCCAGCGGTATATTAAATACAGAAAAGGTGCAGCATTGGGCATTTTCATCAGAACCCCCGCAACGCCTTTCATGAGGGGCCATTGGTGATTCAGTGGACTCTTGGCTTCTTCACAGTGATTTACAGGAATATTATTTAGACCATTTATGGTTCAGACATCCTCCTTTTTTTGCTCTAATATCGCATGGGCACTGGTGGACTGATGCTCTCCAGAGGCTCTCCTGCCAACCTGTCCCTCACATCATCAAAACAGTATTTACTTCTGAGAGATAAACTGATGATTTTGAGCAAATCACTGGCTCTTTGTTGTGTGGTGATGTTTCTTTGAATTTTTTTCAAAGTGAATGATTTGCTGGACGAGGAAGTGTAACTACAAAACATACATAGGAAGTGGTCAGATATAATCTTTGAAGTGGCTTTAGGCAAGGCAAGGCAGTTTGATTTGTAGAGCCGTTTTCACAAACAGTTTGTCTCAAAGGGCTTCACATGGCATCATAACAACATCCTCTGCCCTTAGACCCTCACATCGACTGAGGAAAAACTCCATAGAAAACCCTTTTAACAGGGAAAAATCTGAGAAACATCAGGGTGAGCAACAGAGGAGGATCCCTCACCCTGGACGGACAGACGTGCAGTGGATGTTGCTACAGACAAGAAAACAGTTTACAATACAAAATGTGGGAAACATGGAAATGTTAATAACAGTTAAAGAAGGAAGCTTCTGGTAGGGGAGGCAGGGAGAGCAAGCCAGCTTGATGGGGGACTGGATGGTAGACTGGTTCGTGGAAGGGGAGCGCGGGCCGGTGTAACAGCAGGGGATGAAAAAGGGGGGTGGGGGGGCGATGCAGGCGGCGGTTGGCGGAGAGAGATGGAGCTCCTGTGGATGTGTGGAAACACAGAGAGACTGCAAGACACCAAGGCCAAACTACAAAGTGCAACAAGTAGTGGTAATGACAGTTCCAAAATGTGCGGGGAGGAGAGGAGGAGGGGAGAGGAGAGGAAAGGAGAGGAGAGGAGAAGAGAGGAGAGGAGGGGGGGGGGAGAGGGCTCCATGTAACCTGATGTGTCCCCCAGCAGTCTAAGACTATAGCAGCATAGCTATCAATGGTCCAGAGCTACCTGAACCAGTCCTAACTGAAGGCTCTGTCATAGAGGAAGGTCTTAAGCCTGGACTTAAACGTAGTTAAAGTGTCTGCCTCTCTGACCCATGGAGAGAGCTGGTTCCACAGTAGAGGAGCCCGGTAACTAAAGGCTCTACCTCCCAGTCTGTTTTTAGAGATACTGGGAATCACTAACAGACCTGCATTCTGGGAGCGGAGTGCTCTGGTCGGACAGTAGGGACTAATGAGTTCTTTCATATAGGATGGAGCTTTATCATTGAGCCTCATAAGTCAACAGAAGGATTTTGAAGTCGATTCTAGATCCTACAGGAAGCCAGTGGAGAGAAGCTAAAGTGGGAGAGATGTGTTCTCTCTTCTTAACTCCCGTCAAAACCCTCGCTTTAGGTGCTGTAAAAGGAAATGTATTTGGCATCAGATAGACTTTTGGTTTCTTTGATAATGAAAATCAGATTGATGTTCCAATCCAACTAAATTTCTAATTAATTGATTATTATTTGTTATTTATTAGTTTAAGATTGTGATTAGTTCACAGCAACTTTAAACTAGCAAAATACTAACATCAGCTGTTGAAAACATCCATCCATCCATTTTCTTCTGCTTATCCTGTTAAGGGTCGCGGGGGGGGGGGGGGGGGGGGGCTGGAGCCTGTCCCAGCGGCTTTCAGGCAAGAGGCAGGGTTCACCCTGGACACGTCACCAGTCCATCACAGGGCCAACATAGAGAGACAATCATTCACACTCACAGTCACGCCTACAGTCAATTTAGAGTATCAATCAGCCTCATCCTCTCTTGATGTCTTTGGACTGTGGGAGGAAGCTGGAGTACCAGAGAGAACCCACACAGGAACAGGAGAACATGCAGACTCCACATAGAAAGATCCCGTGCCCGAGCCAGGACTTGAACCCAAAACCTTCTTACTGTGAGGCGACAGTGCTGACCACTGCACCACCGTGCCACCTTATAGAAAACATTCTATATCAAATTAATGTTGAAATTAGGCATTCTGATATTGAAGTTATTTACAAGATACCGCAATCCACCAAATATTAAAGTTGACATGGATGCCTTCCGGGACATGAGGTGGCATGATGCAATGGAGCTCTGTGTCTTCAGAGTGAACAGGACGCCAACTGATTTTCTCAGCAGGTTTTGGCTGTGGATAGTAAACACTGTTATTCTTCCCATTTGCCTCAGGCTCAAAGTCCCACATGTTTATTTAGTAAAGTTTTCCCAGCTTGGTGGAAAATGTCCTTTTTCTCCGCTTGTATCCTTTAACATGCCCTTCATTCAGCCTTGTTGGCTATTGAGGATTTGTGAGCTGGTGAAAATCCACGAACAAAAGAGAGAAAAAAAGACTAAGCGCGTTCAGCTGAAATCAGCAGGCTCTCCCTCTATCTGTGCAAACAAATGCACAAATACAACATGTTTCCCCTGATAGGGAGGTGTGTGTGTGTGTGTGGGGGGGGCACTGGGCAGAAGAGAAACTGAAACAGGAATTAAGTTTGGAATCATAGACGTTGAGGTGGTACAGTAGTTAGAGAATATTAAAAGCAACAGCCAACACAACAAGGAAAGAGAAGCAAATAGGACATTTCACACTGGAAGCACAGTACTGACATCATATTGTTTGAGGTGTGTTTCATCGCTTCAAGGGGAATCAAGTTTATGGCGAAACGTCACTACAGTACTTTGGAGATGCACACATCGTACAACCACACAGGACGTACAAGCAAGTGTTCTCAGCATCACCTCGTTGCTTTAAATTAGCAGGGGGGGCAGCCTCAAGCGATACACAGCAGATAAGCGCAACAGTCTATAGCCTTCCTGAAGTATTTAAAAGCTGACCCAAGGACTTACAAATAGCCATCAGGCTTTTCTTCCAGTCTGAAAGTCTAAATTAAAGGCTATAAATGTAATTTATTGACTTGAACTGAGAGAACAGAGTCTTAACTTTTCATGAGTCCAATGATGTAATTCAGGATGTAATCAAGGGCTTTATGGGTCTATGCATGAACAAGTAAGGAAAATGTATGACTATTCAATATTGTCCTACCTTTTGTACCTTCTGGCTGTAAGACACAATAGCCAACCTTGAAAAGGCGTTATACAACATTTATTTATGTCTTCACTGTATCAGACAGAACCAAAGAAAATTTATAGTGGATTCTTATAGGCAATTACACAGGGAACCGGTGCAAAGGGCTGCAGTTCAGAGACAGAGGGAATTGGTGGTTACTAATCACGCCCTTCCTCTGCAAAGGCTTTCTATCAGAGCTGCCAGTCTACCTTCACTTAACAGATCCCAGATCTGTTTCATTCATAATCCTCTTAATTTTGTATTGTTTTATGGGTTTGGGTTTCAATTCTCAGATTCTTCCTTCAGACAAACATTTTGCATCCCCGATATGAAATTTTCTTTCGATTCATTCATGATCTGCGTTTCATTCATTTCCCCGTCCTTCTCCCTCCACCCCCACTCCGCCTCACACCCACCTGTGCGTAGTTGGCGCAGCTCCAAGCTCACAGTGCCTGACAGTCTGCGCGTCTCCGTCACTCTCAGCTCCGCAAACCAGCAAGTTGCACATTCCAGGAGAGAGCGTCTGTGTGTGTGAGCGCGTGTGTGTGTGCGTTTGTGCGCGTCTGAGAGAGACCAGAGGTTTCTTGTTGGATTATTGGATGGATGGACCTGGCAGGATGACCATTGCGCTGAACGACGCCAAATCTCGGACTTAATCAGCAAAGAAATGACACACTGGTGATAAGAGTGTTTCACCGCGTAAACATAGAGGTAAGCTAGATGGAAGTTACAGAGTGACAGAGACATTCTCTCCTTTTATTTTTGCTGAGTGCCGCTGCACATGATTCTCCACTTGCTCTGTGGCTGTTGCGCTCCCCGCAACTACAGTAGCCTGTTACTGTGCGTTTGTCAAACGCCTGAACTGAATATAAATGCATTTGTCTTGAGTAATGATACCGTGGTATTTAAATCAGATGTTGACGACAACAAAGTGAAGTTTGACGCTAAAAAGAATTTTAAAAAATCGCCTTTTCTTTGCATCAAGGGAGGGGGGGGGGGGTGTCAAATCTGCATATAGCCAATATGAACCTAAAAAACACACACACACAAACACATGAAACCTGCAAACATACAGTTTATCTGGATATTAACATTGTATGATGTGTTTATGCTGCATAATTCGTATATGTAATCTTACCCAAATATGTAGCAGTCAATCTGTCCAGGTTATTTGTTAATTTTTAACAGGGGAGAGTGCCAAACACACACACACACACACACACACACACACACACACACACACACACACACACACACACACACCTCCCAGATGACGCTGCCTTGAACATAACTGTGACATTTCTCATTCTACATAGAAAGGGATTAATGCTTTAAATAGGCCTAACCTCATTCTTGGAATTACAATTTTGATTCATAAACCGCTATTAGGTTAAATACATATTTTCTGTAGGCTTATTCTTTTAATGGATGTGGATAATGCTTGTTATGGTGCTTGATGTTCAAAACGAACCCTCCATCTAAACTTTACCTTGAATTGTGATGCAGCTGAGTGTGGTCAGATCACCCGCTCCTCTCCTAGATTACACCAAACATCTGTAGTTCAAACTGCAGGCATGTCCTCACTGAAATTCTTTGTTACTGAGGAGGCTCGGTCTAAGGGTGCTGAATAATCACCATAAAAAATATTGGGAATGTATTACAGGCAGCAGCATGTGTGTGTGTGTGTGTGTGTGTGTGTTTGGGGGGGGGGGGGCGGTCGTTGAGTGAAAGGTGAAATGGCAGTTGGTCTGCTACTTCAGCACCATGGACAGAGGTGTGAATTTATCAATAGGTAGCAGCGTTATTGATATCAAGTCATGATCTTTGATTCTCAGTGCTCAACCTCATTCGGTCCAATGAGTCAGACTGAGTGGACCAGCATATTGAGCCAATCAAGCCCTCTGTCTCTGCTCTCCTTCTGAAATGATGGATGGGGGGGGGGGGGGCATTTTAACAAGGAGGAGGGCAGCCCCTCACCCCCACCCTGGTACTTTAATATTGGGCTAACAGCAACCTGCGAGAGTTGGCATAGTCATGATATTGTGTATGATTATTAACTTGATTCCTGGTGAGCTAAATGCCTACAAAGTGAAATTAATCCGCATTTGATACAATAGCTTCTTTCAGAATCATTTCAGGTTTCCAACACATGAAGAGAAAACATTTGTATTGCTATTAAGCAGTTTTCCAAGATAGCACTGATAAGTATCTCATCAAAATGAACATGCAATAAACAAAATATACCTCCGTTTCTCCTCTTTATGCCTCATGTTATATACTGTTACTGAAAGGCTTCTACCATCAGGTGAAGAGGGAAAAGAACATGGATGCTGAAAGTTTTATTCACCACATCGAACGAGACATGGAAGGCACTCCCCTTCCATTACTGGTGACCACCGATTGGCTGGACGAGGGAAACGAGACCACTGGGAATTTGTTTCAGCAGCCTGACTGGCAGGTGGGTGAGATACAGACAGAGATCAGCAATGAAAGCTAGACAAACCAGAAGCAGCTATTTCTTGATGAGCGATATAAATATATGCACCAGAAACTGGAAGCATTCAGATCTGTTAAACAAAGGCTAGAATAAAATAAGGACAGATTAAACACAGAACTATTGAAAGATGCTGATACTCATGGCTTCATAGAGACGGTTCTCAGGATGTTTGAAACTGAAAAATGTGTCCTGGGATTCGTGTGTGACATTAGAGACACAAGTGAAGATATCAGAGTAATTAAATTCAAATAGAACAACATAAATGTTATGTGTTCCAAAGGTACACTACATGATATTGTTATCATTTTGACAAAATGTTATTAATTCATGTTTGATTGAAAGCACAGTTAGAGCTTTAGAATCTACGCCTTTTCAGATGTATGTTGAATTTTCATTTCCATGCATTTCTACTGCGCAGATAAAAATATCTCTCCTCTTCTCTCCTCTCCTCAGGTGGCTCTGTGGGCCATCGCGTACTCCCTCATAATCCTGGTATCCATCACTGGAAATGTCACCGTCATCTGGATTATTCTCGCTCACAGGCGCATGAGAACTGTAACCAACTACTTCATCGTCAACCTGGCCTTCTCTGACGTCTCTATGGCAACTTTCAACACTCTTTTTAACTTTGTCTACGCGCTTCACAATGACTGGTACTTCGGCCTGGGCTACTGCCGGTTTCAGAACTTCTTCCCCATCACTGCTATGTTTTCATCAATATACTCAATGGCTGCCATCGCAGTGGACAGGTAACACTCCCTTACATAACAACCACAAGCTTATGTGTAATTATTTGTTTCTCAAAGCTGATTACTAGGACCGTTTGGGTCAGTGTTCCCTAAGGGGCAATGAAAATGAGCTAGTCAGCACCAAGAACTCTTTGGTACAATAAATTAGACACAACCTGGAGTACTGAATTTACATATAAAAGCTGCATTAGGTGCACAGTCATAGGTCAGGCAAGATGGATGACCACCGCCTGAAACGGTTAGCTCAGCAGTATAGAAACCGTTTTATAGCAGCACAGAAAAAACTCAACAGTTTACACACACTAAGAACTCAACTTTATCTTTTTGTTTGTAATGTGGTTGCCATATGTGTTGACAAGCCTGATAACCGCTTCATAGTTTTGATGCACCTTCTATTGCTCAGGTTCAAGCACAGTCAATGGTATTTCAGCTCAGTCTGGCTTTTATCAATGCTGGCTGGACAGGGGTTTGCCCTTTGAGTAAGAACATCGGCCAATCCTGAAAATTTCCAATCTTTCATCAAATGCTATCATCAGCTGTTCACCTAGTGGAGAGGAAAATGCTGCTTGAAGGAGATATGAGTCAAAAGGCAACAGAGTTACAGATGTCATTAATGCTTACCAGAGCATGAATGGTCAGTCTGTTCAGAGTCTCAAAGTCTTCCAAGCATCAAATATATATAATGGATAACTCCAATCAAAGGTTCAGTCATGGTTGATGGAGGCAGGTGGACCCAGCGGCAGAAAACAAGCAGCAGAGAAGAAGCCGGAACTGAAGTAATGAGATTTATTGCAAACAAAACAAGGACAAGCAAGGAATTCAGGAGGGAGATTAAAGTGAAGACTGATGAGGCTCTGGTAAAGAGTGACATGGGAAACAGAACTAAAATGCAGCAGAACTAATGACACAACAAGGAACAGGTGGGAGAACATGAAGGCAGGGAAGGAGCTGATCGGTTAGTGATAACAGGGCTGACAGCACCGAAAATACTTCTTTTATGCAGGGCAGGAAGAAAGGAAAGATTTACTAAATCTAACACATGGGAACAAGACTACAAAATGTAACACAAAAAAAACTGAAGTCCAAAATCTAACTGAAAAAAATGTAACATCATAAACTTAAAATCAACAGTCTAGATTGGACGGCTAAATTGAATGTATTCACTTGCAGGAAAAGCCAGCAAAGCTGTATGTTGGGATCTTTTTATTGATATTCCAGCCTGTGGTCAGGCATGGAGTTGTATGAGACCTCATTACATCTGCAGTGCTCTCTTCAACATGAGCACGTACTGGATGCGGGCAGCATGAATCAATGCGCTTCGGTCCAGGACAATACCTTCATTGCAAAATTGGCCATTGATCAAATTTACAACTTTCTGACGGTCAGCAAATATAGAGCAGAATATTTATTGCAGCAGTGGATTGCAGCAATATCACTGGTGTGTCTACAGAACCAGCAATTTCATATAAAACGGCAATTTTACTGGTAAAGAAGACAGTCTGTCTGAGTGGTCGGTGAAACTCCCTAACGACCACCCCTGAAACTCCCTGACACCTCACAACGACTGTCGTTTGGGGAGGCCAGGTGAGTCTCGGGAGGGTCGTTTCCACCACAATAGCACTGACCACTCCCACATAGGTTTATAAGCTGGAGTTTCCACACTCTTCACTAGAACTGAAGAAGCCTCTCGGATGAGAGGTGAAACGTCTTCAAGATAAACTTACGTCCAGTTGACCAGATTTTACTTCGCTTCGATCGAAGACAGTCTCGTTCAAGTATTTCATCACTCTCTCATGTAAATTATGATCATCCTTATTATTATTGTTGTTGTTGTTGTTGTATTCTATTGAAATGTATGCAGTTGTATAACAGTTGGTGGTAAACTGCATTTAAAGAAATGTGTTGAGTTTCCAAAATTTCAAACAAGATTAAAAAGATTAGCAGCTCACACATCACAAGCATTTCAAACTGTGAGCTTGGATGAAAGCATTTCCTACAGGTGTTCCAGTGTCTCCTGATGACTTACAAGCTGTATGCTTGTGTAAAAGTAGTGCTGGAGTATCACTGCAGTTTTTGAAACATTATTTGGAGAACATTGGTATCAAGTAACTCTTGGGAGTGTTGACCTTTAGCGGAACTGCAAAGAAAGCTGGTCAGCGAGAACAAACAGGGGGAAACAGACCCAAAGCCATAACACAGTCTAAGGACAAGTTTGTGACGGTCATGGCTTGATCAACAACAGAGTCACCCATTATCAGTTTCAACGGTGACAAGATTTGAAGCTGCAGGTTTGCCAGGTTGAGCAGCGTCTAGACAGATGTTGATAAATGAGCTAGACAAGACAATAGGCTGGTTCTATTCAGACATAAAATTACATTGCAACAAAAACTTCCAGCATGGAGCTGTTCTAAATTTGATCTCAATGACATGTGCAAATCTGTCCAGGCCATCTGGGACCAATGCAGTGATGGATGAGCCATATGTTTGGATCAGACCAGGTTTAAAACCTGCTAATATTGCCAATGTTCCTCCTCATTAACTTACATTTTGTGGAATCATCAGTTTATGTGACACTTTCTTTTCTTTGGTTCCATCAGCTGCAACAGTAGCAATAAACTATTACGCGAAAATAATGAGCACCAAATGTTCAAGGCAATATCAAATACTAACACAAAAAGTGTTTTCTCCAACCAAGTTCTCACAAATAGATGTCCCGAGTACACAAAGATAGTTGTTTGAAGCCAACAACTGATAGCTAACAAGACCTACAAGAACTACAAAAAAGACTGTTTACAAACTCTCAAATGCAATAGTCCACAAACACTTTCATTTGAGCTAAAAATAAAAAAACTTATAACCCGTCTAGTATGGTGCGACTCTGAGGATGTATGGACGGTTCAACTGAGTGCACCAGAAGGAGTGAACAAGTGCTCTAAGCTCAAATCCAAGTATCTGAGGTTTACTGAGTTTAAATTGGATTAAAAAAAAATTGTATATTACTGAACAGTTCACTTAAAAGTTTGTACATGGATATTTTTGAATGTTTTTGATCGACAGCTATTAGCTGTCAGTCACCATTAACTTCAAACTAAAAATGGGCAGCTGGATCTTTCTGTGCAGTGAAAAATTGCACATGAGCTTGAGACAGCCATTTATGAGTGCTTGGAAGATGAAAAGCACTTTTTGAATGAAATGCCTCTTGAAACTGAAAACTAAGCTGCTCTCATAAAAATAGCACAAGGTGTATAATTCCAGAACAAGGATTACATATTTAATGTCATGTTTGGTCTTTGTGGCATTTTAGAAAAGATCCCAAAGTTTCATTAAAACAGGGTCAATAAATTGTTAGGAAACAAAGAAGAAAATGAGAAGAGAAGACGTGGCTCTTCATTGAAGTCCAACGCTTGAGTCAGAATATTTATTCAAATGACGTAGAAAACAGATAGACCACATATTTCTGAACAGATTATACATTACACTTATTTTTCATTTCTTTTATTTTTTTCTACAGAATGTGTTTGTCCGCTTGTGCGGCGCGGGGGGGGGGGGGGGGGGGTTGGAGCCTATCCCAGCTGACATTGAGTGAGAGGCCGGGTTCACCCTGGATGGGTCACCAGTCCATCACTGGGCCATCAGGAGCAATTAGGAGTTCAGTATCTTGCTCAAGGACACTTCCACATGGCCACCGGGGGAAGTGAGGACCAAACCAGGGACCCTTTTTTGCTGGACGGTCACTCTATCTCTGAGCCATGCCACCCCCCCCTCCCTTTCCACCACAAAAGCAGATTATCTTAAAAGTGTGATTTTGGAATTGCATATTTAACATCCACCACTTCATGCCAGATCTCACAAACACTTATCCAATTATTCTAAAAATCTTGGAAAAAGGACATAGTCCCACAAGAACAATCTCAGTTTAGGTGCTAAATAATTCACATGAATGATTCACAATCACTGCAATGATACCAAGGAAAACAAAATAAGAACCACATCGCAGCCATCTGTACTGTTACCATTTTACCTTTATAAGCAATATTCCACCTTGGGAGCAAAACGTTCCATAACATGGCTGCCATGAATGGTTGGACTTGATAACAGAAGGTCATTTCTCTCAGTGAAAGACATTTTACTAAAATGTCTATAAGGATTCTGCACATCAAGTATGCTAATACATACAGTCATTTTAATGACTAGTACATCATGTATCATAGAAATGGCAGGGTTGGCAGAATGTTCTCTGCAGTTCATATATTTCTGTGTAATCATCCAGCCCTCTCCTCTTCAAAGTTAATTCACTTGGTTTAGTAGGATTTCTCTGACTGTCTAAGTCAGTATATTGCAGACCCACATACTTGAGATGTGTTTTATGAAGATGGCTGGCTGATACTCTTTTCCGGTCGAGAGAAATCTTGAGCGTGTGCAGGCACACAGGCGCATGCGCACACACAAACACACACACACATACACACACACACACACACACACAGGTAGCTGGGATAAAACCCTATAATTGATATCACTACGGCAGATGGAGAGAGATTACTGAAGAAGACCCGATGAAATCAAACATCCAAGGTGCCAGTAAATTCATCAAGAAAGGGCAGAACACAGATGCAAAACGAATTAATAAGAACATGTATCTGTCACTTTGCCATGTGGAAATCACAGATCTATAATCATGGCGTCACAACCGTATCTTTTGTTCCATCAGTTCTTTTCATAGAGGTCCTTGAAGTCGCCCCCCCGAGGAATGATTGAAAATGTCAGATCTTCATATGGAATATTAAATAGCATAATGGGTTTTTCCACTGTCCATTCACCACTCCTTCTCCATGTTTAAGGGGCATTTTTTGCATAATCCTGGTAAGCTCCAACTAAGTAATTGCAATATAACATCAGGTATTATATCCTGAATGTTTCATGCACTACAGAGCTGGTCTTATTGTACTGCCTGGTTTCTTACATCAAGCTGATCTGTCTCCCTGACATCACTTAAGCACAATAAACGTTGTCAATGTATTCACTTTTCGCAAAACAATATGTGATGCTTGCATCTCATTTTCAAAAGAATATGTTGTTTTTTGATGAAAAATTATATTATTTTAGATCATAAACATTTGAATCATAAACACAAAGCATCCTGCTTTAGTTTAAATGACATGCAGTCAAAACAAACAAGGAAAATCGATATTGCCCTTCATGTTATCTGCATCTGATATGTAGTCTGTATATAGAGACATATCTTAATTTTCCTGGGTGCAAAGATTTCAAATCGTTTAATTTCATGGCTCGTGCTTTGAGAGATGAACGGACACGTTTTAGTCATGAGCAGAGAACTTGGTCATCAATCTTCTGTACAGTATTCAGACACCAAGTGACGGCCATTCAAGCGACTCTGGTGTCTGTATTTCTACTCCTCAGGACTGAGAGTTCAACATAAGGTTTCTAACCGAGTGACTGTAAAACCTCAGAGGGTTAACTATGAAGTAACCTGTCAATGCTCCTGCAGGTACATGGCAATCATCCACCCTTTGAAGCCCCGCCTCTCCTCCACCTCCACAAAGGTTGTCATTGCTGTGATTTGGATTGTGGCTATCCTACTGGCCTTCCCTCAGTGCTACTACAGCGTGACGAAATTTTACCATCCCAGAACTGTGTGCTTGGTCGCCTGGCCTGACGATTACGGAGGAACACATCAACTGAGGTGAAAGACCAAGATGATTTAAAAAGAAAGACAAATGATTGAAAGCAGAAACACTGTACAATAAGATAGATCTGTGGTCTAAATCAGATGGACATCAAGACATATTTTGTTCAAAAAAATGTGCAATTTGTGGCCTTAAGATGTCCATTTCTTCCTAAGATGTGGTTAATTTGCAGCCACAAAATCGAAAGATGAGAGCCCATACTTAGATTAAAATGTGGATGGGGAAAAATTATATTCTCTCTCTCTTTCTCTCTCTCTTTCTCTTTCTCTCTCTCTCTTTCTCTCTCTCTCTTTCTCTCTCTCTCTTTCTCTCTCTCTCTTTCTCTTTCTCTCTCTTTCTCTGTCTCTTTCTCTTTCTCTCTCTCTCTCTCTCTCTCTATCGCTCTCTTGCTCTCTCTCTCCAGTTATCAGTTTGCAGTGATTTTGCTGATCTACTTGCTCCCTCTACTGGTGATGCTGGTGACCTATAGTTTAGTCGGTCGCTCGCTGTGGGGTGGCCACATCCCTGGAGAGGCATCGTACCATTATCACAACCAGATCACAGCCAAGAGAAAGGTCATACGTTTCAGTTTTGCTGTGGTCACATACCAGATTTAAAATAAATCTTGGCCGTGTCTCAATTCCTGACACGTTCAAATGTCACGGGCAAGACATGACTTTTTTCTCTCCTTTGTCTTCCAATAGGTGGTCAAGATGATGGTTGTTGTGGTGGTGACCTTTGCTCTGTGCTGGTTTCCCTACCACATCTACTTTGTACTGGGATCCTTCAGAAGAGACATTTATAATCAACACTACATTCAACAGGTAAGCAGTCTGCCTCTGTCGATGCCAGTTTGCTTTATTCATTGACGTATGTATTGAGTGTGGATCACGTTTCCTTTCCTCTTCAGGTTTATCTGACCATATTCTGGCTAGCAATGAGTTCAACCATGTACAATCCTATCATTTACTGCTGTCTAAACCAAAGGTAAAACGCATTCATTCTTCACGGAATATCTAACGGGAAGCAATATGTTTCATAGCTTTTGTTTCTTTCTCTGCAGGTTTCGTGCTGGTTTCCGTCATGCATTTGCTTGGTGTCCTTTCATTAAAGTATCAGAGGAGGACAAAATGGAACTGCAGCACACACACACCTTCAGAGTCACCATGACACGCAGCCACCGCAACGACAGCACACACACGCACACCTCCATGAAAGAAAACAAAACCTTTGACATGAACACGGCTGGCCACAGTGAGAGAGACATTCGCATACTGTTTAAAAAAGACTCATTTAGCAAACTCAACACACATGTGGGGAAGAGGCAGGATGATACAAAATCTCAAGGGGTCAGACTGATGGAGAACACACACACGTGGATGCCTGAAACCGTTCCTGATGGGAAGTCGTCAGGTTGTGTTCACGAGCACATTACAGCTGATGGAATGAAACAAAGAGGCCATGAAAAGATTTAAAACCCGCCAGTGTGGAGCAAACAATACTGACATCCATCCCAGTAGACAAGCTTGAGGAAAGGAGGTGCATATTGAATCTGACTCGGGACTGTTTGTGTCAGGGAGAAATATCATCCTCTTTATAAGGTACACTTGTGCAAGCTGACGTGATCCAACACTCTGCTATGAAATCCCCCATAGCTGTGTGTTTATTATTAAGGTCATAGTTGCAGTGGTGTTGAACTGTTGAGATTTTGTCCATTTACATACACAAACACATTTCTAAATAACAGACTCAACCACTGCATCCTCGTCTAGACAGCTTTTGTGCATCCGAAATGAAGCTCCAAGTACTGATGAGCCCTTGCAAATCCTGCACACATCGCAGTGTTTGCCAATTTCCTTCGACTGAGAATGTGGTGAACCCTGATAATATTTGGATTTTCCATTAAGGAGAGTATGGTGATGTGAAAATATAGATGGAACTTCACTTGTGTGCTTAGCAAAAAGAGACTTTTATTGTTAGCATTCGCTGCTACCAGGAGGGACACCTTCCCCCTCCTCACTCTATTTGCAACGTCCTCTCATCCGTGATGCTTTCATCTTTCTCTTCTTTGGAGGATGATCAGTGGGTACTTTGGTGTAATTGTGTAGCGTTGTGTTATTACCGGTTTTCAAAAGCACACAATGGATGAGCAGTCCACTGGCATCAGCACTAAGCCTTAATGTTGCTGCGTGTCTTGTTTGGGTGTGTATGTTTTCTTACTTTGACCACACAGGTTCTTAATGTTATATTTCCAAAGTTAATTTCAACAATCATTATAAACATAATCATTCACTGGTTAAAATCATGACAGCCTTGCCTGCATTCAAATTAGCACCGAAGAGCATGGTACCTCATGCTGCTACAGTCGTCTGAAATTGGCTTTATAACATTCAGTAAAAGAACGATGAAGTCGACATCCAGAAGGTTAGGAAGATGAATTAATGTAATTATAGCTCGCTTCAGGGGGATTTTATTTGTATGTACTACTGTTTGATGTGAATTCACCCACACTCACGCAGCCTAAGCATCTCTTGTAAGATGGCTGTACTGACGATGTCACACAAAGTGTAGTCACCAGATGGTAGCAGATCTTCATGACCAGAGGGAGGGACTGTCACTGAAATTCTCAATAACATTGACTCAGAGGTGTCAGACAGTACCCAAGCCTGAAACTGATTTGACTGTGTTGAGCCGGTGCCATTTGTCCTGCAAGCATGCATTGTCTCTGTATTGTACCCTTCCTCCACATATGACGAATATAGTGTGAATCCATCCAGTGTGTTGCTCATATTTGTGATTTTTACTGGGTCATACAACTAATAATATAAGGGTTAGTGCAGTCCAGTTTTAAAGGAACACGCTGACTTTTCGGTAACTACGCATTTTTTGCCACCATCCCCAGAGCCTGGCAAGTGCATAGATATCCATTTTAAGCGGTAGGGACCTACAGAGACCAGCTGATCACTATTTGGCTTAGCAAAACCTTTTTTGAGTGTAAGAGTTACTGCTGCTAATCACGGCCTAGTTTATAAAAGAGGATGAGGGTGGCAATAATTTGTGGACAAGCCAAGTTCCTGAGCCTTATCCCTGATGATTTTTAACAGAGCTACGCCAGCACGTCCAACCATTATCATTCATTGTGCTCAGCTTGCTAGCTGTAAATTGGTATCAGCTCCTTTATGTACACACAGAGGAAAGAAGGGTGTCTATTTTGTTGTCTGGCTCTGAGGAAGCAATTTTTCTTAAACAAGCAAGTGTAATTTATGCAGTACACTAATGTAACATAATGTCGATGTGGAAATGTGTACTTTGGACTGTGATGTTTTATCATTGGGGTCACACTGTTAAAAATGATGTAATAGTATGACAACCTTCTGATTCATTGAAATGACTCTTTGACTTTGCAGGCAATGACTTTATAAAAAACAAGGGGCGGCATGGCTCAGAGGTAGAGTGGCTGTCTAGCAATCAAAGGGTTGCTGGTTTGATCCTCACTTCCCCCGGTAACCATGTTGAATTGCTCCTGATAGCCCTACGATGGACTGGTGACCCATCCAGGGTGAACCCCGCCTCTCGCCCAATGTCAGCTGGGATAGGCTCCAGCCCCCCCCCCCCCCCTTAATGGATAAGCTGTATAGAAAATGGATGGATGGATGGATGGACTTTGTAAAATATCTGCTTTTGTTGCCTACACAAAAACAAGCAGGCAGTTTGAGGCCTAGTAAACAGATAGAAAAAAAAAGTTTAATAAACGTGAGCATCCTGTAATTGTGTGAGCTAAAGCTGTTAGCATTTCCAGTCAAGATTGTGTAGACTTATTGTATAAATGGCTTAAGGGCCAAGAGGGCCCGACACAATTAACACAGGCGTTCAGTTTTCTTATTAAACACTAACATCTGTACATGAGCGGTTAAGACTAAGGGATCAGTTTGACACAGGTCTGACTTTATTAGACATTGATTGACAGTGCTGGACAGATACAGGCTCGGTTTTGTGAATAAATACAAAGAGATTACGCTGTGGGTGATAGAGCGTAGTTCTCACTAATGAAAGATGGAGAGTTCAACCTTTATTATGGCAGTTTGAACGGAGTGAAAATACACCTGGCGACATCACTGCAAGGATTTCTTATTGGCATTTGTGTCAGATTAGGCTGGCACTACCTTGTCCACAAGAAGCAAAATTTTAATTGCTGTTAACAAAGCCTTCAGTTATATACAATGAAGAATCTCCAACATTTATCTTTGCATGACAACTGCTACTCTGAAAAAAACAAAGTCTTGCCACGTCTATTTGTCCAATTTGTAGTCGTCATTATAGTCCTAATTTTATTTCAAAAAGTCTTCAGCAGTAGCAAGATATCTTGAAAACACATTAAAAACAAGCTCATCTTGCCAAAATGCCCCTTTTTAGGTGATTTTGTCATACATCAAATTCAACGCAATTTTTTGATTGGAATTAGACAAATGTACTTGGCAAACATTGTTTTTTGCAGTTTAATAGCTTTGTGAGCTGTACTGTTACGTTGTTCTAAAGAAATCAACATTTTTGTCATTTGACTCCATGAAGAAACAAGACCCATCTCAGTATGATCAATGAGCAGGGCTACTTGAACAAGAACAAAAAAAAACCCACAGCAGTTCACTTAGAAATCCTCAGCTTTTAAAGGCAGGGAGCATACAGGAAGTGCAAGTTAAACAGACCACACATCCTTCCCAGAGCCAGAGAAGAAGATGGGTCCCTTCAGTGGGTGCAGTGGGGAGCTGAGGCTCACAGAGACCAGCTGACCACTTGTTAGCTCTGTTCAATGGATGAATGCAGATAAGCATAACTCTGTCAAAGTTTATCAAATAAATAAGGCTCAGGATCTTGATGACCTGAAGTAATCATCCTCATCCTCGCTTATAAAGTCAGCCATGAGTAATAGTTGTTGGCAAAAGTTACATTTGGACTTATCAGGGGCTGCATGAAATCACTGCTTCTGGGACTAAAGAGTCAGGAAAGTAGTTCCAATCATGTGTCTGATTTAAGTTATGTATAATACTCGTTATATACTAGTTATAATAATACTAGCAAGATTATTTTGGAGAAAAGTGTATTTGATGACTTTTGATTGAGGTATGTTAACGCTTCCCACCGACTATAATTTTTGGTGCTAAGCTAACTAGCAAGCACCTGGTCTCTGTGGGTCTCAGCTTCCTAATGCACACACAGGAGAGAAAAGTATCCATCCTCTTTTCTGGCTCTCAGGAACATAGCAAATAACTTCCCAAAAAGTAGCCATGTTCCCTTTAATCAATATTTCTTTTGAAACCCACTCAAATCCATTTCAGCAACCTTAATATTCTTATGGAGGTTTTAATTTGGCCATTGATGTTCCACTGGCTTATACATTCCCATTTCTTGGTTGTTTGCTAAGTAACTGTTGTGTCAGGCATTACAACATCACTTTGTGTTGAGGACAACATTGTCAACAGCACCTCATAAGACAACAACTTCTCAACAGCTCTGCGATTAGTACAAAGAACATGATTTCTACTTAGTAAAATACAATTGCTCTTTGGACATCATTTACAGTACAATAGAGTAGAAGAAGATTGTTGTCAGCATTACACCACATCTGCACATTCAGAAAACACGTGACATGGAGTTCCCTGCAGATCAAGTCCTCTATGATGCATCTGCCCTGCAGTTCAAGACAATATTACAACAGTAACATTCTCAACATCTCCCCATATAAAAATAGAATAAATAACAACCATATATGTATAACATATTGTATTGTATCCGGGTAAGACATGAGAAGCTTTAAAGAAAAAATATTTCCATTCATTACACATTTATATATAACCTCATATCTTATCAAGTCTTGTTGTACAGAGAGTAAGCAGCACATGAGACACTCTGGTGACTAAGACAGTGTTTTTATACCTGCAGCAAGGATGTGTATGATTTTTTTTTGTGCAACTATGTTTGATGTCTCAGTTTTATTATAAACAAACTGCAGTTGTCCACCAGATGGCATTGATACGCACCCGATAAAAACACAACAGTAGGGTTGACCTTTGTCTATCAGGCACATTCTAAAGGGAGTTGAATGTGCAAGTTTTATTACTATGATAATTTAAAAATCACAAAACGGTAAGAGACTGGGTATAGTACAATGGTTAGTCAAATTTAATCCAGCTACAACATAGCGCCTGACTCTTGATACGTTACCCAGCGGTCTGTCTAGGAAACAGGCTAAAGCAGCTACAAGTGTGAGATGTGTCGACTGGACTGGTTTAGTTTAGATGTGAGGAGACAATAGGTGACAACAGAGGGGAGGACAGAACAGGAGGGGAGACGGAGAACCCAGAGAAGAGGGCAGACAACAAGACTGAAGATGTATCCTCTATTTATTGTTCAGCTCTTGCCTCAGCCGGCAGCCCACAGCAGTGATCAGTGCAGCTCCTTTCCCGCTGCCATCCTCTGAAAGCAGGAAGTTGACGTCACACTGAGGAGCCAGTTCATTGACTGTCTGGTGCATGATGCCGGAGAAGCTACGCAGACAAAACAATGGACAACATGTTAAGTGATGAACTGCATTTTGCCTGTTCAACTACAGCAGACAACAAACCTCCAAAAAAGTGGGAAAAAAACTCTTGTATTTTTAACTGCAAGATCCAGGCAGAGACTTATTCACCATCCTTCCTTTATTCTTACTCATAAACACCACAAAATGTTTAATCATTGCATTTCCAAAAAGCATTGTTTTAAAATACAATAAAATACTTCAAGAGTTTAATAAATTTGTTTTTAATGTAATATTGCTGGGAGAAAAGTGCTATGTTAAACACAATTAAATTGTCCCTCCACTGCCCATGCCACACCCCTCCAACAAGTTTGGTGAAAATCTGCATCATATTTTATCAGAGTTCCCCTGATAGACAGACAAAGGAAACTAATACTATATAACCTTCTTGGCACAGGTATAATAGAGCAAATCCAGATCATTTTAAGATAAAGGAGACGTCAAAGACGCTGTACCTCTGACCTGATTCAGTCAGAAGTGGAGGAAACAAATGGCAGCCATATTCACAAACTGTCTTGTTATAATAGTGCTTTTTAATTTTTTTTATACCACCCGTGAACCCCCCTCATGCCCGAAGGCAGCTGGACTCACTGTGGATGTAGTTTGTAGAGGGTCCCATCTACCCCCACAGTTATTTTCAAATGGTCCAGTCCGCGGTTCTCTCTGATTTTATCTACCACCGCCGCCATTCCTGCCCCACACAGCTGAGCTGCACGATGTGACACGGCTCCACATACCTGTGTAACAATGAAAGCTGTTATTATTATCGCAACACTTATCAGTTACAAACATTGGAAGTAAATATATGGCCCCATCCAGGTTGAACTCCGCCTCTCGCCCAACGTCAGCTGGGACAGGCTCCAGGCCCCCCCCACGACCCTTAACAGGATAAGAAGTAGAAAATGGATGGAAGGAATGGATAGAAGTACATTTAACCTCATATTTTTGTTAAATAACTCTCCTCTACAGTCGCACACACTCTATTGCCTTTGGCAAACCATGACTGAGAAAAAGATCAGCAGGGTTTCTTCACCATTTGCAGCTGTTTGTCCCAAACCAACACCATCTGAGGTACCACAAGAGTCTGCTGATTCCTTGAAATGTCTGGGATATGGGTGTGTATGATTAAAAAAAAATCTCATTCTCTGCTTTATAGAAGGATTACTTCAGGAATTCATCCACTAAAACTGTTTTTAAACACATGAAAAATGCTCTTATGGTTGGTTATACACCGATATACTGTACAACTCCATACTTTACCTCTTTAACTATGATACTGTCGTCACAGGTGCTGTCCAGCCCCAAGTGTTGTAAGATGGATCTGACTTGCAGCAAAGCCAATCTGTCACTGTAGAAAGACATAGACACAAGAATGAGTCACAACGAAATACAACATTTGAAGAATAACGTAAGAACATAAGTGGCTTTGTAGTTCAAACAAAAGTTCAGGGTGTCATTTTACCTCTCTATCTGAGAGAGGAACTTGGTCTCGAAGATACCTCGGGTCTTCAGTGTTTCAGAAATCTGACCTCTGAAGAGGAAACCTCTCTTGGTCATATCTATTAGGATGTTCCGCACAATTTCACCGAGGTACATGCCACTGCACATTTTCTCATATCTGTGATATACACAAAGACACATAAGAAACATATCAATACACACATATTATCCACACTGTAACAATCGTGTATGAATAAAAGTACAGGAAATAAAATCTCACTACGCAAGCAGAAGACAGCAACACAGAGGAGAGATAGAGAGAGAGAGAGAGAGAAAGAGGGGGAGAAAGAGGGAAAGAGAGAGAGATTTTAACCTTTGTTTGCCTGGATTGAGGGAGAAGTCATCTACAGCACGGTCATACTCTGTCCTAATGTCATCAAGGCATCCGTTATCTCCAAACGCCCCCCACTCCATGTTGACACACATGCGTCCATCATCTCCTTCGATCATCTCAATGTTCCTCATCTCCTCCATGTAACAAGCATTACTGCCAGTGCCTGTAAACAGCTACATGCTTAATATAAATATAAAACTGCATGGAAAGCTGTAGGTTCATTAGAAATATAGTGTAAACTGACCAGCAATGAGCCCAATCTCACAGGTGGGCTCTTCGTAAGCACAGGTCATCATGGTTCCCACTGTATCATTGACCACAGCCACAACATCCAGGTCGAATTCCTCAAAAAGAAACGCAGAATAAAAGTCATATTTCATATCTGATCTAACATTAAAGCAACATGCTCTTTTCCTCCAGAAATCCTACTTCTCTCCTCTTGATGGCCTCCCTCAACAGTCCCACCACATCTTCTCCCTCGCAGTCTGTCGCCTTGAACCCTTTGGTCCATGTCACCAGGATGCCCTGTGTACAAATACACTCAATTACAAGTTGTGTAAACCATACAAGTGCTATTCTGGGACTCATGAACCCTGCATAGAAGGAAGCAGCAGGGAAGAACGCAAAGAGCTGCACACTCACAGCGTCCAGGCTGGTCTGTCGGCACGGGAACGAGAAGGTGAAGCCCAGAGGAAGACGAGTATTCTTCATCCCCATGTAGTCCAGGAAGTCACTTATACAATGCACAATGTGATCAAACAACTGAAAGAGGAAGAAATATATCAAAGTGTGAAAAGCCATGGTGGGTTTTAAATGGCAAGTCCCTTTTTATTTCAAAAACTGGTATAAATGAATAAGGAAGTAAGGAAGAGAAAACAAATGTACTTCAGGATATTGCATATTTTACTCTTTGCATAACTCCATAGCAGATCATTTGTCTTGAGTTGGGATAGGAAACACTGTATTTTATAGTCCTTTGTTAGATTGAGCTTTAACTTACATAGTGCAGAGCTGCTGATTTATTATACTATCATTGATGTTGAGGTTCTTTGAAATGACTCATTCCCCAGTAAATACATAAAATATTCTACAGTGTGGTTCCAATAAAAAAAATATCATTTCAATTTGTATTTTCAGTTCATCTAAGAAGTCTGGAGTATGACAAAACACAACTTTTCAACTAGTTTTTCACCAAATACAACAAACTAGTAAAATGATAAGGTAGCACAATGTTCCAGAGATGTCAGAGTCCTGAAAAGAAGTCTGCTCTGGCAAAATATGTGAAAGTAGCAGTGAAACCTCACAATAAAACTGTGGCATATCTACTGTATTCTAACGTCATACTCCTGCGCAACACAGGAGAGACAGAAATAGGTGATGTGTTGGGAGTGAAAAGGTCAAAGGTCACAGACGAACATGATTAGCCTCAGTCAGCACATGAGTTAAATTCAAGATCAATTCAATGCTAATCCCGAGCAACATACCTGCCTGTCAATCTATTCGGTTTCCTGCTTGTTACTGTGCCACTTACAAGCTACTTAACTCTGAGCTCACAGCTTCCCACAATCAACCTCCATCCTAACTCCTCTCACATCACCACCACCACCAGAGTGACATACATCTGGACATATTTGACACTCTCTCTTACTATTTCTAACAAGCCTGATCCATCCTCTTAAAAAAACTCAGAAACCCACCTCCTCTAATGCACATCCACCCTATGAGGAAACTGATTTTCGCTGATAATGTCAAAATTTCCTTATTCTGGTCACTAGCAAGTGTTATATCAAGCCTCGCAGCTTACGTAGTTAGCATTTCAGTGTCACCTATTATGAAGGTGGACATCTCATTGTACTGGTAAAATTCTGAACCCTGTTGAAGGAGAGTGAGGTGTATGAAGCAATAACTGCTTGTCACTGTTACAACTTGGAACTTTTGCACAAATTCACAGTATAAAGAGTAATAGATGATGTATCTCACCTCTTCTCCTGTGCCCTGCATCACCTCTAAAGGAATGGCGTAGATCTTGTTGTGCATCTCCACTGTTCTTCTCTTCCCAGAACGAATCTTTACCAACAGGACTCTGAAGTTGGTTCCTCCTAAATCCAAAGCCAGGAAATCACCATTTTCTGAAGACACACAGATTAGACAAGTAAATAAACGGTGACTGTGTCAAACACACAAGTAGCAGGGATATGTTTGACGATTCATTTAACCAGGCTCCGTGTAATATCTCCAGATACATGCAGTGGCATTTCAGTGTCTTAAATTAAAAGGGATCATTTGGACTTTGTGAACTTGGTCACAGGGGGGCCTGACACCAGCTGCTACGCTCTCTTGTCCGCAGATGACTCAGAAGTCACCTGCTACATTTATGTGCATGTGAATATGTGAGGTTGTGTTGTGGTCAGAATGGAACATGACTCTTTTATTGTGGCCTTTTAAGTTGCCCTAAAGGTCATTATGTATATGTCAGTCATAAGATGAGGAGATGTATGATGCACCATACATGATTATGTTGTCTCCTGAATGTCTGGACATATTCCCAGAGCTCTAACTTGTGACCTCGTTGCTCCACTGTAATCTGATGCATAAAGTCAAGACACAAAATGTTAAGCAGATAATATGTAATGCTTTCTGTTCCCTTTACTTTCAACCTATAAACAAGTACCTTCAGTCAGACATCGGAGACTGTGTAGTGGTCGTTTTATTATTCATCATGCATGTATGTGTTTTTGAAAAGTGAGCTCAGGAATACATTGTGTCAGTGAGTGTCTTCACAAGAATAGAAGCAAAAAAGTGTATGTACTTCACCTGAGCCATCAGGAGTGCTTCGAACGAATGTAGGCAGCATTTTGACCGTAGCAGTGTCCTGAGTGCTCTTCGAAAGGCCATTTTGGATCTCTATCCTCATTCGTTTCTTCACCTGGAGAAAGCAAGAGTTGTATTTTAAAAGCCAGCTAGACTCACACGCACCCAGTTAACTGGTCGTAAGTGTGATTTGGGGCCCAAGAGGTCCTTTCCCTCCCCGCTCACCTCAAGCAGTTGTTCAGTCGTCAGACGGAACTCTGCCAGTGTTTCGGCAATTAGTCTGGATTGCTCGGCAAGACGATAAGCCACCGCTGTCACCATGGCTGCTCCCTTTCCACTGCCACTCTCTGACAGGAGGAATCGAACATCAGAGTCTGGGACCAACCGACGGACTGCCTTATGAAGACGACGGGCATACCTGAAATATATTTGCCAGGTGTTGACAGTGTTAACGATGTACTGTTGATTTAAAAACAAACGTCTGTTTCCATCTCCTCATTACTCACTGTGGGTGCATCTTATAGAGAGATCCATCAATGCCGACTGTGGTCCGGAGTCGTGCCACGCCTTTGTTCTCCTTCAACCTCTTAAGGATGGCAGCCAGTGTGGCAGCTATCAAGTTAGCTGACCGGAAAGACACAATGGTACAAACCTGATAGAAAAAGTGAGAACAATATCAGCTAATAAGCATCAAATTAACAACATCTTTTTAAACTCCTCAGATTCTCAGAGTAGCAGAAAATGGCCATTTGTTTGAGACTGAAAAGCATCTTGGAAGTATTTTGATCTTCCATATGCTATATATTTTACATAATGATGTTTAACTCAAAAAAAATCAAATACCTGAGTACAGTTTCATACTTTATTGCCTCCCTGACCTCTGTAGCAGGAGGGATTCACATAATTTAGGAGCTAATTTAGCAACAATACACACATGCTGCACGGCGATGCAGTCTTCAGTTGAGGGCTCCACACCAAGCCTGGTTAAAATCTCTCTGGCTTTGGTTAATCCCTCCTTACTCCTAAACAAGAGGGAGAGGGAGAGGGAGAGAGAGAGAGGGAGAGAGAGAGAGAGAGTGAGAGAGAGAGAGATGATGATGATGAGATTAATGACCAAATTAAGCAAATGCATGATCATAAAAGTCTATGTCATCCTTTAATGTGACTTACTTCTCAATAGCTGAGATATGCTTGGTCTCAAACTTTCCTTTAGTAAGAAGCTCGGGGGTTATTCTTCCCTCGAACAGAAGACCCTCTCTGGCCATCTTCACCAGAATGAGACGAACCAGCTCCCCCATGTACATGCCACTCACCATCTTCTCAAAGCTGCAGTGCAATAGAAAAAAAGGGGAAAAGACTAAACTTAAAAGATTAATTGTGATTTGTACTGATTATCTTTCGTTCTGTTGAGAACTATAAAAAACAAAAGGTAGAGTAATTTGGGTTTTGTGTGTCAGTTCAATAACAGTAACTTTAATCAGATCAGTGAGAGTTTGGCGCTTACAGCTGTTTGCCAGGGTTGAGAGAGCCTCGGTCAATCTCCCTGTCAAACTCGGTCCTGATGTCTTCTAGCCTGCCATCATCTCCAAAAGCCCCCCACTCAGTGTTCACACACATCCTGCCCTCGTCTCCCTCCACCAGGTCGATGTGACGCAGTTCCTCCATGTAGCAGGCGTTGGTACCAGTACCTGAACACACACACACAACATGTGACCTTCAAATGTCTTCTTTCCTTCCTTGACATCGTTTTTGGCCCACATTAGATTTTATTGAATTCATCAAATTTCAAGTTACCAGTTATCAATATGTATTAGAATGATCATTTAAGAATTTAGAGCAAATGTAGTTGTGATACCAATGATAATCCCGACTTCACAGCGCTGGTCATCAAAACCACAGGTCATCATAGTTCCCACGGTGTCATTCACTACTGCCATGATGTCCGCGTCATAGTCCTGAAATAATTAGAAAGAATTCAATTAAATTCTTCAGGGTGACTGAAGCTCACAGGGATGAAAAGGTTGGCGTCTTGTCAGAGTTAGTGCCTTGAAAGATTATAACTTACTCCTCGGTTCTTAATTGCTTTGTTGAGCAGTTTGACAACATCCATCCCCTCAACTCCACTGGCCTTGAAACGCTTTGTCCACGTTGTCAGATGCCCCTGCAGACAAATAGAGAGAGTGAAAAGCAACTTTAGCATCAAAACATGGCAAACTGGGTGACTTCGAGAAGCTCATGAATCCAACATCAGTTTTTCTGGGAACTTTTGTCTTACCTCATCTAGTTTGGTTTGGTGAACAGGGAAAGAGAAGGTAAACCCAACTGGGAGTTTCTTGTCTTTGATGTTTTGTTTTTCCATGAAGTCCCCGAGACACTCTGCCACATGGTCGAACAGCTGGAACAGAGGTGGAGAGAGGCAGAGAGAGGGAGGTTGTCTCAGATGAAGCTGTGTGTTGCGTGTGTGTGTGTGTGTGTGTGTGTGTGTGTGTGTGTGTGTGTGTGTGTGTGTGTGTGTGTGTGTGTGTGTGTGTGTGTGTATGACTGCATTTCAGTATAAACATACTCTGGTTCCACTGCCGTGTATGATGTCCTCTGGCGTGTCATAGATTTGACTCTCCATCTGAACAGTCTGTTTCTTCTCATGGCTCACTTTGACACGAAGGATCCGGAAGTTACTTCCTCCCAAATCCAAAGCAATGAAGTCACCTTTCTCTGTTCAGACAGAAAGATAAGAGAAGAAGGAAAGAAAGAGTGGAGGACAGTGGGAGACAATGGTAAACACAGGGTATTATTTACATTTGGGGTTTTTGTTTTTTCATTCAGCAAGCTTTCAGTGCCTTATTAAAATGTCAACCCTATTGTGGGTCTGACTTTCTTATTGTAACCTGGCTACCCCCTGAGTAATAAGTTGTACAGAAGATCCAATGCAACAGGTTCTCATTTTATATTACAAGAGGGCTGTACTTGTACTAGTAGTACTGTAATGCTCTACTGTAATGCCACTTCTAACCCCTGGGACTAACACACTTACCATGTTAGGGACTTGTTGTTCCTGACTGACTGATACTGGGCCTGCTAAATAAAATTTCAGGCCAACAGTTCAGCTTCTCTGGTCTGAACAGTTGATGAGGAGTTTCTTTTTTTTTTTCCACAGAGAAAAATCGGAGTAAACCAAAATGTGTCCCTATGAACTGCATGAGAACGTTTGCTGCACTTGTTGGTGAATGGCTGCAGTCTTACAAATGGCTTCTTTCTGCAGGAGCTTGCAGACAGAGATGGTCTTTTAAGTAATGTGGTGGCACCCGTGCTCACCTCCACCAAGGCTACTAACATCAGCCTGATATCTCCCCCTCATCCTCCCAGACTGCAAGCTTTTACCTCCAACGCTAATTCACGTCTCACTCATCCAGACACTCCTCTCACGACTGATGAGGTTCATCTTCTTTGTGCATGTTTATTTATAATAACAACTCAATTGGCACTTGGACTTGACTTATCTCCCCTTTTTGTCACTTACATCGAACTAGGCTGAGTCAGGCATGTCTGAGGGGGGGACAAAGACAGAAGATATGACGAAGCTCCTGTGGTCTCATGTTCTTTCATGCATATTTCTGGAACTTAATTGTATGCCTTCTGGTATATATACCTTCACAACTGGTTACAGGAGTCTTGAGGGCCATATGTGCAGAATTAGCTTGATAGGTGGGTTGGATCAAGGTTAGATTGTATTATCAACATAAATGGACCAAACCAGAATTTGTGCAGTACCAGGAGCCAACTGAGACCACCTCAAGAACAGGTCAGCTTCATTGCTGTATTCATCTATCCATGCATTTTCTATACTGCTCATCCATAAAGGGATGTGTGTGTGTGTGTGTGTGGGGGGGGGGGGGGGGGGCCTTTTGCAGTTTTCACACCAGCCCAAACAAAATGCACCAAGAGGAAAAACACCCTGGAGTGTATACGAGCGCATCAACAAGTGGTATCTGTATCTATTAGCCGAACAGTTTTAAAGGTTTCTCACGAGATAAACAGCAGCTGCGGTCCGTCTCTTATCTCAGCTCATTGGAAACAGGACTGAGTGTGCACTCATATTAAACATGATCTGGCTGGTGTTGCCCAACATATACGCTGCTTCTTATTACTCTGTTTACCTACACGCAATGTAATGATCCAGTACAAAAAGAAAAGCATTAGAAAAATGTGGAAAAAGAAAGAACTTCCACAGTCCGGGCTAGATTACTATTTTCTGTACAGTATTTTGTAAATATATTACATGTATTGTAAATATTATGTATAATTTCCCTTTTACTTTCATGTTCATTTGTTTACAAAATGTGCCACTTAAATTAACTTAATGTTGAATTTCAAGTTTGGTGACTCGTGTAAACCAACATGTGAAAGGATGGTTGTAATGGCAGACACCAGCCTAAACTACTACCAACAACATAGAGATCACAATGACTTTACAGTTACACAAGAACTTATCCAAAACATATTCATCCTGGCCATTTTGAATCACTTAATGCCTGGTAGTATCTGTTCTTCAGTGCTTTTACTGATACATACATTAAAAAATGATTCGAAAATTACTAACAATGAATTAGACAACTTTGGGAGGATAAGTTACAGTATATCCCAGTATACATAACACCAGTGTGGCATATTCCTTCCTGATCTCTCATGTGCAGTCATATAGCTTTAGGACTCCAATGTTAACGGAAGCTGTCTGCTCTAACAATAGCGGCAGGATTAGTCTTGGTCTGTGTGTGTTTGTGTGAAAGAGCACGTAGATTCAATATTTTTACGTGTGTGCATGTGAGAGGGAGAGAGGGAGAGTAAGAGAAAGAAGCTGTAATAGGATTCACTTCCGTTCAGCTGTCTAAGGTAACCTAAGTTGACTCCACTTTAAGGGGATGGACATTGTCCTCTCTGAGAGTAGCACGTACAAGAGATGAACACATTCTGACTCACATTCACGAGACTTACTCAGGCACGGTGACCGTAATAAATACCTATCAGACAGTAACTATGATGTCATGCCATGGACGATATTATTTTAAGAGTGTGCTCACCATACCATAGGGAAATTGTGGTTAAACGTATAACAGTTTTCTGTGTGGGTTTGTTTTTATATCTGTATCCTAAATGTCAATTAATATAAACTCTGTGGATCTTTGGCTGTTGTGAAAGAGGAACATTTTGCCTTGCAGCTAATAGAAACTCATTTTCCATGATCTCCCTGTGCTCTTTGGGTTTCCTCCCACTGGCTGGAGGCCAACAAATGACAAAATTCTTTTTGTGGTAATGATCTGTAGCTCGGTATGCAGTTTGGCCTCAGATTACATTGATTCTTCAAGATTCATTCATAGAGCAACCGTGTAGTGACTCTGACTTCATGCCGGCAGTTCACTGCACTGACCTGAGCCATCGGGGATTGACCGCACAAATGTTGGCAACATCTTCAGGGCAGCAGTTGGGTTTGTGTCCCGACCCAGTCCTTTGACCAGCTCGATGCGAAACCGCTGCATGATGTCCCGTAACGTCTCATCAGAGAAGCGCATCGAGTACAGGTACTTATCAATCTGGAAATGCACACAAGAAAATAAATTCATCAGTACTCAGAATCTGGAGTTTCAATGCATAACTAACTTTAATAATGTCTACACTCTAGAAGCTAAAGCTACTGGCAAAGCTGATCAATGCCCACCGAGATGCCCGGCAGTTCCCAAACTCTGTAACAGAGGGTCTTTGCATTGCACAAGGGCACGGAGGAACCACAGAGCATAGGCACAGGGGATGAACCCAGCACAGCAACCGAGAGAGCAACTCTGAGGGAGCCTGTATGACATAAATGGTAAATAGCTATTTACAACTGTATAGTTCCCTTCCAGTTTAACAGCACCAAAATGGTATGACACCATATCTTGTTCAAGAAACAATACTCTGATTACAAGATGGCCAATCTACCACCTGAGCCAGTCCCAGGAGTACCTAGATTTACTGGATTTACTCATGAAGTCACCTCAATTATAAATAAGATGAATGCAGTGGCTATAACTAAGTCCCCGTACTGTAATGCTTTTAGTTTTCAATGAAGATAATCCCCTTCTTGACCTGTCTGACCAATCAGAGCTAGGATCAGTTCAGAATGATCCCAGCCCTGCTTAACCCAGAAAAAGTTAGATATACTCAGTAACAAAATATCCATATCTTCCTTTCTCGCCGAATGCTGAGTAATTCTTTCGTAACGTGACACATCGTAGCTGTGAGCAGTGAGATGGACAGCAAGAGCAAAGTTACAGGAAGAATCACACTCATTCAGTAATTATTGAGGCAATATTACACATAAGGGTGTGTACCCTGTGGATTTATGATGAGTATCATAGTTGTGATATGGAGGAGGACACACCCGTCAAAGTCAAAAACTTGTGTGGTTACCGTAAGGCTCAGAATCACATCAAATCATAAATCCTAGTTCTGGGACACATACTGTATCTGTCTTGACTGGAAACTGAGCACCATCTAAGTGCCATGCATACACAACAGTCTGGGCTGTCTGACATCTCACCAAGAGGATATTAAAACATCCTGTTGTTGCATCACATTTTAGGATGAAGCAATTATCTGCTTTATGATTTGGGAGAGCCACAAACAAAGAGCACTATATCACCCACACCTTTTTTTCCTTCCTTAAATATCATTATGTACACATATGTGACCCTGTAAGATAATTAATGTTACTCATTGTAACACATGTCAGATGGGATTGTAGTAACTTCCTGTTTTATGTGTCACGTATGTTTCCTGGAAAGCTCTGGTCTTTCGTAACTGGGTCATTACAAAGTCATTGTGGGTGCTGGTGTATTTACAGCGTGGCATTTGAAGCTGGAGGCCACAGACATTGTCTTTTACTCTTCTGTGAACCCAAACAAATCCAATGCGTCTGAGGTAAAAAGCTACAATTAGGAGAAATTCACTGTACGCTACTAGACAGTGAGTCCATTATGGATTCTGGATGGAAAAGCACATTAGATACAATAATATTTAATATATATGTGTGTACTGCAGAGGAATTTATTATGACAACATGATGGCATAGCTAATTAAGCTCTGATTTGTAATGAGGCCTTTTTTCTTTACCTGTAGTTTTTGTCATATAGTAGATTTATGGACTCAAACTGGTAAAGACCAGGATGTCATGTTTAAACTGTATAAACAAGTTGTGAGTGTTCAAGGATGGAACAGTTTACATCTGTTTACCACTCAGTAGGTGCTACATTCCCTATAATCTGACTAAATGTGGAGTCTGCCATGAGGATGAAAGCTCATTAGCACATGATGTGACCACTATAGAAGCCACAGCTGACAACGTGGAGCTCCTTCACCTCGACTGTTACAGTAAAACACATCAGATGTCAACT
This sequence comes from Aulostomus chinensis, assembly GCF_037954235.1. NCBI lineage: Eukaryota > Metazoa > Chordata > Actinopteri > Syngnathiformes > Aulostomidae > Aulostomus > Aulostomus chinensis. The sequence goes on from NC_141321.1 coordinate 24,028,709, forward strand.
GTGTGCTCTGCAATTAAGTCTAGTTTCAAGAGCGACATGTCGGTGCGTGATAACACCCTCCCCACTTGGCATGTTCTCTCTCTTTTTAGAAAACACACTCTCTCTCACACACACACACACACATCTTATCATCACTTTCTTAACTGTAACACAAATCCCAAACCTCTTGCTTGACTCATCCAAACACACCAACTCAAATTTATTCATTTATTTTGATAACAATTTCGAATTGAACCAAAGAGGAATGGTACTCTCACCATATTTGTAATGCACTGTATAAAAAAGTATATAAAATGAGAAAATGAGCTAATTATTTGTTAAACCATTGTGGTGTCGTTGCTCACTGCATGGATTGAGTTAAAAAAAAACAACCTGCAGAGAACAAATTCTCATCCTGCTGATTCGTCCTAGATGGCATCCTCACAGCAAAGCATGTCAGCAGTCCAACCAGCGTGGGATGTTGATGAGTTATGACACCACCGGTTCCAACATATCATCTGTAAGTGTGAAAACATCTAATCTGACAAAATTTGAAACTCTTGGTAAATAAAACGATCTGACTTTTTGCTAGACTTCATCCCCTGGTCTGAGCCAATATTCATCCATCTATCCGAGCATTATCTGTCCCGCTAATCCAGTGCCACAGGAAGTTGGAGTCAATCCCAGCTAACACTGAGCGAGAGGCGGGGGTACACCCTGGACAGGTCACCAGTCAATCACAGGGCTGACGGACAGACACAGACAAATATTGCCCCTCACACTCAGATATTCTTGAGTCTTCATTAAACCTAATCGACTTGCAAGTTTTAGTTCTGCTGGATGAAGCTGAGGTCCCTGCTGAGAACCCACACAGACACGGTGAGAGCATGCAACCTCCAGAAAGGCCCAAACCTCTCCCTCCACCAGAGCCCTCTAAGCCAAACTCAACCTGAAAAATGTTTAAAAAAAAACAACAACAACAACAACGAGAAAAGTGAAAAGTGGGTGAAGGGCTGAGAGAGGCAGGAAGGGGCTGTAGGTGTTCAGTGATGCTCTTACCACAAAGTTGAGAGCAGCACAGAGTAGTTGTGCTAGATGGCTGACGCCAAAGCCGAGGCAAAACAGAAGAGCGAGAGAGTACAGTTGCAGTCTGAGTTGTCATGACTGGCGTAATATTAGAGGGCTATGACTCCTACTGAAGAGCTGTGATCAGAGGAGCTGCCTCTCTTGACTCTGATGAACAGCCTGTCATGGATATTTGGGATCTCTCATATGAAATCAGACCAGTCTGTGCTGTGAAAGGTCTGCTGGTGCAGGTGAGTGCTCTGAAGCACTATTCAGTTTGTAGCTCATTGCTTTGTCTTGTCCTTCCAGCTTTCTCCAAACCCTCAGACAGATTCAGGTAATGGAATTACATTAATTAGACTTAACCACACTAATCTAGATGGATAATAACTTCATGTAACCCTGCAGACTCTTGGCCCATCAGACAGTTTTAGCTCTTGACTGCTTTGTCAGTGAATTAGCTGGCTTTTATGTTTACACTCTCCTAGCTTTGATTCATAGTCAGGTTGCTTGCTTACAGTGAGAATGTGCTGCTCACTGAGAGAGAAGGCATCTTTAGCTGATCTACTTCAATAGCATTAGTTTTTTCAAAGCTGGGAGGACAGGTCCTGGGAGGAGTAAAGCCAAAAAATCTTGCTCCTAAGTTTAAACTTTCTCCACAACAAACAGTATCCATCGATGCCACCCTAAAATCCTTTTCCTGCACGGAAAGAAGCGAGTATCATTAAAATGCGACCGAGCACTAGAAGCCTTGACAAAGCATTTTAACACAGCCATCACATGAAGCCGCTTTCGAAAGAACAGTTGGCCACCTGACCCAACCTGAACCTAACACAGAGAGAAGAGATAATAATCATCTTCTGGCTAGGTGTATCACATAACAAAACAGGGTAAAACAATACTCAGTGGGGGGGGGGGGGGGTAACTTGTTGTGGCGCAATTAAAAAAAAAAAAAAGGGAAAAAGGAGTAAAATTTGCACTGCTCTGAGATTTCAAGCTGATTTTCTGGTTGTACTTCGCTAAATTTATTTAGTAAATTGTGAACTTCCAGATGGAAAATATGTCTGGCTGGAGTGAACACTACATCTCAGACATCACTATGTAAAATTTAGGATAAGGTCGCTTTCACAAAATAACTGGCAGGTGATTGGATGAAACATCTGTCCGATTGTGTCTACCGCCGCTAACTTCAACCAATCAGATCATCAGAACTGACGTAGAAGCTGAAAACAGTCTGGAGAAAAGGGGAAAATCTTTTCCGTGATGCAAGCCTTCAGTGCCAGTCTTTGCTCCTCTTCAATACTCTCCAATTCTGATGTATCTGATGCTCCAGCAGCATCTACGCCAACCTCTGAGGCAGTCACACTTACTATCACTTTCACAGGACTTTCCAGTTTTACATCTTTGACAGAGATCCAGAGTTTTTCACAGAAAAGTAACTTCCCCTTGAGAGGTGACATGAGGCCTTTCGTGCGTGTGTGTGTGTGTGTGTGTGTTTATGTGTCTAAATGCCATGTTTTCCTCTCAACACACCTCTGACATACAATGTTCTCTGACTCTGCCTGGAGCTTAGTTTTAAGAAAAGACCCCCCCCCCCCCCTTTCTCTGTCTTTTCTTTTCCTCACATTTTCTTCCTCCCACCTCCACGCCCCTCTTCTCTCCTTGTCCCTCTCTGTTTGCATTCCTCCAATGCCCTGTTCTCCTTGTCACCATGAGGTTGTTCAGGGAAGTGCTGTAATCTGACTCCATTGTGCACATACATGCGCCCACACACAGGTTTGCCATGTGGAAAAATACTGTCCTCTACACTGCCCTCTTCAGCACGTTCAGTTCACCCATCTCATTAAAACACACTCACACACACGCGCGCTGCTTCGGATGCTTGCTAACAGCTGACAGTTTAGAGTACTGTCAAGGACACTGCAGAGGACTGAGTGGAGATGCACTCAGCTGAGTGAGGCTCATTGCGAACTGCAGTCAGTTTGAGTGAAAACACAACAGTAATGGAAATATCTGTATCCTCTCACTTACAGCTCACATTTTGAGTTGTGTGTTTAGTAAAATACAAACAAGACAAGTTGCTAAGGCCGAGCCTGCTGTTGGAAAAGCTAACCAAAGCTACACACCTGGCAGGAGCATTGCAGGAGTGTGTGTATGTGTGTGTGTGTTTGTGTGTAAGCCTTCTCCTGTCACCTCTTGTCACATGGCTCAAAGCCGGCCTATTTTAGGGAGGCAGGGAGGGGAGAGAGCAGGAGTAAAGAGGGAGGGATATATGTTGTGTTACATCAGATTCTGAGTGCTGTTAATGTCTTTTATCTCTGTCATTTGATTTTGGCACATCGGACTGCTTTGTTTATTGCCTTGCATGATGAACTACACAGGAGGCACACAGAGGGGACGAATGACAGTGAAAAACATGGAGGAAGGAAGCTTTTGACTTCTTCTGCTTGTACAGGAAAACCCCAGAGCTCGATATAGGAATGTCTTGTGGGTGATCATGTATGACATCATCAGAGAGCGACCTTAAAGGGCCCCTGCCTCATATGCAAATCAAAAAGCACATGGTTTCATTCAAAGTATCTTTTACAGCCTCAAATGTTCAATTCAAGGAAAGAAATACACAACAAATGTAGTTGGTGAGTTTTAACAGATGTTGATACTACATTAGTGCTCAAGAAAGAACTGTGTTGGTTGCCAGGCAACACTATTTTATGGGCACATGCTTCCAGGATGTACCATTGGGGGTGTGAGAGACTTGAGCAGTTTTAACACGCCCAGGGAGTCTGAAGCCAACAGAAACTGGTTAAGTCACATTTTTTACCCAGAATCTGAATAAAGGGGCTGCTTTACTCATGAAAGACACATTCATGGACTTCACCTCCACCACCTTCTCCGCTTTCACGTTGAACTTTAATATGGTCAGTCATCAGATCAGCAATTTATGACAGACGGTAGTTGGAGGGTTGTAAATTATGTCAGTGGCTTTCCATACTGCTAAAACAAATGAAAGAGTGAGTGACTTCTGAATAAACTCTTAGCTCAGTTTCTTCTTTTTGTGGTCTATGTTGAGATCTTGATAAATGTAAGTGCATGTGTCACAGAGAAACTACAATTTCATTCAGCATTCATTTTTTTTGTCCAAAGCCACGTGCAACACAAACTAGTGACCCTCTCAAAAGTCACTATTCTTAATGTCAAGGTCCCACTTGTCCTTTCATCCTAGACTTCCACTCTCCTCCTTTGTACTCGCCACACCTCTCAAAGCTAACACAAATTCACCAATCAGACGCGTTTATGTATCTTACTACACACATCTCAGTGCAGATTTTCAAGTTTCTCTGCTCCAGTTTGATTTACAACTCATAGTGAAATGCAAAACCCTCTCTCTCTCTTCCTGCATGTCTTGTTCACTTCCGCAGTTAATTAAAATAAGTTCCAGACGTGTTCTTTCCTGGCAAAGAGTCTTATGGCAAAACTATAATGGAGACTTGAAGAGGAATAAACTCAATGACCCTCACTGACCACTCTCCTCCTGACCTTTACCTTTCTTCACTTTTCACTCATAGACAACACAGATGTCAAAAGGAGGTAGAAGAAACAGAGATCACTTACCTTTTTAACCTGATCATCCTTTAGTTCAGTAAAGTAGTAGGCGAGTAACTGGGCCGCAATCATCCTGCTCTTCTGTCTCTCTCACACACACATGCAGACACACACTCTTCCTCTATTTGTGACACGCACGCACACACTCACACACCAGTCAGGAGGAAAATCCAGATAAAATTGTAAAACCGCAGTACTACTGTGGCTCTACTTAGTTTAAAATAAGAAATCGTCTGTTTAAAAATATCCTGAGTCCAATCCAGTGTGGTTTAAAATAGACAGAGCTGCTTCATGTGAGCTTCAGTGTGCAGCTCTTCCCTCATGTGAGTAAAGCCAGGAAGCATGAGACAGCAGCAAGTTTAGCAGCAGGAGGCAGTGAGAGATAGAGGCAGAGAGGGCTGGACCATGAGCCCCTCCCACCATCTGTGAGGTCATTGGCTAAAAGGAGTGAGTGGCTTGGAGGGGGCAGTGCTTCTCTCTGTAATTGGCTGCTCTGATGGTGACTTGAAGGCAGAGATGGAGGAGGAAGGGCAACCCAGTGAGGAGGAGACGCAGGGAGGGGGAGGGAAAGACAGGGAAGTAAGGTGAGGGGGGTAATTTGGGTTTTATTGTTGCAAGGAAGTTATAAAGTTAAATTCCATTTAATGAGTGCTGGTGAGAAAATGACTCACAGTCACATTAGTCAAAGGACTCCAAGTTGTCTGTTGGATGGGTTAGCAGTGAAGAAGAGGAAGAATGAAGCAAAGGTGACAGTGAGAAGAATCAGAATCAGAATGGAGAGAGGAAGATCGCTGGAGGGTCCTGCCTCAGCTTCTGCTTCAGCTCCTCCCTCCTTCTGATGTCAGCGGACCTTCATTTGAGGTAAAAACATGAAACCTGACCAACAAGGTTTTTGTCCAAACTGGAACCACAAGTTAAAGGAGGTTTGTTGAACTCTCCTCCCAGACCTGGACCCAGTGTTAGCTGCCCTTAAAAAGGAATCTAGCAACGTCATTAAAGGCCTAACCCCGCCAGGCCAACACCGCCACCCACAGAAATACATTAGCTTGACCTTTCATCCACTCTATCCATCAAACATGTATTGTGTCATTAAATCTTTCTGTCTCTACGGCCACATTTTTGCACCATCACTCTGCCAGATGTTCCAATTGTGAGAAAAAAATTATCATTCAGTGTCTCACATAAAAAGCATGTTTATCTCACATAATAAAGACAGCATGAACTTAATTTCTAAACTTATTTCCTAACTTGTGGAATTTGAAGGGACGACTGAGTGAGCAGCCTTGATTCGTGATCTCCTGGCCCCACCCTCACAGGCTGTGGCTAAGGTCCCAAAGTGGAGCCTTATGATGATGTTTTCTTTAGTCCCATCGGTTTTGTAATGTCGCAACATCACCAAAACAGCAAAAGGGCACTCTGAATGGAGGACTTACATGACCAAATGAAAAAGAACATTCCAGAGGTTCTGTAAAGGTTCTATAAAGTTTTAGAATGTTTGTCACCTTTGGAGAACCTTCCCCGGAAGTCACCTCCTATGAGGGCACCTGCTTGTCTTCACTTCAGGAAGAAGGACAGCCATTCAGTCCAACAGCAGTTAACTCACTGGACCACCATGTCTCTGGCTCCACCATCCCCTCAGACAGACATGACATCATCATCATCATCATCATCATCATCAACAACAACACAATTACAAGTCTGTTAGCTGCTCCCTAGGGAACAATTACAGTCACAGTGCTGCATTTAAATGTGGATCTGATTTGACTTCCTAAATTTGTATTTTTGTTGTTGTTTTACCTTCATTACTGACTAATGTTGCGCAATTTATAAATGTGCAATTTCCAGTATAGAATGAAATCAAAAATTCAAAGCACAGAAAAAAAAATCAGATTTTTTTTTTATGTTGATACTTCTGTCTTCACTTTGCAATGAAGCAGAAACGCTTCAAAATCCAAAAACATATTTGAGAGCAAAACTACTGATAATGCAATAAAACAGATTTTGTTGCTATCCAAATGAAACTGTGTTGAAAATGTGTTAAAATGAATCCTAATCTTTTCTTTTGAAATCCAAAAATTTGGCTCAATACTGAACTTTCACTAATAGGATAGACGATGATGATCCTACAGCAAGGACAACCACACGTTAGACGTCTCTTTAGGCCAGGCTGGAGTTATGCTGCCACTCTGATTCATAGGCCAAACTTTTTTGTCAAAAAGTTGCATTTGCATTTTTATATATTTCAATCAAAAATGTGTTATATTTGCATTAACAGTACAGAACAATATTTTTTCTTCTCAAGGAAACCTATTCTATGTGATTGAACGATAGAGGCGCCAAGTTAACTCTATAATTTTTTTTATTCACCATCAGGATCATCTGCCTCAATCGGGAGTTGTATTCTTTAATTTTGCATGTCTACACAGCATTTCAACTTAATCTCCTGTATGGTAACAGATACTATGAGAGCTTTATGTAGCTTTATGTGCTGTGTGACTTACACCAGATCCCCTACACACCACCGATTAACCTCTGCTACAAAGATGAGCTCAACATGCTGTAAAGGCTTAAAACCACAGAAACTTCAGATCCTAACCTAAATCAGCTGAAAGTGTGAGAAACAAAGAAAGAGAAAAAAAATCTTGCTGAAATTCTTATGAAATTATTCACTCGTTAATCTCTTTCATTGGAGCATACAAGCCATACCAGTCCACTCCAGCTACTGTAGCCTTAGCTACCTTGCTACAGGAAGAGACATTGAGAAAACCCTGTGGAAGGTAACAGGAAAAACAAAACCCAGCTGCGAACAAGTACGTCGGATCTCTGCAGTGACACATTATATAAAATATACGGTGAAGCTCAAGTTGACCTAAACGGTTGTGTTGTGCTTCCTCCACTTTCAGTTCCATTTGCTCCACAAAGTCCCTCATCATCTCTCACCTCCAGCAGGGATTACAGTAACACAACTCATCCAATATCACATAATCCTTAGTCTTCCTGAATTGATAGCGCTTCCAGATTATTATGGAGTATTTTTAAATAAGTGTTTTTGTTTTTTTTTTTCAATTACCCTCATTGATAAAGATTTCCCATGATCAAGTGGCACTGGCGTCCAATAGCTATAGTCACCACCCTGATGTCTTGAGGTGTTGTGGTGTCTCATTCCTCCGCTGTCCTCTCCATAAGGGTCTTCAGGTTCAGTCTTCAAGCTTCGTTTCATCATGAAGAAATTAATCAGGAGAAGAAGAGCGGAGGAGAGCGGGATGTTGTTCTTCTGTCCTCTATAGGTTCTGAAGAACCAGCTGGCTCTACTTTGCCCGTTTGACTGTGTGTGTGTGTGTGTGTGTGTGTGTGTGTGTGTGTGTGTGTGTGTGCGCGCGCGTGTGTGTGCATGTGCGTGCCCATGTTTGTGTGTCAAAGCTGTCCTTGTGGCTACACAGGGGAACAAAGACACACACCTACACACTTACAAAGACTTTGACACACAAAGACACAAGAAGAGATTTTGTAATAGGACTCACACACCTTGCCTCTTGAGGAATGCATGCATTCCTCAAGAGGCCTCCAAATGTGCACATTTGGAGGCAAGTGTGAAGATGTACAAATTGTTTAGGGTTATTGCAACTTGCCTAAATGAAGTATGAGTTTCCAGGAAGAAAGTAAAATGGGACGGAAAGATAAAAAAGAGGAAATGAAAGAACAGGAGAGACAGAACGTGACAAAAAGCATGTGTGTGCTCCTCGGTCACCACTAGGACAGTATGGGATTACTGTGCTCTGTGGGAATGTCCATGTGTGACGTAGCCCTCTGATGGTAGTAATCTAACATGTTAATCCCTGACAGATTAGTTTCTGTTTCACTCTACTTGTCACGCACCTTTTCTCAATGTTTCCTTCCATCCTTTCTTTAATCCTCTCTAATTTGTTTTTGTCCTTTACTCTGCCTGTCTCATTGCTTTGGTTTGTTTTGACTTTATTCTCTGAATCACTTTCTCCCAGCTTTGCTTCCACTTCAGCTCATGATCTAATCTGTCATGAATGGATTAGCATAAGAGGACTGCTCATTCACCACTCATTATTGCCAGATCAGTAGTTCAAGTTTGTAATGCGTCAGTTGTAATATTTGCCTTCACAGGAAATAAAAACATAACACCAACTTTTTTGGGAGATGCGCTTCTTTGCTGTCCTCCAAAAAGCCAGACAACAGGATAGATACCAGACAGAAATCAGCCCAGCGCTCGTTAGCTTCATGCAGTGAATGGACCATCCATCTTTTTGTCTGGCTCTGGGGAAGATGGAAGATAAAAACCATTCACGAAAATATTGGTGTGTTGTTGTTTTTTTTTAATTGGAAATAGTTCAGGTCCTTGGACTGAAATTCATTTTTTATCAATAATTCCACCTTCCAGCTCTCTTCACTTATCTGCTTTGTTACTCATTCACTGGATTTGTCCATGTGTTACTGCAGCATCCACACAAACAGATAAACAAAGTAGCAGCTGGGCGACAATCCAGCCAGACAGATAAATCAGTAAGACAGGAAGATCAGAATGGCACAGACGCACAGACAGACAGAGCAGAGAGACGGCGGGCAACCAAATGGAGAGAGAAAGAGAGTCGATCCAGTGTGACTGAACAGAGCTGCAGTTGTTGTAAATGTTGGGTGATTTGGTTTGCAGCATTCCAAGCCTCCTCCTGCCCTTCATCAATACCGAGATACTGGACCGACACAAACACTTGCATTTTTGTTCTCTCCTTCATCCACCACCATATGTGATAAATGGAGAGACAGCAGTGTACTGTACTTAATAGAAAGGAAGTGATTTAGCTACCATGAAGGAATCGCTTTATTACAGACAGACTTCAAACCAAGCAGTGATCATTTTACCCTTCAAATATGATAATACAAAATAACACAAATACAAAACAATGAAGGGGAGGTGGGATGTGAATGAGGAAGGACACATCTTCAAAGGTTCAAACAAATGTACTGTGTAGTTCAAATAATAAACAACTGAGGCTTGTTATTATGGCTTTTTTGGGGCATCAGTACTTCCATCTTTATAGTGGTTGTTGCCATGGTGAACACCATGACAGCCGATTAAATCGTTTTGGTTTAGTCCCACATCAAGTGTTAACCTTGCCAAGTTTTCTGGTTTTGATTTTTGTCACTTTGTGTTCTTATCCAATAATGAGGTGTTCAGCCATGGTAACAGAGTAATCAGTGCAGTGCTAACACAAGCATGGTATCATGCAGCTGTTGGTGTGAAACCTTTCCCATGGCTGGCTGCTGTGAGCGAAGTCAGCCATTCCAAACTGCAAGAAACATGAGATGGAGAGCAAGAAAAGCCTGCCAGTGGCAGTTCTTTGTCTCTCCTCCCCCTCAAGTGTCCTGACACTGAATCCCAGCTTCAGAAAGCTTTTCTGAAGGTCATCAGTTCCTTACAAAAAAATGACTGACTACTGTCCTACCTGAAGGACTGGGCTCTTTACATCCTGTGGACAACATCTGTTAGAGTCGTTGCCCTCCGGTGGTCCTACAAGACATTCAAACCATGACCACCAGACTCAAAGTGTCTGTCTCAGGGCAACAGCCCCACTTTGAATGACCCCATAGGTGGAATATAACTTTCTAGGGTAATACTTCCTGGATCTAGTGTAGTAATCAATATTTATTCTACTGCAATTTTTTTTTTAAATTCCAGAACCTGTTTGTCATCTGTGATTGTTTTGGAGAGGATGCTTTGTTTATTTGTTTGTATTCTGTACACTGTCTATAAACCCTCATTTAAATCAGTCTCCTCAGTGTTTCAGTCTTGTGAAGTCACACGTCCTGCTTCTGTCTGGCCACAGCAGTGACGAGGGCGGCACCTTTCCCACTGCCCTCCTCTGATAGGAGGAAGGTCACGTCACATTGAGGAGCTAAAAGTTTGGCAGACTCTTGGACGATTCGAGAGAAACTAGAAACAGCAGTTGAAAAGAATATTGTTTTCTTTTTCACAAAGTCAACATATTTATCAAACAGTGATATTGATAATAACTCACTGTGGATGTAGTTTGTAGAGGGTCCCATCTACCCCAACAGTTATTTTCAAATGGTCCAGTCCGCGGTTCTCTCTGATTTTATCCACCACCGCCGCCATTCCTGCCCCACACAGCTGAGCTGCACGACGTGACACGGCTCCACATACCTGTGTAACAAAGAAAAGCTTTATTTTCATTATTGCAACAGTTTACAGTCTGCTGCTGCTATAGTTTACCGAAAAATATCACTGCATAAACCGCCATCTTGCAAAAGTGGAGTTTCAACAGAGGTCCTTTGGGTATTGTCGTTAGTCACAATTTAAACTCTTAACCTCCTCTTGCCATTTGAGACACACTTTACGTAATAAAATAAACTATAGGATTGCAAAATTATGCTACAATGCAAGTTCTTATCAGTGTTCCAAAATTTTGCAAGGCTCATTATCATTCAAATGGTGCAAGCAGTTAGCTAATAGATATTTTAATGATGAAATAACAGGAAAACACAAACAAAGCCACAATGGTGATCACGCACTGTCAGACTCCCTTACTTATTTGCACCTCTTTACAACCGAACCAAAATGTAATTATTAGCTCTGGTCCCCGCCCCCGCAAATCCAAAATAATGACAGTGAAGAACGCCTGCTCATCTGTGACATGGGGAGCAGCCATGGCAAATTCTAATTTAACTCACTTATATAAAATAGAGCTTGCTATGGAGGCTGCGCCCGTGTGTGTGTGTGTGTGTGTGTGTGTGTGTGTGTGTGTGTGTGTGTGTGTGTGCGTGCGTATGAATGAATGACTTTCATCAGTGGGACCATGCATGCTTATTAACATGAAAATACATTAGATGTGCTTATTTATAATGAAGCTGATTCGAACTATGCGAGAGAAACACAGGGGGACTTGTAAATAATATTAATAAAGAGTCAAGATTTACCAGATGTCTTTGAGACATTGTTGATCTTACACCTCTGTTATTCCTGCTGTGAGCATTCGTGTTTGTTGCCTATTACTTTTCTATCTTCTACCTCTTTGACAATGATGCTGTCGTCACAGTTGCTGTCCAGGCCCAGCTGTTGAAGAATCGCTCTAACCTGCAGTAATGCCAGTCGGTCACTAGGAGGAGACAGCATAGTACCACAGTTCTACATAAGGGTTACTGAATACAAGTGTGGAAATAACGTACAAGGCCAAAATACACACACACGCACACAGACACAAACGCACACAGAGAATTTTATTTACCTCTCTATTTGTGACAGGCATGGTGTTTGGAGTTTTCCAGGTGTTTTTAAAGCTTCAGTCACATGTCCTTTGAACACAAGCCCTCCTCTGGTTAAATCTAACAGCACGTGACGGACAATTTCCCCTAAGTACATCCCACTGGTCAGCTTTTCAAACCTGCACACCAACAGACAGACACACAGAAACACACATTTTATTTGTTAGATTTGATAAGCCAGCTAGAAAGGTTATATTCCCGGAACATCCTGAGAACAGGGACATTATGTTTTGATGTCCTTCAGACATTACTGGACTTGTATGATTTGGAATGCACATTCAAGATGATCTGGGAATGTTTGGGGAATTTCTAAGGGAAGATGGGCATATGACATTCACTACAGGTCTACTAAATGCCCTGTAAATATGGAAAATATAGTGGAAATATAGTAGATAGTGTAAAGCCCTTGAGGGAGCATCCCATAGTAATGATCACCTAAACAGAACACAAAAATATTCCCCCATCATTTCTTCAAATAACATTAGCTTACTGTGGGATCATATAGTGTAAAGCTGAACCTTTTCCCAGTGAAACACACACACACACACACACACACACACACACACACACACACACAGAACCCTGCATGCATGCACACACACTGTTTCTAACCTTTGTTTTCCAGAATTAATTGACTGTTGGTCAACTTCGTCATCAAAAGGTGTGACGATGTCTTCCAGTGAGCCATCGTCCCCCAAACCCCCCCACTCTGTGTTTATACACATTCTTGGCATCTCAGCATCCCTGCTCTCTCTCTCCATCTCATCATCCTGGTGGAACCAGAAACCAATGATCAGGCGGTTAAATTTATGATGGACAGTTCACCACAGAGTAATATTCCCATGTTTACTTACCATTCTTCTTTCCTTTTGTCCAGTCTTCTTAATGTTCTTAGTCTCCTCCATGTAACAAACATTAGTCCCAGTACCTAAGAAATAAAGGCACATTGTTTATATTACATAAAACAGCACATTCACAATGAACAGGAGAAAAATGAGTACAACCTCTTTCTATTCAATAAAAGTCTCATCCACCTAAACACACACACATTAGGTACACACCAACTATCAGCCCGATTTCACATTGACGGTCTTCATAGGCGCAGCTCATCATGGTCCCAACTGTGTCATTTACAACTGCTACAATGTCCAAATCAAAATCCTATGGGTGCAAACACACACGATTGGTAACAAATAAATTATGAACAAGCACCACTGTATCGTTAAATAACTGTCTTGTATATACAAAGCTGTGAGGCAGATTATCATAACTTAATAGCATTTATCATTTTCTGCAGAAAGCAACATTTTTGTTGCCACTGTCCAAGCAAGGTACAGTAACCTTTCAGCTCATCTGTCAAAATCCATGGTCATCATGGCGACTTTGACTCACGTTCCGTCTCCTGATAGCTTCCCTCAGCATCTTGACAACGTCCTGTCCTTCACAGTTTGTGGCCTTGAAGCCTTTGGTCCAGTTCACCAATATTCCCTGCAGGATAATATTGAAAGTCTGATGTTTGTCTTTGAAGTAGTTATCTTTTGAAAGTATATTTATTCCAAAATTTTGCTGATTATCTTTCAGGGAATAGAATTTTGGTTCCAAAACAAGCTCATCAAAACGGAAGGTCCACTCAGTTCTCAGGCTCACCGTGTCAATGGCTGTCTGTTCACAGGGGAAAGAGAAGGTGAAGCCTGCAGGCAGAGGAGTGCTCTTCAGCCCCATGTAGTCCAAGAAGTCACTCACACACTCTGCTAAATGATCAAATAACTAGAGACAAAGGGACAGACAGAAAAAGAAGTGAAGAAGAAACAGAAGCAAAGAACATTTGAAATTGTTGATGAAAAAGTCACACGCTGTCGACGAGTGCGAGTGAGTTTTTTTAACTGGATGAGCCAGCTGGTCACACTCCACACTCCTTTCCAATAGTTTGTTTGTTTTGTAGCTTGAATCCAAGTGTTTGTGTATTACTACTGAGCATGAATATAGAAGAAGTAAATTATAACAGATGATGCACTGATGAGTTTGTAAAATGATGTTTTGGACACTTTTGCTCAACCAGTGCTCGCCTGTCTGTCCGACTTATTTGACATTTGTTGATACTACATCTGTGTATCCTACCTCTTCGCCTGTGCCCTGCATGATCTCCATGGGTACAGTGTATATCTTGTGATACAGTTGTACACTTTTTTTAAAGTTCACCAGCAAAACTCTGAAACTGGTTCCTCCCAGATCCAAGGCCAGGTATTTACCATGCTCTTGAAACACACAAACAGTACATTCGTTGATGATGGAAGTAAATGAAATATTTAAGAAGTACATTTATGGTTTGTAAAACACAGTGATGTAGGTCTATGAAGACATCAGGAAAGCTACATTACAGTTCATTATAAACATTTTTCAATTATTTCAATTCTATACAGAGCAGAAGTTCAAAAGGGACTTAGATTTGTACCTGAGCCATCAGGTGTACGGTAAACAAGGGAAGGCAGCATCTTTATGGTTGAAGGGCCTTTGGTCTTCAGCCCTGCTTCAAGCCCGGCCCTCATCTTCATCTTGACCAATTGGAGCTGCTCTAGACTCAGTCTGAAGGGAGCCAGTGTCTCATCTACCTGTGAAGTGAACAGCAATTTATTAGATTAAAACACACACACACACACATACGCACAGGCACACACGCACGCGCACACACACACACACACACACACTTTTCCTCTTTGGGATGCCAGCCGTTGGGCAACCGCTGCCACTAATGCAGCTCCTTTACTGCTGCCGCTCTCTGATGTGATGAATCGAACCAAGCACTCAGGAAGCAGCCGCCACACCACTTTGTGGAGACGTTTGGGATACCTGAGAATTGAGAATTGGTCAGAAAAGTGTTTCATTTTTTAATGCAACGAAACCACAGGTTTGGACAGAGTTGCTATTCTTTTTTTTTCCAAATAATATTGCTAAAGCACTGTAATTTCTATGACTAATTACACACTCTTGATTTGCATCCTAGAGACTGCTGGCATGTGAGTATGATGATTGATTATTTGTCAATAACGTACTGTGGATGTGTCTTGTATAGGGTTCCGTCAACACCAACAGTGATCTTTAATTTCCTCAAATTCCGGTTTTTCCTGACTCGGGTCAAGATGGCAGCTAGTCCTGCAGCTACCAGATTTGAGGACCTGAAGGATACGATGGTGCTGACGTGTCGAACGGCAATGCAGTCATCAGTGGAGGGGCTCAGACCAAGTTGCATGAGAAGGTCTCCGGTGTTCTTCAGGCCGTTTCTGTAGCTGAGGAAGATGGTAATTTAGATTGATAGATTTTCCTGAATTAGTCCCACAATGGGGAAATTCTGTTTTCAGATTTTGACACAGAAAGACAGGGAAACTTACTCCTCCATTGCAGCTATATGTGCAGTGGTAATCTTGCCCTTAGTCCTCAAGGCTTCAGACACATGTCCATCAAACAGCAGGCCCACTTTAGCCATCTTGAGTACAACCAGCCTTACCAACTCACCTAGATACATCCCACTCACCATCTTCTCAAAGCTACAACAGGGAAAGAAATATTGAGGACTGGAATGTTGACATGGTGTCACATTTACTGTACCATAACATGAGAAAAGTCAACGCTGCTTCTCCTACAGCTGTTTCCCTGGATTGTTGGAGGCTGCATCGACTTCTCTGTCAAACTCAGTGATGAAGTCATCCAGAGCTCCGTCATCTCCAAAGCCTCCCCACTCAGTGTTCACACACATCCTGCCTTCGTCTCCCTCCACCAGGTCGATCTGACGCAGCTCCTCCATGTAGCAGGCATTAGTTCCTGTACCTGAACACACAAACAATCCATGCAACTATATTTTTAAGTCTTTCAGTGACTTTAAAGGCGCTGTAGTTTATCTCTATGAGGTAAAATTACCAACAGAATATGAAAAAAAACATTTTTTCATCTCTATGTGTTGTGTTGCAGAAATAGCTTCTTATGTTAGCATGCTAATACGCTGGCATCAGTTCTGTTTTGTAATATCACTTTGTACCTCAAGAGGCCATAATAAGCAGCGGCTCTACCCTGAATGACTGAGCTACCCACCCTGTCTCTAAAGACCCTACATGCACTAAGCCTACATCCAGCTGTTACTCTCCATCAGTGAGCATCTGTCACTGAGGTGTGTCCTGCATCTCTGGTTCTCGTCAGCCCTCATTGGTTTGTACCGCTGCAGTCCAACATCTTCTACTTTCCATCTTCAAAGCCAAATGCAGACCACTGCTGCCTGCTGGCTCAGAGTTATTTTCTCCCATGTATTGATGCTGCCGCTGCTGCCTTTGCGACGTGTTTAAATGCTACTTTTTCAAGGTTCTTGTTCCTTTTCTTAAATCATATTCAGGCACTTTTTCGGCCTTTACATGGTAGATTTTTTTAAGCTTTTAAAGCTTCTCATAGCTGTGAGATGAAATACTCCAAATGACAAAAGTTTTTGATACTAAATGACAGAATTGGCCATCAAGTATAATAAGAACTCTATCAACATACCATGAACACTGAAATACAATTGATTTTTGGGAATCCAGATTTATCAGTCGAAGTCAAGGATAATTTCATTGAAAAGTGTGGACAAGACGATGACATGCTTCTGTCATAAGCTCCGGTTGCCTCACACAGCTACATACAATATTCTACATTATACGCCAATACTCACCAATGATGAGTCCTATTTCACAATTCCGGTCATCAAAACCGCAGGTCATCATCGTTGCCACAGTGTCATTTACCAGGGCCAGCACTTCTACATCCATACCCTGAAGAGTGAGTTGGAGGGGGAAACATATGTAACATCAGTGTGTTCAACAGCAAGTATTTCAGCTGTAGAGCAGCAGTCAGTTAACAGGCAGCATCTTATTTCTAAAGACACCCAAAGTGTTTCTGTGAAATACATTGAGGTAGAAGCAGTTTACGCACGAAGGAGTGAACGCTTGCATCTTACCCCTGTCCTGTCAACAGCCTCTTTTAGAGCCTGGACCACATCTTTCCTCAGGAGGCCTCGAGCCCGATAGTTCTTACTCCAGTTTATCAAAGCTCCCTACACAGAACAAGATAAATGTGAGTATGACAAGAAATGACAGAAAAGAAAACATATCAGGGGTGATCACCAAGAGACCAGGATGATCAGATGGATGATTGCGGAGCATTGTTACCTGGTCCAAGGTGGAGTGTTCACAGGGAAATGAGAAGGTGAGGGCCAGAGGATGTTTCTTCTCCAAACTTATGTTCTTCTTTTGCAGGAAGTCCTTTAGAGACTCCGACACATGGTCAAATAACTGCGGAGAGGGAGAGGGGGAGAGAGAGAGATATATTCACTGTATATTTTTCCATGCATCCAACTCCTTTCCTTTTGCCTTACCTCACTTGCTCGCCCAGTGCGTATGTTCTCAGGCATCGGATAGGTCTCCTCCGCCATATCCACTCCTCCCTTCCTAATCCCCATGCCGTCTCTCACTTTTACTTGAAGCACCTTGAAACTGGAGCCTCCGAGGTCCAGAGCCAGAAACTGACCTTTCTCTGCGCAAGAGACAAAAATACCCCTTTCATCATTTCTTCTTAAAAAAAACTGTAGAAGAGGCCTACTGATACAGCAGTGTGCAGATGTATCTGTTTATAGCTGTATATATGATTCAGTGTATTCTTTTAAAAAAATACATAACATAATTCTGAAAAGATGCTTTGGGTACAATTATTCAATTACAAGAGAAATAGCACAACACAATCTAAATCCCCTTGGAAACCATCAGTCTTAGTGACCTGATCCATCTGGAGTGGAGCGCACGTGTGTTGGCAGCATCTTCACCACTGCTGCAGCGTTGCTTTTAGCTGAAAGTCCTTTCTTCATTTCATTTTCAAAACGACCTGAGATGGCCCTGAGCTGGTCGTCATGGAGACGCATGGAGTACAGAAACCTGTCCACCTTTGGGAAAAAGAAAAAAAAAACCCGAAAGAGAGATAAAAGTGTTAAATGAGCCACAATGATTTACTCTACACTGACTGGAAAATAATGATGGACACACAAAATATAAAATAAATATTGTAGTCCTTTCCATCTGAGACAAAGTAATAAACACACAAAGACATGCATTTTCTTTTCTTCTGGCCATTTACACAAACTGAATATGTTTAAATTCAAAATTTTGTAATACATTTTGGAATTACCATAAAATATTTGGGACTGAATGCATCATATTGGGTTAGATGTTGTTCACTGTTATTGTATATAGTGTCGACGGCAATTTACCTTTTGCAATTTATGCACTTTCTAAGCTCCAAATGTACAACTTGTTTTGATTTTTTTCCTGGATATATTTTTGGGATGTTTGCATATTTGTGCCTCTCTGTAATATCAAAGATAGGTAGGATTCAGGTTTAGGATTGGTCACAGCTATGTTATGTTTGGGAATGGCTGCTGTAGAGTTTCAAGTAGAGACATGGGAGCAAGAATCAACCACATGTGAAATGTGAGAAAGGAAATCGCCTGAGCCGCTTTATAAGATTGAAGGAGGTAGAGTATCAAAGGGCAGGCAATCACTGTGGTAACACATTGAGGGGACAAGGTCCCTCTGGCCCTGCACCAGCTGGCTAATCTATATTTGTGTGTGAGTGTGAGTGGTGCTGCTTATGGGAGCATCAATACTTTGTCCCTGGGAGAGTGTGTGTTGATCTCATCAGTAAGAAGAGAGGAATAGACCCATAGCTGGGGAAGGATCATTGCGCAGGAGAAACAAACGGTGACAGAATTAATGACAGCACTTTATTGTGGTCCTGGCTGCAGCTTCATCTTCCAGAACTGCGACACTCTCTGTCCTCCAGGCCATGGAGTGTCCATTAATGTCGGGTACCTGGAGCTGCTTTACATTTTTCAGAGGCGTCTTTACTTCCCATTGCCCTGGACTAAGCTCATCTCCCCCGAACGCCAATTTGACATCAGAAAAACATTGAAATCTATGTCAGGCAGAAAGTAAAATCTTGGTTGAAAAAAAACTAACGTCAGGTTGACATCAAACTCCAAAGTAAAACTACAAAATGTGAAGACAACATTATGATCCTTGAAGGTTTGTGAACAGCAAAGTTTCACACAAATACACCAGCTGCCCTGGATATTCTACATTAAACTGATATTTGCATTAGACATCTAACAACTAAAATTCAACCAATTACCTACATACTAATCCTTAAATGTAAAAGCAAAGGTGAAGTGCAGAAAACATTACTGAAAAATCTTATTGTGCTGCAATAAATCCAGCCATAAACCTTTACACCATTATGCTCTGACAAACAGAACATGTGATAGCTTGCAAAAATCTTTTACTCGAGCAAATGATGTCAGCTTAAAACACACTTTTTCAAAGCAGTTTTAATGTCTTTAGCGTGCGCATCTGTAAGTGAAACCAAGGTTTAGTGAACGTGGAGGAGCTTTTACCTCCTTTGTGGGGTCCTCCTGGAGTTTGGAGAAGTAGAAGGAAATAAGATGAACAGCCAACATCTTGACACAACATTCATCACCACCATGAAAACTGCTTCGTTCCTGAGTTTCTCTGGGATTCAAACACACTTGAATGAAATCAAATTACTCATTCCCGCTCAGACTGAGTCTCATAGACCTGTTTGTCCTCACGTCCACTGAGTGGAGGCCGACCTCTACACCGACTCAATCATTAACAGGCCAAGCCCCTTTCTGCCATCACTTCATCTCTTTCTGTTTTGTGGTACGTCTGGCTTGTAGCTTCTCCACTGGACCACACTGCACTAGATTCTTCTGCAGAAACTTTTCAATTCAAATTTATTTACATCTAAAAACAACAAACCCTGCTGCAAAAAGCCCAAAACTGTACAGAGAATGAATAAATCTCAACAAAAATATATCAAACATCCTGACAGGGAATAAATAAATCTGATCAGCAAGGCCGGAATGCTTAAGTATAATAATTGTGAAAATTCTTTACTTTTTGTTTTTTTAATCTTTAAATTTGGGTCGGGCTGACTTGGCCAAAGTACGTGCTCTATGAGTTCATTTATAATCTTCTACAGCTTTGTTTCTCAAGTTGCTTTGAAATTTCAAATGCTGAAGTTCTAATTGACACGTGCTGATTGACAGTTGTATGTGGTTTGTAACACAAGACCTACTTAAAATCAACACAGTTTCACAGTGGCTTTTTATTGACCATTATCTTAAAAACTAGGACAAAAACATGGTATCTGTATATAGACAGGAGGGCTGTACAATCATTATGATCAAATCAACACATTAGCATACTGCTCGCAGAAAATGCAAACAAGAGTAGGTTGAAGGGAATACTTTAGCTATGCCAAAATAGGTGTACTGAGCAAATTCAGTTCTGAAATTCCCGCAAATATAAACTCCTGCAGGACCTTCACAACACACATACATTTCATTTTTTTAAAATGTTGCCTGGTCACATTTAGGAAACAGCATTCCGGACATTGCGGCTCCAATGACATACTGAACATAATGTTGCAGGTTAGAGGGAACTCAAGACGGTGCATAACAGCCTCAGGGACTTAAAATGGCCACATCCTAGAAGGGGTGAGTGATAGGGCCTGAATTTATTATAGCATGTCTTTTTATATCACAACGGTAAAATAAAAAAAAGAACTATACTTAAGTTTTTCATCCAATTTTTGAACAAGAACACATTGTTCTCCCTCATCATGGATGGCTGGGATACCTCCTCCTCCTCCTCCACTACATCTGCCTGAACCACCTGATCCTGTGAGGCAGCAGGATTTCACCAGAATCCTTGCCTGCTCAGAACATCTCTACCGATAGACACATTTCAACTGTTGTATGGTATCAGTCGTTATTGTGCTCAGTCCTCAATTCTGGTGAGGTCAGGATGGTTTGTTGTCGTCAGCCAATCAGATTCTTCAGAGGGGCTAGGAGAGCATCAACTTGTTCATGAGCAACATTTAAGTTTCCAGTTTTACTATGCGTTTGTGGTTTTCCTTAAGAGAAACAAAATGAACTTTTAGCACAGTGAACATAACCAAATCTCCAGGAGTCAATCCTGGTCCAGACCGCACAATCACACTTGGTTCCTGTGTAGAAAACTTCATGTTGGGGTTATCAGGATGCATGGCTCGCTTCAAGATTCCTCCAACCCTGATTTATTCATCCACCAGATGTGATCAAAAGCTCTTAGCAGTTTTTTTTTAATCTATACATATATATTTATGAACAGCATTGACCGGGCCCCATAATCTACACATAAGGTTTCCTTTCATTTTTTGTTCTTTTTCACTTGGCTATCATTACCGGGGTATCTCTGATTGAGTGTGTTCTGGTTGGCCAATTCCTGCTCCTGATCTCTTGACCACTCCTTCTGCAGTTGCTTGAGTAAATGAGGGGTCAACAGTCCTTCTCTCACCAGGCGATTGGCCAGAGAATTTTCCATGAGCTGTCCTGACTGTTTTTGATCTTGACCATAAGTCGAAGGATTCTTAGCACCAAATTTAGTTTGGCCAGGCCTATTTTTCTGTTTCTCTTGCAGGTCAGTGACAGCTGAGTCAGTGGCTCTGATGAGATGTGTGATATTTCGTACACCCTGTCTGATGATGTCGTCAAGTTCCCGCTGAATTTCCCGAACAAGGTCTGTGTGTGGAAACATGTCGATGAAGCGGTAGCTAAAGAGAGAAAAAAAAAACATAGATTTAGCATGGTAAAGGAAGTTAATATTACTACCTTAACCAAGTAGGGGGCAGAGTAGTCATAGTACCATCTGGTTTTAAAGGGGACTTACTTGTATTTTCACTTTAATGCACCACCCCCTTGTTGGAGGAAATGAACGTGCGGTTTTCACATTACATACAGCAACGTTATACAACATATGTGTTTTCTTGCACCACCTAGTGGACACATGATGTGATGTTTGCGCCACAGTGGACAAACTAGTCCGCTCCCTCGTGTATGATCCAAATATCAGGTTTCAACAGCCTCTCGTTCTATGGAGAGCCAACTGGTTGCTGCTTGAGGACCCAAACATGAAAGTGCCAGAGGCTGAACTTTCACCTTTGCAGAGGTGTGTGCTCTACTTAGCGCAGAACTAGAAGGCACTTGCCTTCTAGTTGCATATCAAATTACCTTAGCCAGAGGTACAGATCTAACACATCATGAACAGCTTCCAAGTGGACGAGGTCTTTTATGCTTTTGGGTGGAGCCAGAGGCCAGCAAATATGGCGACAGACCCAGTCAAAGCTCAGGGGTTCATCTCGACTAAACTGACGAGCAAACTGAAAGAGAAACGAGATTCAGATCAGTGGAGAGAACAACATGCAAAGCTTGGCCAGACAGAAGAAAATCTGTTCAGTCATGAATCAATATAATGATTTTCATTTTCAACAATAAAATTCTCTCCAACTACAGCGCAGTTGTTATATATTTTCATAGAAAAACTACAGTTATATTACACCAGTCATGCCACCTTGAATTATAACTTGATATCTACTTCTTATTACAAAACCCCATGAGCAGATGAGTTCCTTTACTTTCAATCAATCCGGTATATAGAATTTAAACATGAAACTCATTCATTCAAACTCAAGTTAAATCTTGATTTATTAGCATGATATAACCATAAACAATAAACTGAAAGGGCAAAAGTGCAGAGACAAAGAAAATGCCCTGCTAGTACTTTTATGGTGCCTTTTTTTCCACAGTCTGAAAACATTGAGGGTCCATGTGCAGAACCTTTGAAGTTTCACTTTCAATCTCTGCGTTTTAGGGGGGTCGTGTTTGCAGAAGCCACACTGAAACTCATCAGAGACTGGCATCTAGTGGTCAACTGCTACAAATCATTCGTTTATAATCACTGAAGAACATTAAGCTGATTTTGATGGGTATGAAGTGTCTGAATTCGAATGCGAGAGCCGATTATATATTTGAGCAAGAAAAGAATACGCTCCACATTGAAATAAACCTGAATTTTCCTTTAACCTTATAAGCACTTGCCGTGTGAACTTCCTACCTTTAGGAAGGTGGTGCATACAAATGGTTGTTTCTTGTTGATGGGAGCAGTACAGAAAACATAGCGTGACCTCAGGTTGAGGGGGATGTGCTGAATCATATCAGCCAAAAACTTGAAGTCGTCAATGTTGCAGACAAAATATAGACCGTCCACTTGAGACAGACTGACAAATATGTCCTGAGAGACAGAGAGAAGAGAGAATGGGTTAGAAGATTTTTCAGAACAGTGAGGCTGCAGGGGGTAAACAGCACCGTTTAAAGACGAAAGATGAACTTGACTGAGTTCTTGGACATTGTGGCATTTGATAATAGCATCTCTATTGCATGTATGTGGCTTTTCATGAGAAATATCAACTGATTTGAAAATATTCTGGGTGTGACTTTTACTTTGTCCCGCTTTTCCTGCTCCTTGCGGTTCAATCAGCATGAGATGGAGGGCTTATACTCACAATGAGGTTGGACAGCGTAGCATCAGGCAGTTGATAGGCAAACATCTCTATCTGCTCTGCAGTGGGATGAAGACCTGCAGTCTGAGACAAAGACGACCTTTAGTTGTGCGTGTTGTGCATTCTGAAGCTGAATTCATGGTCAAATTGAGCTTTGAAGTGAAAGTGTGTTTCTGTCCGTGTGTGTGAGTGATCACCTCTATGGGATCTACTGTGTGGCTAAGTATTTCCTTCAGGACAGAAAGATCCTCCTTGTGCATGGTGGTAACTTCTCCCTTTTGAAACTTGGATGAGAACCTGAAGGAAACAAAGATTGAAAGGATAACCAAAGAGAAATATAAAGTGATGGTTAATATTCTCACAGGGCCCAGAGATGTGCCAGCGACCTTCCAGCGCGACCGGCTATCTGCAGGGCTTGAGATGTGCTGATGGTTTCCATCTGTTTCTCCCCTTTGTCGTTCACATTGGGCTTTACAAGACTGTTGAAAATGATGCGTTTTATACTCCTGAAGAGAGAAAGACAGGTGAGCTGAGATCACATGATTTTTTTTTAAATTAAAAACAGGCCTGTTAAACTGCCACTGTAGCTGCATCTTTAAGAGTGATGTCTTGTTCAAGTTCCTAAATACACCTTGTAAAATAGCTAGACTTTGGTGACTCCTAACTGCCAGGAAACAGGAGAATAATTTGAATAATTGCTAGAAGTCTGACAACTACTCTGACACTCTTCTAAACTTTTCATACAGCAGTTTTCAAGCCTCTAGTTACAAGGCGGTAGGCAGCAGAAACTGGAATACAGCATTTAAGATGGTACTTACAAATTAAGGCCCATTCCAATAGCATCTGTCGCAACCAGGATCTTGCAGGGGTCATCAGGGTCATTGAATTTCTTGGCCTGGGACAGCTTTGTGCCTGTGAACCAAGAGTTCTACATTTGTAAAACAGCAGGCAGACAAAGCACAGGTTTGACAAAAAACAGCCGATAGAACAGTTTGTATACCTGAAATTCTTCTTCTTTTTCATTTGAGATGATATTTTTTGGACAAACGTGTGGAGAGGTTTAAGCAAATGATCACTGTAAGAATCTGATGCCTCTTGTTTATTTGAGGGACTCACATACACATCGACAGGTTGTAGACTTACACACACACACATTTTCCCAAATGTAGTCTTTATAAAGACTGAGTAGCAAGTTGACAAATTTGTTGAATACCCGACATTAAAAAAAACAAACAACAAAAAACAACAACAACAGACAAACATGCATCCTGACACACACTTACCTGGCGGTAAACTTCCATAAATCACAGCACATTCTAGTCCCCTGGCCTCAATCTGTCTGCTTAAAGAGTAGATGTCAACTTTATTGAAGCACACGACGCAATCTCCTGGTCTTAAGTTATCCAATGAATCCACAGCCTGATCCAAGACTGTAAGTGGAGTTAAACGCTCGTAAGTGTGGACCTAAAGAGGGAGAAATAACGGAACACAAAGACAAATATTTAATGGAGGAAACATCAGCCAGACTCCGCTCCTCCCGCTGTACCACGAGCTAAAGCCTCACCTCCACCTCCTCTCCAGTGGTGAACATCAGCTCTTTGATAAAGTCGATGGCTGCAGATTCTCCACAAACATGAATCTCCTTCGCACACAGACCTTCGCAAATACACGAAAAAGATTTACTTCCCAAAATGGACACAAATATCTAAGACAGAAATCACAAATTGACAAAATCACAGCATCAACTGCAACCCTGCCTAACTTTTGGTGGAGGTAACATTAAAAAAGGTAAACTCCTCACTATGTGAACGGGATATAACGTTTAGATTGTACAACTAAGACATCAATAATAATCCCATGTGAAAAAAACAGAACATACAATTAATGATACTGAATTAACAGGATTTTGTGGCAGCAGTGCTTGTCATCTAGAGGCATAAAACAGGAAAGGCAGAGATAAGGGAGAAGTCCAGAGGGCAGGTGAGGAAGAGCTAGTGGAATATTCTTCATCAGTCATTCTTGTGCTTAGCCTGCCTCCTTTATTTAAAAAAAAAAAAGTTTTATGAACAAGTGCATTTTTTCATTAGTTTGCACTATGGACAAATTCTTGTAGTTATTTATGAACCCCCCTTTGTAATTGAGGAATTTACTCTTAGAAATACTACTTTTACTTTAATTTAGCCACCACAGAGATTTGTGAAATAAAAAAAGAGGTAAGTGAAAAGACTGCAAAATAAAATCTGGAGTGAATGTTATATGTCAGGGTTCCCAAATTCCCAGATCATCTTGAACGTGCATTCCAAATCATACAAGTCCAGTAATGTCTGAAGGACATCAAAACATAATGTCCCTGTTCTCAGGATGTTCTGGGAATATAACCTTTCTAGCTGGCTTATCAAATCTAACAAATAAAATGTGTGTTTCTGTGTGTCTGTCTGTTGGTGTGCAGGTTTGAAAAGCTGACCAGTGGGATGTCCTTAGGGGAAATTGTCCGTCACGTGCTGTTAGATTTAACCAGAGGAGGGCTTGTGTTCAAAGGACATGTGACTGAAGCTTTAAAAACACCTGGAAAACTCCAAACACCATGCCTGTCTGAAATAGAGAGGTCAATAAAATTCTCTGTGTGCGTGCGTGCATGTGTCTGTGTGCGTGTGAGCATTTGACAAACCCAGCAATGCTCTGGTCCAGGCCCAGCCTCTGGAAGCATCTCTGATCATTTGGATTTCATCAATCACAGCTACTTCATCTAAAGGCGGCAGACACACACACACACAAAAAACAAACCCTGAGCGTTCAAAAAGCTAATCAACCAATACACAAAATTTCAATAGGTTCAAATCTATCAGGAGAAATAATTTGGTTTCAATCAGTGGACACATCACAAAAGACAAACATCTTGTTTTTAATGAGTCATACCACATTATGTAAAACAATTATATTAACCCTTAATCAGAGATGATACAATCTGATTCACTGTCCTGAAGAGGAATTATTTTGTGTGTGATATGTTTACTAACAAGGTGTGTTAACACTGCACATCTCAATGGTGCAGGCCACGTGGCCGGCTCCTCGACCCTCCGGATCCATGAATGTCCTCTCTTCACCAGTAACCAAGTCACATGGTACACCCTGGAATTATACAAACATAAAGGACCAATCACAGCTTTAAGACAGCACACAGAGTAGGGACAGAACCAGAATACAACACACACAGAACATACAGCTTCATTGGTCCTCTCGAAGATTTCATGGGCCAACAGTTTCAGGGGGCCACAGTAGACTCCAGACTTTGCATCCAAGAAGCGCTGGATAGCATGGTAGGTTTTACCACTGTTCGTGGGACCAGCATGGAAAATCACTTTCCTATTGATGGCACGAGCCTCGGGGTACCTGTGGAACATAAAAGACTAATATTATGACCACAGAATTGACATGAAGTAAATCCTAGAATCACTGTTAAAGGATGTAACGTATTCCTTGTAGCACAGAGTTGACAGCACATACATGAATCTAACTCTCCTCAATACACACCAGTTAGCAGGGACTCTGAGGTCTGAGATCTTCCGAAGGTCATCCATACAGTCAATCATTGGGAAGATTAGCTTCGCATGACGTATGAAGTATGGGTAGATATCATCTATATGACCTTGAGAGCAACAACAACCACAAAAAAATATTACGATTGATGATAAATATTGACATAAACATGTTCATTAAACACAGACAAACCTGCTCCACAGCAGATATCATTGAGGATGATGTGCAGATCAGCAGGGACGGATGTCACTTCCAGGACAAACCTCCTGAAGTTGATGAAGGCTTGGTGGAACAGACGAGCTGCGGACACACGTACACACACAAAGCTTGAAAACCTGCACTGGATGATTGGAGATCTCTCTCAAAAGCATGCTGATTGAAGTTCTGCCTGTCTAACATCAATAGTGCTCATGTACTGATAAATATCTTAAACATTAGGAAAGCATCACTTTCTCTTTCATTGTAGATCGGACTGTGGAAAGATATGTAATAAATAAATAAATAATTGACATTACGGTGTTGCACTTCAACTTTTCATGAACACACACACACTACATTATATATATATATATATATATATATACACAAAAAATCAAAGATAAGTGCAGGGGCACGGTGGTGCAGTGGTCAGCACTGACCCCTCGCAGCAAGCAGGTTCCAGGTTCAAGTCCTGGCTCGAGCACGGGATCTTTCTGTGTGAGTCTCCATGTTCTCCCTGTACCTGTGTGGGTTCTCTCTGGTACTCCAGCTTCCTCCCACAGTCCAAAGACATCAAGAGGGGACGAGGCTGATTGATACTCTAAATTGACTGTAGGTGTGACTGTGAGTGTGAATGGTTGTCTGTCTCTATGTGTTGGCCCTGTGATGGACTGGTGACCTGTCCAGGCCGAACCCCACCTCTCACGCAAAGGCTGCTGGGATAGGCTCCAGCGCCCCCGTAACCCTTACCAGGATAAGCAGTAGACAATGGACGGACGGACGGCTGGATGAAAGATAAGTGAGTTTTGCTGGGTTCTGCATGCTCCCTTAGATCTGGAGAATAGCACTTATATTTGGTAGGCCAAAGCATCTTTGATACACTGTGATAAATTATAATTTGATTAATTAATACTGTCTCAGGTGATTTCTATATTGCCTTTGGCCATAAGGAAATTTAGAAAGTATTACCGTGGACTCTTCAGCCATAACTATAAATACTTGATTAGTATTTGTCCTCATCCAAGTGTATCCTGATAATAAGAATTCCGAAAACGGAGAGTTTCGACAACTTATTTTAAAGAAGCCGAAGAGCAGAATGCATATTTTCATACTCACCATCCAGGCCATGTTCTGCTGCCATTTTCTGTATCTCTTTCCTCTTGTAAAAGCGGTTCAGAATTTTCAGCATTTCATCTGAATCAAGGGAGCAGAGCAAATAAACAGAAAGACCCGCGACTAATGAAATGAACAATACAATAAGATAAAGAGGGTTCAAAATATCGTAGATTTACGGGCTGAAGACAGCATGAGCTTCTCAACACCCCTATCAACGTGCAGTTTCTTCGAAGCTCGACTTCTACATGGTTTTGCTTACCTTTCTCCAGGGGCTTGGTCAGCTCGGCTCCCACGCTCTCTATCATGGGGTCCATCTTCAGGGAAACGGGAACAAACAAAGAGGTGTCCGGAGGTTTAGTGGATGAACTTTTCGATGAGGAATTTCTGTAGCCCACCACAGAACCACCTCGATGCTGGTGTAACAAACCAGACGCATTGTGACAGCAACCAGCGACGTTACGAACAGCCCGGGTATTAATGTGACGCTTCAGCACATACAGACACCTGTTTACTGACATCGTTTTATCCCCCTTCTAAGCGCTTTCTTCAGGGCTGCGCACAAACCGCTGTGAATGTCGCGCTACAGTATTTAACAAGTCGAAAGATTTTAGTTACGTAGCAGTTACTTCCACAGAGGACGGTCAACAAAAAGCTCTTCCTGCTGAAACACAACGTGGGCCAGGACCAGTCCTCGTGTAGCTGCCCATAAATATGCCTGAGTTAAATTAAGAGGAAAAGTAATTGTATACGAAGCGTAACAACCAAATGGTTATGAAACAAAACTATCTTATAAACTTACTGCAGCAATCTTTGTGGATGTATCACAATAATCCATGAATTATATACCCTACCGCGTTAAAGCAAATTATGTACAAGCAAAACTAGGGATACCTCTACATGGTCCAACATGAATTTTGTTAATGTGTGAATATTTAAATGAATGGTCCACCTTCAAGTATTTGTCATACAACAAAAAAATTTATATGAACATAAAAAGACCTGCCCACTGTTATTCCCAATTTTGGATGAATAGAAACTTATAACTGTTTTGAAGTTTAGTGGATGGTGCTTTAAAAAAATAGCAATAGTAAAAATAATAATAGCAACAAGACAAAACGTATATTTGCTATCCTGTAGTTGTCTACTGTACGAAATTACATTTTTTAAAACTTGGACCTAATTTCAGAAATGCTGGGAACGACTTTATGAGAAGGATTTTAGATATGCTGCTAGAGTAAACTCACTCACATAAAGAAATTTTAAAAAATTTATTCAAGATACACAGTCCAGCAAATGCCATTTTTACACCTTTCTAAATGATATTATCTAGAAGTCCTTTCAATCCCCACTTTTCCTGAAATATTTATCTGCAGACTGCAACTTTTTTTGGAAAGTTGCGAAGTGATTCAGGATCTTTGCTTGTAAATGGTGTGTATAGTAAATTATATACTTTATGTATTTAGGGAGGGCATCTATGGTACAGGCCATGAAACATAAGGATGAATAAAGGTCTTTTCCCAATTAGGTAAAGAGAGCCATCTATTCAAGTCTGTTCACACTCTAAAGAAATTGAATAGTATTGATTCATCCATCCATCGTCTTCGACAGAGTATCAATCAGCCTCGTCCCCTCTTGATGTCTCTTGATGTCTTTGGACGGTGGGAGGAAGCTGGAGTACCAGAGAGAACCCACGCAGGAACAAGGAGAACATGCAGAGTCACTCAGAAAGATCCTGTGCCCGAGCCAGGACTCAAACCCGGAACCTTCTTGCTGTGAGGCGACAGTGCTGACCACTGCATCACCGTGCTGCCTAGAATTGATTCAGATATAAGATAAGCTTTATTGTCATTATACACAGGTGTACAACAAAATTATGTTTGGCAGCATCTCACATACACATCACAGTCACATATACAGTATATTACAATTAATAATAAAGTGATAAGGTGCTAAAGTGCAGTCACAGGGAATTATAAACATCCATTGGGAAGAGGCTGTACTTCAGCCCATTGGTGTGGGCTCTGAGTCTGCCTGACGGGAGGCTGGAGAATAGAGAGTGTCCTGGGTGTGCAGGGTCATCCTGGATCTTTGCGCCCGTCAAAGAAGACAGCTGGAGTAGATCTCCTCAAGGCGTGAGTGAGGAGGCAAGGAGGTTCCGGGTTCGAGCTCCGGCTCGGGCACGGGATCTTTCTGTGTGGAGTCTGCATGTTCTCCCTGTGCCTGCTTGGATTCTCTCCAGGTACTCCAGCTTCCTCTCACAGTCCAAACGATGACGACGAGGCTGATTGATACTCTAAATCACTGGTTCTCAAATGGAGGTACGTGGAGGTACTCCAGGGGGTACATGAAGCTTTACAAAAATATATATATTTAAAAAAAAAAAACAGTAATCCTAATAATAATTAGGTCTTGAGAAATAATTATATTAGAAAAAGTCTGATAAAATACAAATGTATGTTCATACTGAATTTTATATTCAGTATTCAATTTTAATATCCTTAAAAAAACGGACTCTCCCAAAACCAAGTTAGTTTGACCCATTGATCCAGCATCACTCGTCAATAACCTGCTGTTGCCATGACAACGCACTGTAATGATGGAGATGTGGCTAAAGCACAGCAGCAATGCGGCTGAAAATACAGAGAAACAAGTTAAAAAAAAAAAAGGCGAGACCAGAGCTGACGAAGTACCAGAAGTACTGCAGGGAGCAATACGCCAATGCTAGCAAATCATTGCTATTAGTTGTTTAACTTTAATCAATCAGACACTGATGGCACAGCACTGTACCTCTTTATTTTCTACCAAAAATGTTTCGCGCGTGTCAGGGGGTACTTGCCAAAAAAATATTTTAAGGGGGGTTCATCTCTGAAAAAAGTTTGAGAACCACTGCTCTAAATTGACCGTAGGCGTGGCTGTGAGTGTGAATGTTTGTCTCTCTATGTTGGCCCTGTGATGGACTGGTGACCCGTCCAGGGTGAACCCCGCCTCTCGCCTGTAGCCACTGGGATAGGCTCCAGCCCCCCCACAACCCTTAACAGGAATAAGCAGAAGAAAATGGATGGATGGATGGATGGATGGAGTATACTCATTGGTATTGAGTTGCTTTTTAAGTTACTTACTCACACAATAATGAATAATTACTTTTTTTAAAAAGGAGTTCAAGATATTCATTATAAATGTGCTTTATTCATTTTTTGCGATATATATTTGGATTTAGTGTATATATATACACACACACACATCATCATACACACACACACGCTGATGGCATGATTCAACATTGTGTAAAGATTAACATGCAGTGGGGCAGATAGTTTTGGTTTTTAAGTGTGTCATTCATTGTCTTTGAAGGTACAAGCTGATCCTACTGGACAGGTATTTGAAAAACTGTACTTGCAAATAAATGAAACTATCCACAAATACAGAAAATAGATAAACTCGACATTCAAGAGTTGACTGGAGAAAGAGAGAAACAAGTTCAATTGAAAACGTCAGTTCATAAGTTTATGAAATGAAAAATAACATGGCGTCTTGACATGGACATGGAAGATAAAAAGCAACAACGTACTTAGGGAATCCAATTAAAACATATCAATGACACTGTAGTTTCCATTACAGATTGAAGAGATCTGAGGTTTTCCTTGAGTGATGTTTCATTTCCATGCCCTTTTTAAATAAAGTTAAGCATAAGAGGGAGAAGTGCATAACTGGTCACAGATTAGAGGTTACGGGCAAATTCACCCTGAGACCGGTGATAACATCACATTACTGTTTGCATGCCTTTAACACAGGACCTAAAACATCAGTCTGGGCATCACATTTTTTTGATTTACAGTATATTGATACTGCATCGTTCGCAGTGGGTACTGCAGTGCTTACAGTAGCAGACGAGCCATTTCATACAGCAGTATTGTGTATAACTAAACAAACAGGCTCAACATCCTATGAAAATCAAAGTGACAAGAAGGCAGTGGCAGCAGTTTTTCATCTGAACCATTGACAGCCTCACGTTGGGATGAATCTCCATTCACAGTAAACGCAGACAGTTTTTATTGTCTTTCACCAAATCTAAGAAGATGACGTCAAATGAAGTTGTAGACAAGGGCACAGCATATATTGAGCAATTGGGTTTAAAGAGATAATTCATCCAAAAAAGTTCATTTTTCCTTTCCGCTACACTCCAATAGGTTGCTTGAGCTCACAAAGATGGCTTTTCCCTCCTGCATCACTTCTTTGTGACTCCAAACAGCAGACAGGGCCTATTTTCACCTGTTTGTGAGTACTCGAGTCAGGCAAAATACAGCGTAGTGTAGTGTATCGCTTTAACAGCCTCTCGGATCTTTTAACTGTCTCATCAAATTTTTTTGATTTTTCTTGGATGAAATGAGGTTGGGCTGTGACTCGGAACCAAGTGAAATTACTTTGTCATTTAAACAAAAACAATGTCCATTTTTGATTAAATATATGATTCAAATTAAAATCACAAGATGAACAACTGGTTCTCATTTTAACATATATTTCCACAGAAAGAGCAGCTTAAGGACTGTTGCAACAATTATATATACTGGGCAATTCTGCATTTCCCTGCTAGATGGATGAATGAAAGCACCATGACATGATCATAAGTTAAGGTCAAGTACTGTGAAATGACACAGAGTGTGTGTGTATATCTGTGTGTAAGTAGATTATGTCCTTTGCTCAGGTCCATGCAAACTCTAGAAAGCACCATTTAGTAGGTGGCATGGAGAGGAGGATGCCAAAGTGAATCCGAAGTAAGCGCTGTCCAATTCACAAACAGATTCCAGTTGTAGAGGAAGGGTTAAATAGCGTGGAGGTCATCTTCTTTTTCATCTTTGCATCTGTTTTTGTTATTTCTTCAGCAAACTGAGATTGTATGGCTTCACTTGTGTGTGCATATATGTTGTCAGTCTGAGGCTCCTAGATCAATATAGTGGCTGCTTGGGTTGGTTTGATTTGCACTCCTGACATGTAGCAGACTGGAATTGTATGCTTGTGGGTCTGTATGCAGGCGCATTTCCGTTCTGGAGGGGTGACGGTGTGATGGCAGCTCACATTTGCGGCTGTGATGTACAAAGAGGGAGATGTCTAAAGGTATGTGTGTGTGTTCATGTATACAGATATGTATCAGTCCAGGGAGAGAGAGGGCAGCCCTCACACATCCGGCTGTTCAGCAGTGTAGAGTCGCGGTGTGTCTGCGTGCCTTTTCAGTTCATAGTGTCGCTCTCACATCTCTGGCTGCTCTGCACTTACAGGTGGAGTTCGGGATTCGGGAGACTCGTAGCGCTGGTGGAAGTTTCTTTTTCTAAGCTTCTCTGGAGCTTTTCTCCACAAAACAATCTCCTGAATACAGAGGCAGACAAATGAATGAGGAGATGAAGATCGTCGCTGACAGAAAATTAAAGATATTTCCTCAGTGAAGTAAGATAATATTGCTATGTGTTAGTGTGTTCACCTGTTGTTTGAAGTATCTCCTGTCCTCTTCATCCACTAACACAAGATTAAGGAAGTAGCGTACAGAGAACTTCTTGTTGACATCCCTCATGGTGGGGGTCAAGTCGTATCCTGGAAAAAGTCATAAAATGTGACATACTGCTACTTCACTTGTCCTCTGAGAACAAGTCTTACGAAAGTATCATCATCATCATCATCATCATGACTCACAAAAACTACTCCACCCTGTGTTCAATGTAAGAACTGCATGTGTAAACTTGTCAAGTTTTGTTTCTTTTGTATATTAGAATAACAAGGAAAACAGAACAATGAAGAGAAGAGAAGAGAAGAGAAGAGAAGAGAAGAGAAGAGAAGAGAAGAGAAGAGAAGAGAGATCACGTTAAAAGGTCAAATTACAAGATTTGAAAATAATAGTACAAGATCTTATTAAGATTACAGCAGTGCCCCACCTCCTGTCAAATCTATCATCCGATCTCGTGAGGAAGCAGAAGTCCACAAACAGAGACAGATCTGACGCCATACAGGCAGTTACCTTGGTAACACCCCACAGAGGGAAAAATAACCAAACTAGTCCAGATGTATTCATGTTCAGGTCACTACAGGTTTTTCAGTACAAACTGGGGAAGAGTTTTAATTGTCATGATTAATACAGAGAGGTATGATAATATTTATCAAGCAACTGAATGAAGCATCATTTTCTTCTTGGTCATCTTGTTTGTCATTCTGTAGATGTCACTATCTGCTGGTTTGACGTATTCAATCCAAAATGGCAGCAGCGCTGATTAAAAAAGCATCTGGGATTCCTCTTTGGGCACACACTCTGAAACAACACTTTCAGCTGCTCCATGGCCGCTTTGTCATTGGTTAGTGTGGGTCGACTGGGAAAGGACTGACATAATCAACCTAATTCAAATCTAAAAAATAAAAAATGTTTGAAATGATAGTGCTGTCCTGATGAGTTTGCAAGTGAATCGGATGGTTTAAGTTTGGATCTGTTACCGCTTCTAACTACCAGATCATTTATGGAGATAATCACTCCTGACTAGCCTTGAGTTGGGAATGCCCTCATGATCAAACCCCTCGTCGGCCGAATTATCCTGTAGCGTGTGTGCGTGTGTGTGTATCCAGCAGAGGAAAAGTTACCTGCCAAAAAGAGTCTGATGGGGATGGATTCTCCTTTAACTGGGGCTCCATCCATGATCTCATACTTAGCAACTGTCTCAGTCTCTGTGGTAGTACTGGGACCTGAGAAGAGTGCAGCAATAGATTTACAGTGGTCAGAAAAATTGTCTAACAGAGAACTGACTTTGATGAAATGCAGTTCGACCATTTACTATGAAGTTGGTCTGTGCTGAGTTCTCACCAATCCCTGTTAACTCCTTCTTAATGAGCTGTAGCTCCATGTGTTGGATCTTAATCCGGACCAGCAGGAAGTAGATCTTTCCAACAATCACATCCTTCAGGTGGTATCTAGCAGAGTTACGCAGAGACAGAAGCAGTCCAAGGTTAATCAAGAATGAACGCTTCCCGTTTGGATTTACAGTTGACAGAGAAAGCGCGAAAGTAGCAAAAATGTTCTTACTTGGATTTATTGTATTCAAACTCAATGTGGAGACAGTCCTCAATGCCAACCTCCATCTTGATTGAGTTGTTGACATCTGGGTATGTGGCTAACTGGTGGACAATCAGCTCATACTCCTTCACTAGGTCTGACAGACGACGAACTATTGTCACCCTGAGGAAATACCTGCAAGAACAACTTAAAGATGAGCAAACTGCAACAATTCTGCCACGCACTGACGCATTCTCTGTCTTTTATTCTTTAAGAAAAATGAAATACTATGTATTTATTTATTAATCATAAAGGCTTTGAGGTTGCTTTGATGCAGCATGATACTGAAAGATTCCTGCCCATCGAAAACAGCAAAAGGGACCGAAACGCACACTGTTTTCAAACATAAAATAAAACGTGCCATTGGCTTTATCCCACTCCGTGTCATAAATACCTTAGTCTGACATTAGCTCCAGTATAGGACTCGTAGGGCTTCTCCACCTGCATGAACTCAAAGTCGTAGCTCCTGTTCTGGGTGAGTTCTCCAGGTAAAGCCAACTCTTTCACCAAATCCACAAACTCATGGGTGTTGCTTTTATCGGAGAACAGCTCTGAAATATAGAGGAGGGATTTAGGGAGGCTGGTAGTCTGAATAGGGGTATAATTAAACACCGGTTAAACATGCTGGAACAGGCAAATATCATAGCGACGCTGAGCAAAATATTAGGGCAGACCTGAACCCCAAAATTCTTTTTCCAAAATGGAAAGGACTGGAGGGCTGCAGCGTTCAGATAGTAAAGAGTAATTTGAAGGTGCTCTTCGGCAAAAAATAAAAAGACAGTAATCTCGAAAAACAAGCAAAATGCCAAGGCACTCTTCTTATAATTAAAAACCGCTTTAATAAATAAGCCAGTTCATGATCAAAATCAAAACCATGCCAACATGTTATGTTCGATCAGGAACTGACTTATTTATTAAAGCAGTTTTAATTACAAGAAGAGTGCCTTGGCATCTTGCTTGTTTTTTCACAGATTTTTATTGTTGATTCATGGTCAACTAATCCTCGCAGATTTACTAAATTAATTTGTTTGTGTAGTTATATCATTTTGGAGAGATCAAAATGATTTTAGATGCAGAGTTAACAAAGACTGGTAAAAATAATATTGTAAACACGGTGTTCATGAAGGAGAAATACAAAACCATAATAATCAGCCTTGTTAACTTCACTCAACGCCACCAACTGGAGGAGGGTTTAGCTCCACTATGGCAGTAACCCTGCACATGACAGCCATGTGCCGTTCAAGCCCCTAGCCACGTGAGAAAATCAACTGGCAACACTTTTCCTGCTATGAAGCTCGATGGACTCGAGCAGGTAAAACGTTTTCATGCTCTATGAAGAGGAAAGCTTCAGAAAACTTCAGAGTTTAAATCTAAAATGGCACCATCCTAAGAATAGTGGTTCTATGAGTAGTTCAGCTAAACACGTCACGCATCTTCAGCTATTTCATTCTGGATAGAATAAGATCGCTCGGTGAAGCTCAGTCATCTGTGACGGACTGCTGGACTGTGACGTGGTTCCTTTGCGTGACAGAGAGCCAGTTGAGGCGGTTCAGGGATCTACAGGTGCTGGTCATATTATTAGAATATCAGGAAAAAGTTGATTCCATTCAAAAAGTGAAACTTGTATAAAGTATGCATTCATTCCACACAGACTGATATATTTCAAGCGTTTCTTTCTTTTAATTTTGATGATTATAACTGACGACTAATGAAAATCCCAAATTCAGTGTCTCAGGAAATTAGAATATTGTGAAAAGGTTCAATATTGAAGACACCCGGTGCCACACTCTAATCAGCTATTTACCTCAAAACACCTGCAAAGGCCTTTAAATGGTCACTCAGTCTAGTTCTGTAGGCTCCATCATGGGGAAGTCTGCTGACTTGACAGTTGTTCAAAAGATGACCACTGACACCTTGCACAAGGAGAGCAAGGCACAAAAGGTCATTGCTAAAGAGGCTGGCTGTTCACACAGCTCTGTGTCCAAGCACATTAATAGAGAAGCGAAGGGAGGGAAAAGATGTGGTAGGAAAAAGTGTACAAACAATAGGGATAACTGCACCCTGGAGAGGATTGTGAAACAAAACCCATTCAAAAATGTGGGGGAGATTCACAAAGAGAGGACTGCAGCTGGAGTCGGTGCTTCAAGAACCACCACGCATAGACGTGTGCAAGACATGGGTTTCAGCTGTCGCATTCCTTGTGTCAAGCCACTCTTGAACAAGAGACCGTGTCAGAAGCGTCCTGGATGGGCTAAAGACAAAAAGGACTGGACTGCTGCTGAGCGGTCCTAAGTTATGTTCTCTGATGAAAGTAAATTTTGCATTTCCTGTGGAAATCAAGGTCCCAGAGTCTGGAGGAAGAGATAAGAGGCACAGAATCCACGTTGCTTGAGGTCCAGTGTAAAATTTCTACAGTCTGTGATGGTTTGGGGTGCCATGTCATCTGTTGGTGTTGGTCCACTGGGTTTTCTGAGGTCCGTGGTCAATGTAGCCGTCTACCAGGAAGTTTTAGAGCAGCTTCATGACTTGCTACCTGCCATTGGTGCCAAAGCTGCCAGTACCTGGTTTAAGGACCATGGTATCCCTGTTCCTAATTGGCCAGCAAACTCGCCTGACCTTAACCCCATAGAAAACCTATGGCGTTAAGGTTGTGAAGAGGAAGATGCAACACGCCAGACCCAACAGTGCAGGAGAGCTGGAGGCCACTATCAGAGCAACCTTGGGTCTCATACCACCTGAGCAGAGCCACAGACCGATCGACTCCATGCCAAACCGCATCGCTGCAGTAATTCAGGCAAAAGGAGCCCCAACGAAGTATTGAGTGCTGTACATGCTCATACTTTTAATGTTC
Source organism: Aulostomus chinensis (assembly GCF_037954235.1). Lineage (NCBI taxonomy): Eukaryota > Metazoa > Chordata > Actinopteri > Syngnathiformes > Aulostomidae > Aulostomus > Aulostomus chinensis. Next base: position 24,066,916 of record NC_141321.1, read on the forward strand.
ATACTTTTCAGTTGGCCAACATTTCTAAAAATCCTTTTACTGAGCTGGTCGATGTGGCCAGGGACAGGGAAACTTGGAGTTCCCTGCTAGACCCGCTTCCTCTGCAACCCAATTTCAGGTTAGCAGTTTAAGAGGAACAGTTACCTCTTAATACCGCTTGCAAAAGAATGGAAAATAGAATGATGTAATAAAATGACAAATGCAGCCCTTCAATCATGCTCACCTATCTGTCCGACAAACTCAATGCGGATGCCCTGGTGCTCCAGTCTTTTTCCTCCCTGCTTCACGTTTAGATTGACCTGGAGAAGAAACAATTATGGAGTATCTTAAGAACCGATGAGCATGTTGTCACAATAATTTCACAGTATTCCAATTGCTCTAAATGTGACAAAGAAATCATCCCTTTGTTGAATACAAAAATTGTCTGTGATGGTGATGTATTTGCATAATTTATACTTGCATTTAACTAATAATTTGTATGATTTAAGACATACTCTTCAATTTCTTTCAGATACTGTTTCATTTTTCCCAAATTCCATGTTGTCTTATATTTGACTGCAGCGTTGGTGAACTGCAAGCCAATCAGCAAATGGCAGTATTAATACTGGACTGACATCGGATGATACATGAGTGTATGAGTGGGTGTGGACATTGAAATAAGTCGATACAGTATTAGCACTGTGGAGAAAAGGACCGTATAAACACAGCCCATTTGCCGCTAACTATTACTACAGTGACAGAACAAATGCACCAGGCCTTGTGTGTATGTGTGTGTGTGTGTGTCCTCCTGATCTTTGTGGAGCTCTCAATATGACTCATTCTTAGTTTACCTTTCCAGACACAGACTCTCCATCGTAGAAAAGGTAATGTTTTTCCACCTTCCCATCTTCTGTCTTCAACTCAGCTGTCTTTCTGCTTTCTGCATCGTTCAGCAGTACATCTATCTCACACACCGGCCCAAACAAACCCCCTAGGAAACTCTGGAAACAGAACACAACATGGGACACTAAATTGGAGACGACAGCCAATTCACTGCAAAAAATGTGGGATCTAGCAGACTACACCTTTGGGTAGCACCACGGACAGGTTTAGGAATAAATGTCTTGACTGTGTGCTAAACTTGAAGAGGAAGAATGATTGTGAGAAATGAACTTAAAAGATTTGTTGATTGAGTCCACCTGACACGATGGCAATACAGTAGGAATGCCTTAAAGGAACTCTTGAATGAGCTTGAAATATTTGAAGGTCAATGGTTGGAGTGACAGAAATAATTACACATGGGAGTGCAACTGCAATGTGGTATTACTAGTTTATCATTCTGACCCATTAATCATTTTCTCGACAAGAAACTCCCTTCACAAGTTCAACATTTTTTTACATTTTTAAATTATTTAAATTTTTAAGTCACATACATCCTAACTAACCCCTTTCCCCGTTTTCTAACTACATACACCAAGTATTTTTCTAAATGTTTACACTCTCAAGTGTGTTTTAGGTCTCATTCATTCAGACATTATTCAAACACTGAGGCATGACACACATTTCATACGTCGAAGCATCAGCTTTTTAACCAAACCTCCTTACTTCCAAATCTTTCACACATTATTCAAAATATACTATGTTTCAAGTCAGCATTACAGTCTAGCATCACCCCCCCAGATTGGTGTTTAATGAGAAATTAACCAGTATGTATGTGCATCCCAGCTGGTTTAGTCTTGGTCCAGACACAAAGTCTGAAGATATTTACCATGTGAATCCTCACAATATCTCACTCACCATCCATGTTACAGGAAACAAAACATACATTCTTTCCACTCTTAAACCAATTACTCATGAGTAGCTGCACAACTGCATTACTTTCTGAAGCAAAACAGGAAATATGCAGTAGCAGCAAGTGTGGAGGAATGACCATCACCACCATTCACCGACTGGCTGGGTGGGAGTGAGATGCTTTCAGTCATGATTCCAATGAGAGGGGCGTTTTCAGTCCAGCTAGACGGCCACCTCTAAATAAATCGAGGCTAAGGAGATGGTAACCCCCAAAACACAAGCTTAGTCAGTGGGTAACACTTACAGATGTAACTGTAATGAAGTCCTGCTTGCTGAAATGAAACCAAATAATTATGCATGCTTTTTTAAAGTGACGAGTCGTTCAATCATGAACACTGAATGATATATTTACAAAAGCTGTAACCCTAATTCAACCTAACATTAGCCCGTCTGACCGGTCAACATAACCATTAGCCGCCTGCAACATTAGCGAATGTTGCCACAGGTGATTTCCCGGTTAAGTTAACGCGAATAACCGGCGACTGTGTTACGCTACTTCAATTATTTACCCCCACATCAAGTTGCTGCTGGGCCGTTGACCAGCCAAAATACCACTGACAGACTAGAGGCGGCCTCGTAGTTAACTTTGCTAATTCACTGGCCATTCTTGCTAGCTTTCCTGTCAGGATAAAATCAGTAACCAAAGCTGCCAAACCAAACAGGAAGCCATTTTACATGCAAGATATTACAAATGAATAAACTATCTGGAGTCAATATAACAGATCGTAAACATGGGGTCTGCTTTTCGACTCACCATCTCGGCCGTCTAGACACAGCTAACAGCTAGCCTCGCTTCGAGTAACCAGTCTGAACCAGGAGGTAGCATGAAGGGTTACCGTCATGTGACTCGGGTCATGTGGATGTAGGTGGGGAGGAACGCTCATGAGACCCGAATCACAAATCTGAATATATTTGGACACCTTTCTGAATAACTTGAATAGAACCCATTCAAGTCTTTATGAAGAAATATCAATTTGAGCTAAAAAATAAGGGTTTTTTTTAATCGTTGGTTGATTCCGATTTAAAACTCAGCTCTGAGGTCAGTCACTTTGAAGTTCATCTACACTTGAGCTGGAAGAGACAAAAAAACAATCCAGATAAGAATTATGAGAAAAAATAAAATATCTAGATCCTTTATTTAAATAAAAAAAAACTCCATTAACAGTCCATCATGAAAAATTACACATCATACAAGATGTAGAAGTTAAGTTGTTTATGCTGGTTTGGTCCCATTATTTATGTCATCATTTGATTATAACTTTAATGCTGAAGCATCACTGCATCCACAGCATGTTATTGTAGCTGCAGCAGGTGGAAAGCAAACCTTGAAAACCTTAAAAGCAAACTCTGGCTTTCAATAATAGTTTACTAATGTTGTTCAAGATTACTTTTGGGATTTCCACTGATGTCCCATTTTGGGGCAATGATGTATATATTGATTTTGAAAAAGTGGTTAAAACCAGGAACTTTAATAACACCTGGTGTAATTTTGCTGCACTTCCTGTTGTCATCTTCATTGTCATGTCATGGATATGATTTCAGGACGATGTCAAACTTCATATTCTTATGATCTTAAATAACATTGTATAAATCCTTGCACGTCCATTTAGTTTGTGCTCATTACACACACACTGTAATCTCTTTGGATGGGAAAAGTACATACACAGTTACAGCCTTCATAGCAATTCTACCATGAGCAATTGTATATTGCTATCAGCTCGTGAAAGCTGTCAAAGAGGTAATTCAAAAACTGACAGAGTGCCTATGAGATGAGAAACAGATAACGGGACAGGCATGTTGCTCCAAATCCTTTAATAAGTATTTCAAATGCAAATCAGAAAACAGCGAGTACGTTGAGATGGGGGCTTTGATAGTACAAGATTCTCTACTTCATCCTTACAGATAATAAATGCATAAGGTGACACTGCATTTGAGACAAAGGGATCAATAGAAATAAATAAGTCTTCTTTTTGAGTGTTTCATGGAACACTTGCCTTATGTGTCTCTAAAATAACTGTTTTATTAAACATATTTCAAAATTTATATTAGAAACTTGTTTCAACTTCTTTTTAAAAAAAAAAAACAACACAAGAGAAAGTGATCGCCAGGATAAACTGCATGTGTGTATTATACACTGTTATCACCAGGAGAGGATGTTTTGCTATACGATGAGACAGGGTGTGTGTGTGTGTGTGTGTGTGTGTGTGTGTGTGTGTGTGTGTGTGTGTGTGTGTGTGTGTGTGTGTGTGTGTGTGTGTGTTTGCAGGCGTATATGAGTATGTTTTATATCAGCATGAAGTCTTCCTCCTGCAGCTCACTCTCTATTAGATCATACTCATCCAGAGATCTGGCTGACCTCAGGACCACATCACTTGTCTGATCCTCGTCATCTAGAAGCAGAGAAACAAGGTTAGATCAGCTGACAGGCTATAGAATAGTACTGCATGCATACATCTCTGAACTGGTTTTAAATTACCATTCATTTGGTCAGTCGCCATATCCCCAGACTGTTCAGCAAACTGCTCAACAGAATTACCAGAACCTTCATCATTTTGGCTAAACCAAGATGACATTTGAATGCCACTGTGCTGCAGTGATTTTGTCTCTTCGCCCTGCTCAGGCTCTGCCCCTCTAGAATCAGAAAGACAAAGTGAAGAATGTTAATGATCGTTATTAATGACACTGCTTAACTTTAGCACGTGTGTAACAGCCAAGAACTTTTTTTTACCAAAAACATGTTGGCTGGATATCTACAAGAGCAAAATGATAAAGACTTGATTTTGATTTACATACTTTGAAATTTTATGTATCAGTTCAGTGCAAATCCTGTTTTTTATTTTTTTCTCAAGGAACTGTTTTTTTCTCTTGCTATTTAATTTAATTAAGATAAGAAACATGCAAGATGTCTTTTCTGTTTCAATCTTTCCTTGAAACCTTGAACCAGCTGCAGCAGGAGGAGGAAGCAAGGAAGGAAACACCAGCAAATAAATCCATCCATCCATCCATTTTCTTCTGCTTATTCCTATTAAGGGTCGTGGGGGGGTGGAGCCTATCCCAGCGTCAACAGGCGAGAGGCGGGGTTCACCCTGGAAAAGGTCACCAGTCCATCACAGGACCAACACGTAGAGACAGACAACCATTCACACTCACAGTCACACCTACAGTCAATTTAGAGTATCAATCAGCCTCGTCCTCTCTTGATGTCTTTGGACTGTGGGAGGAAGCTGGAGTACCAGAGAGAACCCACACAGGAACAGGGAGAACATGGAGACTCCACACAGAGAGATCCTGTGCTGGAGCTGGGACTCAAACCTGGAACCTTGTTGCTGTGAGGCCACAGTGCTGACCACTGCACCACCGTGCCGCCCAAATACATCAATTTCATATTCATTTTATATTAGTACGGGTAAAGCAGGAGGACCCAAATGTAGATGAAAATGAAGAAGTTGATATTCATTCATCCAACAAAAAAAAAACTACACAGCAGCATCCAAATGAATAAGGCTGAATTAAAGTAATTGAACAGAGGATCTGACTGAAAGAGACAGAAAGTAGAAAACAAATACTGGCTTCAAACAGAACTCAGGAGCTTTTGTTTGCGCCATGCGAAATGATGTACATTAACACTGAGCTTTCAGCAAATTTACTCACATAAGGTTTTGAATACCACAAAAGAGGAGAGTTCATATGGACTCCTGTCATGGACGCGCTAAGCACATCATATGAGGTCAGCATAATAATCAGAACAAAAGGAGGACAAATAACACAGGGACAAGCACACGACAATTTGCGCAATTTGACTGAGTTGGGTGGAGTTGGGTGGATGAGTGAATGATCGGCAAGAGTACAAGACAGGTAAGGACAGCATGTCTTTTTCTAGGCCAGCCTGTATGACAAGACAACAGGGTGAACCTGTACAATTAGACAAAAATAATTACAGTGTTGTTCTATTGACATGCACAGCCATTCCAGCCTGGTAATGTAACATTAGAGCCCTGTACAGGGCTTCAAATCAAGTGATGCTTCAACCAAAAGGTGTATTTGACATATTTCAAGTTCCCACACACAGATGTCTAGTAACTCCTTATCCAGTGGAATGCTCAGTAAACCAAAAAGTCTTTGATTTGAGCAAAAAAACCAAAAACACAAAAAAACCATAACCCACTTAAGCCCTTCTTGTTGTGGTAGCACTGAACTGGAAGAGTTATAATAGCTTGAAATTGAGAGTTTTTTTAACAACATTTTTTTGGATAGCTTTACTTTTGGGGCGGCAGTGGTTAGCATTGTCACCTCACAACAAGATGGTTCTCTCCAGGTACTCCAGCTTCCTCCCACAGTCCAAAGACATCAAGAGAGGACGAGGCTGATTGATACTCTAAATTGACCGTAGGTGTGACTGTGAGTGTGAATGGTTGTCTGTCTCTATGTGTTGGCCCTGTGATGGACTGGTGACCTGTCCAGGGTGAACCCTGCCTCTCACCTGAAGGCTGCCAGGACAGGCGCTCCAGCCCCCCCCCCCCCCCAAACAGGATGAGTGGTAGACAATGGATGGATGGACGGAGATGGAGTTTTACTTTTGTTAGTTGCCATAAACGTCAAGTACTGCTTTAATGTATTTAATTAAAAATGTGTTTTATACTCAAGACTTTATGATCAACTAGAAGTGTAAGTCAGTTTGTGTTTCCAATGGGGTGGAAAGTAATGTTTGTCAAAGGTGGGTTTGACTGGGCTAAAATACAGGAACACACTGTAATACCTTTTGTTGTTTTTTATTTTTTACAGAAGAGAAACTGGTAAATGTCTCACTTTAATTTTTTTTCTCCATGTTTTCATTCTGTGACTTATCAAACAGGGAATGAGAGCAGAATGGCACACATGCAGAAACTAAACAATCAACCAGAAACAGCAGCCCACTAGGCGTCACAGCCCACTTCCTCTCTACACTTCCATCGGGTTTCCTGTTCGAGGCGAGCTGACAAGAGGGAGGGCTGTTGCTCGCGTTCTTGTGTTTTGATGCAATTCCACTGACGTAGGAGGCCTGATAACAGTCCATAGAAGCTAAATGTTTGAACTCACTCTGTTCCTACAGCTTTCTCCACTTGCTCTCTCGTGTCTCCTAAATCTGTTCATTCCAGCTAGTTCCTAGAATCGACTATTGACAACTTCAATTCTGTTGAAATCAGTATGAAGTCATACCATGGTCATGGCTATTCTGGTTGAGGCTGAGCTGAACTTTACTGTGACCTTGTTATTGTAAATTAAAATGGTTTGATTATGTAAAGAGTGCACGTGCTACAGCTAAAGCCTTTGGAACCACTCTCAGGTTTCAACAGATTGGTGACAGCTAAATTTGTGTGTTCATTTCAAGGTTCCTTTTTCTGAGCTTGTGGTCATACACTGATAGGATCATTGTCAGTGAAAAAGGCACATTAAAGGGGAAACTGAGGCAGAAACTGTGATACACACTTCCTGATTACATACATACATACCTACACATACACACGCAAGGACACACACGTACACAAAGCTTTGTGCAGCTGCCCTTGCTAGGCAATCACATTGACTGAAAGGAGCATTCATAGTGAACAGCCCCCCCCCCCCCCCCCCCCAACCTCAAAGTTACAATTTTGCCACTTTAAAACCGATCTTACATCTTGGGGGTCCTGTTAAATGTTAATTTTATTGACTTTACCAAAAGGTCTCCAAGCTCTCCTGGTAACAAAAACTAAGTACATACAACACACACACACACACACACACACACACACACACACACACACACACGCACGCACACACACACACACACACACACACACACCCACACAAAGTTTTTCTTGACTCATTAATTCCAGAGGGTTCTCAGCTTTGAAGTTGATGGGAAACTTAATGGAACAATCTAGATCAGTTTTTTTTTTTAAATAAGACTGATAAATTGAATCATTAAAACAAAGCTATAAATATTACAAAACACCCACCCATCCATCCATCCATCCATTTTCTATACCACTTATCCATTACGGGTCAGTGACCCTTCAGTTGCTAGACAGCCACTCTACCTCTGAGCTATGCGTCTATGACATATCATAACCAATGTAATAAATTTGTTTGCAAAAATGACACTGCCACAAAGAGGTTTTTTTAATCATGATTAAAAGAAATTTGTAATTAAAAAAAAATGTAAGATGAAAATTCAAAAACTGTCTTGGCAAATTCAAAAGTGTCACTCGCTGTCTAGCTGAGTCTTGTGGGCTGTGAGACATGGCAGAATAGTGATGTGTCTTAACCTCTTTCAGAGCAAGTCCTACCAGCAAGACAGCAAGCATATGTTCATGGGCTAAATATTTAGAAATCTGAAAAATAAAAGGCTTGAAATCACTTTGACACATGAACTTTTATTCCCAAATTTATTTCAACTGAATTAACCCACTTTTTTTGTTCCGGTGGCTCCTTTTATTTTTTCTCTCAAAGGAATGATTTGATTGCAAATGTGTTCTGTTTTGGCTTATCCATGTGTGCACTGGGACAACGCAGACATAATAGCTGATGGCTTGCTAGCCCAATCGGCCAATCCCAGACATCCACAGACACATTACGTACACGTCTAATAGTCTTAACATGGATGATGTTGTGATCTAAAGTCAATGTCGGTGAGCGATAGAAGGCATGATGGTGTCACTTCACGCAGTCCTGGTCCAAATTAAAGAGATTCATTTATATTCAGCGGACAAGAGGCAGATGGTGTGAGAGAGACTTGAAAGCAAGCAATGCTGGGTGTGGGTTTTAGCCTTCACGTCCTCTGATATCTTAATATTTCAAGAAGGTTATTGCGACTGAGTAAACCACAAACACACGAATCAGCAGGAAGAGGAAATGTTTGAGTAAACTTATCGATATTGATAATCAGAAATGCACGTCCATCGTACTTTTGCATTTTTTGACTGATTAAATATGTTGGAGTTTTATTTTGTACTTATTCGAAAATGTTTCTGTGTTGGAGCCTGAACTCTCTGATGAGACAACACAAGAGCACATTCTTGCTCTAACTTTCTTGCCTGGTGCTCCTCCTCTTTTTTCCCCTCCTGTCTTCTATTTTGGATTCTCTTGGCGGCCAAACTCACATTTACAAACACACACCAAGACCGCTTTATTGTCGGTACTGCTGTCGACCAAAGTAACTGAGCAGTGCAGAATCAGCATTTCTATACTCAAAGTGTGCATTTATCTGACAAGAGCACATTATATTACTCCCCTGATGACTGTGTTCTTTTGTCTTTTGTACACTGAGGTGAACTTGAATACTCACAGAGACTCTGCAGTTGAGGCCGGCAATCTGACTGGAAGGTCTGGAGTCCATTGGATATCTGGACTTTTTTGAGTCTGGCAGTTTGCCTGGTTGCCATCAGGAAGGCACCTAACAAACTTGTATGAAGCAGTTGCAGGTGCTCCTTTTGGACAGAGAAAAAGTTTCCATTAAGGCTCCTTCTTTTCACGCAGCATTTAATGCAACCTTTGCTAAGCAATACTATTCTTGGGCAACAGGTGGTAGCTTATGTGGATCAGCTCAGTGTGACCATTACTCATCCATGTTTAGAGTGTCTCAAGATGTTACATTATTCTGCAGTAGACTAAATTGATCGTTGGCCAATTGGGCTTCAGAGCTGTTTATATTTCTCAGAACTCCAGCTGTGTTTCTCAACCACTGGGCATGAGAAAATCCAGCCATCGCTTTGAGACACGCAGGTTGGCAAACTAACCAGCTATGTTAGGCTGTGGTGTGGGGATTAATGGAATTTACGTAGTTTTTCCACCCAAAAAATATAAAATGTGAGAAATCCTCTCTAATAAAATAAAATGTAGTCATAATACCAACATACTTTAAAAAAGATAGTACCATAACCTCTAAAAAGGGCTCATCATCGAAGCACATGGAACATATGCTTCGATGATGTGGGCCAAATATGTTCCATTGTTTGTTTGTTTCATGGTTTTGTTTGTTTGCTTCATGGTTTTGTTGTCGTACTGCTTCTGTTCAAGCAGGCTTTGAGGAGCGTGCACAGTAAAGAGGTATGGCACCTACATCATTAACATACATGAGATGGTTTATACATGATGACCCCACAACCACGCCACACCACATTGTCTTACAAAGGGGGGGGGCGATCATCCATCTACTGATCAATGAGAACAGGTGATGGAAGTCCATCTTGTCAGAAGTCTCTTAAAGTGTGTTTCCTAGGTTCTATGACAGGTTTTAGATGATGAGTGGTGTGGCTGCCCATAACTTTTTGACTTCTATGAATCTGTAAAATAGAATAAAATGTGTGTGTGTGTGTGTGTGTGTGTGTGTGTGTGTGTGTGGGTGTGTGGGTGTGTGTGTGTGTGGGTGTGTGTGTGTGTGTTTTGGCAGGGAAACTTCCCCTGGCTTGTTAAGTTAGTGATGGAATGCACTTGAACAAACCTGAAGCCACTAATCATTATCATTAGCTGAGTATGTAAAGCAGAATGTAAGTGTCAGTAGCTGCCTTGAGCTGAGTGCTGTCATGTGTGGCCCTCAAAGATTTTGGGCTCTTGATTTCTTGTGTGCGTGGGTGACTTTTGTGGTGTCTTTTACTTATTATTATACCCTTCATCATCACATTCTTATGATGAAAATTATGAATATTGCCCGTTGACGCTGGTATAGGCTCCAGCCCCCCGCCCCCCGCCCCCCCGCGACCCTTCATGTAGGAATAAGCGGAAAACAATGGATGGATGGATGGATGGATGGATGAATATGTGTGTTTCTCAGGCCAAAGGTCTTCACATAAAATACACTAAGATTCTCTTCGCATAAAAAGGACTACGGACTGAGGCTCAGGGGGAAAAAGAAACCCAAAGTACATTAAGCGCATTTTTGCCAGGTAAATGAAATTTATCTTGGTGATCTAAAAGAACAAATAAAACCTTCAATAATAATTGTGGATTTGAATACAATATCTTTAGAAATGGCAGCTCACATGTGTAATGGTGAAACTCAACAGTTAACCAGTTCATATGAATGCTTTTCTCAAGCAGACTCCCCGACTTGCGTCCTAGAGTTCCCCGAAACGCTCCAAATGTCAACAAGTCTCAATGGGCAGAGCTTGGTAATAAAATTGAATGTATTCAAATATGTGACGTTACACTCCATCGTCCTGAGAATCTCCAGCAAAGCTGACACCGGGAGGCAAACATTAAAAAAAGATGTCAGTAGATGTGTTTTCAACAAAAGTCAGGAATATTTAAACGTATAATAAAACATTTATTTCTTACCGTGTGCGTTGATTATGGCGTAGTTACACACAATGAAGAACAGGATGAATTTCATTCTCAGATGTGGTTTTCTGTCTATCAACTAGGAGAAAAAAATGAAGCTTGTTTGCGTGCTGAAGTTTAAGTGCTTGAGAAAGTTAACGCCCTCCGATAAAACTCTACCCTCCCGGTGCGTCACGGTTTCCTGCGAGGTCGTCTTCTAAAAAAGTGTCTGAACATTCTCAGAGGAAACTTTGCTTTTAATTATGTCGTACCTCAGGTTCAGAGTCAGTGGCCTAGAAAAAAATTTATCTGCGACAATAATTAGATCGCGAGGAATGAGAGTTATTAATTCAGTTATTAATTGGCTGCGGGATTATTTTCTTTCGCAATAAGAGAAGTTTCAATCGTTTATTACCATGGTAATGTAAGATTTTGAGGAATTTGAAAACAGGATATAAGCTTGACTGGTCTAAATAATTCATGAATTTATTTGTCTCTATCGAGGTGTACAACACAGTCATTGTGATGCAATACAAAGACATATATCAAGATAAACATGACAAAAAACTAAAAGTTAAATAGCCATGAAAGGAAAGGTTGTTGTTTTTTTTACATTAAATATGATTTAAATTGTAATTTTTTAAAGTCTTAAATTAAATTACCACAAGTCCTAATTTCAAGTGCGAGCAGCTGTTTAGAACAAACCAGGGGAGTGAGGCATGAGAAAATGATGGGAAAAAAATATAATAGCTAGGGATCCTGAATATGAAACAGCGTTTTTACTTCATGTTCACTTTCTTTTTTAACAGTTAACCCTGTGGCGTTGATGAGAATAATGATAATGATGAAACAATTATTATTATCGTTATTTTCAGTGGTAGTTGTAGTAGTAATAGTAGTGGTAGTTATACTATTTTGTCATTTTTGTGTGACATCTGATGGGTCAGACGTTTTTGAGGAAACCAGTTTGTGCAGCTCTGTGTGTTAAAAGACACACAAGGAGAGTTGTAATTACAAACATGGACCTTACCGATGAGGGGGAGCCCTCACTACCTCAAGGTATAACTTGTTTTGGGGGAAAAAGTTGTGCTCTTGATAGATATTTGGCTCTATTGAAGGGAGGGTTTCTCTGATTATCATTTCCTTCAGCCCAAGTGCTTGGCCCCTTCATGTCATCTGCTGAGCCATTTCCATTCCACACGGTGATGGAGAATGTGAGCACACTGCTCCTGTTATGACCCCACAGGTCATATGCATTGCTGTTTTGAGATATTAGCTGATTCTCTCATTCTCTTTTCCCCCTTGTGTGTGGCCCCCCCTCCCTCCCCCATGGTGTGGGGTTCTCCTCATCCTCTGTCTCTCTCTTCCTCTCACTCCCATGACTGGCGTCCATATATAAAAAGTTCTCACAAGAGAGTTGAGCGCTAAGCTAATTGGTGTTCATTATGAACTGTTGCAAAGTGTTTCTAAAGGATTGTAAGTGATTATATTTTTGAATAACATTATTAAAAAGAACAGTGTGTCGTACTTTTTCAGAAATGTGTTGCAGAATTGCATGTTGCAAAGTAGAATATGTGAATTTCACTTTTGAACTCTTTGTTTAAGGAATGCCAAAGGTTTGTTTTTTTTTTCCTTCGCATTAACTTTGAGTGCACAAGCAATGAGTGAAAACTTTTGAGGCAGAACTAAACTCAGGACACATACCTCCACCAAAGCAAACTTTTGGCCCCCAGCACTTTCATGCGCAGGCCTTCATTAGAGTTGTATGCATCAATGACGCATGTCAGAGTGTGTGTCGTTCCATAGAGCAAGGGGGGGGAGGGGGGTAACCAGACACAGTTGTTTCTGAATGTTCAAGAGTGATTCTTGAAACTTAATCTTTGAAACCTCTAACACTTGTAGCCTGGATACATTTACCAAGTGTGCCAGACCGCATGCACACCCTCTGCTTTACACTCAGTTTGAAAAACACACTTTTAGCAGAACTGAAAACATAATTCGCTCCCAGTTTGATATTATTAGCATATTTCTGAAGAAACTGTTAACATTTTTCTCTACTCTTTGTTTCGCCAATTCGCTTTCCACACTGACACATGAAAATAATTTCCACAGTTCTGCTTTGGTCTTATTGCAGGTTAATGACATCACATTCAGTCTCCTCCCATTCTCAGTTCCTATTGAAATGTTGTTCCCTGCCTCTAGGAAGAATGTCTCTCTGCCTTGGGTGTATGATCGCTAACCTCAGCAACACTACTCTTCTGAAGGCAATGGAGGAGGTTTGTTCGGACATCAGTCATCGGTTATGTCATGTCATTGTTTTTCTTTTTTCTGTTCTCCTTATTCTAACACAAATTTTTACATTTGCATATTTTACACATTTGGATACCGGAGTGTATATGTGTGACTCTGTCGCAAATTTCTCTGCCCTGCACACAGGAAAAGAAAAACCAAATGACTTAAAAGCTTCTATTTTTTTTTCAAATGTTCAAACACATTTCCTGTTGCTCAATTTCTCAATATTAACCACAAAACTTAAAAAAAAAAAGAAAGAAAAAAAGTTCATTGCATCAAAACTCCATGACTGAATGAGAAACAGACACATTTTGTTCAGGCCAAATCGGTAATTTCACTGATGACTGCACTGGGAAACACAACACAACAAATCTTTTGACTGTTTCTGGATATAATGAAATATCAGGGCACATGCCACAAAAAGCTGATGAATGGAATATTCATTTGTTATTGAAATATAGTGTTCAGCTATTGCTATAGTGGACTGAGAACAATGGAATTGTGCCGAGAGTTTAGCATGGATGGATGGATGGATGGATGGAAGGATGGATGGAAGGATTCTCATTGACAGGTGAAGTTTGGACCATATCTGACTCTATAGAGTACAGTTACAACAATCTCTTGTTTTTTGGCAGAATATTATCATTGGCCTCCATGTCATCGTAACACTTCTTAACAAAACCATAACCCATCACCAAGTGCTAAAACATCAAAATGTAAAAAAGAAAACAAACATATCATTTCCTCTTGTTACCAGGTGGCAGTAGGATTAATCTGACACAGAATTTGACCAATTCTACACCCCTCCACCAAGTTTGGTGTAAATTGGTGTCTAGTTTTTGCCAAATCCTACTGACAAACAAACTGATAGACACCACCGCAAAATTGACCTCATGGCGGAGGCCGTCAATGCAACAAGTGTGAGGCTAGCATTCGTACATCATCAACTACAGAACTGTTTTTCCATCGTCGTTTTCCACTTATTCCTTACTAGTAAGGGTCGCGGGGGGGCTGGAGCCTATCCCAGCATCAACGGGCAAGAGGCGGGGTTCACCCTGGACAGGTCGCCAGTCCATCACAGGACCAACACACAGAGACGAACAACCAGTCACACTCACATTCATACCTACGGTCAATTTAGAGTATCAATCAGCCTCGTCCCCTCTTGATGTCTTTGGACTGTGGGAGGAAGCCGGAGTACCAGAGAGAACCCACGCAGGCACGGGGAGAACATACAAACTCCACACAGAAAGTTCCCGCGCCCGAGCCGGAACTCGAACCCGGAACCTTCTTGCTGTGAGGCCACAGTGCTGACCACTGCACCACCACGCAGCCAGAACTGTTTTTCTTTGAAGCAAATTAAAACAGTTCATTGAAGATTCCAAGTTCATTGGTTCCAAGTTTCTCAAACATCCCCACAACAATAGAGATCAACGCCACAGATCTGTAATCATTACAAGAACAATTTGTGGAAATAAAAAGGGAAAGACAGCTTCACATTTATGCCAATGGGTGTGTCTCCCAGTGACTCTGATCTTAGATCATCACAAGATATGTAGGTTATCCTTGAGTCCCTGTGATTGTACTGTATTAGAGACATTTCTTCTTGCGGTGTCATGTTCATTTGAGTTGCCATTTGACCACCAATTCTTTTTCAGTTCATCCTTCAGGCCTTGTGGACATTTGAGCAAAATTTGAAGCATCCCCCCCCAGGTGTTCCTAGAATTAACAAGAATTGGACAAACAGATGGACAACCCGAAAACATAATGCCTCCAGACTACCGCTGTCACAGCTCAGAGGCCAGTCGAAAAGATCAGTAACTAAAAGTCTGAGTATGCAGTTTTGAATTGTTCTATGTTCCCACTTGAAAATGCTTTCTTTATATTCCAAGAATAACATATTTAATTCCTTGTGATCTGGCTTACCCCTGTCAACGATAAACAAACGTCAACAAGAGCAGTCACACCTTTTTACAGTTCACATCTCATTGCTTGTACTTAGGCATATTCTCATCAACAAGTTTTAGTCATTTTACTTTGATTTCACTTTGCTTTGTCTCATTTCCATTTGCTACCACTTTTTCCTGAAAGTTTCTACTTCCAGATGAATTCAACTCAGTTGCTTTATGTTCTCTTGGCATGACCCCTTTTCTTTTCTTCTTGTTTTGTATGTCATAATTTGAATGGCCTAATCAGTCTTACATGAGCATACTAATCACTATGTGGGTTGGACACCAACAATATTAGACAGTCACCACTGGAATGATCATTATCTTGCATCGTCTGCTTTCCATGGTAGCTGGCCTATCTTGCCAAAGGGGACATGTTTGAGGTGGAATTGTTTCCAGAGGTGTGATCACGTCATGACTAAAGCTCTTGATCTGGACCAAACACTTGCCTTGTTCATTGAATCAATCCCTCTTTTGGAAAAAACCATAAACAATATTTACCTGGCTAGACACAATTCAAAGATCTCACTGCCCCTTTTTGCAAAACTATAAGTGCATTCTCTCTCACTAAAACACATTTTGTGATGAATTTGTGTGCGTAGTGGTGAGCACCAAAGGCCAAAGTTAAACACAATCCAAGCACAGGCGTGACAGCTTAAACTCTATGCGTCAAAACTGATCAAACCTGTTGCTAAAGATGCGATGAAACCAGTAGACAAACAGACAGACAGACAGACAGACAGACAGATTACTTTATTAATCCCTTTTGGAAGTTCCACCAGGGAAATTGCAATCTCCAAAACATTCACAGCACTGTTACCATAAAGGTAAAAAGAATAGACATAAATAGAACTGTATAGAAAAATAGAAAAGAAAAGAAAACAAAGACTAGTATAGTAGTATAGTAGACAGTATAACCCAGTTCAGAAGTTACATGTATTTTAGAGACTCAAATTAGAAGTGGACAGAAACAATCCAAGAGCAGAGGGAGAGTGTTTACAGAAATAGAAGAAATGCTGAGCCTGAATGAGGAGTCCGGGATCACTTTGACTCATGTGCGGACAAAATGTGCTGTAATGGGCTTCTCCATTGCAAGCCGACCCAATCGTCAGTCCATATTCACGATATTGTTTTTCAGGACTTTGATTGTACTGTAAGTGCTGAACCCACATACTTAAATGCTATTTTGTACAATTGTGAAAAACTCTAATTCCCCTCCCTGATTACTGTGTCATCTATTAAAGTACAATCTCTGGTAGTATGTGGAAAGATTAAAACAGGCAATCCACCAGTGGTTTATCACGATGATTTATAAATGAGGACACCTGCACATTACTACACCCACGCCAGCTCCCTGAGAATGAGCTTGTCAGCAGTTTCACTGCTAAGGATTTTGCATTGTTTTCAATGTCAGTAGCCTCTAAAAGATCACCAAAAAAAATGTAACCGAATAGTAAAAATCTTACGTATGTGTCAGTGGTAAAAATAAAAGTAGGTCTCTCCGGCAAATTAACAAAGTCTTTGTAAATATGCAAAAGCGCCTGTTCTAATCTATTTGATCATTATTTTTATTTATCATTCTTCAATATAATTAAAAATGCCATATTTGATTATTATAACGTTTTCATTTCATTTATAGTCTCCACTTCTAACAGTCAATAACAAAATCACTTTGACTTTTTTATGCGCACACACACACACATATATATGTGTATATATATATATATAGAGAGAGAGAGAGAGAGAGAGAGAGAAAGAGAGAGATAGAGATAGAGAGAGAGATGGATAGAGATGTGTGTGCTGTCAATCATTAAATTTTTCATTCCCCTGGCAAATTTTGACTTCAAGTTAGTTTTATTTCACTAGCAAGTTTTGACTTGATTGTAAATCCCGCAGGCATCTCCCAGAGGATGATAAGACGATGCACAAGAGGCATCACTGTGGAAAATAAAATTTCAGGGCTTTTATTTAAATTTGAACAAAAAGTAGCATGTCCAAAATTATGCATACCCTTTGCAAACTGTCACAGTCTATGGGAAAATCCAAAGGTGTTTTCCATTCCAAATAGCCCAAGCTGTTCTGAAGCATCCTAATTACCCTGATTTATTGGGAACAATTCTTTTGATCATCTCAACAGTTGAAAAACAGTAGCTCTGTGCAGTTGGTCGGTGGACAGTCCTGGCAAAGACAAAGGAGCTCACTGAGGACCTGTGGCTCAGCATTGTAGCTGTTCACAAGTTAGGAAAGGGCTATAAAGTCATATATTAATGTTTTCAAGTTCCAGTGGCTACAGTGCAAAGTATTATTTAAACATGAAAGGCATTCTGCACTATGGAAAATCTCAGAGGATGTAGTCGGAAGCCCAAAGGGACCCCTGCGCTGGCCGGGAGGATGGTGAGAGAGGTTAAAAAGAATCAAAGGCCAGCCTTGTGAATCTGGGCTCTGCTGGTGGCAATGTCTCAAGGCAGACAGTCCAACGGACACTGCACACTGCTGGGTTCCCTCGACACAAACCAAGGAGGACGCCACTAAGGCACACAAAAGCCTGCTTGGCCTTTGCAAATGCTCATCTGGACAAAGACGAAGACTTCTGCTCTTGTGTTTTATGGTCAGATGAAACAAAACTTGATCTGTTTGGCCACAATGATGTATCCTTCATTTGGCGTAAAAAAGGAGAAGCTTTCAACCCGAAGAACACCGTCCACTGTCAAATATGGTGGTGGGAGCCTAATGCTTTTGGAGGTGTTCTTCAGCCAATGGACCAGGGAACCTAATCACAGTGTACAACACCATGAAAAAAGAGCAATACATCAAGATTCTCAACAACAGCATCAAGCAGTCTGCAGGGAAACTTGGCCTTGGGCACCAGTGGACTGGTGTGTAGTGTATGAATGGAAGTGTACTTCCATTCATATGGACAGCCTAAATCAAACCCTAATCCTAATCCTAACCCTGACCAACTCAAGCCTGATCCTGAGTCTAACATCAATTCACACCTGAACTCTAAGTTTAACCAGGAAGTCCGAAATTAAGTTGTGCTGCATTTGGAATCGTCTTTGGTCCCCATAAGGATGGGTCCCGATAAAATTTAGTGTTTATACCAGAAAAGTTCTCAAATAGGTCCAAATTACCAGAGCATGCATAATGCAGGACAAATAAATATGTATATTTCTCTTCAAACAACTGACAAGCCTCTCAAATCACACAACTGTCCAAACGTGTCATTTCACAAACTCTTATCCTGTGTAATCCATGTCTTCTTTTTCCAACTGTATGTTCAGTTATCAACAAACAGTCCGATTTGTGCCAAAAAAACTAAGTAGAGTATTTCTGGCTTTGTGCTACTGTGAACAAGTGCAAGTGAGTTGGTTAAACTGAATGTTTCAGTTGTCTCGCTTGCTGCTACCATGAATATTCACGTGGCAGATAAAGAAGCCATGGTTTACACCAGATGATGCATTTGAGGGTTTATAAATGGACATTTGGACAGTTTTGCTGTTTTCCTGGAGTTAGTGGGCATGGGGCAGCATTGGCTTCAAGCTAAATATACATGGCTGTCTTTGGTGTCACAAAGAAGTGATGCAGCTGTGAATAAAACATCTTTGTCACTCAAGGGAGCAACAAGTTAGCACTTGACAGGCAAAATACACTTTTAGGGTTAAAAATTGCTTTAATATTCTGCTCTGATACATTTTGAAGGCCCCTGTCAATACCTGTAGACATACAAATACACACACACATGTGCACAATACCACAGTATGTATAACAAACTCTAATTAATGGTGTTTTGATGGGATTTTCTTCAATATTATTGAAGAGTCAGACCAGTGTTTGAGCAGGAAAGCAGGGGCACAAAGACAGATGTAGAGATGGAAAAAGAGGGACAGAGATGAAGAGAGATAAAGGAGAGAGAGAATAACAGACAGGTGGGGACATGCTGGATTAAATACTGTCTCAACCTCCTTCAGGATGCTAAGAAAGTGCTGGAGGTACTGTATTGCTCAGGTCACAATACTGAAGCTCACATCTATCAAATGCACAGTGATGACCTTGGCTGAGCAAAGCACCGCCCACTGAAGTTAATCAGTAAAGACCCAAGAAAAGTTAACACCAAAGATTCAAAGATTAAATCTTGATGGAGATGTTCTTGTGTGTGTGTGTGTGTGTGTGTGTGTGTGTGTGTGTGTGTGTGTGTGTGTGCGTGCATGCGTGCGTGCGTGCGTGCGTGCGTGTGTGTGTGTGTGTGTGTGCATGTGTGTGCATGTGTGCATGCATGTGTGCGTGCGTGTGTGTGTGTGTGTGTGTGTGTGTGGGACCAGGACAACATTGGCGAGCTGGAAACTGATCGACAAGAAGAGTTGAAGAGAGCGAGAGGACTCCAGGAGGAGGAAGAAGAGAAGGGCAGGAAGAGTGCTCTGCTCTTTGGCTCTGAAGATACTTTTGACTTAATTGCCAGCCTGGAAGAGAAGGTCCATTTACTGTGACTAGTGCTACTGCTATTGCTACAAGCTGTGCTTTATTTATCACTGGTACAGATCAAGCTGCTGCTTATGATCGAATCTTACAATTATCTCTCTGTCAGCGGTGGCAGAAACATTCCTGTTGTTGATAATACACATCAACGTGATCTGGTTTGATCTGGTTTGATCTGGTCTGGTGTATACCTGTCCATAAATAGAATAAATATTTTTTGGATTCTTGTCAGATTCTTGTACAACAAAGGTGTGCAGAGAGCTGAAGACCACATTCCTGTCTTTAATTGACATGTTCTTCATTCTCCTCTTCTGGTTTGGTGTCTCTGTCATTACAGTTCTTTGTCAATGTCAAGAAACAGACCAAGAAAACTGTTTGTTTCTGCTGATAGATCAAAATGATGCTGCAGGAAGTAGTAACACCAGTATCAGGAAATGACAAGCTTGACAATACGCACACTCGTCTCCATGGCCACTCATAAGCCCACCCACAAGCACACACACACGCACACACACACACACACACACACACACACACACACACACACACACTCATACAAACGGAAAGTGACACATTCATCAGACACAAATTACCTCACATTGAACACTCATAAACAGGTCTTCTTCTTTCTTCTCTCCAAAACTTAATACTCAGGAAATTTAAAAAAAAAAGAACCCACTTGAATCCTTATAAAACATATTGTTTTAATAGAAGTACTTCTCTTCAATGTTACTGTATCTATAAAAAGACAGCTTTCACAGCTGTTTCCACTCCCACCCCTCTAACATTATGTGGGATTCAGACCTATTGTCTGAGAAACCAGAGTGTGTGGCAGTAAACATTTAAACTATTCCACTGCCTCAGATACACTCCCACACAAAAGCAGAAAACAGAGTTGAGAAGGAGCTGAAAAACACAGTAAGTTGTTGCATTCAGTTTTTCTTTCAAGAAATGCAGTAAATGTTAGACTAGACAGACAACCCCAAGTGTACAACCCACAAATGCTCCCTCTGTGGGACGTCCTGACTTACTTTGATTTCCTGTTATCAGCACTTTATTTTCTTCTGACTGTTAGGGGGAGTAAAATGATTCAACCAATCTCTACAGGTTTAACTCCTTTTCAATGAAACGCCACTGTTTTAACCTTAACCAACTCAGCAGATTACAGCTCTGCATCCCTGACTGTTTGAACTGTAAAAACTGAAAAGTGAATATGTCAATATTTCAATGAATGGATTTATTACTTTACTGTATATCATCATCGTTATAACTATCTGATAAGTGGGATTAGGCCACGTTTCGTAGAAGAGATCTGAGCAGCAGTATAAGTAAGTACACAGGACACAATCATAACCAGTCACACACAAGGACACATGTAATAAGCTTAATATAAAATCTCATACACACATATTTTGTACCGTTCACTTATTCCTCCATGTTTTGGTTATTGCATGGAGGTGTGTGGCAGCACATACATGATTCATACTTGAAAAGAGCAATGAGATTAATAAACAAAGTGAATGCAAGAGAACATTCTGATGGACTCGATATCAACCCACTTGAGTTGAAACTTAAGGACTGAATTGATATGAAAAGGTTATTAGTCATGTTTAAAGCCAGAGATCTACAGAGGTGATTTACATTCAGATCAAAATGATGAATGTCAAATGTCCTGCGTGCACTTACAAACTTCTAGTCTGTTCTAATGTAATTCAGCTCAAAATAATGTTTAGGGAAAAAGTAATGAGACATTGTGAAGTAATTAAGTAATATTAATCGTAAGATATGTTGCTGTTTAATTTATTTGAGACAGGACAGTGTGCACACGCACACATCGGTCGTTCGTTTGAATAAAAAGATGTGTGCACCAGATTTAGCTTGAAGCTTTTTCTTTTTTTTTTATCTGAAGTCCTGCAGCGTAAAAGACAGATATACAGTACCAGCCAACAGCCAGTCTCCTTCCTCTTTATGTTTGTCCATGGAATTTGCAGAACTACTGTGAGAGGATGTCTATCATGTGTAATTGTTTTCTCATTATAGGTTAAAATTAATAGAAAATTAACCGGTATGAATACAATTATGAGAGATGTTTGGGGTGGGGGGATCCCTCCAATGGAAGAAATTAATTTTGAGACCATACATTTCATTTTAAAGTCATCTGTGTTTCATATCCTGCCTGAATATAGGCGCACGTTTGCGTTTCACCGCAAAGATTCGTTTAAAAGATCCGTTCACAGAATCATTCAGTGCTTGACCGAGGTGTAGTTGGCAGACCCAAAACACGACGGTATGTTCAGTTCACAAATCAGCGTGTGAAGGACTGATAAGTGAAATAGTTGGATAGTTGAGTTGCATTTTAAACAAAAAGCTGATAGAGCACTTCACAATCCTTCAATTCTATTGTGCAGGCAGCATAAAATGTTGAGTTTTGCATTTCAACTTTTACGTGTAGGTATTTATGGACAGGGCCGGTGTCTGCAGGTACCAATAAAGTAGTCATTTGTGGCTCAAAGAATGAGACAAAAACTGAACCCGCTGGGATCTGACAACCAAAAATGTAAGAAATATCTTTGTGTTTTGTGACTTTTTAAAATCCTCAAGTCCTACAGCTGCCAGACAGTGTGGTTTTCTACCTAATTGGGTCACTTTTGACCACATCACCTTTGACGTAATAGCATGTTTACTGGCATACATCTTTAGTGAAGGAGTTTGTACAAGTTGTGGGATACAGCAGGTAACCTGTTTTGTTTTGTGATGTGTACAATTTTTTTTTTTGAGAATTGCATTTAGTATTTTGCAGATTTTAAAAACAATGAGAGAAATATACCATAGTGTCTGATAAAAACTATAAATTATCAGAGTGCTGGTGTGCACTACCAGGATGTAGATATAAGGAAATATATAAGGATAGATAGATAGATAGATAGATAGATAGATAGATAGATAGATAGATAGATAGATAGATAGATAGATAGATAGATAGATAGATAGATAGATAGATAGATAGATAGATAGATAGATAGATAGATAGATAGATAGATAGATAGATTGATGGAGGTTCGCACAGTTAAATTAGGTGAATTGGTGGAGCATGGATCAGGAATAACAGGTTTGAGGCATTGGTTTTTTTGCAAGAGAATGCTAATGTCTGTAATTACGATACAGTTTTTCATCCAGATTTGTTTGTGTCAGAGTGGCTAAGTACTGGCCTGATACTAAAAATAAAACAAACAAGTCTCTTGAACTCTGTGAAACATTTTAATTGATGAAGAACAAAACTGCCAAAGATAATGTGATCCACCTCTATGCCTCTTCTCAGAGATTCTAAATCTTCATAATTGCTGCTCAGTCCACTCTCTATCCAAGTGCTAAAATATGGAAACAGAAAAGCTTTAGAAGATTAGGTATTGATTAAAGAAAAAGGCTGACAAATGAACAGAGAGAAGTAAGATGAGTTACTGAATGGTTTAAAAAATATCCCCAGTGGGGATTTTGCAAAGCTCTCTGCATCAATAAAAGGCATTTAAATCAGTGAATAATACTTGTCCACGAGAGAGGTTGAAGGGAGAGCATTGAACATTTTCTGGCTGGCTGTTCGACTTGCACCACCCCCCGGAGAACAAGTTGGGAGTTATCAGAACCCTAAATCACTGGCCTTGGAGCAAACCCACCTGGAGAGAGGGGAAGAGAAGGAACAGAAGCACATCAGGGAAGCCCTTAAAACCTGTGACTAACCCAACTGGGTCTTTGTCAAGACCTCTGAGAGATCCAGAGCAGCCCGAGAGGAAGAGACAAAAAGAACAACATTGTCAGACCTTATGTGGCAGGAGTGTCGGAGAAACTCAGGAGGATCAACAACAAACACCACATCCCAGCTCACTTCAAACCAGGCAACATTCTGAGGTAGGAGCTTGTCCACCCTAAGGACAAAGCACCAAGACACAAGACATGAAACATAATTTATGCAGTGCAGTGCAGCCATGATTCCACTGATCTTCACATAAGGGAAACCAAAAAAAAAAATGGACGGCACATCGCAGAAGAGCCAACACCTCAGGCAAAGACTCTACTGTCCACTAACATCTGAAGAAGACGTGACGTTTCTTTTGGGGACAGTGACGTTCACATCTTGGCCAGAGAAGTTGGATGGTTTGAAACAGGAGTTAAGGAAACTTCTATGTCACACTGGAGCGACCATCCCTGAACAGAGGAGGCGGCCTTCATCGTTACCTGTCCCCCACCTACAGTACAGTCTTGAGCACCCTCCCCAGGGAATTCAGCGCCTCTTCACTTAGATCCCCCTGGCCCTAACAAGCCACATAGATACTGGTTGTGCCAACAACTCTCATGTGGCCTCAAGGACTCTGAAACCCAAAATTCACATGCGACTGTGATGCCCCCTAAAGTGTAATGATGTGAAACCAGCCTGTTTTTGCCACATCAACACTTTTACCTTGTAGTTTCCGCATTAGGGGTGATTAATGCGGTTGTAGCCAGCAGGGGGATGTGTGGCGCTTTACCTGGCTTCAGAGCCGTCTGTAAACAGCACAGGTCTGCTTTACGGTAAGTTTCCCTGTCTAATTTATTTCTCCTGCTTTCAGGCAAACACATCTTCAAGAAAACTGCAACAGTCCAGTTGAGTACAACACCCCACTGAAGAGATACCGTGACCTGGATGATTCGCCTCACATGCAGCGTGAACAACATTGATGGCACCTGCTAGGGGGCGGGAGATACAGTATGATGCAGAAAGTGAATGGTCAGTTGATGGGCAAGTGGGCAAGGGCAACATTAAGGAATTTGAGATTGGAACACGGTCGTATGGCTCAATGAGCGAGTCAGAGCCATAAGAACAAGTATTGTAGTGTCTTTCTAGTGCGCAGTGGTTGGTACCAAAAAAATGTGGTCAAAGGAAGAAAGGTCATGGTTACCCACGGTTTAAAGATACACAGATGAGAGTGAAGCTTGACTGGTCTGATCCCACAGAAGAGCTCCTACCCTGCAAATTGCCGATTAAAAAAAGTACCGCTGCAAAGGTCTTGAGACAAGACATGACAGGACACATCGAGAGGGCACAACATGGAGTGGCACAGTATTTGGCAGGCGTGTCCAAATTTTGGCAAAAAGCTTCACATGAAACATCACTTTGTATCTGCCATTCATAACAGTATACATTTATCATAAACTTTGACGAAGCAAAACAAAACAATGTGCCTGCCAATAAGATGTGAAAGGAGACACCCAAACTGACGGGAAAAGATTTAGCTTTGTATTTGGTAAAGAATTTTTAAATGTATCTTTGCAATTACAGAGCAGAGAAATCCTCCGGTTACCAAGCTGTGTTAATTTTAGCCTTTTAACTCAGGATCCCACAGTCAATAAACCAACTCAGTGCTTCGGTTATAAGAAACCTATGAGAGTAAAAACTGAAGCGCAATTTACAACCAATTGCAAGAAAAAAAAAGAATAAATAATTGTTTTCCACCTGCATTTATTATTACATACATTACCTACATACAACATGATGATATTTTGATGCCTCAAAGACAGGAAAAATGTAGTTTCAAAATGGATGACATCTCACTGAGACATTTAAACTCAAGCTTCCAGTTCAGTCTGGACAGAGTCTGTTTAGACTTCCTTCAGTTAATACCACAGTGACAATACCCTGTGTTACAGAAACCAGCAGAGACAGAAAGTAGCTGACAAAGAGGATGTGCAAGGTTGCTTTTCAGTGTGCAGATTAACAGAAATAAAGGCCACAATAAATGAAAACCAATATGATTAACAATGAAAAATACAAAGAGCAACACGGACCAAGGTGGCAGAAGACATTTATTAGTCAAACAATATAAAAAAGTAATTATTTTACGTGCTTGAGTTGTTTTAATGGGTGCCTTTTTGTTTGGATGTAAAATGACAAATAAGCCTGGGTCTATGAAACATTAAACTACTTCTTTGTACTATGAGAAATTCATGGTCTCTCAAGTGAAACTTCTCTTTTCTCTTCTTAAGGAACATACTTCATGTGCTCTGAATTAAAATACTGCACATTCACACATCAGCCTATGATATCATCCCACATTTTGAGAAAGAAGCATGCCAAATTAATACAAATTAATACGCAAGACTGTCAGTCAATCTGCCACCTTTAATCCATAGTTGTTCACGTCCGTTAAATAGAGCTGGACCAACATCATCTCCACATATCAGTCAGTGGCTTCAGTTGTTTGCAGCCATCCTCACTTTGAGGCGGTTGATTTTGAGAGGGAGCAGTCCGACCATCTCTTTGCTCAACTCCAGTTCCGTCTCCACAGCGGCTGCCGCCTCAGGGTGGGCTTCACAGTACTGCACCACGTATCTAGATAAAAGGGTGACGAAGGAAGTGGTGTTTGTCATGTTAGACAGTAAGTTCACCAAACAGCATTACATGTCACACCAGTGATTAACACAGCAAATCACAGCTCCGCCTTGTTTGTTTCTGTTTGTGTCGTCCTTGTTGCCATCCTTGATCCCTATGTCCCTCTGCCTATCACAGCCCAGCCTCTTTCGACGATCACACTGACTCTTCGATGGCGTCTTTTGTGAAGGTGCCCAGCAGTCATTACTGACCGAGGAAGTGAGAGAGGAGTGAGACATTCTCCTCCACGCTAAGCACAGCCCATCCTTCAATAGGATTTTACAAACTTCATTATTCAACAATCTACCACTCTTCATATTCATTTGTTCATTTGGATGATTTAAATAAATGGCATCACTTCCTGACCTTTGTGGTGGTTTCTGAGTCGGCCATCACGGGCCTTTGTGGTCAGAACGTCCAGTCTCACCAAGCTATCATTAGGTCAGTGTTAAAATCTACGTGATTGTGAAATGAATTTAACTGAATTAAAGCAAAAAATGTTGTGAATTCCGCTGCACTAAAAACCAACAGAAGTGATAACAGCACACAGGAGCCTGGGCGGAGGACAAAGGCTGATAACTTAGCTGGAGCAGATCAGGCTGGGGGGCTGCAAGGACAGCAAGGACAGCAATTCTTTCAACTCTCACTAGACAGCGTTGACATTCTCATGAACTGCATTTGACAACTAATGTTACTGTTATGTATTGGGATAAAGGTCAGGGTCTGTTCCACTGAATCTTGTTCAAATTATTGTGACACTCCCTAAATGAGCATATAATAATACTCATATTGCATGTATGTTATTGTCATTTTGTATCAATGAATCAGCTGTCACACAGTAACATAGTTTTCTGTTACAATGCATTTTGATTCAAAATATGATAAAAATGTGTTTAAAAAAAAAGAAATCTGGATACAAAGCGCTAAGAGCCTCTATGTTCCAAACAAAACAACAATGATGGCTTCACTCATATTGTTTGGATGCATTGTTTTAATAAAACAAATTATATTCATACTTGTAGTTTTCCAGAGACTTGTTAAGGTTGTCCAGCTGTACTGGGGGTAAGGAGCAGATGAGCCGGCTGTACAGTCGGGCTACTCTGAAGCGGGCCACCAGAGCTGGCCTGAGCACTTCCTCCTCCAAGTGCTCGGGAAACTTCCCCTCTGGATTACACAGAGAGTCCAGGAACATCTGGAAGAACCTGGAGAAGAGAGGATTAACAGAGTGAATGAAGGATCGCCGACATCCTCGTGCCCCTCGCACACACACTCACTTGGCAGAAGCAGAGCAGAGGTGGTTGAATTTCTTGACGGTGTGGTTATCTAGAGACTCAGCCTGTCTGTTGGCCAGCGTCAGTTTCAGGTCCATCATTTCATTGTACGTCTCAGCCAACTCAAACATCAGCTGTCTGCGGATCATCAGGTAGTACTGGGTGTTCAGTTCTGCTCAAAGACAAACAGAAAATTTTGAATTAATCCATTTCTTGGTTACCTTGTCCAGTTAGCTTGTGATGGCTTATTTTATGACTTTTTTTTTTTTTTTAAAAAGGTACCTGTTGCACTAAGCCAGCATTACTCAAACTTTTTCAGGACAAATTATCCAAAAAAATAAACGCTCACGGATCATCCAACCACCTCAGTGTCATGACTAAGTCCACTTTTCAAGAATATCACAAATTACAGTTAAAGATAGAAATTTCAAATAACGTACAATAACCTTGAAATGATTTGCACAAATCTACCAGCTAGAGATGTGTGGGTCGGCCCACAGACCTGGTTTGAGGTCACCTTTCCAGAAAACATGGGTAGTTGGGGCAGGAGGGTGAAAAAAAAAAAAAAGGAAGCATGTGCACCACACACACACACTGGCACAAAAATACAGACCTAATTGAAAAAATAAAATTAAAATATACACACACATTATATACACAGTGGGGCAAAAAAGTATTTGCCAGCCACTGATTCTGCAAGTCGTCCCACTTAAAAAGATGAGAGCGGTCTGTCATGTTCATCATGGTACACTTTGTTTCCATTTCTTCTTTTTGCATTTTGAAGCTCTACTTAGAACCTTCCCAAGAACCAACAGTGCAAAATGCAAATTCGAGCAATTTTTTTAACTGGCCTTAAGATTTTGATCGAGAGTGTATATGCATGTGCATTTGTGCTTGCAACTCAAGCAGATTAAAGAGTGTACCGTTGCAGACTGGCTCCAGCATGTCAACTCGTCGTTTATGCATTTTGCAGCGTCGCTCCATGTCCTCCTCAAAGAAAGCCAGGGCTCTGAACAGAGCGCTGTGATCCTGCAGGATCTCTATGTTATCGGTCACGTAGCCGTCCATCTGAAAGTACTCCTTGGCCTGAGTTAAGGAAATAATTGAAAGTCACTGACACACAGATCTATCAGGTTGGAGCACAAAGAAAACCTATTAGCTGCATGTCATACCACTTTCTCTACACATTTCCTCTCTTCAAGTGTTCAATGTTATATCAAGCTATATCTTCATTCAAGCAAGAGTAGTGTTTAGCACCACTATCACCTTGTAACATGGCAACAGCAAAGGCAAAACACACAGTACAACCACATAAATATCACTGGAACCTACTTCAACGACGAACATAGCTTTTCTTTTCTTTTTTAAATTGCTCAAAGGTGCTGGGATCTGCCTGCCAACACAATGTTAGCACTCTGTATTTTTCTTCAAATAGAACACATTTCTGAGGGGCAACATTGCTATGAATACTGTCTTTGTTAAGTTAATGTTCAGATCTGCTGGTGCAATAAATCAGGAACGTAGCATTATTAAACTGAGCTCCACTTTACGTTTATGTTGGTTATGACTCCAGCGAGCCCAGAAAGAGAGACAGATAGAGAGAGAACGGAAGAGGGGGAGAAAGCGAGAGAGAAAGAGAGACTGTGTGTGTGTGTGTGTGTGTGTACCTGTGTGACATAATTCTGTCCGACCAGAAAAACTGCTCGAGCCTCAGTGAAGTCCAATGGTAATAAACAGCTCACCTGGAAATCAGAATTTAGAAAATGATTATGCTTCCATATATGGCCTGGTCTATACCAGACCAGATCAAACCAGATCACGTTGATGTGTATTATCAACAACAGGAATGTTTCTGCCACCGCTGACAGAGAGATAATTGTAAGATTCGATCATAAGCAGCAGCTTGATCTGTACCAGTGATAAATAAAGCACAGCTTGTAGCAATAGCAGTAGCACTAGTCACAGTAAATGGACCTTCTCTTCCAGGCTGGCAATTAAGTCAAAAGTATCTTCAGAGCCAAAGAGCAGAGCACTCTTCCTGCCCTTCTCTTCTTCCTCCTCCTGGAGTCCTCTCGCTCTCTTCAACTCTTCTTGTCGATCAGTATCCAGCTCGCCAATGTTGTCCTGGTCCCACACACACACACACACGCACACACACACACACACGCACGCACGCACGCGCACGCACGCACACACACACACACACACACACACACACACACACACACACACACACACAAGAACATCTCCATCAAGATTTAATCTTTGAATCTTTGGTGTTAACTTTTCTTGGGTCTTTACTGATTAACTTCAGTGGGCAGTGCTTTGCTCAGCCAAGGTCATCACTGTGCATTTGATAGATGTGAGCTTCAGTATTGTGACCTGAGCAATACAGTACCTCCAGCACTTTCTTAGCATCCTGAAGGAGGTTGAGACAGTATTTAATCCAGCATCTGGCAATTTCTGCTCTCTTCTGTCTCAGATGTTCTCGTCGGTCACTTTCTGCTTCACCTGGGTCCAAAAGGAAGAGCAAAAGAATTTAAAATGTGCCAGGAGACAGTAATGAGGTGAAAGAGGGAGATGCAGGGAATCCAAAACAAGAAGTAAGGTTGTCACTGAGATACATGGAAGGTTTTCATTGCCGCTGTTGCAGGATGTGCTTGCTCATGGAGAATTGTTGGGTGTAAATTCAGAGGAAGGAGTGCTCTCCTTTCAAAGTGTCATGAGATAACTTTTGTTGTGATTTGGGCTGATGCAAATAATACTGACTTGACGTGACTTAAGTTGAGTTTCTTGTCTGATACAATACAGAAGAGACGTGTTGACCAGTTCCACTTCATTTTTTCTACTTCATAGAAAAGTATTTGAAATATTACACTCAACCCTTCAGGTGACATATACTGATAATAGGTAGCACTTGCTGCGCCATGTTAACCGTGACGAGCCACAGATAGATGAGCACATAAAGCCGCCACATTTTCTTTGTGAACAAAAACCCTTAAATGACCTACTTGTACTGTTGAGGAACTCAACCTTTCTGCATTCTATTTTAACAACTGGGGATTAAAAATACACTTTTGGGATTTTACATACAGGCTAACCACCACTTACTCTCCTGTGCTGCAGCCTCAGAAGGAACGTCTCCTGCCAAACCTGATATGACCGTAGCTGCTGAGAGGCAATGTCTGCCTTCCATGTAGCGCCCCTAAAATGACACTGTGTATTATTACACACTCTTTAAGATATAATGTCTCAAAGTGGTTGTTTCTGACCGTGTAAATCCAACCTTGGTGATGTAGTACTGAGAGAGTGTAGCAGCGTTTAGAGCCCACTCCATCGGACTGAACTGATTTAACCGTAGCTGTCGCTGCAGGGTGCTGTGGCAGTAAGTGGCAGCATGCTCAGTTTGACCTGGAAGACATAAACACTAGTTGTTATTACTCTTCGCATATATAGGAGCTTATTAACATGTCAAGTCCGATTGACAAATGTGATTTTATTTCAGGGCGTGATGTTACAAATACCACAATAATTGGCAGAAATGAGGAAATGGATCTTTAAACGCCTCCACATTATTACTGAAATGTGGATGTTCATGGATAAAAACAGAATTTTTCTTCTTTTTCTGCGCAGTTTCCAACAATCAGACTGGGAAACACTGCTGCATCTGTGCAGGCCACCACAGATCCAGGCATCTCAGATCTCAGGGCCCTGAAGGAAAACGTGAAACTTCAGAGAACAATGTTCACCTCTCCCTCTATCCGTCATGAGCGAAATCAAAGATACTCTGTGACATAAGAACAAGCGCTGCAAGCTGCGCCAGCGGAACATGGGACATTTCTTTACAAACCTTGTCTCCCATGTGGGTATGGTCCCCTCTTCTAGGAAACCGCTAGACCTGCTGACCCGATACCGGTGAGCGTGTTACGTCATTTCCTGCCTGTAATCCTGTCGCTGTGTTGTTCGACTCTCTCAATCCTCCCTCAGGTGTACTGCTAACTTAATCGCTTTAAGCACCACTGTATACGACGTTTTGGTGTAATACATAGGTTTCTGTCACTTAAGTCTTTAGCAGGACTTTGCTCTGAAATTCCTCGTTCTATTTGTTATATTTGCCACAGGTCCACTAGCTCACCTTAGCATACTAGCTATGGCCGCTTTCTGTCTTTCCGCCTCTCCCCCCACCTCTCCCTCCCTCTCCTGCTCCATGTGCCAGATGTTTAGTTACTCCTCTGCCTCCTGTAGTGCCAATGGTACGTGTAAAAAGTGTAGTTTGTTTGTAGTCCTGGAGGCGAGGCTTAGTGAGTTAGAGACTCGGCTCCGCACTATGGAAGCTAGCGCTAGTCCTTTACCTTCAGGAGCTTCTCAGTGCACCTTAGCGGGTGCGGAGCCACCTAGCCTAGCCACCGCTAGCAGCTCCCGAGCAGCCGGGAACTAGCCAGTCCAACTGGGTGACATCACGAGGGAAACCTAGACGCAGTAAGCCCGTGTTTGCCCACCAACCCCTTCATGTTTCCAACCGCTTTTCCCCACTCAGCGACACACCCGCTGAGAGTGAAACTCTTCATGTCGGCTCTGTTGCTCGCAGCCCCGCTGTGAAGCCGACATTAGTCATTGGCAGTTATGTTCTTCGCAACGTGAAGGTACAGACTCCAGCGAGCATAAAGTGCATCCCAGGGGCCAGAGCGGGCGACGTTGAGGCTAATCTAAAGCTGCTGGCAAAACGTAAGGTTAAATACAGTAAGATTGTGATACATGACACCCGGCTTCGCCAGTCGGAATTGACTAAAGTTAACATGGCTTCGGTGTGCGACTACGCAAAAACAATGTCGGACTCTGTAATTTTCTCCGGCCCGCTGCCCAATTTAGCGAGTGACAACATGTTTAGCCGCATGCGTTCATTCCATCGCTGGATGTCTAGGTGGTGCTAAGATAACAACGTGGCTTACATAGACAATTGGAGCTCCTTCTGGGGAAAGCCCGGTCTGATTCGGAGATCTGGCGTCCATCCTACTTTGGATGGTGCATCTCTCTTATCTAGGAACATAGGCCAATTTATTAGCAATACTAATCCCTGACAAGCAACCAGAGTTCAGACCAGCAGGCAGAGCTGCAGTTTAACACGCCCCTCTGCTGGTTCCTTCGTGTTGTCACCCACCCAGCCTATAGAAACTGTGTCTGCCCCGAGGCTTTATAAGCCTGCACCCAAATCTGGAGGAGTAACTTATAGCAATTTAGTTCAAATTAAAACAACTGCTCCAGCAAATCAACCCAATACAACTATTAAATGTGGTTTGCTTAATATTCGATCTCTTGCATCCAAGTCTCTCCTAGTGAACGATTTAATTACTAATTATCAGATTGGTGTATTAGCACTCACTGAAACCTGGGTGCAGCAAGATGAGTATGTTAGTTTAAATGAATCTTCCCCTCCTGGTTACATTAACTACCATGTACCTCGCACCACTGGCAGAGGAGGAGGAGTAGCTGCAATCTATCAGTCAAATTTGGTGCTTAACCCTCGACCTAACAGTTCCTATAACTCATTTGAGAGCCTTATTGTCAGCTTTTCCCTCCCAGACTGGAAAGCAGAGAAACCATTCTTACTTGCTGTGGTGTACCGTCCTCCTGCACCTTATTCTGAGTTCTTAGAAGAATTCCCTGACTTTCTGTCTAACTTGGCATTGAACTCAGACAAAGTCAGTGGGTGACTTTAACATCCATGTGGACGTCAATGATGATTCTCTGGCCACTGCGTTTAAGTCGCTTCTTGATTCTGTTGGCTTCTGTCAGAGGGAAAACAAACCCACTCACACTTTTAATCACATCCTTGATTTAGAACTCACTTATGGAATAGAAGCTGACCGCATCATAGTTCTTCCTCAGAACCCTGTCTTGTCTGATCACTCCTTAATTACATTTGAATTTACTTTAACAAATTATATCCTACCTGGGAAAAAGTCCCGCTTCAGTAGATGTCTATCTGACACTGCTGTTTCTAGATTTAAGGAGCTTATTGGTCAGAGTCTCTAATGATCTTCTTATAGCTTCAGACAGAGGTCTCGTCTCTGTACTTGTCCTTTTGGACCTCAGTGCTGCATTTGACACCATCGACCACAGCATCCTGCTACAGAGACTAGACCATGACATTGGGATTAAAGGAACTGCCCTAAAATGGTTTAAGTCCTACTTATCTGACAGGTTTCAGTTTGTTAATGTTAATAATGACCATTCTGAGTATAGCAGAGTTACATATGGTGTACCACAGGGTTCAGTTTTAGGACCGATTCTCTTCACTCTTTACATGCTCCCATTAGGTGACATAATCCGGAAGCACTCGATCAACTTCCACTGTTATGCAGATGACACACAACTTTACTTGTCGATGGAGCTAGACGACACAAGCCAGCTTACTCATCTGCAAGACTGCCTAAAAGACATTGAATCCTGGATGTCCTCTAACTTCTTAATGCTCAATTCAGATAAAACTGAGGTAATCATTTTTGGACCAAAACACCACAGGGACACGCTCTTGAATCGGATCTCTACTCTAGATGGCATCACCCTAACTTCGAGTACAACTGCAAGGAACCTTGGGGTCATTTTTGACCAGGACCTTTCCTTCAGCTCCCACATAAAGCATGTGACTAGGACCGCCTTCTTCCATCTGCGAAGTATCGCTAAGATTAGGAATATCCTTTCCCAGAGTGATGCTGAAAAACTGGTGCATGCATTTATCACTTCTCGGCTGGACTACTGCAACTCTCTCCTGTCAGGATGTCCTAAATACTCCCTAAAGAGTCTCCAGCTGGTCCAGAACGCTGCAGCGAGGGTTTTGACGGGAGTTAAGAAGAGAGAACACATCTCTCCCACTTTAGCTTCTCTCCACTGGCTTCCTGTAGGATCTAGAATCGACTTCAAAGTCCTTCTGTTGACTTATAAGGCTCTCAATGATAAAGCTCCATCCTATTTGA
This sequence comes from Aulostomus chinensis, assembly GCF_037954235.1. Taxonomy (NCBI): domain Eukaryota; kingdom Metazoa; phylum Chordata; class Actinopteri; order Syngnathiformes; family Aulostomidae; genus Aulostomus; species Aulostomus chinensis. The sequence continues at coordinate 24,101,378 of NC_141321.1, forward strand.
AAGAGCTCATAAGTCCCTACTGTCCGACCAGAGCACTCCGCTCCCAGAATGCAGGTCTTTTAGTGATTCCCAGTATCTCTAAAAACAGACTGGGAGGTAGAGCCTTTAGTTACCGGGCTCCTCTACTGTGGAACCAGCTCTCTCCATGGGTCAGAGAGGCAGACACTTTAACTACGTTTAAGTCCAGGCTTAAGACCTTCCTCTATGACAGAGCCTTCAGTTAGGACTGGTTCAGGTAGCTCTGAACCATTGATAGCTATGCTGCTACAGGCTTAGACTGCTGGGGGACACATCAGGTTACATGGAGCCCTTCCCTCCTCTCCTCTCCTCTCCCCCTCTCTCCTCCTCTCCTCCCTGCACATTTTTGGAACTGTCACTACCACTACTTGTTGCACTTTGTAGTTTGGCCTTGGTGTCTCGCAGTCTCTCTGTGTTTCCACAGATCCATCAGAGCCCCGTGACAGTAAATGTCACGTGGATGAAAGAAAGCAATTCTTTTACTTTAATTAATTTTCTGTGCATGCTGTTGAAACAAGAACATCTGCAGCATCACACTGAACCCACGCCGACAGTTCAGCATCACGATAGCTCATGAGTGTGTCGTGGAGACAGAGACGACTCTCACACACAATTTCTGCTGTTCAATTTAGGAAGACAAGGCTAAGAAGGTAACTTCACTTCTCTGAAAAACTTGGGACATGAAGCCAGTTTCCTAAGTGGGTTGGGTGATGAAGCTTTTGGAGAAATTTGTGACACATTTGCAGGAAATGATTCCTCGGCAATACCCATATTTGTATTTGTATCAAGGCTGGTGTGTCTGGTAAGCATCCACCATAGTAGCTGAGCACACCCTCAGTAAGGTCCTCTCACACGACAGCACTATGAATTGCCCTGTGTATGAATGGTGCTACACAAATAAATTTGCCTTGCCTTGCCTTGCCTAACACAGACGGATGCGTCATTTCAAAAAAACATTCTCTTACCCGCACAATCAGCTGACAATCAACTTTTTTATTTGTTTTATTTTTCCACCATTTTTTTTTTTTTTTTTAATTTCAGTTAGATCTCTTTTTGGTGACTTTTCTTGAAAGGTGTCTCATCTGCTGTATGTTGCTGTTTTTAGTGTGCACTACCAAAATGACAATAAGGGACTTGAACTAGGAATTTTGAGTTTTCTATACAAAATGAACCCTGTTCAACTCATCTGACTCACCAAGGTTTTTGTAGACTTGAGCAAGGTAGTACATGGTGTGTGTGTAAGCCAGCTCGAACCTGGGAGATGAAAAGAAGGGAGGAGAGACAGAAGGGTGGGGGTACAAAGAAACATTAAGACAGCCATATAAATATGAACCAGTAGGAAGATGGTTAATAGGACGTGTGTTTTTTTTGGGGGGGGGGGGGGTCAAATCAAGCGAATTACCTCTTGGTCCTTTCCTGATGTGTCAGCAGCTTCTCCTCTGTAGTGAAGTACTCTGTCATATCAGTGGGAGGACTTCCATCCTGGGGAAAAAAAGGACTGGTTCTTAAGTAAGACGTTACAAAAAAGGAAACATCTCTCTAATTCTTGTTTTTTGTTGTTTTCCTTGCCCCTGCACAAAAAAAAAAAAAAAGTTGCCTTTTGAGCACTTTACCACATTTAGCTGCAGCTTGGTGGGTTACAATCAATGCACTCGGATGTAATATCACATTACAGTGGATAGCATAGGTGCCAATTTGAGGAGAGGTCCGGTGATGAGACTCAACTAAAATCAGCCAGTCAGCTTCACATAAACAGTCACAGTATAAATGGACAAGTACCTCCTTCATGTATCGTTGGTAGATGGACTCCGCTGTTTCCAGGAATCCCTGTGCTGTCTCGGTCTCGGCCCGGCCTGCCCAGAGAATGCCCAGCTGGTTCTGAAATTGCAAACAGCAATGATGTTATGAGCAGCAGCATCGGCTCTCCCACTGCAGGATGGTGATTCCGGTTAGCAGGCATCTTCTCCTCCATAGTGCTTATTTTACTGAGTCCTATGGGTTAGCTTAACCGGTAGCTTCCGTGTCATGTGACCTAGGGACCTCAAATGTGTGCTGGTTATTCGTACTAAACTGGACATTTACAGTGAAAATACATTGCTTTTACATGTGATGCAGAATTCTGCATTTTCTTCTTTTCAGCAGCTTCCATGACATGTGACCCATGTAATTAAAATCTGTACCAGCTACATTAGCAATGTATGACGATAGATAGAAGATGTACTCTCATACTTCAAATTCAGTGTTTTGTTCCATGTCATGTGACCTACGGGAATACACATCAGTACCAGCTGTGACTAGACAGGAATTTAACGAAAGTTCAGCTGCCATTTTGGTCATATATTTTCTTTCATATTTGAAGATAATGGTTGCTATTCAAGTTAGCTATTATAGTTGTGCTTAACGTTAGCCGTGGCCTGTGAGTACAGGGCAACTAAGATTAACTGATTTGTGCAGAGAGAGTGTGATGGTGCTCGCCTGTAACAGACATGTTACATTGTTACATTACCCTGACATGGATGAAAAGCGACACGTTTTGGGATGACACTCTGTATCGCTCCAACATTTTCATGCAGTTCATCAGATGCTCTTGACCCGCAGACAGCTCCTCTGTGTCGACATGGTTGACGCCCAGGTAATAATCTACCGCTGCCAGTTTGGCTGCCCGTAGCCCAGCAGGCGAGTCGCCGTTCAAGCCCTGACCGAACAGGTCCTCCCTCTGCCCGTCCACGGGTTCGGCCGCCCGCTGGTCGCCTGCCTCCCCGACGCTTTCCTCCTCTCCATCACCGGCTTCGAAACTCTTCAGCGAGCAGTATATCTCTCTGAGGAGGTCTCTGGCCTTATATTTAGAGCGGAATGGATCATTTTCTGGGTCGTTTCGCGATTCTACCTCTGTGAGATTTTGGGCGTTGGTAAATTTGTCGCAGATAGCTTTCCACTCATCGCTGCCGAGGGACGCCATGTTGATCTTCTTCTCTAATGTTTTGCTGTTACTGGAACTTGTATGTTACAGTACTGCCACCTGCTGGTAGCTTCAAGAAAACGTTGCTATCTGTTTGCATCGTTCAGGGAAAACAGCCTGTTTACTTGTCAAGGACGAACAGGTTCAGGCAGTAAGACAGTGCGAGGGTCACTAGGGGGCCCACATTAATATCAGAGGCACAGGTACAGTGCGAGAAGGGCCCCCAACCACACCCTGCAGTTTTATGGGGGATCCTCACCAAAAAGAAAGTTGGACATAAGAGGTTTAAACTTGAACCTACAGTAGAAGTTGCTCAATCACGGGAGTGACTCAGAACCATGTAGTGGACTACACAGTCATGTATCACATGCACTCACACATGATTTCAGGATTGAAGTAAATGTATTTAGATCTTTCCATCATGATTTAGACCGGGGGCAGCACAGTGGTGCAGTGGTCAGCACTGTTGCCACACAGAAAGAAGTTTCCAGGTTCGGGCACAGGATCTCTCTGTGGAGTCTGCTAGTTCTCCCTGTTCCTGTGTGGGTTCTCTCTGGTTCTCCAGCTTCCTCCCACAGTCCAAAGACATCAAGAGGGGACGAGGTTGATTGATACTCTAAATTGACTGTAGGTGTGACTGTGAGTGTGAATGGTTGTCTGTCTCTATGTGTTGGTCCTGCGATGGACTGGTGACCCGTCCAGGGTGAACCCCACCTCTTGCCTGTATGCCGCTAGGATATTCTCCAGCACCCCCGCAACCCTCAACAGGATAAGCGGAAGACAATGGATGGATGGATGGATGGATGGGTGGATGAATGAAATTTTAGACCAATTTCATCAGGTTTGTTGTGAACTTCTGTGTGAATCCCTATAGTTGAGGTTTGATTGCAATTTTTTTTACAGCTTAAAATTTCATGAGCCTTTGAACTGTATCTGCTATCAGCAGTGTTGTATAAAGTTAAATACAATACAAATCACAACATATAAAAAATGTGCTGTTGAAGTAACTGATATTTCAAACATTGTGTAAAGGATGTATTTGACATTAAGTACTGCAGTCTCAATTATGTTACCATGGTGAAGTGGGCAAAGGTCACTCGATCCCCAACATCACACCAACCAAGACTCAAATAAAAAAATTAAGAATCTCAAGTGAAACAGGTGTTTTCAAAAAAAAAAAAAAAATCACTATAACTACATTGTGTTCAAGTTGGTTTAAGCCACTTTATTATTACAGACCCAAAGAAACAGAATATTAATCAGGGAAAATTAATTTGAATTACATGAGAGTAAATTAAATAGAATGACACATGAAAATGACATATAGTACATGTTTGGTCATTGGTGACAGATGAAGCTCGTCTTGCCTCACCATGCAGGGTTAAATCCTCCACGGTCTCCGTTTGTGCACTGATTACAGTGTTAAATTGTGGACAGCTTCCCCACTCCAAATTCAGCAGTGTTCAGTTTAATTTCAACATTTGTCTGAATAATCATCATTCATTTTTTGTTGAAATAAATCCATCCAAGAACAATCATTTTCTCTGCATTGCTGCAGGGCACAAACAGAAAGCTTTGTTTAGCCAGCGACACTCAGTTACCCAATCTGACCTCTGGCTGAAGTCTCACTGAATCCCACTGATATATTAATTAGTTATCAGATTAACAGCACAAGGCAGCTGTCAAGCTGGTGAGGTGGGGGTACGTGTTAACGTTACTTTGAATCTGAAAACACACAAAGTAGCTAAGCCTAATTCATGTGTGGTAAAAGTTGACTAAAACTTGAAGAGGATAATCAACCTGATAACATCAGGTTAAAAAATAATAGATAAGATGCTTAGGTGGACAAGTTTTGCTGTCTACATTTGTGGGATCGTTTTAGCCAAATGGTGTAACTCTGCCGCTCTTTTTCCCTTTGCCACTAAGATGCAGTCTTCTTCGCCATACTGAAATGATGAAAAAAACAAAAACAAACATCGATGGCATTATTATTGTTATATCACCTGAAAGGTAAAATATGAATACAACTTATCTGAGAATTGTTCATTGACAGTGGGGATGAGAAAATAAGGCCTCGGTTTAAAATAACAAAAATAATGTTTCGAACGTACTTGTGTTTGATGAGACGACCTCCCTGGATTAGCTGTGCCGTCTCATTGGTCACATGGCAAGCGAATAATAACCAGTTGCGTGGTTGTACCTTGTAGGCAAAACGCATGAAGAGCAGCGAATAACAGCTCAGAGCTAAGTGGAGAGACAAAACACAATAACATCATAGTCTTCTCATGAACAATTTAAATCTCATAAAATAAAACGTTCTAAAATGCAAATACAATCCATGAATAATGAAAAATGCAACTACTGGTAAATCTTAATGTCCACAAAAAACAAGCATGTAATTGAGGTTAGAATATTTGTTTTTTCTTTCGCTTGAACGGTGAGGACTGTAAAAATGCTCTCAAGTTTGCAGGTTAAAAGTTCAAATAAATTCCAAGACAAAAATTCTACTCTTCACCGTTGCACAAATGGTAGCTTAGTGGTTAGTTGAAACTCTTCAGGCAGGTTATTTCTCCTTGAGGGCTTCTTTGAAGACAAAGTCACAAACTCTTCATTCATGTGACACAAACAAAGGGACAGTTGAACCTTATCTCAGCTGACTGGTGAGAACTGCAGCTGAGGTTCACTTCAGGCTGTCAATAATGTCACTGTGACTTTGATCTTGAGTCCACAAGTAATTTTATAAGTAAAAACATTAAAACAAGAAAATTATGGGGATTGGTGCTGTTATGATTGCAAACAGATTCTTGAAAACATTTGATTGAAACAAAGAAGTCCTATTGTACGTGGTGATGCCGTCGTCTTTAATATTCTGCCCAAAATCCACGAGGGGGTAAAGTGTTACTTCTGGATTTATGAGTAAATGTGTATGTGTGGTTTACCGAAGGTCATCCTGCCACTGATGATCTCAGGGCTCTTCTTCATATCTGAAATGGCAGCTATTGGAAGACCCCAGTTTGCTACAGGACCCCAGAAATGCTGTAAAACACATACACACACGTCACAGATGTGGAGAGACAATGGTGCAGTAACAGATACTGCTGTAAAATCCATCTGGGGAAAAAAGGACGGAGACTTACTGTGCTGTTGAACGTTCATTTTGCATTTTTTTCCAGGGCCACATGAAAGAGAAGATAACATAAATCCTGATAAGCCAAGTTGATATGAGCTGGGTCACTAAAATAGCAACTACCACACTGAATAATTCAGGTCTGTATCCAGCAGAGCACTACTGCATCACTAACTTTAGTTAACACTTTTATCCCCGAGCAGAAATGTGTCCCTACATTCATGGTTGCCTGTCAGCTGCAGCAGTGTTAATACATGCTGGTAACCTTGAATTCTTCATGACAAAATACACCAGCAACAAAAAGAACTAAATGGTGTGAACAGCCATCATAAAGTGTGCATCAACATTGTCTTGTACTTCTAAAAATTTAAAATCTACCTATTCATTTTTTTTAAGCCTAAGGACAAATTATCATTTATTATCCGTTTGTGACAAATGCCAACAAAGATGGCCTTCAGTCTCAATGTCAAACATTTGTGGTAAGTACACACATCATTGGGCAACATTAAAGATTAACTCTTAACATGTCAAGAAATAGATTAGATCCAAAAACTCCTCACTTATGTATGACTTGTTTTTTTGGTTTTAAAATCTCTTTGCGTATGACATGGTACATCCTCTAGCGCCTCTCCTGTTAATTAAGTACAATTTATAGCATTTATTTTTTACATTAATAATAATAAACTAATAAAAAACTCCAGCTCGCTGCTGGAGGCCAAGGTTAGGTTTCGTAAACCTCCAGTGTTTTGTCAATAACGTAAAATGCAACATCATTCACAATCTTCTGCTCTGTATTTACACTAAATGTGACACTCGAAAAACAGCTTCTATTCTTGACCAACTCAAGGAATAGACGTTACTAAGGTCCTAGAAAGTTTCCAACGAAAAAACTACTACACGGCTATTATTCATAATGTTTAAGGAATCGAATATAAATGTTGCCTTGCCAAACCGAGACAGAAAACTCAGCCGACAATTAAAAATTAGCTAAGGCTACCTGACTGTTGACAGCGCACTCGCTAGCTAGCGACGTTAGCATGGTCGCTAATGGAAAATGTAGATTTTCATACACACCTCATTAAATAATCTCTGAAGTCTTTGCTCTTCAGATGGTCAATAGCTTTCCGTGCAATTGCGCCTGCCATGATTTGACGCTTGTCTGGTGTCCGTCTGGGTCGACAAGCGCACTTTTTGTGTTGAAGGGCGACCGTAAGCTCTGCAGCTCAGAGGACGACTGGTCGGTCATACTATACCCTAAACATTACCCTTTTGCGACACTGTCGCAAATATACAGTTTCTGTTCAGGCTACGGAGCGGTCATAACCAATTAGACACATCAATCCCCTCCGCCCTCTATTTGTATTATATCTTCTGTCAGGTGGTTCTGCGTTACGTTAGTTATTATTAATAAAGTAGGACTACACTGAAGGATACAGTGCCGCTCCCATTCAGAAGCATTTTGATGTGTAGCCTTTTGACAAATGGCTTCAGTTGTGTTTACACTTCTGTTGTACATAATGCACAAAGACTGTAATGTCCTTAATGATGAAGCTCAGTGTGCTAGAATATGCATTGCAGCTCAGGATCTAAGGAGCAGCACACTGTCCTGTGAAGGGCAAACAGCAAAGTTGCAACTCAGCATCACTGCTGTTCAGGACTTTAATTTACACAATTACTTTGGTCACCAATGATGAATCAGCTTATATGCTACCTTATTCAAAGCTCAAAATGATTAAAACTGTCAATCTTAATTAGCTTCTGGCTAATTAGCAGCAAAAACAGAGACAGGTTTCCAAGTGTAAACCCATGCAATAAACAAGAAGCACTGATTATTCATTACTTTAAATTTATTAAGAATGGAAAAAGAATAGCAGAGTATGAATCCTTGCAGTACACAGTCAAAATCCAAACAAGAGCAGACTTTCTGCAAGTTGTATGAAAGAGCTTGCTTCTCAAAACAGGAATGCAGATTGAGAAGCAGGTTGCCAGACCAAAAATTCAATAATGGATGTGACAACAACCAGAAATGAGGGGGATGATTTTGGAAAATTATAAGAAAAGCCTCAAGTTAAAATAAATTGTGATAAAAAGATATCACAAATGTAATGTGGGTTTCCGAATTCAAGGCTGGCTTAACAATACTTCTGGATCAACATTCCTGTTTTACAAAATATGATGTAAAAGAATCAAAACCAACAGGGTCAATGTGGAAAGAATCGAAAGAAGATCATGTCCCCCTCTTCAGTCCTTCCTCAGTGGGATAGTCTGCTCAGTAATGCCATCCTTAGTGACGACACAGATCCGAAGGGCATCTCCAGTGTAAACATCTCTTTCTGCTGCTGAGATGAACACATCTTTGACCAGCTGTTCTGCTTTTTCCAGATTCAGAGGAACATGCTGCACACCCTCCATGTTCTTGAAACCAATCTGGGATCAAAGAGAGGCAGATGTGAATGTATGTTCAGGTGTTACACGCTCACTGAGAGGCTACTATGGCTGCATTAGAGAGAGTGTGTGTGTGTGTGTGTGTGTGTCCTACCTGGTTGTCTAGTAGTGGTTGTAACATGGCACTGGCTGACCCTCCAGCCTTGTAGGTGTCTCTCTGGTAGGAGCCCACTGGGTCAAAGCTGTACACTGCACCTTTGCCTGCATTACAGAGATTAACATTAAAAAAAAAGATATGATTCCAGGGAACATAGTTACATTTTTCTACAGCCAGAATGGGATGAGATTCAGCACAATGCAAAGTGAAAAAAAAATACACCAGCTCTTGATAATATCAGCAATGTCCATAAACCTACCTTCCTCATCCAGACCTCCAATGATATTATAGACATAGTAGGGGAAAAATCTCCTGCCGTACAGGATGGTGGACAACATTGCTGCAATGGCTCCACTTGTCATTGCCTTATTGTTTGAATGTTTGTACATCTGAAAGACAAGCACCTACATTAGTTTATATGCTTTTATTTGATATATTGCAAGATGTGTAAAGGTGAAGAACAACATTCTGTCAAAGTTTTGCAACCAAGATGACAATCACTTTTAGAGGTGATCTAATAATCAGTAAAAAATTAGCAGCACTAAATCCATAATTGAGAGATAAATCTCTCTTGATGTCTCCTCGAAGGGATTCATAGAATTTGGGGGGAAATATATAAATGTCCCTAATAAATGCATATTAGAAGATCAGCTTCATATTTTTTGGAAAGGTCAAAGAAAAGGCTGACCCACCTTTAGCCTTGCATCAATGATTTTGGTCAGAGTCAGACAGTCACCATGGAAACCACTGCAGCCAATGACAGTTGTGTCTGTCCTGTAAGAGACATGAGGAGGAGAAAGTCAGGAGATAAGTAATCTAAGTAAATATATCTTTGTGCCATCCAGTTCATAAACAGAGGAGCTCTGCAGTCAGGCAAACAGGAAGTATCACACATCTCTAAACATTAAAAGCGTGTTCTCTTATAACTCGACTACATTTCAAACGATGTTTGAGGTCCATTTTCATAGAGTAATTAACAAGAAAATGAAGAGAAGTGTGGGTTTACTGCCAATCTGCTGCAGTCTTTCATTGACTCTATAGTGACGGTGCACACTTACAGCTTGTAGCATTTTGGAGAGTCCCGGCTGTGGATTGAGTAGCCTTCACTCAGTCTGGTGTCTGAGGCTACGATGGCGAAGTCTTCTCCGGCGACAGCTAGTACAGTCCTAAAGAAAACAACATACACTGAATTAGTACTGTATTCAGCATCCATCAATCTTCTGAGGGGACGTTAGCTCGGACTTCCTAGCAGAGGCTACCGAATCGAAACTGAAAAATGAATCTTATCCTGCAAAACGTGTGACCAACCACGTACTTTGAGAAAAAAAATAAGGCTGAATGGCGTTTAGAAAAGAAAACTTGCTCTAATTACATTCCTCTCACTGACTAATCCATTGGCTTGTTTTAGTATTGCATATCGATTGCTGAGCTGGTTGGCTAATTTAGCTAGTCTGTGGAAGTGTAAACGCTAGCTATAAGGCTAACTAGCAAACCGTTTAAAAGTCCCACTCACCCTCCGTTGAATGTGTACGGTGAGAACCGCTGTTCCACTGGACCAGTGTAATGATATTCCTTCATCTTGCCAGTGTCTCCAAAACTCTGAGTTGAGAGCATATTTGATAGACAAAAGTGTTCAAGCGCCAGTCAGCTAAACTCGCTGTATCACTGCAATATGGCAGCGTCTTCTTTTACTAGCAGGTTCAATTGGCTTCTGCAGGCGAGCGCCCCCAACTGGCTGCATGGTGAAATGAAGGCGCCCCTAAACTGTGGGTTAGAACAGACATGAACCTATATAGCTTTTAGTCCACAGGGGAATTTCTACTTCACACTAATTTTTTAGAACCGGGAGCACTTGAGACAGTCAGTCTGTTTGGAATAGAAACACAACTATTATTTTGTCAACCAACAATACAAGTGAAATTACTGTAAAAAACAAAAAAAACAAAAACAAACAACAAAAAACGGTTCCTTCCTAAAACAGGCTCTTATGTTTCATGTCTTCTTTGTACCCAGTTCCTTCACCAAAGACAGAGTAAAATTAAAGCACTGTCAATGAACATTTCCAAATTTTTCCAGGACCCAATCTTCATAGACATGTGATCATTGGCTAATTGCTCTATTTCAGAATTTTAGGTAAACGTCTCTGACTTATCCTGTCTTAGAGTTCATGTCAGTGATCACGGTCAGTGGAAAGACCAATGAATTGGCTACAAACCTCCCTTGTTCTGATTTTAATCTCTCACTCTAACCTCTCACTGTGTAGTCAATTCTCACTTTGCCACTTGAATCTGTTTGACACCCAGAAGACATCACAGAAAAGCTATCCAGCAGAATCCTGACCGTCATCTCAGACCTTTTAAAAACCTCAACTTCAAAATCAGCAACCAATAAATGCATAATTTCACTACACATCGTTTAGCACCTGACAAATGAGTGAGTGTGACTGTCTTTCGTTTGCTGGTCTCCTAGTTGTGGCCTCAAGACGATCCGTCCATCCATCATTTCTATACTGCTTAGGGGGGACTGGAGCCTATCCCAGCTGACATTGGGCAAGAGGCGGTGTTCACCTTGGACAGGTCACCAGTCCATCGAAGGGCCATCAGGAGCAATTAGGGGTTCAGCATCTTACTCAAGGACACTTACACATGGTCACCGGGGGAAGTGAGGATTGAACCAGCAACCCTTCGGTTGCTAGACGGCCACTCAACCTCTGAGCCATGCCGCCCCCGTGGCCCCAGAAGATGTGTTAAACAGAACCGGTATGATTAATACAGTAAGCTTCTAATTAATGTTGTCTTTTGCTTGGACAACAAGTATGAGATTCATGAGACACAGATCATTTTTTTCGTCAATGTAGAGCTTTTATTGAAAAAAACAAACAAAAACTTCAGCATTCAGTGACTATGACCTTATCCTTGATAAATTCTCCTTTAACAACCAGAAGCTAAAAAAATATTAACATCTCAAGCTGGCTGCAAAAATATGAGCTAGATGCCTCATCTCATTGTAACTGCAGTGAGTGGTTACAGTTGTGAGGAATGATCGAGAGTGGGTGGTTGGCAACAAAACTATTACAACAAAAATGATTTCATTTGTCAAGATTCACAAGAACTGCTGCAGTCGTAAATCACAGCTAGTGTCTATTACAGTTCATTACACAGGACCATAAGCATCATGTCATTATTTAAGGCAAGACTTTGTTTAAATAAGATTGCTCTTTACTGGCCTGCCTCATTCAATGACAGTGAATTAGAACATATACCATAGCTTATAAGAGACCAACCAGGAACTGAAATAGGTGAGCGAACTCTCATCAACCCCAATTGTTTCAGTAGTACAAAATTAAAAGCACCATTTGTTCACCTGAAACATCTTAACGCTGTTGGTAACACAAAAGTAACGGGGCAGAAGCTACAGATTAATTGGTTTTAATGGAGCAGGAGAGCGCTCCCATCTGTAGTGGCTAGCAGATCCTCGGGAGCTGGATGGATTTGTTTTAACAGTAAACATTAAAGTTGTACAGTCCTTAACATTATAGACAACACACAGCTAAACAACCAGGATTACCTCAGGCAAGTCAAATGCCACGTCACACTCGTAAAATTCGCAGCTCAAGTGACAGAAAAGAATTCGATAGAATATATCTTCAAGAGTCGATGGTGACAGTCGCTCAAGAGTGAGCCACCTCACTTCTCTCTCATCCCTTCAAAGAATGAATGAATATATGCAGCGCTGTGTGGGCACTCACAGGAGAAACCTGTGGGGGGGGGGGGGGGAGACTTTGGGAGAGTAGATTTCTGACTCTGCCAGGCAGGTGGTATAAAAATATTAATGTCAAACCCTCATATGCCTGTTATGCTTAAGTTAATTCACTTTTGGACAATTTTTGAAAAAGGGTACCGTTTGTAAAAACCTGTTGGCATGTGCCTTCACAGATGGTTGCTGTAGCAACGGGAACCAGCAGGCTGGTCGCCCCTATAGACAAAACCAGTTTTCAGTCAGTTCCATTGTTTTGGTCTCTACTCAAAGTGTATTTGAAGACTGAAACATACAACTCAACCTGTAAATTGAAATATTTATTAAGGAATGCTAAGGAAGTTAGCAATATGGGTTTTTCTCAACTAACTGGGTCTGAAATTACTGGACAGCATTACTTGTGTTTACAGACACTGCTGCTATCTGCAAGCTTTCTCAGCAAAAGATTTTTGGTAGTTTGGGTTATGGGGCTACTCTTTATCTATAGATTACAAACTGTAGCTTTAAGACTAAACAAGACAATTCAATATGCACCCTGATATTTTAACATTTTACAGCATCTGTAAAATGACAGCACAAATGCAGAATTAGGTTACTGTGGTTAAAGTTTCTGTCATTTCTGAGCTGACTTGGGTTTCTTAGGTGTTTTGGCTCCCCCTTTCTTCTTTGGTGTGCTGAAGTCTTTGTCGCACAAGTCACAAACCCAAAGACCTGAGAAGACAGAAAGTTCTTTACTATGAAGAAAAACCTCATTGGATGCGTTCAGAGGCGATGACGTACATCAATATATTTACATATTCACAAACACTCACCAGTAGGTATAGAGTCCATGCCCACACAGAATGTGTGGTATCCTCGGTCACACTTGTCGCAGAACATCATTTCATCCTCATGGTGGGGCTGCTGGCACACTGTGCAGGTCTTACACTCCATACACTGCCAGCGGTACGTCTGGATCACACACACCAGCTCCTCACTCATGTCCAAGCAGGACGGGTGGCCTATGTTTATGGACACAAAAACACACCCAAACAAGCACACAAATGTGCACAAAGTCGGAGACAGATGGACACACACATACAGGGAGTAAATAAATAATAAAGACATACACACACAATAAAAGGTCCAGCCAACCAATACAGATAACAAAACAGACATAATGGAAAAAGTTCAATCAAATACATGCAAGAGTATACACATCCCTGTTACAACAATTACTCCATACAGGACAATCCTACCGACATGGTCAAGAATACTTGCAGGCAAAGATACAGTTGAGTGTAAACTAGCTATCAGCTTTTAATAATCCACTGACTTCACCAGGATGTTGTAAGAACTAACTTATTTCAGGATTAAAGTAACTGATGGGTCTGTTTTTTCTTTGTCTCATCAAAACTAACAGTTGGTTGCAGAAACATTAAACATCCTTTAACATGTCTGTTGTTACAAATCTTTTTCTTTTCTTATATCACACAAGTTTTGCTGTCTGAATGTAAACTCTCAAAAAGCGTTGTAACAAAAACAAGAAACATTTTATCCAGTTCAATGATGTGATGACCTCATTTGTTCTAAGGGAGACATTTTAGATGTCTGTCAATTTTGTGGGCCATTGATACAGAATAAATAATAATCCGTATTCTAACTTATTGAACAAAGTACTACACATAAAATGTGGCTCAAGTATGCTGATGAGTTTTTTAAAATGAAGTGTGTGAACTTACCACTGTTATCACACTGGGAGCAGTGAATGAGAGCCTCTGGTTTGCCTTTCTTGTTGGCCTCTTTACCCTTCTGGCAAATGCCACATATAGCATTGGGAATGACCTTAGGCTGCAAGGGCAGAACAATGCTATAAAAAACAACCCGCAGAGTTTCCTGTAGTCATGGTAACATACAGCTCAATCTAGTAGTTGGTCAAAAAAATTAAACTGAGTTCTACACTCGTCTTTTGGACGGTACATGTGAATTAAATTTTGCAACATGAATTTCATTAACTGGCATCAAAACTCCGTCCCAAGTCAAGTTTAAAAGTTTTAAAAAGGAACACTAACTCTTCTGGATATTCGCTCATTTGCCAGCCAACCGAGAGTCAGACAAGAGGATAGATACCCTTCATTTCTCTGCGTGTGCGACAGGGAGCTGAGACCCAACAAACTGAAAGTTAGCTTAGCACAATGAATGGTTCTTGGCGGGAAGTGTTAGCATGCCCCCCTCCCTTTTGATGGATGTATGCTAACACTTCCCCTGCACCTCTCATAATTTCTCATGCAAGGATCGTCATTTCTAGTTAAATCAATATACTTTATGAATACACATGGCAACCGATGAGTTGCCTTCAATGAGACATACAACTGAGTCCAACAGAGACAGACAGGAAAGATCCAGAGCAGAAAGAAAAAGAAGGTTTGGGGACAAAAATAATTGGGATATCACATCAAAACACATGGACCAATTTTATGCCTTTCTATAGGAAGCCATACAATGAAATCAGGAAAAACTGAGCGAGAGTTTAGAACTCGACTGCAATATTCTTTATACACAACCCACTTAAAAAGACTAATGCGTCGTATTCACCAATGCATGTACGGGCTTATTTGAAGAGCATAGTATGTGTTTAGGTGAGTTTGTTTCATGCCAAATCACAAAAAAATGTTGTGCAGCTTACATGTTCAGTTGCTTTAGAAGCTAAAACTGTGACATCCACCATTAAAATGTCCCCAGAAAGAAGGTAGATAAGACTAGATGACCAACAATCACATAAAGGGTCAACAGAGATCACAGTCATAAAATCCAAGCCTAGACAACAAACTAAACTAGGAGGAAGACTAAAAGACAGCAGCAGGAAAGGGAAATAAGAAGAAGAGCGAGTACATATTCTCATACATCCTTGCTCATGAAAGCCCATTATATACAAAATAGTGCTTAAAAGTTTTTGTATGCTGGTATATTACTTTAAACTTTATGTGTCATTTATTTTTACCTGTATGAGACAGCAATTTGGACAAATATAAACAAAACAGCAGATATTTCAATTTGTCATAGCAGGAAATGCACAGTGGCTCTGCCTGCGTTCTGTTCCAGTGTCCACTGGGGATCTGTGCCAGGGGTGTAAATTTGGAAATCTACACGGGATTCAAGGCAGCACAGTGGTGCAGTAATGATGGTGCAGTAAGCGATGGTGCTAAGTAATTAGCACCATCGCTTCACTGCTAGAAGTTTCTGGGCACAAAATTTGAAATGAGGAGTTAGGTACATTGGGGTCTGGTGACAGTGAATGGTTGTCTGTACATATATGCGAGCCCTGTGATTGACAGGCAACTTGTGCAGTTTCAACTGAGATAATAACTGCCCCCTGAAAACCTCATACTATTCATTCAACATTAATGCTAGTAACTTCAGTGCAACGTGGCTTTTAATGTCTAGACAAGTCAAAATGTCTGCTGTGACATTGGTCTATTAAGTAAAGACTGCACAAAGAAGTGGACAGCCAGTCACGGTAAAAAGGTATCCGCCTGTTTGTGGAATACCATTTTAAAGCCTTAAGTTCTGCCAATTCGTCTGCCAGATTACCTTTTATTTGGTGCCAGAACAGGCCACATTTGGACTAGAGGGTGATAAGCCATTGTTCCTATTCCATCCTGCTTTAGCCTCCCTTTTACTCTAAATAGGACCACCTCTTTTAAAACTAACACGTAGCTATGTGTAAAACAATTACCATGGCAATAAATAACATGAGTTTTTATGTTCGTCTCTTGCTACCATTGGTGTTGCCCCTAATGGTTATTGGGAGGAGAGCAGGTGGTGTCACTTCTCGGGCTCCTTCCGCTTGTTTTAAAGCCACTACTATGACGAAGGTCATCAATCAGTGGATTTCACAGATTTAAGACCACAGAACAACAAGGTGCAAGATTTATACTTATCATTTAGTACTGATTGTGATGTGATGTAAAGTATACTGGCTACTTCTGCTGTCAAAACATTTTTAAAAGTAATTGCACAAACAAATGCTAAACTGTGAATCACAAGGCCGTGCCTGTCTGAGTAGCGTCCATCTAAAGACAGATTCTTGCTTGGCTCTGCAAATGGTGGTGGTGATAATAACCATGGCTTCCAAATTCAAAACACCTGATTTGTAACACGTTTTCATCCCCACTGTGTTGCATCTACGATGAGACATGCAACATGTATGACATTCATGCGTCTTTTATCAATTAGTCATCTATTTTCCACCTTTGTTACTCACTTGTTTTTATTCATGAGCTGTGTTGTGAAAGTATCACACTAGTCAAGCACTTCACCAATCATGGGTCAACATAAACCATTGCATATACTGTAGATGGCAGCAAGACCAGAGCCAACTAGCATGAATTGGCAGGCAGCCTACATCACAGAGATATACAAATTCTCAGGGCATGGAAACCTTTAGATACTATTAAACCCAATAATCTATTAAAAAAAATCTTTTTCTAAATGGTTATGGAGATTATATATACTGTATATATACACATATATATTAAATAACAACTAGGAAGGAGGGGGACTCTACGTGCACTTCACTTTGGCAGATTTACCGGGGCTGCAAAAAATATGGAGCTCTGCAAAAGATACTTCTTTACATATAATGTCTTAACTTATAGCATCTATAGGTCTGATCTCCTACTCATCACAAATTGATACAGTACATTGACACTAATTAAGTTGGCTTGTCATGTTAACTCAGCTACTGCTGGGTAGGCTAAAACCATGTGCAAAAGGATATCTGAGGACTATTCAGCTGGTAATGGGCAGTCAAACTTAAAAACACACAAACTGGTAACTAGTAAACACATACAAGTAAAGGACCATGCCCACACCACAAAGCTGAGCTGAACTCAGTTGGACTTATTAACTGCAATACTTCCAGGTGTTGGAAAATAAATTTAAAAAACAAACCTAATGTGGGCTGCTGTCAACAAATATTGCTACTACAGGGTTCATACTCATTTCCACTGTAAAAACAAATTTTGAATGCTTTTGAGGAAAAAAGTCATCACCATACACGCTCTTTTTCTGCTAGCACATGAACAATAAACTATGAAATCTTTGTCAAAATGTATAAGCATATATTTAAATAAAATGAAGAACAAGCCACTGATTTTATGCAACATTAACATGTATTAAAGTAATCAACAGCAACCAAAAGATGTTTTATCAGTCACTCTTACCAGTCTGCAGGAATGTCCGATGCACGTTTCAATGACTTTTCCTTCTTCTAGTTTCCTTCATTTCTCAAAAAAAAAATTAAGCCTGGAAATTCCATTACTTTTCCAGGTTTGATGATGGTATGAACCCTGCTATAAGCCCACATATAGAGCCTTGAACAATTAGATGTAATTCAAAGCATTCATTTAAAATAACTACCAAAGATGTGAAAGGGTGTTAAAGACAACAGACAAACTACTTCTAGTTCAGCTCAGCGACAGTGTGAACAAGGTCAGCATGTTCTCATTTCTCCAAGCCAACAATGTAGGGACAAGTAAAGCCTGTGCCACACAACTCTCTGATAATCACTAACGGATTAACAGTACATCACATAATGTATTAACAAACCATACTATATTACCAACACAAACTTTAAACATTAGGATTAAGTGCATTCTACACTTCAGGTATAAATGTTAAATTCTTTCAGTTTAACAGCAACTACTTCTTAAAAGCAACCACAAAATACATGTGGTTTATATTTTCTATGTCAGAGTAACAAAAAAAGACTATTCTTTTCAAAAACGAAAGGAAAAATAGCAGCCAAAACATCCATTTACTTGTCTAGGAAGTATTATTTTGACAAGTGAGGACACACAGGAGGTATATTGAAGACATTCAAAAGGAAAAAACTTCAAGTTCAAATTTGTTTTCACTGCAAAAAACAATGTGAAAGCACAGTGAAAAAAGAAACACATGAACTGCTCCTTTAAATGTTCTTATTGCTCACAGTCTGGTTCAAAGGGGGAGGGGAGAGCCACGTGGGACTCTTAACAACAAAAAGTGAAGATAGGAACCCCAATGAGTGATTTTGTGCAAGTGTGTTTTTGTGGACCAGGCTGTCCCAGCTGAAATGCTGACAAACTGTAGAAGCCGGAGAACAAAGTGAAGAAAGCTAGGGAGGGGTGGCGGGATGGATGGAGTAGGGAGTGGTAGTAGTAGAAAGAGGAGGAGGGGGTAGAAAAGTGCTGCTGCTGTTGTTGAAGAAGAGTTCAGGTGCTTTTGTCCTCTACCTTGTACCCTGGGGTGGATTTGTGGGAGGCAGAATGGCGGTGGCTGCCGTCTTTGCCCGGCGTGGATGTCCGGTCTTTGGCCTTGGACTTGTGGCCATGTGTGGCTCCTCCCTCTTGACTCTCAACATCCGATGTGTTGCCCGAAGAACTGTCCTACAGAGAAACAGAGGAGAAGAAGTGTAAAATGCAAAGGGTGTAAGAGCTGCAGTGGTTAATCAGCTTGGATGGGTGATTTTAACCAGTTATCAGGACATTTATAGATGTGTTCCAGGTGACAACAATAGTTCCTGACAATTGTGATACTTTAACAAAGTCTACTTAAAATCTATAAGTACGAATCATAAATTGTGGGATTTGAGGGTTACAGGTTAGGTTTTGGCGATGAATATACTTCTTTCACTGTGGGCAGGGCTGACTGTCTTTCATACAAGGTCAGGTGGGTGCATTACTACCCTGCAGGGCTGAGCAGTATCCAACTATTGACAATGTGTGTTAAATCTATGCCAGTATAACAAACTATTTGAAAGTATCACCGTAGACCTTGGAGGGGGCCACCAATCCAAAAAGATGAAATTATGTCATTGCTGCTATACTGCTTTTTTGCCACAAGATGGCTGCAGTGCTCTTCTGCTCTGCTTCTCATACAAAGACAAAAATATGATAAATGTTCCAGCCATATTCTGTTCTCTGAATGTCACAAATGGTTTCACAAATAGCCTTCGATAAGAACACAGTTGAATGCATTTACAGGACCAACTCACTGATGCTTGCAATCAGTATTTTCTGATTCTTCCATTTGGGGAAAAGCACATAACATTGGTGCGACAACAGACAATGCTGCAATTTTAAAATACCCTAACCTAATTTATTACCTCAACGCACACACACGCGCGCACACACACCTGTTTCTTTAATGTCCTCACCTATGTTGTCACTTTCATCCCACAGTGGGTAAGTAAGGACGGAACCATTTGTAATGTGACCAAATGAAATTACAATATTTGTTTCACAGGCTCTCTTTTTACCCCAACCATGCTTCACTCATCCAGAATAAATGATGTGGGACGGTTGTGCAGAACCTTAAGTCTTACAGATGAATTTTTGTTCTTTTTTTCATCTTCGGCATCGTCCGAATCAGGTTCTGAGTCCAGTGCCGGGAGCTCAGGATCCAATGGAGGTTCAAATAGAGCTGTGTTCAGTGGCAGGTATCGCAGCTCATTGGGAGAGTATCTGTCATGTACAGCACAATGATGTATCAGGACAAAAACTCTTAACACTGAAATACATAGTAGAGGCTGCTGGGAGCAGTAACAAAAACACGCTTTGCTTAAGCAAAGTTCAGCATGTGTTTTAGGCGTGATGTACCTTTTGTAATAGTCTTGGAACTGTCCAGGAATGAGAGCTACAGGGTAGGGCCCCGTCCTAGTCAGCTCTGGTGCAAGTACCTTGAACCTGCCCTGGGGCACCTGGATAATCTGGAACAACATAATGAAAACATCCAATTTTAAAACAACAGCTATGAACATATAGCAAACAGGGAGAAAAACAAGCCAAAGACATTAAAGATATAACTGAAGAAGACAAAGTTGGCAAGGTGACACACGTGGTCTGTATAGACAGTTGATGATTTAGATGATTATGTGTATAGTTCCTCCTGACATGATTTAATAGGGAAGGTAACAAAGTGAGTTCTCAGAGTGTCTGGGAGTAACACTACGTGGTTTGGTCATGTTGACACCCACAAAAGAGTGCGGTAACAGCCAATAACTGGCAAACAGATGACAAGAGTGTAAAGTACAGGAGGGCTACACTTCCTGCATGGCTAGTATGGCTAACAAGTGTGAAGCGACACTGTTGCCAGACAAATGAAGCGGTCCTGATGACTTACGTGTGTCTGGAGGTCAAAATAAGCTCTCCTCTCCTCCATTCGCTCCCTGTTGAAGTTACTATTGAACTCTGCAGCCTTCTTAGCTGCCTTCTTTATGTATTCAGGAACCTTGCTGGCCTCCACTTTCTGAGGGTTCTGCTGCTGCATTTGCTGTGAAAAGACATCAAAGACTGCCAGATGAAACGTGTGTATTTAACAGAGAGCACTTTCAAGCAATGCATTTGTGTAGAATGACAGTCACAGCACTGAGATATTTCTTGCTTGTGTACTTACAGAGTACTCTTTAGCTATTCTCTGTCGTTCTCGCTCCTGCAATATGACTGAGTACTCCGAGTGTTTGGCAGGATACTCCTTTATCATTAGGTCTATCACTTCATCGCTCCGCAGAGCTGTTAGACCTGGACACACACACAGGCGCGCAAACACACAAGATTTCTGCATTTGTTGTAAACATGTCTAAGCCAGGTAAAAAGCTTGTGATAAAGTCCTTGAATTTATTTTCATGTCCACATTCATCCTCAACAAAGGATATATTTGAGGTTGGCATTATAGGACACATGCAAGTTTACTCTGGTGTATTTTGTGATGAGAAAAACTGCGACCATAGTTTGGGTTTCAAACATGAGGAAACATCTACTCATTTCTTACATGGTCTTAAGCTATCCCCATCTCATTCAGGTGCAGCAGCATCCTGTGCACACTTAGCCTGCATCAAGCTCACTGATGATGTGAGCAACATAAATCACAAAAAGTGTCTGACCAAAGAGAATGGTAGGATTTTTTTAATGCAATGGAACAATTAGGTATAGTTTAAATTAGTTTGACGGTGAGTGATCCAGAATGGTTCCTACCCAGAGTGCATTGTGTCTCAGTGATGACATTCTGTTCGCGCAAGTAGAGCTTCTCTTTGTGTGACAAGTCTCTCCTCTCCATATCTACAGCACAAACAATAAAGAACAAAATTGTAAAAAAAACGAACAAAAAAAAAAACAGGGAACTGGTCAGTGAACACGTCATAAAATGAATCCTGACAACAGATAATATAAAAAGACAGACTGTAAATAGAATGACCAATAAATGTGCCCTTTTGCCTTTACACAACACAATAGAGTCATCATAATACATGATTGTTTTTACAGAGTCCCAATTGTATGATAATCCAATTGAACTAAATCAATTGCTAGTTCATATCATAGTAAATACTTAAGTATTTATATGGTTTATATATTATTTTTTTATCTTCAAAACAGTCACCATCCCATACCAGGGTACTTCCTCTTGAAGGATGTGACTCCCAGATACTCGCTGACCTGCTCCTGTAACATGTAATACTCTCCCGTATCATCTGGTGGCCACTTGTACTCTGTCAGGTTCTCCGCTGGGAAATATGTTGGACTGGAAGAAGTGTAGGAAAAAACAGAGATCATATGCAATTATTACAACTTCTTTTTCTGCTTTTTTTCAAACACAAGAAATGTATAAAGAAGACAGAAGAGACAATTACATTCTCAGCTGAAACAGCATTTTTCTTCCTTTAAGTCCTGTTATTGACAATTGTGTTTGCATTGACGGGGAAAACATAAACTGAAAGAATACATATCAATCCTGCACATAACAGCAGAAAAACTTGGTGGCCAAAGGAAAAGGGAAAAATATAATCCATCCATCCATCCATCCATCCATCCATCCACTGTCTTCCGCTTGTTCCTATTTAGGGTCACGGGGGGGGGGGGGGGGGGCTGGAGCCTATCCCAGCGGCTACGGGTGAGAGGCGGGGTTCACCCTGGACAGGTCGCCAGTCCATCTCAGGGCCAACATACAGAGACAGACAACCATTCACACTCACATTCATACCTACGGTCAATTTAGAGTATCAATCAGCCTCGTCCCCAATTGCATGTATTTGGACGGTGGGAAGAAGCCAGAGTACCCGGAGAGAACCCAAACAGGCAGGAAAAATATAATTTAGTATGTAATTATTACAAATACTACAGCGACCCAGTAAAACATAGTACTGCCAAATTATCACTCTGTGTAAGACAGTGTTAGCTAACCCACCCAAGCTCTTGGCTGAAGGTGTCACAACTTCGAGAGCTGTCTCCTGAGCCCATTCTCCGCCGCTTAGGAGGCTGACTGCCATCATTGGATTCCTCTTCAATTACATCCTCCTGGATAGGAAAGAAAAACATTTTTTATCACTACAATCAAAAGAATTTGGTCTTAAAAGTGTTGAACTTAGAGGAAAGACCATTTAAGTTGGTTAAGCCCATTCCCTACAAAACATGAGAGGAAATTCACAATTACTCTGGTCTACATTACATTACTGTGTTAAAGAGATCTGCGTCAATGCAGTCATGGAATCAAATGGACCTTGGGTGGCTCCCTTCATGAAAACAACTCAACTAACTAATTCAGAAGACGCGCCGATACAGTAGCCATCTGTTCGCCTTCATTCATTAAAACAAGACGCGTTTGGTGTGTGAATATACGAACTTAAATTAACATTAATATGATGGGAAGGGATTTAGTTAAATTCATCCATCAACCTGATGATAAACAAAAACAATAGCACGAGCTTATGAGCATACGAGGGTAGAGAACAGAAACCCCTTTGACACGCGTCAACACCGTTTGTTAGTTGATAACATCCCAATGTTTTATTTACACACAAAACACATTTTTTTCGGCCAGAGCCAGCAAATAATTATCCTTAATAGGCTATTTGGTCATTAAACCGTGGAAAACAAAGGGCTGCTACTACTTCATGCTGCCAGAGGCAACCGTTGGACGGCTAACTAGCCGTTAGCTTCACAAGCAGTCAGCCCCGTGAGCACAGATAAATATCTGTGGACTACAGATGTCACCTTTATGGATTGTGCTCCAGGAGTAGCGGGGTTGCTATCACATGGCGGCCTCACGGGGAGCACAGCAGCCATATTTCGTTAAATGAAGATTTCTAGGCAAGCCCACTGGCCGCTTTTTTAATTTTCTTGTAAGTGAAGGGGAGTTCTTCTTCTGTGTATTTATTTGCGACCTAGCAAACAACATTAAAGGCTTGTGCTGCCACCTACTGTTCTGGAAAGTATAGCCTAATTGAAGCTAAAGAATTGGTATTCTGGATACAGCTTTCGTTTAAATGCGTTTAAAAAACCCATTTTAATCTGCAGTTGTTTGACTTATATTATCTGAGACCCTGAGTGGCATCACCGTCAACGCTGGAGCTAGTTTAATTAATATTTGAGTCGTGTTCATAAAAATGAGCACCATCCTAGTGCAGTAATTACAACCGTCTACTGAAGTGGCCTTTATTTTGAAATAACAAAACACGTACGGGAAGTCGGACGGGAAAATCAGCTGTATTCCGCGGAAATCATCAACGGGACTATTTCCCTTTACTTTGCTAGCTATCCTTCTATCAACCCTCTGTTTTTCCCTCGGTCCCTTATACTGCCCAGACGCCACACTGGCGATGTCGGAGTCTTACGGTAAGGAGACTCATTTGCAGGTGGCCAGTATCGATCTCAGAGACGGGGATCGGAAGGTGTGTCGAAAGGGCTTTTGTCATCGTAAATAATTAGCTGACAGGCTAGCCTAGCCATTGGTAAACTGGCCTTACTGGCGTTATAAATTCCGTGTCAGCGTCAGTATCATGACAGGGGTCGTACAGTAGAGTTGAGGGTGCTGGTTAAACTACATGTGTGGAGTTTGTGTGTCTAGAAATCCCCTCAGAGGTGGACGGGAAGCTGACACCCGGACACAGGGAGAGGATGATGAAGCTGGCGTGAAGACCTCCTGTGTGTTATGTATCCTGTGTACTAGATAGTATACTGGCAGGGTGGATTAAGATCCACTTCTGTGAGACGGTGAAACAAGGACACCAGTGCACTTCTGCAGTGAAGCGTCATATTAGTGTGTGTCCATATTATTAGAAATTATGGATTAATTTGCATGTACAAATTTGAACCCGAGCAATACATGTGTGTGGCCACTGATGTCTGCCGATATTGTATCCCTATAAGTGCTAATATAAAGTATTTGTATTTGACAGAATATAAGAAAGGAAAGAAATTGCTTTGATAAATTGAAAACTATTTCATTATCAGTGACGGCTATTATTTCAGTGCACTGTTGTTATTTTGGACGAGAAGAACGATTTTTAAACAGCGAAATGCTCTTCCTTCCTGTGAAGAGGTTTATATATTAATTTGAAGGATCATTACAAAAAGTATTGGCAATAAATCAGTTGTACAGTTCTTTTACTCCCTATTTCTTAAACCATTATCGGCCTGAAAAATCCTGTTGTGGTCGGTCTCTAGTATGACTGCTAGTAAACTCATGTTGGTTTTTGTGTTTTGTGATGCACTGGAATTTTGCAGTGCTAGCATTTTTTTGTCATCACATCGCTCAGCACCCTGTGAAAATCATGTTTAACAGAACAGTAAACAAATCATGTCTTCGTGTCTGTTGTAGAGAATATCAGAGCTGTGATTTCTGTTTTCCCTCTCCAGATTTCCTGTTTAAATTTCTGGTGATTGGGAATGCTGGAACAGGCAAATCCTGTCTGCTGCATCAGTTCATAGAAAAGAGATGTAAGTCTACAGATATTCCATACTTTGACTTGTGTTGCAATGTTACATGGTGCAAAAGTGTTGGACAAAGCAAAACACTGCGTTCTATTCTTAAGACATCAAACACATTCTAATTTACTCATAGTTTCTGCTACATTGTAGTGTTTGATGTAGTTCGGTGATAAATGTGTCGACATCAATGAAGTCAGAGCTCAAGAATCCTATTAACATATACCAGAGGTTAGTTTCACTTTTGAAAGTGTAGTTCAGAGACAAAGATGGAGGTTCTGTAGTAACTCATCTTCTGCTATAGGCTTATTTTCAAGAGATGTCAGAGCTCCAGCTCATCACGATACATCTCATTTGTGAATTTTTGGATTGCGTTTGTGCTTTTTTTTTTTTTTTCCAGTTAAGGATGAATCCAACCACACAATCGGTGTGGAGTTTGGCTCTAAAATCATCAGCGTGGTCAACAAAATGGTCAAATTACAAATCTGGGATACTGCGGGACAAGAACGGTTCAGGTACGGAAAAAACTCCATGAATCTGATGGCACATCCAGGGGCAACCTAATTTACATACATAAGTTATCTACCTGCCGAGGGGCTAAGGATGTAAATTAGCATTTCTGCTAACTCTGGCATATTTACAAATGTGTTTTTACTAGTTCTCATTCATATGCACTTTCCGTTTCAAATAATATACCAACATTATAACTGTCAACATGTGAATCCCCATATGTAACCTTTTTAGTCAATGACTTTGGTACCAGTGGATTTAAAGCCAGTCATTAGTATTTGTGCGTATTTTCTGCAGTGTGTTATCATTTTATTATGCACCTTATTGTGATGCTTGATGAAAGGGATTGAAATTGATTGTTCTAATTGCATTAATTGTACGGTTGATGGTACAGGAAGTACTTATGTGTCTGACATCTCATTAGTATTGACTGTTTGTGTGTATCTGTGTGTCTTGCAGGTCTGTAACCAGAAGTTACTACAGAGGAGCAGCTGGAGCCCTGCTGGTCTACGATATCACCAGGTCAATTAGCAAGCAAGACTCCAGATTTTCCCTGCTTTGGTGCCTCCACCCTGACAACAGCCAGGCGTCATGTCCTAGGGTTGTTTATTTGTGCAGCACTCATATGTATGCATTTTCCCATTTCATCAAATTTGGCACACACATCCACTTGGGCTGAAAGGAGGACCTGATTCAGTCTTCGAGGTCGAAGGTCACAGTGACCTCATATTTTTGGCCATAGCTCAAGACTTGCAAGCAGATTTTACAAACTCGTGAGAGACAATTGTAACTTGTGTGCCTGGTCGGCAGAAGCACACAAACATAAGACAGTGATTGTAAATGTTTGTTTTTTTAAATTGGAGCTCACATTTACAAAGTCCCTCTCTCACGGGCAGTGTGAAGTTATCTCTCGGACGTGTGTGTCTTTGTCTCTGCAGCCGAGAGACTTACAACGCTCTGACCACGTGGTTGAGCGACGCCAGGATGCTGGCCAGTCAGAACATCGTCATCATTCTGTGTGGAAACAAGAAGGATCTGGACGCTGACAGAGAAGTGACCTTCCTGGAAGCTTCACGCTTCGCTCAAGAGAACGGTAAGCTGGAGAGCTGTTGGTCTGATCGGACTGTTTGGTCGTCTGCATGTATTCAGGAGAAGGGAGCACCAGACCTGAGTGTTTCTCGGGTCTCAAGTTCTGCTAACAGTTATCCTGCTTTTGGTCAAATTAGTGTATCGCTAAGAGTGCCTGATAGCATACTTTTACATAGATGATTGGCCCCAATAATCATATTATATTTGACCTTCTAAAAGAATCGATATTTTACATGAATTTCCATTCACAATCCAAGTAAATGCCAGAGAGCACAGTCTGACCCATGACTGATAAGGCCATAGCTGGAGTTTCCCTCAGAAATGTTTGGAATGCAGCTTTCATCTTCTCTTCTGTCACAAAGGCCAGACAAAAATTTTAACAGCTTGTAGCCAGAGCTGCGTGGTTCTGCAGTGAGACCGGCATATTTTTAATATGCTGTGAAAACTCCAGCAAGACCTTGTATTGGGATGAAGATCTCTACATGCCTTTTGTGTACTCTGATTTTATGGGTTATTATCCCATGATTACAGTCTGTTAGTCAGATGTGCCGAGCATGATGTGAAGACAGATTAATGTGTGTTTCAGAACTGATGTTCCTGGAGACCAGCGCTCTAACGGGGGAGAACGTTGAGGAGGCGTTTGTCCAGTGCGCTCGAAAAATCCTCAACAAGATAGAGTCAGGTAGGAACTCTGATCCTAACACCTAAGTCCCTTCCAATTCCACCAGGCCACTGTGGGTTCCTGCACTAAAGCAGTTTTCAGAGATCAGCAAGAGTCTGTGTCATTGCATTGCAGTGTTAGACGTTGCATTATCTCGCCACTCATCTTTTGTCTCATTTCTAGGGGAGCTGGATCCAGAGAGGATGGGATCAGGTATCCAGTACGGAGACGCAGCATTACGGCAGCTCCGTTCTCCTCGTCGTGCTCAGCCGCAGGGCGCCCAGGAATGTGGCTGCTAGTTTGTGGACCCGGCAACATGCACCATTTAGGTAAGAAACTGAGATTGCAAATGGGTTTGTCTTTAAACTGATGTGTGTGCATGACAGGTGATGGAGTCAGATATGTCATGTTTCTGACAGTTTTTTTTAATATTTATTTGATTTCTCAAGGATTTAGAGCTTCTGTTGTTAACTTGTGCTCATAGCTGACCATTCCTCTTCCTCTACGCTCCCGTTGCTCATCATGTGATTTACAAACCCTGCAGCCTGAATAAATGCATTGATCCATGATCCACACACAGATACTTGGTCTGTCTTCTCTCACTGTCTGGACAATGTTACTGTTGTTAATAAATTTTATAAAGACCATGTCTCACCAGATGGTTAAGATGCACACACACCATGATCATTTCTATCAGATAGATCCACAGTGCCCATCGAGGACAAAACTGTGGTCCTTTATATCATTATTTATATCATCATGAATAGATGTAGCAGTTGGGCTCTTTGGTGTGTGGAGATGACTGGTGCAGAGGAATGACCTCCAGTGATGGAAGAGAAATTCTCATTGTTGATTCACAGTTGATAATTACCTCGACGTTGCTGCTTGCAGTGATGTTAACGTGTGTGTGTGTCTGTGTGTGTGTGTCTGTGTGTGTGTGTGCTAGTGTGTTAGACAGGTTTGTGAAGACCAAGAGAAGAACCACAATGAGAGACCCAAAAATCCTTGGGTTCAGGTTGTTTATGCAGGTGACCCCTCCCTGACCTTTTTGATCTTCAATCTCCACACTGAACCCTCAGACCACCTCCCCACCCCCACCCCCCTCCAACAGTCCCAAATCCTGCCCCTCCAGAACTCTGAGAATCTCCCCCACCAACCCTCTCTGCTATTGGACCAAAACCTACATCTCCTTCGTATCAGGATGTGAATGCCTGACATCCATGTAACTTACTTGCATCCAGCTCGGCCCTGTTGACCCTCTGACTAAATCCAGTCTGTGACCCTTGTTAACCAACTGTACCACCAACTTGACTGCCTGCTTCCTTGTATTAAACACACCACTAACAGTCCAGTGACTCTCGTACACAGTGCACACCCTCCTCTCATCATATCCAGAAAGGCACCCCAGGCACATAGAGGACCTCATCTCTCACTTACTGGTCTCATCCGCTCCTTTTGTCTCGCAACTTCCCACCTTCCTGTCTCTTAATATCAATGGAGAGAAAATAGAGTCATAATGATCTCAAATGTGTTTTACAAGATCCTCAGATGAAAAATAAGATTTATAAATGTGTACAATGATTTGTTTGCAATTTTTGAAACCAACAAATGCATGTTAGAGTTCCCTCTCATACACCGAGCAGGTTTAAAATAAAGCTAAACCGATAAATCAAACTACTGAAACTTTAAACATAACTTTATTTATATTGCAAATCCTTCAGATATTTATGAGTCAATTATCTGATACTCCAGTAGTCTATTTCCATCTCTTCAGGAAAATGTCACTCCCTTTCTTAAAATGGCACAAGAATTTACAGAAAATACATTCACTGTAATTTTCAAACGGCTCTAATATGCTCGCGTGTGTGGATCTGTTTGGCACTTGAGATTTGAAAAGAATCTCGAGCGTAGCTGGATCCGTGTCTATCAAATGATCCATGAGCACACATTTAAAAGTCTGTCAATAAATGAAGAACATAACGAATATGTGCAGATTTATATGTACAAGAAAGTTAAGAAAATGTTATAGTATTTCTTCAGGTTGTGATTTGTGCATTTGTCAAACGGTTCTGCACGTGTTCCAATGGCTTGACGTTCGTGTTTGGATTGGACAACACATTTGTGAGCTCACAGAATACTCTCCAATCATCTTACACATTTGTACTTTTTATTTCTAATGGAGTATAATAGACATTCATGCCCATTCTGAGAATATTTTCTCTCTCCCTATCCCCCTGCTGCTTCTTAACACTGTAAAATGTTTGTATATATAGAGATTGACGCATGTTTGCTCCAACAGAGTATTTCATTATGAAGAGATATTATATGTATATTGAAGTAGGTATCATATTCAGCATCTGTTTCATCGTCCATTGTATTATTATCATGTGAAGCTACAGTACATTGTTAACACAAAAGCGGTATAGATGGGCAGTATCTTTGCAGCCATTTGTATATTTGTAAATGCGATTTGTCGACGTTGATTACATCACTGATGAACTCCTATGTGGGAAAATATCATTCTATATGATCATAGATTTGGAAAAAAACAAACAGACAGAGCCAGGCTGAAATACTCGTGAGCACATCTGGAGTGTAACTGCATCATGTTTCTTCAGCTCACTTTTAAAGGTAAACGCCATATCTGACAGTGAACCACATTTGGTCCAAAGGATTTCAGTTACAACTTAACGTCCTCTTAAATGTTGCTTGTTTACATGAATTCCTGCTGGGGTAAAACTAAGCGAGTAAATTTCAATGTTCAGATTGAAACTGTCTGACGTACTTTGAGATTTATTTGGCTTATTTGATCAGGTTTCTCTTATTTTCAGCCACTCGAAGCTCTTAATAGCATTTAAAATGTTTAATTTAAGGATTTTTTTGTACATATCCTTAAGATTTAGTTTTAATGAGCAAAGGCAGGTGTTGGAGTATTTTGATGTTATTTTTATGTTGTTTTTTTTTACATTGCACCCTTGAGATGTAAAAAAAAAAAACTAACCTGAATGAACTTTTAAATCAAGCAAATGATAGGAATTAGGAATTAAAATTAAGAATATCCATAAGTGTTTGACCTGGTAGTTACTCTACATCAGGTCCCTGTCTTGTGTTTATGTCATCTAGTTTCTATTTATGTATGCCAGTTTTTCTCATCATTATGGATATCACGGATTTATTTATTGTGTATGATAAAAGCATATGTTTTTAAAATAAAACTACAAATCCATCATTTACTCTTGAAAGTTGCTTGCTTTTGAATTCACGGAGGACGTCGATTGATTTCTTGTAAAGGAAAAAAGTATGTACATTAGTTTGAGACAAATAGTAAAAGGAAGAGATGGGTGGAAAAGTAATTTATTAAAAACGTTGCACAACATTGTTTGAACCATCCTTTAGGTACAAGTCTGTAATATAAACACTAGAATGTAAGTGTACTTTTACAGTTTATTGGGTCAAATTAACATTTATTAGCTCTTGCAAGTGAATTAAATCTGTCTGTGCTTTTGGTTATCACTTAGAGTATACTACGACTACTACAACCATGGAGTTGCTAGAATACTTGAGTAGAGACATTAGTAGTTCTGCTAACATAGTATTATTGGTCATAAATAATGTACATTTCCTGATTACAGTTCCTCAGTGGAATGGATCTTTTGAGATTGACACAACCTACTAAACCTGTAAGAACAAAGTAGGGTCTATCCTCGACTTCAATGAAGTGATGAAACAGGGTCGAGTTTGGCTCCAGCTCTCTGAGATTGTCAAAGTTCAACACACCTACACGCATTTCAGTTTCAGAATATTGCACAACATTTTACATCTTTAGTTCGAAGCAAGTTCTGTATATTCAGAACTATAACGCTGGTAAACACTTCTACACAATGAAATAAAGGAATACTGGACTATAGAGGCGCAAAAACACAACATTCTTTTAAATGGTCCACTGTAAAGCACAAGCATCATTTATTGTACAGTGAAATCACATCAACATCCATCACCGTAGCCTGCAGACTCCAGAGTGTGAAGCTGAATCCACTGCAGAAATGAGATCCTGCAGTTCAGCCCCATCATGCAAAGGACTGAAAGTCCCATTCTGTCTTCTAGTGTAAATACGAATAACATTTTTAAGTGCTCAGATTCAAAAATACAAATGCAGAATTCTACAAAATGAGTGAATGGTGGTAGATCAAAGTGCGCTTTGGAGAATCTGCTGCTTACCTTGGCAGTAAATTAGCAATCTGAGCTCTTTTTCTTTCTGCAAGATTCACATTACTGGGGGTTTGGCTTTATATCCACCCTCAAATTGTTTAATCTCTAAAAAAAAAAAAAAAAAAAGAGCTTCACACAAAAACCCCATTTAGCTGCAAGTCATATTTAATGTGACTTCTCACTTCAGGGACATGCGACCACTTGATGCTGCTGTATCCTCAGTGTCACAGAAACACATTTCACAGTCATCCAATGGCTTTTAAAGTATCTCCCCGCCTCATACAGGTTGGTTAGCACCAAGTTGATTGATTAGTTAGAAGCACATTACCAGAAATAATGAACAAACACATTATTAATCCACAACTCACCAAAGTGTTAATGTGCATTTAAGAAATAACAGAGTGACAACAGTCATATCTACATCAGCAGTCCCCACAAAAAAAGCTGTATAATTCGAGAATTTTTTTTTTCAAAAACACACAACCTGTGTTTTCATATACAATAAGTGATGTGCAGTCCAACACATTTTCTCACAAAACATCATTAAATGTGGCTAAATCTATTCAGACATGCTGCCATTGTATTCACTGTAGTAAAACACCTCTGATTAAAAATATGTTCACATCTTATTCTGCCTATGTTTAAAGGGAATTTAATCAAAGTATGGCTGTATATTATTTTGGACTCTGCCAGTTAGTCTATATTTTTTTTGATTATATAATTATAAAATTATTTTTCATCTGCCAAATGTTAATGTTTTAATTAGAAATTGATTTTCATAAAAAACAAGCTATTCTCGGCAATAAGCCACAGAGTGAATTTAACACCCTGTATGTCAGAGAGATGAATTCATAGCTCTCAATAAAAAAAAAAAAACCTCCCTGTGTTCTATCATTTATTAATTAGTATTTCAGCTTCGCAGGTTCTAGGCAATAATGGCGTGTTTGTTTTATTCTAGTGAAACTATTTCTGCTGTATGTGTGTTTCTGTGAGTGAGATTCATCGGGAGCGAGCGGAGAAGCAACGCATGTACTCGGTGAGCCAGGGGTTGAACTCAGGTTGAACCAGCTTTCTGGCTTTGCTCACATCTGCAGACTTGGCTCTGCGGCGCTCGTTTCTCTGGGTCTGGATCTGGCGCTCCACCGCCCGCCTGGTCCTAGCCCGCAGGGCTGACTCGTGGATCTGCAAGGAAAATAAATAATCAGTCCTTGTTGACACTTTTCATCAATCATGACGTGTTTAATAGAGCTGCAACAATTAAAAGACTGAAAGAAAATAGCAGACAATTATGACTGATTCATTGTCTGACTGATTTTTTTTTCCCAAGCAAAAATATAAAACCTTTGTTTGTCCCAGGTATTAAATTGATGCTTTTTTTTGTCACTAATGACAAAGACTTAAGAGTATTGGTGTTTTGGACTTAATCCCCTCTTTCAAAAAAAACAAAACAAAACATTGTGATGAGCGTGAGCCCTCGTGTCAACTACAGAAAGGAAGACACCTCATTCGTTGAAGCAACAGGTCCAACATTGTGCGTCTTTCTGCTTGCGATGTCAGCGTCCTTCTCGCCTGAACCATAGAGAGCAAACGGATGTCTACCCTCCTTATTTTCCTCCCTGGGCAGCTGTGGCACAACAGGCTTGACCCGCTGGTGGCATCGAGTTTGTTTAGTTAGTTTAGAGAGTTTGCTCTGCTGTGGCCCGGGACCTCCAGGGTCTGTCTCTGCATGTAGAAACAAGAGGTTAAGCAACTTCAAAATAGCAGGTTTGTTTGTCATGATTACAGTAGAAATCTTTGCGCCTTCTTAGACAGGAAAATTCAACTCACCGTAGATCAACAGGAGCAATAACATCTGCAACACATTTCACAGGACTGCTCGACAAATTACACAACCTTTAACTGTGTTTTGTCATAGAGATTATATCTGCATTTATAAAAAATCAGCTCTCTGCCAAAGTGGTTGTTAAATTTTAAAATATCTGACAGAATTGTATTTAAAAGGAGTATTAACATCTGCACCCATCTGTAATGTGCAAAGAGATTCATGGACAGAGACTGATATTAAAAGACAGGAAGCTTTTTCAGAGTTTTGGAATCAGTTGGTGAACAAAGAGCAAACAGTACTTTTCTCTCTGATTTACCTGGGTTTTGTTCTGTGTGTGCGACTGTAATCTGTTTGCTGCCTCCATTAATGGCTCTCTGCTCATCTCTCTCCTCTTCCGCTGTGTTTGTCTCTCCGTGAAGATGACAACCTAAGAGTAGTAAATAATTTTACTTAACAACCAAATCAACGTCGGACAGTTTATGTCATACGTTCATCTCGTTACCTTGCTCTCCAGACACATTCTCCTCCCCAAGCAGGGGAAGCCTGGGAACGTCCCTTGGCTGAGTCTTCGCCCCCTCACACTCCTTTTGCTCGGCCTCTGTGCGGCCTCTGGTGGCACACTGCACCTGGTTCTTGCTGGGTGCAGCAGGGCTTCTCCCTCCAGAGTCCGAGTCGCTGTCTGAGCCGCTCCAGAACCAGGGATTGTGCGTGTGCTCCAGGAGCCTGCGGGTTAGCCGATACTTCAGCATCTCCTCGTAACACTTGGAGTAGGTCTCCCATTTGGGGTCTTTGAATTTCTTCATGTACTCGGAACGAATCCTCTTGGTCACCATCTTTAAAAAAAAACTGAGCAGATCACAATTGTCAATTAAGACTGACAATTATTATATTGCAAAATTGCTGCATCGCAAAAAAAAAAATTTGTATAAATAATCAGAAAACGAGACCCTCATACACTAGATGACGCGTTCTCATTGAGTTTGTTTTCACCGCCAGACATTTAAACCAAAACGTGAGGGCGTCTACGACCAATAGCAGAGCATCTCACCAGCAAGACCCGCCTACTTCCGCCTCTACCCTCGGTTAGCACGCCCTGGCGGCCTGGAGATGAAAATAAACTTATTGTTTTCAAGACGTTGCAACTCAAAGATATCTACTTTGTAACCAGAATCTGTGTTTACCTGTAATAGCCTGCTCTAGCAAACAATTCGATCGCACGTTTCAACGCTAACATTAGCAACTGATGACGTAACTTCCCCTCCGCCTCTGATTGGCTGCGGAGATCAGAACGGCTGTTGCTGAATTCTCCAAATTAAGAGTCGGCAGCAGTCGCACCATGAAAATCCTGCAGGTTTTCGGATATTCTGTCTGAAATACCACTACAACCTCATTCGTTTGTTGCTTGCATATACTGGTTTTATCCAACGATGATTAACAAGCGTAAATTGAATCGCCATTTGTGACAGTAAACGTGCTTTACACTATAACGGTACACTAGTTAATTATTTTTCCGTTGTTTTATTATCCTCTCCTAGTGACAATGCGCTGGTGTTATTTATAGATATCAGAGCCAGTGATGACATGTCAGCGTTCGCTATCTGGCCTAGTGAATGCCAATCTTTGACAATCCATCGACTCCCGTCTACAGGCGAGCAAAGCTTGACAGCAGATATTCCGGTTTGCGAGTATCTAATTTGGTGAACAGTCAGGTATACTTACACAGGGCTCCGGTTTCACGGAAGCGGAGTAGAGCAGATCAGGGAACAGATGGCGTTCATGGTGTTGCTGTAATGTCTCTATAAGCTCCGCCCCCTCCAAGACGTTTTTAAAAAGCCAAACACACTCGCAACAGGTGGGCTGAGGATGTCAGAAATGCGGTCAGAGCTGGAATAAAGCAATTTGGCTGGTGACTGTTTGACACAAATGAGTGGAGGACAACTAGATTAATGTATTCTACTAGATTTTATTTTACTTTACATTTTCCCACAGTCATAATGGTGGCTTATCAAATCAGGTATTTCTCTAATGAGCAATTATAGCTCCCAAATCTCCACATCAGCTGAATCCACTGTTCATTTAAATATGTTTTATCGTAGTGTTCAAGTTGAGGCACAACAGAGTGCTTTATTCCAGACTCAAACCCGCGCCTAGACCTCAAGCATGTATGCATATAAGGCAGGGTGTGTTGAGGTGCCCCGCTGAGCACCGGTTCCAGTTTTGTCTAAAGATGGTCTGGGACCCAGGGGCAACGCGCACGGTCGTGCGGGACAGGCAGCTCCACAGGATTGTTGCAGAGCAAGGTGTCGAGTGTCCCCTATGCCACTGATCCACTGGGGCTAATGCGGGGCTGCTGCTGCCTGAGCACATTCCTGGCAAGTCAGACTCCGAATGTCCAAGTTTAAAAGGCGTCGCCTTTCACTACCTCTGTCACCCAACAGCACCCAACCACCCTGCAGTGGCTAATGGGACACTGAGAGACCCCCACCTTCCCCTAATGCGGGGAGCCAGTACTCGAACTCCTTGAACTCCCCCTCGATAATATTGCAGATTTATAGGGAAGCCGGAATTTCAGTAGCTGACCTCCCATCATTAGGCCTCTTATCTTTGGCCTGATTGTATTATTTTGTTTTATTTTCTCAGTAGATTCTTGGAATTCTTAATTTTTTTTCATATAAAATTATGTAAGACACCTTTGCAGGTAGCCATGTGTGGATGAAATGTGCTACCATTTGAACGATTTCTTTTTAATTTCATATTTTTTAAGAAAAAAATCCCCCTCTCCTATTTTATCACCTAATAGAAAAAACAAATCGAGGTCAAAATACCAAATAATGGACTTTAATAAATTATTAATATGTATATACACTTACATTCACATGTGTTGGGCAACATGTTGTTGTTATTTTTTTATTAAAGTTTTCTTTGGGTGGATGCATGGTTCAGTGGTGTTTTTCACAGCCTTTCTCCGTGCAACACATACAACAGACAGCTATGCATATTTTAACTTGTTACAAAATGCATATGAATGTCAACAGCGCAGTCAGACAGTCCGTTGACAGCAGTGTGTTGCTGTGCCGCAGAGGTTGACCCTCCTCGCTCGATCTCTTGACAGCTGATGGTGGACTTGATGGAGAAGCTGAGGTAGAAGATGGAGGATTTAGAAGCACTTCCTGTGGACAATGCTGGGGCCAGCCTCGTCGTACTCCTGCTTGGAGATCCACATCTGCTGGAAGGTGGACAGGGAAGCCAGGATGGAGCCACCGATCCAGACGGAGTACTTCCTCTCGGGAGGAGCAATGATCTGGAGGAGGAGAAGGAGGGGGAGAGAGCATAAGCCAAGTGCCAAGAGTTGATGTTATAAGAATCGTAAATTCATGCGCAAATTTCCCGCAAAATTGTACAAGTTGTAGGTCGTATTCATCTGTTTTTAGGTACCTTGATCTTCATGGTGCTGGGGGCCAGAGCAGTGATCTCCTTCTGCATACGGTCAGCAATACCAGGGTACATGGTGGTACCACCGGAGAGGACGTTGTTGGCGTACAGATCCTTACGGATGTCAATGTCGCACTTCATGATGCTGTTGTAGGCGGTCTCATGGATACCAGCAGACTCCATACCTGGTCAGGTTAGAAGAACAAATGTTAAGAGGAGGGAAGGAGTCCAGCTTGGCACGACTTATCTAATGGGGACAAAACCTCTAACTTACCAATGAAGGAAGGCTGGAAGAGGGTCTCGGGGCAACGGAACCTCTCGTTTCCGATGGTGATGACCTGACCGTCGGGAAGCTCGTAGCTCTTCTCCAGGGAGGAAGAGGAGGCAGCGGTGGCCATCTCATTCTCGAAGTCCAGAGCCACATAGCACAGCTTCTCCTTGATGTCACGCACGATCTCACGCTCGGCTGTGGGGGGAGAAGTTGAGGAGTTGTTATTCAAAGCGTCAAACGGTAACCCACTGATTCACTCGAAAGCCGTGTGCGTAATGGCTACATGTAGTAGATTAACTTAAAAAAATACCCTTTTCATACAGCGAAGGGCTTTGATACAATTTAGTGATGAAAATGTTGTATTTTAAGGAAATAAAAGTGGTGTTTACTGTGATATTAATTGTGCCTCATGTTTTGGTGGGCGGGGTTTCTTACCGGTGGTCACGAAGGAGTAGCCACGCTCAGTCAGGATCTTCATCAGGTAGTCGGTCAGATCGCGACCAGCCAGGTCCAGACGCATGATGGCGTGGGGCAGGGCGTAACCCTCATAGACTGGGACGTTGTGGGTCACACCATCACCAGCATCCAGCACAATACCTGGAGAGAGGTGAGGCAAGAGTTCAGCAAACAGGCAACCCAATGTCCGAACATATTGATGTTTTTAGCTTAGAATTTGTGACCAAGTGGCTGCTTGTGTGAGAATTTACAAACAAACGCCGAGTGTCGACGTCATAAATGTAACAGGTTAACAATCCCAGGAAGGTTGACTGTGCGTAAAAGTTGTGCATAAAATGTGAACTGCCGCGTTAATGTCTATCTGAACAGTACGTGTTGGGACTGTAATATAATTTTATCTATTATTTGTATGTCTATTTCACCTGTTGCATTAATAATTCAGCTATTTTAGAAGCTGCATCTGTGTCATGTGCAGGAATTTTTCTAACAATCTTACCGGTGGTACGGCCGGAGGCGTACAGGGACAGCACAGCCTGGATGGCCACATACATGGCAGGGACGTTGAAGGTCTCAAACATGATTTGAGTCATCTTCTCCCTGTTGGCCTTGGGGTTCAGGGGGGCCTCAGTGAGCAGGGTGGGGTGCTCCTCGGGGGCAACTCTCAGCTCATTGTAGAAGGTGTGGTGCCAGATCTTCTCCATGTCGTCCCAGTTGGTGATGATACCGTGCTCGATGGGGTACTTCAGAGTCAGGATACCCCTCTTGCTCTGGGCCTCGTCGCCGACGTAGGAGTCCTTCTGACCCATACCGACCATGACACCCTGAAGGGGGAGGAAAAAGCAAAAGCAAGAAAAAAAGGAAAGGTTAGACGGGACATGAAATAATCCAGAGGATGCCAGGACACTCGGTCTAGATTAAAAAAAGACAGGACGACTAATGTGCCAAATAACAGAGAGGGTCGCAGATACAGTCAGAGAGCAATTGTTTGACTGACAGTTCATCTGTGACTAATTTTGTCCCTGGGGGAGGCAAAGGCCACATTGCTGGTTGTGAAAGGAGCCAGCATGACGTGACTCATGATAGGCCCAGAAAATACCACTCTGTTATCACCTAACAGTTTTTAACTGAATTATAAAAAATGAAATATAAAATTATGAATGAATCCAGTTGGATACATCAGCCAAATACTGCCTGAATGTCCAAAATATTGTATCAATATTTTGAATCGCATTATGGGCTATTGTTTTATATTTAAACATGTGGGTATTATTATTGTATGTTGTTCAAAAATTGCAAGTGTTATAATTCATAATTTCGGTTTCTACTGTTATTGGGGCTTTCTCCCATGTTTACCTGGTGACGGGGACGGCCGACAATGGAGGGGAACACGGCCCTGGGGGCATCGTCTCCGGCGAACCCAGCCTTCACAAGACCGGAGCCGTTGTCGCACACGAGTGCGGTAGTCTCATCATCGTCACACATGTTGGCTTCTGGAGATAGAGGGGAGAAAGGAAAAGAGATCAGGACACTCAATTAACTGCACCTGTCGATCTGTCAAATGAATGAATCCCCCTGTAGAAGAAGTGTCCTCCTCTTTGTTTCTTGTCATTTCAAAATCTGTCCTAAAACATTGCAATAAGTATATTGTGGTATGTAATATTTGCGTTAAATCGCATCTGTGGCGCGCAGATCAGGTCAGTACACATGACGTATACACCTGAATTAAACCGCAGGCCAGGGCGATGCATCACTTCCCTTAAAATATATCGACTAACCCCTGTTCTGTGTTATGCTTCTTTTGGACTAATCTTTAGTGCGGCTCTTATCAGGAAAATCTACATGTTCTTTGTCTGGTTCTCAGTTAGCAGGTAACCTACTCAGGTTTTCACTGGCCGCTAGTATCTAACTGTTTCAGTCACTGTTTCGGCATGAAGATGCCGTATCAGACCACTCTCATCAGTTTCCTCATCCGGTTTCTTGAGCTCAGCTATCCAAAAACAAAAAACAAAACAAAACAAAAACAAAAATCTTG
Organism: Aulostomus chinensis; assembly: GCF_037954235.1. Classification (NCBI taxonomy): domain Eukaryota; kingdom Metazoa; phylum Chordata; class Actinopteri; order Syngnathiformes; family Aulostomidae; genus Aulostomus; species Aulostomus chinensis. Next base: position 24,140,984 of record NC_141321.1, read on the forward strand.
TCTAGCTTCGCCTCCGTGGATTGTTCCTCTAGAAATAGTCCTGTAATTGTCTGAGCCCTGCAGGTTCTGTCTAACCTCTGCTCCCCTCTGGGGTTCTCTTTAAGTCTGATGTCTCAACCTGGGTGAGAGGCTTCAGGGGAGGCCGGTCCTAGCGGGTGTCTTACCTTAGGAGTGTGTCTGCGGCTCGGAGAGAACGACCCAACCAGTGCTGCTGCTGAACCAGCTACAGTCCTCAGTGCTGGCCCTTCCACCTTTTATACCCAAGCTCCACCATTCACAAACCTCAGCACTGGCCCCCATCCCGACCCTCAGCCATATTAGGATACTGACAGGCCAGGGAGTTTGGGGGGAGGGAAGGATGGGGTGTACAGTAAGGGGGCGCGCCTCAGAGGGACGGGGGGATCTCCATCCATCAAGTGTCAGAGGAGGATCAAAAGTGACGCAGCGCGCCCCCGATGAGGAAAGAGCGCGCGCCATATATGGAACTGTCGCTTTGACCTCCCATCGAGCCTCGCGGTCCCACCTCGAGGGCCGTATAAGGAGCGCGCAGGCTGCTGGGGGGTTTCTAGGGGAGACGCCAGTTGCTACCAAGCAGGGTTATAGATTTGCTGCTATAGGCCTCATCCAGCCTTAAAACGGGAAAATGCTGTCCTCATCTGAACAGATTTAGGCCACAGAGCGCGCCAGGGTCTCCACCGCTGACTGAAAGGTGAACCCCTGAGCTGCAACAGTGATATTTAAAAAGATGGTTGTGAGTAGGATCAATAGGCTCCAAAATTACACTAAATCACCTCAGAAAATTCCGCTTGCATGCATTGGTCAAGTACTTTACAACTGCAATAACATCTAAAGATTAGAAATATGAATTATATTTCGAAATCATTTCAACTATGTAATATTTATAACTGCATACACTAAGTGCTGCAGACTGTGAGTCCAATATAAAGAAAAGTAAACCCTGTGACTGCAGATTACGCTGTATTGATGAGCGATCTATTGATTGGTAGATTTCAATCTGCCTTTAGAGATGTAAATGCATTTGTCACCATCTTCAAGACAATAGATAAGATATAAAATCTGGCGTTAGATGATTATTGGTGGCTACACTGAGGATCTGTCTTGGTAGCCAGGAATGTCTGGTTCTTGGGAGTCACTTACTATATATTGACTGTTCATATACTTGAGGGTCCAGTTCTACGCAGACCACGTGGTCTGATATTCCCACAAATCTCTCTGAGCCTGATTGAATAAATAAGGAAGGAGCCACTGAAGGAGCCGACTCCTGAAACCCGATCTTGAGGAGTTGGATTAATTATAACTCGAATGCACACAAGCTATAGCGTTTTGTGTGTATGCTTGCAGGAGGGAGAAAGAAATTCAGAGTGTGTGCATGCACGCATATGTGTGTTAGCAAGTGTTCCTGTATGAGGGGCCAAAAGAAGTGGTAGAGGGGGTTAAAATAACCTTGAAGGACGTGAGGGATTGTAGAGAAAAGTGTGGGGAGGGAAAAAGGCTTGAATTTAGTAAGAGCAACATGAGAATTGACAACTAATGAGTTGATGACAGCATCTGATGTTACAAGAACTTCATGCTGAATGTGGATCTTCATGATCTCAGATGGGGTTTTTTTTTTCTCTCAAAACACTGGCAACAAAATTGGTTACCGACTTTCATCAAAACAACCGCATGATTAATTGTTACAGTATATTTAGCCCTCATGTCATGAACAGAAAAATGTTGACATGTAACCTTTTCTGTCCTTGAATCTCATTTTAGAAGCAACAGGAAACATTCAGGACAGCAAATGGCAGGACTGGAGATGTTCAAAGAGAATTGAAATAAACAGAAAAGTAAGTGGTGTTGGTTGATGCTGCATATTTTCACCAGGTGTGTGTGGTGGCGGAGGTTTGTATATTCAAAAACAAACCTGGACAAGTAAAATTGAGGGGCTGCATGTAGTGACAGAGTGTGTGTGTGTGTGTGTGTGTGTGTGTGTGTGTGTGTGTGTGTGTGTGTGTGTGTGTGTGTGTGTGTGTGTGCGTGTGTGTGGTAGGAGTGGGTGGAGGGGCTGCACAGCAAGGTTGAGCTACTTTTATGTACTTGTTGTGAACCATTTTGGATCCGAGAGCCTGTGAAAGGCCTAAAATGTAAATGGGCTGGCAGTTGTTGGGGCAGGAGGAGGAGGAGCAGGGGGACTGGGTGAAGGGGGTGGAGAGACAGAGGGAGAGGGAGAGAGAGAGGGAGAGAGGTGAAAGGGCGTGTGCAGCAGGTGGCAGGAAAAATAAGTTTTGTCTGTGAGAAGATATGTAAGAAGCCAGCAGAAGGAAAGTCTTTGGACATGAAGTTTTTTTTCCCCCCACTATTTTGTGATGAGAGATGCAACTTCGTTAGCCAGTAAAAATCAGGAAGGAAATGGACGGTTGGTTTTGTTACAGCAGTCTGTCTTGGCTACCTACACCTTTTTTTTTTCCAGATTAATTTCTTATAGGAGCACAGCAGGTGACAGTGTCAGAGAAGGTGTAAGAATAGCACAAGCCTTGCTGGAAGCAGTACTGTTGCTGTACGTGAGTTTCCTGCCGTTTTTAAGTCTAATAATACGTAAAATGCTTTTGGATTTAAACAGGGAACAAGTATAACATCTTGCTGAAGACGGGCGTTCTCGATCATTGTTTTTTATTTTAGCGTTCAAAGTACACAACCTCTATTAACTGATCACGGATGATTCAGTGTTCTGCTACTTACAGATGGAGACTGAGATAGAGGTGGAGGTTGTGTCCATCTGCCACAATAAAAGGGCATTTTTCTTTTATTGGTAATAGTGAGTCTTTAGTTTTCTTTTCCTGATTGGTAAAGATACACCAGCTGTTGTGCCTGCGAAGAGCAGTGGTATCCTAAGTTTTGGAAGTGCAAAAGTTTGTCACAGGAAGGCTGTTTTCACATTCAAGGATGAGTGTAAATGATACCTGCATTTTCTGAATGTCTGATTTTAAGTGGGTTGATAAGCTCCGTGAGGATTTTTGACATCAGGAATAGTTTTGGGGCCAATCCTGATCCGATACTCAGCATACACACAAACGGGACAACTTGAAGCCTCAAGAGCTCAAACACCGACGACGGATTTTATAGAGAAGTCATTTTGAATCCAGCAGTTACAGTGACCTCTGCTGATACTAAGGAAAACTACAGGCTACTGGTGCATTCAAATCTGTGAATGAGTGCGCCACTACTTTAACATGACGAATTGCAAAAGCTGATTTTGACAAGATTGAGACAAAACAAAGAAGTACTCTATCACAACTTGAGAGTTTAGGCTCTTATGTGACATCCTTCATGTTTACGACTGATCTCATAACCATGACGTAGATCTGGAACCACAGCAGTTGAGGATGTTTTAAAACAAAGATACTCACTGCCAGCATCAAGCTAGCAGAGCTACCAGGAGTGGGTGAGGGTCTCAATATTCTCCTCTTAGCTTTCTCCAGAAGTGTTCCCTTCCCCTGTGTGAGACGTCTAGTACCTGAAAGCAGAACTTCAAGCTGCCAGGGGTTTCGTTCACTGTCAGCTCAAGTGACATCGTGCAGAAACTGATGCGCGGAGCTCAGCGGAGGGATGAAAGAGGCCTCGTGCAGCTTATTTACAAACTAGAGTACCAAAATTATGCTGAATCCTGCAGAAATTCAGCACAAGGTTAATTTAAGTTGTAAAATATATAATCATGAATAAGCATTTGAGAGTATTCTGAAAATGCATTATGGAAAAACAGGAATTTACTTTTCAATGAGGGGGTGGCGCTCATTTTGCAAAATTTTGTCGGCCTGTCGCTAACAAAATCATGAAAACAAGGTGAAATGCTGTTAAAAATACTCTTGACAATGATAGAGGTAGATGTCAATTTTCTCTAAATTTACCGATTAATTATTCATCTCATAATGTGATCAATATTTGTTTGAACTCACATGTACTTGAATTCATTCGAAATGTTTTTTTTTCTGAATTTCGTCAGTTTTGGGCACAAAAACTTGTTCAGTAGCTGGTGACTGAAGCCTTCAGGAAATTTCTGTGATTTTAAAAGTACTTAAAAAAAAAAACTACAAATATGTACTTTAGTATGGTTCTTTAGTAGATTTACATCCCATCACTGGTTGCATGCAGAAGTGGATTGTCTGAGTCAGTTCTTATATATGGAGACACATGTCCCTCTAGTAGTCCTCTGCATGTTTCCAGTCACGCTGATGTGCTTATGTAACCTAGGAACCGATGCCGTTTGATGGTTTATCATGGACTTATTGTACATTTAATATCCCCTTTATATGGTTGACAAAGCTGCTGTGACATGCGGACCAATGTGACCTGTGCTATTACAGTGTTAAAGGGCAGAAGCTCCTTTCCTCCAGTTCCTCAAATAGCACCGGCTGAATACTAAGGAAAGAGAGAGGAGCCGGAGCACATGGAGCTGGAATTGGAAACCCATGAAGGCCTGAACACCACCTGGTTGGCCGCATGAGCCAGCTGAGCAGGCGCACAACTGCTGGCTCGGCTGTTAAAGTCCCCCGTTCACCTCAAAAATGTCATTCCTCTGGTTTCTACAGTACATGTTTGAGTTTTATTGTCTTCACAGAGCTGAAGTCCAGAAAGGGCAGCTTCACTTGTCAAAGTTGGTCTTTCTTTAAAAAGGGCGGGCCGATACAAGCACGTGTTTTGTGACATCACAAAAAGCCCGATCCCAGTAACCCAAACATATGTGATGTGGAAACATGAAGGCTCTGACACGCGCACTTCAATGGACTTTCCAGTAATGTTGAAGACATTTTCTGTTTTGAGGTGACACGCATCACGGACTCAGAAATTATTTTAAAGAGGGAGAGGAACTCCATATACTTTTGAGGACACTTGCAAGATAATACAACCTTTTAAGGAGGCATCAGCACTTTCAAAGTCATAGTAACAATGACTGATTGCATCTTAAAACTCAGTTGTTTCCTTCTGCCAAGAACCCCCTGGAGCGACCATTTCTTTTCTGAAAGTTTCTTCGCTAATTCACTCACTACAGCTGATTTGCTACCTAGTTCACATTTCCTCTGACTCCCTCGGGAGGAAAATCATACCAACAGATAAAAGTTCTTTGTCCAAGCATCACTGCTCATTAAAATAAGACGTACATTCATGATGGTGATGTGGACAACAGCATCATTCACAGCATTCATATTTAGTGCGGAAATCTTCGGAAGGAAATCTAGTTTGTTGCCGACACAGCGAATAAATGTTTTATGCCAGTGCGCTTTGTTTCTTTGCAGGACAAAAACTCACATTTAAATAAACAGTCTTCAAACTGAATAAAATCAATAGCTGCCATCCACTTGTGCCAGCGATCTTCTCATATCCTGTGGTGCATCCAACCAAACTAAAAGCATGACGTCTGGTCTCTATCAACACAACCTGAAACAGCTGAGCTCACATCACTCACATCACTACTAAGAAGTTTTATTTTAGCATGATGGACTGAATGTACACTGATCCCCCTAACCTGCAGCACCTGGCTGCAGTCCAGAGTGTGGAGCAGGAGTGACTGCCCAGAGGAATGGTCAGGCAAGTGCACCTTTCAAGCTTTTCCTGACTGCGTTTTATTTATTATGGAGATTATCTTAATGTCTTGACACTTCTTATCTCATCTGTGGATTTTGTTTATGCATTTATTTTCACAACTCATTATTAATCATTTTTGCTAGATGACATTTTGTATTTTGGTGTTTTATATTTCCAGACGTTAACATTAAACGTGGGTTGTTGAAATGTTAGCAGAAATGGTACTGACGTCAGCCTCCATGCCGGTAAAATGAAGAACTCAAGTCAACACACAGATTTTTTTGTGTTAATCTAGAAACAATAAAGATGACTCATTAAAACCTATTAATATTCCATTTTATTCTTTTACATAAAAGTATAATTTAATAACACAATTTAAAAAAAAATCATACATCATTTAGATTATATTATTCAGAAACTCATACACACTCCGTCCACTTCCAAATGACAGTCATCATCTCAACCTTTCAAGCACCGTCAGTGTCGGAGGGAGAGGTGACGCTGGGCGAGTGGCTGACTTCATCTTCGTCTCACTGTTCTTTGAGGGAGGAAACAACACAAATCCAGTCTGGACCGGCCTTCACCACTCAGCTGATTAAAAAAAAATACATTTAAACTTTGAAATGCAACATTTAGAAAGAACATAAAAATACAATGATTCAAGTAACTATTCACCATTTAGAGAAAAAAAAAAAGAAAGGACTGTCCGTAATAAATAAAATCCAAATGAATACATTAACTGAGAAAAAAAATGCCATTCTCTTAATCACGGTAATAAGTGAAATATGCATAATTAGATTGTGATGACTATGCTCCTCAGACATTCACCGACAACTGATGGATTTATTCAGCCTGATATGGTCCAGGATTCAAATATTACCAAGACGGATCCCTTTCTGTTATGAGCCCCATCCTGCCACTGGAGGGTCAGTAAACGCCAAGGCTCTCAAATATGAAACACGCCGCTCACAACGATTCAAGTTTATCAGCCCAGTCAAAGTAAAATTATTCCAGCTTGGCATTTACAGTTCACTTAAACAGCTGAAAGTCTGAGTCAGATTGTTTTTGTCACACTGTCAAGAGAATTTTTTTTTCCCCATAACAATAAATGATAAAAACATTATGGTTTTGGTGGTTTTTAATCATGTATCACTATATTTTTGCAATAATAAATGGTGCGTCACTTCTGAACATCCATGTTGATACTCCTGAACACCATCATTCATTTATTCTTCATTAGGCGTCCTTAAGGCAGAATTTTTTAAAAGCTCCATGTTGTGAAATTTAGTTAAGTCTATCCAATGTGTTGAGCTTCATGATACCAACGTCAGGAAAAATAGGTTTGAACTAAATTATGTTTGGTTATTTTAGAAACAAACTTAGCACCAACTTTTATAGCTTAAATCTTGCCTTTTTCGTGATGTACAATGGCAGAATCAAGCCGATCATTAGAGGATGTAGGAAAAGCAGACTGACTGCATTTACATGCTTCGCTACAGCAAAATAAAAAAACAAGGCCCGCTGGAAATAATCTTGGTACAAACTAACTCTGTTGTAATAAGTATTCATGTTTAGACGAATAAACATTACAACAGAAATAATGATCTCAGTACAAACTAACTCTGTTGTAATAAGTATTCATGTTTAGACGAATAAACATTACAACAGAAATAATGATCTCAGTACAAACTAACTCTGTTGTAATAAGTATTCATGTTTAGACGAATACACATTACAACAGAAATAATGATCTTAGTACAAACTAACTCTGTTGTAATAAGTATTCATGTTTAGACGAATACACATTACAACAGAAATAATGATCTCAGTACAAACTAACTCTGTTGTAATAAGTATTCATGTTTAGACGAATACACATTACAACAGAAATAATGATCTCAGTACAAACTAACTCTGTTGTAATAAGTATTCATGTTTAGACGAATACACATTACAACAGAAATAATGATCTCAGTACCAACTAACTCTGTTGTAATAAGTATTCATGTTTAGACGAATACACATTACAACAGAAATAATGATCTTAGTACAAACTAACTCTGTTGTAATAAGTATTCATGTTTAGACGAATACACATTACAACAGAAATAATGATCTCAGTACCAACTAACTCTGTTGTAATAAGTATTCATGTTTAGACAAATACACATTACAACAGAAATAATGATCTTAGTACAAACTAACTCTGTTGTAATAAGTATTCATGTTTAGACGAATACACATTACAACAGAAATAATGATCTTAGTACAAACTAACTCTGTTGTAATAAGTATTCATGTTTAGACGAATACACATTACAACAGAAATAATGATCTTAGTACAAACTAACTCTGTTGTAATAAGTATTCATGTTTAGACGAATACACATTACAACAGAAATAATGATCTTAGTACAAACTAACTCTGTTGTAATAAGTATTCATGTTTAGACAAATACACATTACAACAGAAATAATGATCTTAGTACAAACTAACTCTGTTGTAATAAGTATTCATGTTTGGATGTGCAGCAGCTCAGCTGTGACGTTCAGCTCAGTCACAAATGTCAACGTTTTCAGAGATATGTCAGAAAATTGCTGTTACAACAGTGTGAACACCAGAAATAGCTGCTTCGTTGAGTTCTTTTCAACTCTAAACTGACAGACCGGCTCTACATGTGAGCTTCAAGTTACATAACTCATTAACATATGGTCACACATAGAAATATGCCAACAAATGTGCATTTAACAGTGCTTTACATATTACGCAGGAGTATTTTTGGTTTAGTTGTGAAATCCTGGTGCTGACAGACATAAACACATTTACATGGCTGAACTAGACACGTGATTGGAGCTTTGCCTCCAAACTACATTAGTGAAGATGATTTAAGTCACATACTGGTCATGTGCTTCCAGTGTCAGGACTGTGTGTCCATTCCTCTCAGCCTCCTTCAGAGTACAAATCCAGATTTTTCAACAAAAACAAAACCACAGAGCTACCTTCTAGCTGGTGCGTGTTTGTGTTGTTTGGTCTTCACTGGGAGTCAGCGCAGCTCTTCGTGTACATCTACACACACATGTCAGTAGATAAAGGACACTTGCAGAGGATCTCCCATCACCGGCTGGACCATCCTCTCTTTCTAGGATCAGATTCCTCCAGGCAGAAACTAATGCTGTCCTTTAACTTTTATCTATTTCACCTCATTCCAGGCAAATTATATTTTGTCCCATCATCCCCTTTCTTCTGTCTCCCAGCATGGAGAGGGGACATTTCTCCCTTTTTAAGGCCCAAGGCCATTTCACCCCCCAGTCATTCATCTCACCTCTGATTCAATACGTCTTCATATGCTCCTCTAGTCTCCGAGTCTGCTCATCGCAGAGCCCACTTCTGTTCTTCCTGTAGGAAAGCCTGTTTCTCCATCAGTTTTCTGAACAATCCTTCTCTGTTGTCAAGCAGTTCTGCATGCTGCCCACATTCGGCTATCCGGTGCTGGTGCAGCACAGCGACAGCATTGGCATTCTGGATGGTGGAGAGACGGTGTGCGATGATCACAACTGTCCTCCCTGTTGATTGGATGAGAAAAGAGGGGGATCAGATGGTGATCGGTGTTATTAACAGGTAGTGTGACTAGAAAAATGAGGAGACAGAAAAGAGATGTACCGTCCATCAGACGCTCCAAGGCCTCCTGGACCAGGGACTCATTCTCAGCATCCAACGCACTACAAAGACAAATTATTTAGGATTTTCTTCAACATTATACAGAAGACAATGCATCTCCCATTTCAGTGGCATAGGCAACACTGTCAAACTCATTTTGAGAGCTGTAGTTCTGCACAGGACAACAAACACATACTGCAATAATGGTGTTATTCTAGCACTGGCAATTCTAAAAAATGAAAAACCATGTGACGTCTTTCTCACCTAGTAGCTTCATCTAAAAGCAGGATCTTGGGATTCTAAGGACAGAAAGTACAAAGGTTATTCATCTTGAACCACTTTGAAACCCCTTTCCAGTCAAGAACTGCACCTCATAAATATGAATGTCACAGATGTAGAAAAGAATTCTTTTTGTTAAAAAATGAATGTATTTCTCTAAATCCAACTCCATCTCCCACAACTGAATTTATTTAAGTTCATAAATATTTAGAAACTCTTGGCTCAGGTACACTGAAAAAAAGATGAACAAAACTCCAAAAAGGTTACTGAAAGACGAGAGCCAACGCTGGAGCACAGACACAGGCTGGTGACGGGTCGTTTTTTTTCTCTGAATGGTATTGAGCTGTTAAGGAGTATTTACCTTCAGCAGAGCTCTGGCGATGGCTATCCTCTGCTTCTGACCACCTGAGAGGCAAACACACAGGTTCAGCACCAACTCATAAAAAGACTTAAGCTAAATATCTAATAATGTTCGTGCTATAAGCAATCACTATATGAGGCTTTGCACACTACAATGATACAAAAGACAACAGAGATTCTGTGATAATTATTACACTGCAAGGCAATTTGTTATATCTGTGAAACTGAAGAAGAAAAGAAAATCAAACTATGCACAACTATGTTCAGAGTCTTAGCTTGGCGCCTTTGCAACATCAGAGTATCAAAATCAGTATGAATAGAGGTCTCGCCATATTTTAAAGTCTCCATATTCTGTTCACCTCCTGCTATATGCAAAAAGCAGAGGCTTTTTTACGTCTGAACAGAAAGGACCGAACTTTATTGTGTTATAAAAAACAAACCCTGACACTTAATATAAATACCTGCAGAACATTTGGATTTTTATCATCTGTTTTACATACACACAAATCAAATAAACCAACTTAAGTATGTGTATAAAAAAACCCATAATAACATAACACATGAATGTATATTGTCAAAATCAGACTAGACTTTAGAATTGATTCAAATTTTCATATGGTGACTGTAAAAAGATGAGAGCCTTTCCCAGTGCTGGCCATGTAAGTAGAAGTGAGCTTGATTAGGGACAACTGAACTGTGTCATACAGGTTCTTATTGTGTATCAACAGACAAGCCGATGTTGTCGGCGTCACTCAGTTGTGTCAGCATCTCTTCCTCACCTGACAGCAGCACTCCTTTCTCCCCCACCACAGTGTCAAAGCCTCTAGGAAAAGCCTGGATGAAGTCATATGCATTGGCCACTCTGGCTGCCCTGTAGATGTCCTCTGTGGTTACAGTGTCTGGGTCCGTTGCACCGTATGCTATATTATCTCTGATAGAGCAAGAGAACAGCACTGGCTCCTGGACGAGAGGAGAGGGGCCATGTCAAAAGAAAATGCTAACATATTATACTTTGAAACATGGGGAGGATCTTCTTGCTAGCATAGGCCTGGTTTCAGGGTGAGCTTACCTGGCTTACAGTTCCAATGTGACTTCTGAGCCAGTAGGGATTTAAGTCCCTGATGTCATGACCATCCACAGTGATGACACCTGAACAAGAGACATGATTCAGAGCTGAAACCATCAACTCTTTACTTTGTCCAAAACGGCTGACAAAACCAACTTGTTCTCACCAGCATCGGCGTCATAAAGTCGGAGCAGCAGTGAGACCAGAGTTGACTTTCCAGACCCGCTGGGTCCCACAATAGCCATGATGGTACCAGCTGGGACCAGCAGATTAAGGTTGTGGAAGATTGGAGCCTCCTTACGAGTCGGGTAGGAAAAAGAGACATCACAGAACTCCAACCTGCCCTTCAGCTGGTCTGGAGGAAGAACGAGGCCTTCTGGAGGAGGAGGGAGAAGGGAAGGGAGGATGGAAATGATTGTTGAGGGTCCATAAAGCTCAGCAAAACAAGAAGAAATTTAAGGAAAAAAACTGGACTGGATTGCTTTTGACACAACGCCTCTGTATTCTGAAAGGTGAATTGTACAAACTCAATGAATAATCAATGAAGGGGCAGATATGGGCATTAAACAAAGTGAGGTTGTGTGACCACCATCACAATTTGCAATACGTTTAACGAGTCGCCTCAGAGAACCGACATCAGTCACCCTACACAACACTTCACCTTAAATTCACATTTTAATGGGTAGTTTTCTAGATCAAAACTGGTTAAGAAACATTTAGCGTTATCCTCTGCTTGTGTGAATACTGACCGTCTAGAGGGAACTCGGGCTTCCTATCCAGCAGCTCCCACAGTCTGGTTCCAGCACCGAAACCCTTCATCAGCTCAGAGTAGAACGAACTCAGACCTACACACAACAACAGGCGATTAGCCAAGACGCGAACACAACTCATAGGTGTACAATACATAGATTTCATTTGTGAGCAAAGTGTGTAAACACTGCATTACCTGCAATGCTGATGCCCACCCAGAAGGTATACATGAGGAAGGATGAGAGCTCCCCCACTGTCATGTGCTGGCTGGCCATCAGGAGACCTCCTTTATATAGTACCGCCAGGATCATGATGTTACCACTGAGACCGGTCTGAAACACACACACACACACACACACACACACACACACACACACACACACACACACACACACACGCACACTGAGTTAACAGCCTGGAGCAGGAGATGGAGGCAGGATCACACACCCTCACACAACAGAACTGGGTGTGACAGCTCAAACTTTTACTAACCTGACTTTAACAGTTTCTTTGTCTCATATGACAAAAATGACTGATGTGCTTTGGCAGCTAGTGCAGTTACCTGGTAGTGACACTTCCAAGAATTTGATTTTTGTTTTTGTAGCGGGCCATGACCAACACATCCATTCAGTTAGAGCGCATTAAAGGAAACCACCTTGTTTGGATGAACTCGCTGGATTTTTTAAAAGTTGACTGCAGATATCAACTGCTGGGTGATGAACTTTTAATGAGAGAGGGAAGAAATGAGCTGGCAATTCATTTATCAATCTGATTTTAAGTAAGTCAAAGATGATCATTTTCAAGACCATACACAGCGTTTCTGCCATTTATTAAGATTTAAATTCAGGCACCTTACAAGGTGAATGAAACTTTTCAGACTTTCATGTGGAGATAACAATGGGGACACTGATACCACTTTGTCACTTTTCATTCTGTATTTTTTTGTGGTGCAGAAAAAATCATGCAACCCTGCAGTTTTTTTTTTTAACTTTGATTTATTTTGTTAGCAGTCACTGTGTATTTAATTAAAACCTTATTTTCTCCTCCATTGGCAGCAAATTAACACATGGAAAGAGAAAATAATGGAAAAATGAAAGACTTCTATTACTCTGCTTACAAGTATTACTAGACCTCATTGATTTCTGTTGATGACAGCTATTCCACATAAAGTTAGTTTAGTATTTGGAGCTTCTACTGAATAATATATTTTCATGGCGAAACATGAGTCATATGTCAGGTAACAACATTATATGCGGTGCAAAAGAAGAAGCTTGTTTGCAACACATCATGTGGTAATTGTGGATGAGGTTTGCATCAGTCACAGTCTCTCTCACACACACACACACACACACACACACACACACACACACACACACACACACACACTCACCGCTCCAAAGAAGCCGGCTCGTAATACGGCCTCCCTCCTGGCCAGGCTGAGGACCTGGTCTGTCTTCTGGGTGTAAGTCTTGACCTCTGACATCTCTTTACCAAAAGCCCTCACAGTTCGCATGTTGCTGATGCGCTCCTCTGCCAACTGTACACACGAGCCATTTTATTGGGATTGTGTAGATGTGCTTATTAAAAGAAAAGTCTCTTAAAAAAAAAAAAAACAACGCTGCAAGTTTGCCTGAATCAGATAAAAAGCTAAGCAATACCAGTGTGTGGTTTGAGAATAAAGCCAGATCAGCCTACCGTGACATTATCTACAGAATACACAGAGTTAGCAAATATTTTGCCGCAACTTCCTTGATCAAAAGTGTCACAATCTCAAATGCTGCCAACAGCTAGAATCTGATCACTAAACCAACCGAGCCTTAATCAGTGTGTTCCTGGGCGCTTTACCTGTGTGGCTTGTGCAAGTGCATCCTGCGTGTGTTTGGAGATGGAGCGAAGGTATCTGCCATAGACGACCGCAAGACCCGCCATAGGAGGTACGATCAGTAGCACAAAGCCGGCGAGGCTGGGAGAAACATAGAACTAGAAGTGGAGAGTGAGAGAAGGACGGGAGAAGAGAAGACAGTAGAGTGAATGAAATCATGGGAAAATCAGGATGGAGAGAGGGGTCAGGAATAGAGGCGGAGGACGGCTATAACCTCTCCAGTCACTTCTTTGAATGCTCTTCACACTTGGGAGTAATTTCTGTCCTTGTTGTGAGAGTACATTTCTCATTGTCTGTCTAAGATTAAACCAGAGATTGCCATTTTGGATTGACAAAGCACCAGTTAACTGACCTGTTTTTCAACAGGTGTGTGATCCAGGAAGTTGTAAACATGAAACATTGATAGCATTTACAGCCATTTACAGTACATGCATTTCCTGGACACTTGCTCCAGTGGTCACTGTGGATTGTGATTTTAAGAAATTTTAGTCTGTAACATCCTAATCTCTATGAAAAATATGAAACTGGAGAGAAAAGTGTGTGTGTGTTGGGGGGGGGGGGGGTTATGTGACGAGCACACAGTCTGCTGAGTTTCACAGTCATTTTCAATTACTACTTCTGAATGCCCATGGCTTCCAACTCAGATTTTATTACTTAATTGCAATAAACTGATCAAAATAATGCCAAAGTAATTATTTTGTCACATTTTCCACAAGAGCACAATCAAGTAGCTTGAAACATTTTTGTTCTCTGAACGGAGTTTGGATTTTTGTTGTAACAGACTACATTAGACATCCAAGCTTAGATGCAAATATGTTTAGTTAAAAACACACACACACTCCACTGGGTCTGGCTGGGGTGAGGCAGTCTTACAGCTGAACCAACCCATTTCCTTGAACTGGCAGAAATGCTTTTGTAAACCTGTTTCCCAACAGTGAAGTGCAGTTCAGGGAACACAACTGCTACCTCATCCTGTACAACAGTGATCACGTAAATACACAAACCTGCGGTCAACAGACTGATCAACATGCAGACTTCCATGGCAGTAAATGTGACTTTTGTGTCAGGTGCACTACAGGCATTTAATCCTATTTCATTTGAAGTTACTACGTTGAAGTTTTATGGTCATCAGTTAAACAATCGTATAACCACAGTTGTCCACCCTGAGAGCCATACTAACCATCATACTGACGCCAGCAGTTGCCTGGGCGACAGCTCTCAGGCCGTCAGACAGGTTGTCTGTGATTGAGCGGCCCACCACTGTTGTATCAGCAGAGAGCCGGTTGATCAGCTCACCCGTCCTGTTTCTGTCAAAAAACGCCACTTCCTGTCTGAGAATGGAGGAGAAGACCGAGGCGCGGAGATCACAAACAATCTGTTGGCCTGGAGGGAGGTGACAGGAGGTCCTAGTCAATTAGCGAATTAAATAAAGAAGTCAGGGCAAAAAAATGCAGGTCTATCACATCATGTAAAAATTTCCTCTTAAAAGAAAAAGCGGCAACATGTTTGCAACTTCTTCTCACATGCATGCACTCACACCTATGCCCCATCCCTACCTACCACACACACACACACACACACACACACACACACACACACACACACACACCATTCAGGTAGATGTTTACTGTGTTCACTTGCTGGCATGATGTTTGTGTTTCTTTGGTTTATTCAGCGGAGCAGAAGATTTCTCTCCTCATCTCACCTGAGGTCTGCATGAGGTAGACTCTGGCAGCATTGGCCGCCCCACCACACAGGAACACCCCCGTCAGCATGATACACAGTGACGTGAGGGAAGCTGTCATGGCCTCCGTGTCTGTTCCAGTGCCATAAATAGTGTCAATCACTTGACCCAGGAGGAAAGGAGCTGACATGGTCACTGCGCTGGAGATGGTTAGGAAGCCTACAGCAGCTGGTTGAACAAAGGAGCAAAAATAACAGATATGTTCAGGTGCTCACGACCCTGAGCTGAAGGGATGAATGACAAGTGTCCAGATTAGATCTATAGGACACATTTGTCTCCAGTTAAAATTTTCATCGAAAACAAACCAGAACTAAACAGAATCAAAATAAAGCAATAAGTTTAGCAAGTAACAGGAAGGTTAGCCTATTTCTTCCCCTGTGTGGACTAAATAAAAAAAAGGTTATGAGATATAATTCTACAGAAGTAGTTGAGGTCATGGCCCTTCTTATATTTAGGTGAGATGTAACAGTGTGCTCACACTGGATTATTCCAGACAGAAAAGGCATCAGTGGATAATCTCAAGGAATGGGTTATTAGTGTGCAGACACGAATTATACTTGCAATGGTCAAATGTACAAACACACCAACACAAACTTTACCTGTCAGTCTCCATCTCTCGGGCTGAGCAAGCCGTAGAATCCTTCTAACATCCTCCAGGGGGACGGTGGTAGGCGTGTGGCCGCTCTCTGCGTTTCTCTGGGTCTTCAGTACTTCAGATGTTGTTGAGCTGGCAAAAGCAACAGGTGTGTGTGCGATTGTCCGCGATCTAGAGGCGTGCGAGCAGAGACCTCTGAGGGACTTGCAGTGGAGGACCGACAGGACAGGCCCGGATGAGGAGAGAGGGAAGGCAGGTGTCGAGGTGGCCACGGAAGGTCGCTTCCTCCGGGGACCATCGCACACGGTCAGGCGGTCCTCCAGCCATAACATCCTGGGTTGTGGAGGTTTTGGCAAATGCACTCCGTGTGTGCACCTTGATATGCGCATTAAAATCCGCATTGTCCCACTTGTCAAGAACAGACTCGATATTAAGTCACAAAACAAGAACCATTTACTCAGCAGTTCGATACTCTTCAATCTCGGAGAGGAAACATTTACCCTCCAGCCGTCGGGTCAACGCACCGTATCCATAGCCGAGCAGCTGTCGAGCTCATTATGGCTACGTCATTAAAAAAGAAAGAAAGAAGAAAGAAAAAAAGAACCGTTATTGTCCGCTTTATCAGCGTTTGACAGCCGCTTCTCCAAGTTTTTTTTTTTGGTGTTTATCTCTTATCACCGAAAAGCCACCAACACCCAGCCTGTCAGTTACATCTGCCGCCCAATATTCGCTTGACAGGCAAACCACCCACTGTCAGAGGTGTCTGACTTCCCCCACAGAGCTCCGAGAAAAAAACCAAATTCTCAAAACAGATGTGAAAAGAGCAAAATCAGGGAAGGTGACCCTCGGTTTGGTTTTCCTGCACACACGGTTCCTCTACGGGTGAATTCAATGGCTGATGATATAAGGAAACTTTCCCAGGCATAACCAAGCGAAGGCAGATCACATTCTTCCTCGAATACATTTCCGGCAGGCTTTACTCGGCCACGTAATGCTGCCCCCTAGCGTTGATTTCTCCAAGGAAGAAGTCATTTCAGGTCATATATGATAAAAGGGATCTTCTGGTGGGCCCGAAGAATGCTGCAGGTGGGCTGTGAGGGGTCATCTCAGCGGTATAGCTCAGGGTTAGAGTGGCTGTCTATCATCCGAAGGGTCGCTGGTTCGATTCTTGACCCCGGTGACCATGTCGAAGTGTCCTTGAGCAAGATACTGAACCCATAATTGCTCCTGATGAGTAGGTTGGCGCCTTGCATGGTAGCCTCCACCATCAGTGTGAGTGTGTGTGTGAATGGGTGAATGAAATGACACTGTAAAGTGCTTTGAGTGCTGCTAAGGTAGAAAAGCGCTATATAAAATTGAGTCCATTCGAGTCCATTTTCCACCTAAAAAATATCCATCCATTTTCTATACTGCTTATCTTATTCCAGCTGATGTACATTCACAGCCATACCTATGGTCAGTTTACACTATCCAATTAGCCTAGCCTTGCATGTCTTTAGACTGTGGGAGGAAGCTGGAGTACCCGGAGAGAACCCACGCAGGCACAGGGAGAACATGGAGACTCTACACAGAAAGATCCTGTGCTTGAACCCGGAACCTTCCTGCTGTGAGGCAACAGTGCTAACCACTGCACCAGCATGCTGCCCCAGCTAAAGATATGTTTTATTTAAATGTTTTGAACACAATTTAATTATCATCAAATGTAAAAGTTATATTTATTACTTTTAAAATAGCTTAATCCAGCTTCCTCCCACAGTCCACAGACATCAAGAGGGGACGAGGCTGATTGATACTCTAAATTGACTGTAGGTGTGACTGTGAGTGTGAATGGTTGTTTGTCTATATGTGTTGGCCCTGTGATGGACTGGTGACCTGTCCAGGGTGAACCCCGTCTCATGGCCGAAAACAGCTGGGATAGGCTCCAGCCCCCCCAGACTCTTAACAGGATAAGAAGCGGAAAATGGATGGAAGTTAGCTTAACAATTTTCACAAAATGTTCTAAATTTCTTGCTTTACAAATGACCACATGTACTTGAGTGAATTACTTGTTGGAACAATGTTGGCCTGCTTTCATGTATAATCATTCTGTTTAAGACAATAATATATAGTAAACATATTGCTGCCATAGCCAAGTGTGTTGATGAGAATTGTGAGAATATTCAACAGTTCTGATTCATGTCAGTATATTCTAGTAGGGCAATCCCTTGGTGTTTCATTCTAAGAGAAAAGGCAGAATTTTTTTGTGGTTAAGTCTCCTCTTTCCCCACACGGCCCGAATGAAAGCCATCAACTCTGCAGCAAACATATCCTGTTGAATTCCCAATATTTATTCTAAATCCAGTTTTTCCTAAAAGTGGATCCTGAGAACCAGTAGTTAGTAAACATCCACAACAAACAAATGCTTTATTTGGGTTGCAAATGAGTTGTTGGAGTCTCCATTAAAATTCAGACTGAGCAATAATAAGCATTATCAAGGCATCCGCATGATTCAAAGCTCTTAAAAATTTGTTTATCCAAAAAATTTGATATTTACCTCCTTTTGGTAAAAGCAGCTTTGTAATTTATTCAGTAAACAGGTCAAAGTCATTGTTATATTTCATTAATTATATGATAAATGGTACACATAGGACCTTAGGCAGTAAACAACCTATCTTGATCTCCTCTAACTGGCGGGAAACACTGTGGAGAAAGGTGAGCCTGATCGGTCAAATAAGACAGCAGACTTGATGCTGTTAGCAGAACTAGCTTTATTCAGAAGGCCCGAGAGCAATATGCACCAAACAAAAGCGAATTCCTAAAACATCAACTATCGTGCGCACATGCTCACACTCAATATCAAAAGCAGGTCTGGACTGACATCGCATCGTCACTTTGTGTGCAAAATTATTAAAATCAACAAGACCTACAAGAGAACAGCTCACTTCCATCAAAACGTCGAACAGTCAACTGGATGCATTTTCTGACGGGCAGACGTTTGGGTACAAACAAACAAAACAACATACCAGGAAGCTGGGTGGCTTAGTCCTACCACTAACTGCCAAAACCCAGTGGATCAGGACTCTAAGTGGGAGGTCAGTAAAACATGTACAGAACAAAGACATGTACATGTGCATTCTCTCAAACACACTTATGAAAAGAAGATAAATGCTCAAAGATTCGTTAACAGCGATGTTAGATCAAAATCTGAAAATGTATTCCATCCCTTGAGGAGGCTGTCATGATGGACCAGCCTCCTCCATGGATGGAAACTTTCCAGCTGTTATTCTGCAGATGCTGAGTGCGGAGTAAAACCTGGAGTGCGGAGTCGAGAAAACTTCAGACGACAGAAAACTGGATGCCGTGTTTGTTGAGACGTTCAATCAGTGTGGTCTTTGCAAAAGCTGCTCCTGGTGGGTAAACTCCTCCTCTGGAGAGGCAAGGACGGAAAAAAAGAAATCGATTCAATTAATACACTAGATGACAATGAACTTCATAGCCAATTCTGAGGGCCTTCATATTAAAAGGAATAAACGATATAAATATAACAATAATGTAGGTTGAGGGAGGGGAGGAGGCACACAGAGCACGCTGTATGGACAGACCTGGCTACTTCTGCTTCGCCCTCTTCTAACTTGAGGGCGGATGATGAGACTTTCCAGATGTGATCAAGCTAAAATGGACCAAATTTTGAAAATGAAACCCTAATTTCACCAGGGTTGCATGACACTTTGTAATGCTGATCTACCATTTTACAGCTGCAAGAGAACAACTGAGTAGACAAAAGTGGAGCCTATGACATAAGCATGTGTTTGTTATAATTGTACCGCAAGAAATGGAGACACACGTTCTGTATTATCGTGTATTTAACAAACCATGTCCCCGGTTTAGTTTGTAACACATTACAATACATATTAACTGAGTTTCCTTGTGGCTTTCTTAGAGATTATGAACCTGATTTACTCAGTTGGCAAGATACAGTGAGACGTTTAATGCAGTCAAGTACAGGTAAGACCACAGGTGAGACCACAGAGTGAGGTTTTTGCTGGACTTTTGCAGAGATGTGAGGATGAAGCTGTGGATTCACGCAAGAGGGGAAGATTAAAAAAAAATACAAAAAAAATCACACAATTACAAATTACCCACATTGTAACAAACAAAGCTGGTTGAAGATGTGCAAAGTTTCTTTTTCAGCACCACCCCAGTACAATGCCAGGTAAGACAATATTACATAGAGGGTCATATTCAGCCTCATCCTCGCTGATCCGGGAGAACTGTCGAGACTTAAAGATTGATTTGAGAACGTTTCATTGTAACGGTTTCAACTGATGTCATAGTTCATGTTGCGTGTTTATATTTGAGTGTCAAGGCACTATGATGTCCCATGTCAAGTGGCAGGATTTTGGGTGCCGTGACTCACCTCTTTGGCATGGCCGTGGTTTCGTTGAGGATCGTCAGAGCAGCCTGCACCATTGCAATTGGCGTGGCCACATATCCGCACTCTGGATAGATGAAGAGACACACTTAAGTGTCTAACAGGCAACTGTCAACTGACAGAACATCTAAGCCTGCAAGAACATGTGCTGCGTACAGATCAGGAAAAAAAACCCTGTGTTTTATAGCAGGTTAATTAATTTCCAGCTACCTGGCCCTTGAACCAGGGTGCGGATCTTGCCATTAGGTTTTCCTTGCGAGGGGTCCTGTCCTTCGGTGTATCCCTCTCCATAGAATGCAAACCGAAATGATGAACCTTCCATCTAATATAAACCCACACACAACTTGTATCAGTAAAAAGAACATTCACTGAGTGTATCGGCCTCTAACATTTTTGTTCCGCCCCATTTACCTGCTTCCTCGTTGGTCCAGCCTTTGAGAAAACTCCAAAGGAGAAGAACTCCGGGTGCTGAGACAATCGACAGCAGAAAAACATTTCACTAACAGGTAGAACATTCAGTTCAACAAATGGTGAAATTTAAACTGAAATCCATCATGTTCATTTACCTTGATGAGCAGGTTGCGTCCAAAACTGAACTTGACTAACAACCAGAACAGCATGCCAGCGAACATCAGCTTGAGAACATTGCCAACTCCTCCAACGCCTGCGTACGCTCCGTACTGAACCTGAGCCGGACAAAGACAGATTATTTGATACTCTGGGGCAGTAGGAGACACTCATCTGCTCACTGCACTCATGTTGGTGCTGCGTTGATCTGTGAGACCATCAAAGGTCAATCGCACCTTCAAATAAGATAGAACATTTCGACATGTTATTATCCTCAACCATAAATGGTCACAGAAAAAAGGAGGACCGTGACCACCTAGGATAGAAATGTGCAATGCACGGTCTATTTACATTTTACGTCTACATCTTAATAGAACCGAGTTCAGAGTTGATGGGAGTAGTCTCGCACGCAGCCTCGCCTGCCTCAGAGCAGTCTGAATGACTGCCACTTCCTATTTTATGGTTTAATTGAAATGAACATACCAAAATTATGCCAAACGAACTGCATCCACAAAAGGACGAGCAAACAAAATATCGGTTGTTGATAACAGTCCTGGGTTTTTCATGATGTAATACTAATACAATACACAAATTCAATCTACAGGTGATGTTTGAGCAAAGAGAAACGGTGAAGATGGGGAGGTTAAAAACAAAAAAAAAAAACAACAAAAAAAGACGGACCGGCGTGGCCTCATGTTCCTCCACCAGGAAGCGCTGTGTTCTCTTGACCACTGAGGGATCAGAGCCCATAAAAGGCAGCGTGTACTGCTGGATCTCATTACTGTAGAACAGTGCACCCCTAGAAATGCACACAGACACACAAATAAATGCAAACATTAGCAGGACAAAGAAAACACAATTTAGTATTAACAGTATAACAGTATTAGTATTAGTAGTAGTATTAACTCCATTAAATAACTATCCTTTACACGTGTTTGGACTTAAAAAGTGTCTCTCCCAAGTGGATATGGAAGTGTTACTGTAGATGAAATGCAAGAACACACGTTTTCTCCCAACCTGAATGGATAGTTCTTAAAATTTGTGAAGCAATCTGCTGCCCAAGAAGCCTAAAGGATATTTACTATTCAGTCTTACCTAAATGCCCATACTATCTTACATACCTGCGTTTAAGCTTTGAGCCAACAGTTGGGAGAGGTTTGTGATTAAATTGTCTCCTTAGACTTTGGAGCTTCTGACTGTCAGCAAAACCGTAGACGGCAGACTGCCAGGTGCCATCATGGATACATCCACCCTGAGAAACACATATATTCAAAAGGCAAAATTCTTAATTATAATGATGAAACTTTCTCCTGCACTGACTCATGGGCAATGGGTACTGCAATTACATACCTCCTCTCCAGAACTGACGGTCAGAAAGCTCTCCACCGCGGTTAGCGTACCTGCAGACAAGCAAGTACAAATCAGAGGCCGACATGACAATAAACTATTTACAGCAGAAAAACAGAGAAGGGACTACAGCAGACCAGTGTCATGGCCCCTGTGTGTGTGCCTGTCAGTGTGTATACCTTTAAATTGTTCCTTGGTGTAAAGAACCCCCATGTCTGCAGGAATGGAGTCAAAGCCACAGCTCCCTATGATGTACACACCACTGTCAGCTGCCTTGCTGTTGTAGTTCAACTGCATGCCTTCCAGAAACTGTACAATGCAACAAAGAAACACACAAGAGTGCAGATGCATAATCAGACACACAACTGCTTTCTTAGTGCAGTGAATGATGCACTTCTGTGTAGCAAAAAGTCAACAGGACGGCAATCATTCTGATGTGGTGTGGATTTCTAAAATATAGGATATGAACAGATTAGACATCACGTTCCATAACCATCGAACTTCACAAGGTCAAATAAATGTTTCAGATGTATTGACAAGAGTCCTCTTTGCTTTCTTTCACTTGTCATGCGGGAGCCAAGTGTCTCCCATTGGTCAGACATCATATTAGACACATACCTGCTTGGTCCAAAACCATTCATTCATTTTCAGTATAACTTTGGCTGTTTTTCTCTGCAACGTTAATTTCATTATAGCTGTCACATAATTAAAATTTGTCTCCTTATTTTGTTCAATATTAAAGTGAAACTGCTGTGTTTCGCTTTAACCCAGTATTGGGACGAAATGCTTCTATTTTCAAAGTGACTGCTCCTCACAGGTTAGTTGTTAACGTAGGCTAATGTTGCTTTCCTAGTCATTTTTTGTCCTGTGAAAAAAAGTGTTGTGTTTTCTTTTCATAGTTTTAAGAAATTTGTCAACACACAGCCTCGAGGCAGTTGTGTTTTCTTTTCATAGTTTTAAGAAAGTTGTCAACACACAGCCTCGAGGCAGTTGTGTTTTCTTTTCATAGTTTTAAGAAAGTTGTCAACACACAGCCTCAAGGCAGTTACACAGACCGGCAACGGTTTCGGAGAGACACACAGAATCACGGCATCTGACAGCGAGTGAAAAAACTGCAGTCATGCGGCTAAGTGAGAATTATCTAATCTAACAGGCAACAGCATGAAACTCAGCATGTCTCTCATTTAACCCAAATACAAACCTCAGGCGATATGTTCGGACATCCTTGGGGCAACATCCGTTCAAAGTCCACTGATAACATGCAGGTGCAGAAATCACATTTATATTCTTATTTCAAGAGAGAAATATTCTGCAAAAGGACAAGTGGAGGTGGGTAAGAAATTACCCACTGACCTCCGCCAGAGGTCGTTTACTATTTTCTATGAAGTGTTTAAAAAAAGTCAGGAACTTTCTCCAACTTGAATGGGCTTTTTTTTCCCCTTTTTTTGCCTGCAGGTTTCATGAATAGCGGCCCTAAAATTTTTGTGTAATCCACTCAGCAGAACAGGAATCAAAGAGCACCAAACTCTGCCGATGACAGTGTACAAAAAGCTGTTTAAAACTGTGCTCGATGTGCAGATCTTCCCAATATTGAAGGAGATCTTCCAGGCCCTTCAACACAGCTGCTAATCAAATTTGGTCAAAGTTGGCCTGCTCACTTTTGTATAACGCTGCTGACATTTCTACAAACAAACACAATCTCCAGAATTCTTCTTAGCTGAAGAAATGAAAGAAGAGCGACATCAGTGCTCTTTTTGTTTTGATGAAATGAAAATCCTCAAACTTGTTAGTAACGTTAACGTCAAACCAAAGCAAATGTCCCACAATAAATAATTATACACAACTAAGAAGAGAAATGCAGTAATATCTATGTACCTGAGGCTCTCCGCTGATGTCAATATGGTGGGCTCCGTTCTCCACACAGGCTTTGACCACTGGCTCGCCATAGAACCTGTACTATACACACACAAAGATACTCACTCGGTAACGTTTACTACATCACCACATCTCTCACTACACACCTCGCTAACACAAGACATCTACTGTTGTTCTGCTCACAATCCCACAAGCGGACTTTACCATTAGGCAAACATTGGCATTTACATTGGGCTAGAAATTTATGATGACGAATTAAATAATGTTCATCTTGTGGTCTCTTGTGCAGCCTTAGTTTTAATTAAGCTGACAAAGTGCTGCTGAGTGGTGGTTATTCTAGAAGGAGTGTTTGGTTTGGAACAAGAACCCCAATGACTGTTCCGGATGCGAAGCAGTGTCGCAACTCATCACAATGTGTCTTCTTGTGGGATAAAAATCTGTAGCTGTCATTGTGTAAAACAAGGCTGCTTTGTGTATGTGGGAGAAGCAGAGGAGAAAGAGAGAGAGAGAAAACACCAGAGGAAGATGGCGAACCATTGGGCTACAATGATGGCAACATGAGGACGGAGATATGAGAAAACATTTGTCTTTCACTAAGAAGACAAACAGACGCAAACATTTGGACTCATCAACTTACAGGCCCCACACAGTTGAGAACAACAACTGCCTGTTTGCACATGGCTGCCAGGGAGTCTGGTTCCCCCACATCTGCCACGATGATGTCCACCCCGGTCCTCAGCTCTGGTGTACCTGCACATGCACATAGAGTAGATGTTATGATCTTCAAAATCGAAACAATCCCTCATTCTAACCTCAACCCTTGAACCAATTCTTGACCTTCAACCAATTAATGTTGTAGGGCCTCACAACGCGTGTCAGATCCCACAAGCCTGGTACAAGGATTTTGTAGTTTGAAACATTCATAAGCAGTCAGGAGGGATGAAGACGAGAAAGACTCTGTGGCAGCTTGAAAGTTGACAAAACAGGCTTGCTGCCACTGGGTCTTATTGAGTTTCAGTCTATGAATAGAAAATATGAAAAATGCATAAGGGGACGAAATGAGTCACACTCTCCTTCCTCCAGAACTCTGGACAGTTTCTGTTGTGGATCTATGCGAGTACTGATATAACTTTTAGAAAATGAGCATAAAAGTATTTAAAGTATTTATGAAGCTAGAAATGCTACAAGAGCTTGGCGATAAACGTGCTGGATGCGATGACTTCGAGATGATTACGATTTTTAAAAAGCAATACAAGCCATTGAAAATGAGCCAATTATGTTGTTTGAGGACAAGTTATGTCCAAACAGATATATGTTCCAGTGTTAAACTGGAGAAGCTGAAATATCAGACTGTGTGTGCAGGATTGATGTGACTGGACAGTGTGCTGGTATGTTCCATCAGCTGTTGTCCACTCCCTGAAGACAAAGCCAAACAGGACGGGATCAAAAGAGCACCAACTAATCCTTTGGAAACTTGCTGTATCTCCCTTGTTTGGATAGATACATCATAGATACAATCATCAATGTGGAAAATTACTACAATCCTGGGAAGGCTATATTTAGGAAATATCTGCACCACATTGCGCATCATAATTGCATTCAAGTTAATTATATTTCTGTTTATGTATTCATGTTGCTATGTGACCTTTGGTGTGTAAAAATGTAATTAAAGCTGCTCTAAAAGCATTGATTGTAACACTGACTTAAGTGTGACAGGTTAACAAACTGTAGAAATATCAGCGAGGGCTGATACAACCTATTTGTTTGCCTTGTTAACGAATTTCAATTCTGCATTTGATTTAGTTTACAATAAACCTCAAAAATATCAATGGAATTTGCCAGAACTCAAGATCAACAGAAAATCATTGTTTTGTCTGGAAACAGTCCAAAACCCAAATATTTGTAATATTTCATAACTAAGTATTCCAGTGAAACAGCAAAAGAGACGAAATCCTAACTCTGGATTAACCATTCCTCTGGTTGATTTTTCCCCTCCATGTTATTTAGTTATAAGAATTTTAGCATTTTTTTTATCTTCTTCATATTACTTGGACTTTGGAGTAAAGTTAAGTGGGTCAAAGGCATGAACTTGTGTAAGTATGCATACTCAGTAAGCCTTGATGCGGAGATACATTGAGTCGGAGTTTAGCAAATTTTCTTTAACATATTACATTATCCTGGAGATAAACGATACAGTACTGTAGAATGTGAGGTTAGCAGTGACACAATCTTTAAATACACTATTAAACATTAAAAAAGTTCAAGTTATAGTGCAAGACAAATATTTATAGTCTGCAACGACAATCACAAGTCCTACTGGTTAATTCGAATACTGACCCAGGACTCCAGCGGCCTGCTCCAGAACGTGTTCCAGCTTCTGCCTGCTCCTGCCGGCCACGGCCCACTTCAGGTTCCCTCCCGGACCCTCGGACACAGTCCGGGCCACCTCCTCCACCACAAACTGGCCCGTGAAGCCGGAGGCTCCGAAGATAACCAGATGATAAGGCCTGCTAGAGGATGTGTCTACACGTACCATGATGACCAGCAACAGTCAGAGTGGAAGAATTCACTGCGACACCCTCACCTTTCTCAGCTGGAGGCGGTAGTGGGAGGAGGGCATGTGGCAAGTAGGAAGGACAGCACCTCTGTGTCTACTTCCGTAGCAACAATATGCTAATGAGCTATCGAAATATCTATCGCGTGAAGCAGGAATCAGTTTCCTTAAGTTCTTATGCTTGATGAATCTACGTATCTTAATAATGTATCTTAATAAAACACTGTCATGTTTGCTCGATTATCGCCTCGTTTCTTATCTCTGTTTCTGATTGGCCGTAACTGTTGTCGGTTTTTCGTGACGACATCAATACGCGTCTGCGGCACCACCACGGGAGAGTTAGGCAAGCGTGGGGTCACGATTTTGAGGACATAATGTCATGATCATACCAGCAAACACACAGCCTAAAATCAGCTGAAGTTGTTGATGCAATTACCGCTGAATATACAGGACACCCACAATAAGGTATGTGCGCACGTCGAAGAAACGACACAACCTGCATTTTAGCTGTCATAGTTTTAGTTGCGCAGCTAGTTAAGCCAGTCGGCTAATATTGCAAGTATCCTCACGTTGCGCCATCCGTCATCTTGTAAAACGTTATCCCGTTATCTCGTTATGCCACTTGATTTCTGTTCAGCTGGCAACCAAGTACTTACGAATGTAGAGTGAAGTGGTAAAGTCTTGGATTTAGCCGGTCGGGCTAAGCTAGAAAATGTCAGAGTAGTTTTCATCCCCACGTGCTAATTTAGCAGAACAGATAAGAATCCCCAATGTGTACGCATTAAACAGATTTGAATATTGGTTGTACATCACTTAAAATGAGCGCAGTAACCTATACAAACATGTTTTTATTTTTATTCTGTATTGTTTTTAAATGTATGATTAGGTAAATATTTTTAAAGCAGTTCTTCACTTTAGCAAGCAAATATTATGAGTGGTGGAACAGTTCACAGCTGGTGATTTAAATGAGGAATGTAATATTTTTGTTGTTCATTGTGTTGAATTTTGGCTGTTAGTCTCCCCTTTCCCTCATCCCTTGCTGTACATCCGTAGGTCCACCATGTCCACACAGATTGGTAGACTACTGGAGATGGTATTGCGCTCCACTTGCTGTCAGACTGTCAGAAATAGATCCTGTTTGCGGAAGGCAGTGTTGGTTCCTGTGGGGCCCTCTGGTCTCAGTCCTCCTTGGGCACCCGTGCTTCATAGAAGGGCCTACAGCCTAGACTCTCTATCTTCTGGTCCAGATCGGTCAACATATGGTGCAGGCTCCCAGCAACCCGGCCCAGAGAAGACAACCCCCTCATCAGCAATTTCACACCGGAATCTGTCTGCTTTGGCTGTGCAGGTAGGCAGTCGCCTTCTCCTTTTGTTGTTCAATAGCAGTGGACAAATAGCTTTCAGGTGCATTACCACCCACAGTGACTTTTTTAGTACGGTTGATTACTGTATGTAGACATTATCTTTACTTGTTCTGTGTGTGTGGTTTGAAAGTGTCAAGCAAGTAAGTCAGCCTGAACATATTTCTGCTACTCCAGCCTCTGTCCTTGGGGAACAGTGGGGCCCTGCAAGCTACTAGGAGGATGTAAACACTCCAACATTTCCCATGTTTATACTATCATCGACTATTCTTGATCTTATATCATGTCTTGTTTTCTCATTGATTGTTAAGATACATTTCACCTAAATTTGCTCAGACTTAACATAAGGTGCAAATGTTTTGTCTCACCTGGGTGTGTTTTTAACCTACATTCACACCATTTTGTGGCATGTTCTTCTCAGCCACGCTACCCTTGCTTGATGTACTCTTTTATCTTCTGCTCCAGAGCACCAACGGAATAAAATGCATGCACTGGTACAAATGGACAGTATAAGAAATTTTTTATGCACTATATTTAGCATGAATATACTGCTTACTGCATTTTAACACATGTAGCACTTTTTCTTTTTTACCTATCATGTGCCTTTTATCTTTCTCAAGGGTCAACATCATCCTCGGTGCTTATATGACTACCTGGACCTTGGGGAGGTAGAGGAGAATGTACGCTTAGCTAAGGCCTGTCCAAAAAACAGACACTATATAGTAGATCCAGAATTAGCCAAGGTGGTAACACAGCACCTTGCACCTGATCCACAGGACACCAAGACCATTATATTTGAATGTAACCCAGGTATGTGCTTGAGATGGAAACAAACATTGCTTGAATTTTTCACATCTGTTGTATTTATTTGTTTAGCCTTTTTTAACTAGGAAGTAGCTTGAGCTTGTTTTCAAGCAACGCCTGACATAAAACAATGACAACATACAAATATAAATATATCGACACCTTTTATCTTAAACGGCATAGTCTGACTCAAAACTGTTGTTCTACATGTGTTCCGTAAGTTGTACATCATACTTCTGTCACAGAAGGAAAAGATACATTTGCAGTCCGTTTGTCTCTCATAGGTCCTGGGGTGTTGACTAAGACACTGCTTAATGCTGGAGCTCAGAGACTTGTGGCCCTTCAGGGTGAAAAGTCATTTTTAAAGGATCTACAGGTAACACGAACATTTCTAAGAGTCAAACAACTCTTCTGTATCCCTATTCCACTCATCAATCTTTCCTGACCTACATCAAGATGGAATCATTCATACTTCCCATATTAAATGATTATTAACAAATGTAAAGAAATGTGGATGTTAGTTCTTTTTTTTTTTTTAATGTGTCAGTTGGATGAACATGTTTTAATGTTGTAGAAGCTGGAGGGTCATCTCGACGGTCAGCTGGAAGTGGTTCACTGTAACTTCTTTCAACTGGATCCTCTTGGCTTTGGCACCTTCAAACCCCCAACCATGTTGACTGAAAAACTCTTCACTGACCTGGGAATATCGGAAGCTAACTGGACTGATGGTGAGGAACAAACACACATATGGTATTAATCATGAATCAAGAATTAAGATCAACATTTTTAGAATGAGTAACCTTGAAGAGAAATGCAACTTCATTGTGTGTTGGAAAGGTTGACATGCTGGTTTTACGCCTGGTCTGACTGAACACTGCTGTGTACAGCGTAAAGTGTGTTTTATGTCTCTCTAGATATTCCAGTAAAGGTGGTTGGCATCGCTCCTCTCCATAATGAGCGTAGCTTTCTGCTGAAGCTGGTTTATGCTTTATTTGAGCGGTGCCATGTATTCAGATATGGAAGAATTGAGCTCAACCTCTTCATCAGCGAGAGGCTGTATCAGGTAAATGACTGCTTGGAGAGACACTGATTTACTGCCATTCTGATACCCTATACTTTCATTGGGGCGGCTCAGAGCTATCCAGACAGCTTCATGTCTGATCAGCTAATCATAATAATAAGTTAGTGATGGTCAGTGCTGAAGATGGCAATGAATGAAAGTAATATCTGGTCGCTGAAATAAATGGATAGTGATGCTATGTGTTTTTGTTTGTAAAAAAACAACAATTATTTCTTCTCCAGAGTTTGAAAGCTCGTCCAGGTCAAATGAAAATGTACAAACCCCTCGCTGTCCTCTGGCAGATGTCCTGTGATATTGAACTACTGCACAAGGTACAAAGTGACAGCATAAGAAATACTAAGGGGCTCCGTAACCCAGCATTTATTTATTTTTAATTTAACTCTGGTACGGTTCATTTGGGCATGTGTGAAAGCAGTGATCTTACTCTGGTGCAGGCCAGAACAACCGGCCCTGCACCACCTCCACCGAGTGCTTTTGGCCTGTTTGTAAGTGAATCCTGGTGTGGTTCAAATGCAGGGAGAGCACAACTCAACCCTTATCTACCTTATTTTAAGACGCAAACAAAAACAGAGGATTATGGGTTGTTGGCATTTAGAATTACCCATATGTAAACAAAATGACAAATAACACGGCAAGGAGACGAATGATTCAGACTTCTGATGAAATCTGATTTGCTAAACGTCTGAATTGAGCAGTTTACATTGTGCTGTGCTGAATTTGTTACCAGCTTCTGTTGACTAATTCCTGGCTCTGATCATTCACACATGCACCTCTGCAAATTATGTTTTTCATTTAGTTTGCTTGAATTTTTGCACATTGAAACCAAATCAGAATTCAAATGTGTTCACTCATTCTTTTTAAAAATAGGAAACTTGTCTTTTCATGTGCAGGTTCCCTGGGAGTCCTTGGCGCTATATTCAAAGGGAAGAATACCTGCTTCAAAAGGAAGGGTAAAGAGGAATCATCGTATTGGAAACCTGACTGGCAGCGTGCATTTTAATACAGTGGAACATAATATAACCCCATTAACCTTTCTCTTCAATTTCCCCCTCAGCTTCCCAATGATCACCTTTGTCTCGTGCGTCTGCGCCCACGAGCTGATCTGTTCTCTTCAGGCCTCACCCCCTCCAACGCCGCCACACTGTTGATGATTGTCAAACAGTGTCTGATAAGGACAAAGGGCAAGATCATTGAAAAACTCAAGTAAGCAAAGAGTCTGAGTCTGTACAGGCGATGTGGCAGCCCTCATTACATATGGTGCATGAACTGATGCTAACTAACGATTCTTGCTCCTCCTCATTTGTGTTTCTTTTTTCAAGTGGCTGGTCACCTGATAGTGGAAGTAAGTTGTTGTCAGAGTTGGGCATGTCAGAGGACATCCTGACAGGTCAATTGCATCCAGGCGACTATCTTCGACTGTTCCAGCAGTTGGACAAGAGCCCGGACTTCAAACACAGCTGGTTGTATGTCGAGAGGCTGGAGAACACAGAGACAAAAGGATGGGCTTGAAATGTATGTCCCACATGTACCGGTTACATGTATATTTTAATGCACTTGAGCAAACACCTCTGATATAAAATGGCAATGATTTTAAATAATGGGGTTACAGTAGATGCATCCAAGTTGAGAGGAAGATGGAGATGTCAATGAAAAAATATGAACGAGATTGTGCACATTAAAACAAGTATTTTGAGCTCTAAGCAAAATGGCATGACTACTGGAATGAAACACATCAATACTTTTATTTATGGTGTTATTTCTTTCAAAACCTATAAAACTATTGTGGTTTTTTATTCAGCCCGTGAGGAAAATGCTGACAGAGGCAAACATTTTAGGCTTCTTGCCAAGATTACAACTCAAGAGTGACAACGGCTTGAATTTCTAATGTCTACTAATTGGACTCTGGAGGGGAAAAGCCCGTGTTGTGATCAGCAAAGGCAACTGCACACAAATGTACCCCTCATGTCTCCCCAGCTCCTCCCTACTCAATGCCTGGCCACTTCTTTGTGTTTTTTGGGGGGAATTATGTAGTGTCTGGAGATGCTGTCACATCCAGGTGAGGTTAGATTAGACCTCAAGAAACACGTTAATGAAATTGATACAGCAGAATAACTGAAATGTATATATTTTTTTTTATATCCTGATGTAATGCACAATTCTGTAGGGAGTGATGGAAATTGTAAATAATGTTTGTGATAACTATGTCATGAAAATGGAGGAACAACAAGATTGTATTCAACCTCGATCGGAAAAAAACATTTGAAATAAAAACATGAAGTCAGAATTGAAATCTAATCCCTCAGAGTGCCAAAGTGCATGTAATATGCCTTGAAAAATAAAATGTTTGGCTCTGCTCTAATTAATTGGATTCTCCCTTGCTGCATGTTCATTACCATAGTCTGGTAGGGTTTTTTTTTTTTGCTCAATCTTGCTCACTTTACTAAACAATGCTGAAAAGTGTTTTTTGTTTTGTTTTTTTAAATTATGCAACTGGCCTAAAATGTAAAGGATGCTCATTTGGCCCATGCAACATTGTCCACCAATTTACCAACACCTTGAATGCAGTACCAGGACTTGTGCAGAGTAACTTCGTTGACACTCTGTCAAGAATGCGCTTTTATGGCTTGTGTTTTTGGGTGTATTCATAGTAAATGCGTGAGCTTATACTGAATATGTTGACTGAGTGTCAGACAAAAAAATAATGGGCATAGATTGTGTGTCAATAGGGCAGCCATTTTGTTATTGCCTGTTAATCTTTATTCTTTGGATTGGCAAGAAGGGGCTGACTCCACTGGTTACCAAGAAGGAAAAAGATTGTATACAAGTCTTTGAGGAAATGAACCCACTTCTCACAGGACCCCCCCCCCCCCAAAAAAAAAAGAATCTCTTAACGTCTTAAGGGGTTATGGTCACAATTACCAGTTGATCTCACGTAAAACAATTGTATAAAAACAACAGTAAGCATGACACCAGCGTGATTACATATATTTCTATACAGTCAAAACAATTATGAAATCAGAATTTTAACATGTAGCTTGGAAGAACACTTCTAAACAGCATTGCACCTTCAGAGATCAAATTTTAAGGTGTTTTAAGTGTTTTGGTCAGGCTAAATCAATCATCCCTCTTCCTTGGGCACTTATGGTGAAAATGTTAAAATATAATTGTCGATCCCGGGTTAAGGTTTTGCATTTACAAATACTTTGCTCATTGGTCACGAAAGGCTCTTAGCTACTCGTACACGCGAAACATGTAAATTAATTTGAAATATCTGAATATATTAATTATCCTAGAAACCAAAATGAGACCTGCATGTGTACGTGTACTGACATCGTCGAGACAGCAGGTGGCGACACCACCAGCTACAGTCCTGATGACGTCAAGAAGCATCGCCCCCGCCCCGGCTGTCTGTTGGTAACAACATCCAGCAAGGTGTCTGATTCTCAAGGTTTCACCTTTTAGCCAACCTTGTCAGCTGTAAGTACCGCAGTGTTGTTATGTCGCTTAGTGCTGAAGGTACACTCAGCTAAATCAACTCAACTTACTACGTTTTTTTGTCAGCCAAATGAATGTGCAGGTCTGTAATTTAAAGGTTCTGTGTCGTAGCCAGATGTGTTAACTGTAATCGGCAAGCTAACGCTAGCAATCAGCCGCATAAACAAACGTAACGTAGGTAGCGTTAGGAATTCTGTTGCTAATTTCAGACACACCTAAAATACGAATCCAAGCGGTTGTTTTGCTGGCTCGACGCACATTCCTGAGCGGTTGTGGTTCCTGAAGCAAAAGCCGCGAATCGTTAAAACATCACCGCGCTTGCTTGAGTCCACCGAAGTCTCTTGGGAAGTAGCCGCCTGTACAGTTAGCAATCGTTAAGGTTAGCTTGTATAAAACCTGGTAATGTGATTCTATGTCATCAGAGGAGAGAACACAGAGGAGATGACAGCCACTGTCTGCTGTCACGGGGTCGTGTGTCACTGCCTGTCACTCGTCTGCTTAGATGGAATATTCAACTATATGAACAGTGGTTTTGATGTATCATGTTTCCGGGGGGTACACAGGCTTAGCACAAGTTAAAACTCTGAAGTTAAACTGTCAAAAATCACGTGGATGCTTTGACTGCAAGCTTTTTGACATCTGGTTTCAGGGGTTCCGTTTTAATCATTTTGCCACAGCTGTTAATACTGAGTGACTCTAAATAATAGAAATGAGCTGTATCTTAATTTCTGCCTGCATGAATCAGTTCATTTCCATTCTCTGTTGCCTGTCTGAAATCTAAAGTACCGCTGGTCCCTAACAGGACAGGGTTCCTGCACCTTTGTGTTTGTCCTTTTGGCTGAATTCCTCTCCTCTCTTCTCGCTTTCATTATTCAGGCCCCCCTGTGAAGTAGGGCACAGACACAAAGATGGCTCTGTGGGATAGAAGAGTATAGGACTGTTGATTTAACACCATCTGCAAAGCATAAGAAAAAGGTTTGGCATACACAATAATGGTCCTCTGTGTGTAATGTGGTGCTTGATGTTGCATCAGACTTCATGTCACAGCTGTGTATTATGGCGTGGGACTGGTTTACCTCCCAGTGGGTGTTTCAGAGCTCCTAGCTGCACCTCAAAGCCACATATGAAGATCAGGAAACTGTGTTCCAATTGGGATACTGCACTTACCTGGATGGTTTTCTTAAAGATACAGAACACTTTTGCAATTGTAAGGCAAGATGGTTACGCCAGATCTATGTCTGAAAATACTTTATTGGCTAATATCCATGAGGGCTTTGGGTGAATACATAGAGGAGGGCGATATGGCCAAAGTCTTCTCTGACAGTATGCTTCATTTACGTAGCTGTATGTAAAATAAAGAGACATGAACGCAATAATTTTGCTGACCTAGCTATTTTGCTTATTGTGTACATGCACGTTTGTTTACATAAGAATGTCAGCCACATTTTGTGAGATCAGTTTTTTAGTTATTATATGTTTCTCATTCAAATTCTAAATCTGACTTAATATTCTTAAAGAATTAAAGGTTTATCACACTTTTTAAGGTGTACTTACATGATCATACTATTGTATTATCATATAACAGTGTACCATTTTGTGTTCAACAATTTTACTTTGGAAACGGGAATCAAAAGAATAAAGCACCTGCTGTGGAGTTAGTTTTGCTGAATCTTCTCCAGTGGGCTCATTGGTACCGTTGTTACCTTCGTAACGCCCAACTCTTAGGACCCAGTGAACCACAATTGTTCCATGGGTGTTTTCGTTCGAGAGGTTTGGGACCCCTTAGAGCTATACAGGGTTACAGGAGGAACAATTAGCAAAAAGCTGCAGGAAACCAGGTCAGCCCTATTCCTCTGAGATAAGCTTTCCTTTGCATAGAAGTGCGTGTTTGTAGTAGCTTTGGATTTTATCATTGTATGAGCTTCAAATATCACGATGTATGAAAAGTATTCTAAAGCCAAGAATAGCAGTCTCTTCGTCAAACGCTGGAATTCGTTTTCTCTCCTCATTGTTGCCTTACAGACTTGAATGCCACCTGCCTGGTATATTAGATATTCCTGAGATGTTTTTGTCAGGAGTCTGCAGGCAGTACAAGTGTGCAATGCTAAAGGTTTGCCAGTACGTGCTTGCAGGTTTTGACAGGTGTCTCATTTGTGAAATGCTTTGTGATGTGTTTATGAGGCTTATTGTGTGATTTGTTGTTTGAACTGTCAGAGAGGTGTTGATGGAAATCAAAGATCTCGTGTGATACTGTTGTCTTGGACTGCAGTGGGTTTGGAATGTTCGTGACTTGTTTCACTTGTCATTTACGCAGGTTGTAGTTTGTTCCAATGTGTCTTATTCTGTGTATTCTGATTGACATACAAACGTGTTTTGTTGTAGAATTCAAGTGAAATTATGTCTCGGTTCCACATGCATTTGCTACTGTTACATGTTTGTTTAGTGTTGTTTTTTTAGATTGCATTGCTCTTTCAGAATGCTCTTTTTAAATGCACAGTTGACTCATACTGTGTACAGAATCATACAAAGCAAAGAAGTATGTTTTTTGTGTGCTTTGTTTTCTGTTGGCTAATTAATTGTTTGGTTATTGATTTATGGTTTAGCGGTTGTGATTATGTGAATGATGGAATGAGATTCTCTTCATGCCTAATCCATGTGTACATGCCTACACTCATTTGTTTGGCCCACCTTTGCACAAGGTGTCGTACTCCTGTTGTGTTCTGAAGGGAATTTTAATCTCTTTATTGCCTTGGGTTTGTTTGGCAACCCAGGAATGATGCTGAACTTGTTTTGTGTCTCTCCCTTCCTTACTCTCACTGGCATAGCTGAGTGAAGTTTCCTTATGTTGGGGTATCACATTCTTTCTGACTCTCAAATCTGCTCATAAGAATGATACGGAAATTGTTTAATGTTTCTCCTTTTCTAGCTGTCACCGAGTTCTCTTACTGAAGTTGGACAACATTGGCATTTCTTATTCTGGCTGTTTCTCATATCTGCCATCATCCATCTCATCTTCCTTATGTCTGCAGGCTTGAGGAGGGGCTTGTCTAATAGGCTGCTTTCAGGCTGAAAGGTCAAGTTTTGAGAGGGTGGAGCCCGATGGATCATGGTGGTGAGTACAAAGAGGCAAATGCACAATATACTGCACATTAGGGGGGCAGCTACTTGGTATTATTAAATATATCAAATTTCATACATTTATTTTCATGATCAGTCTATCAAGTCCAGTTTACAACACACCAGAAAAGGTGTAGTATCCTTGAACACTCTGGAAACATCAAATCTTTCGATTTTCAAATAATGTCAGATTAATCCTTTAATCCTTTCAATTGACTGATCCTTGGAGTTATAACTGCAATGTAGATGTGATTCAGTGGTTATGATACCCATGCAACAGTGGACTGTTTGTTGCATCTGTGTTTATTTTCAGTGATCTTTTTCTTTTATTTGACTTTTTATCCCCAGGTCAATTGCAGAATGAGGGC
Organism: Aulostomus chinensis; assembly: GCF_037954235.1. Lineage (NCBI taxonomy): Eukaryota > Metazoa > Chordata > Actinopteri > Syngnathiformes > Aulostomidae > Aulostomus > Aulostomus chinensis. The sequence continues at coordinate 24,177,881 of NC_141321.1, forward strand.
AGAATAATGTCACAAGCTGAGGTTGCTGGAGTTGACCTGTGTGACAACCTTCCAAACCCTGAAGTTCTTCCGCAAACTCGAAATCTCAATGAGGAAAAAACACTCACACAGACTGACGGACAGTCTTCTTTACAAAATGAGTCTCTCAACAACAACGTGAAGAACGAGAAGGAAGGACACAAAGGCACATGCAGAGCAGACAATGAGGAAGACGACATCGATGAGGTGATGAAGGAAGAGGAGGAAGAATCAGAGGAGTCAAGTTCTCTAATTAACTGCCAGTCTCCGGACACCCCCATGACGGATTCCTCCTATTCTGACACCGGTATGGGACATGCTTTTTGCATCAAGTAGTAATTAATTTTTCTGGTTATTTCGGGGAAGTAGATGACTTTGCAGTCTTTAAAATTAGAATTTTAGCCTTGGAGAGCTCCGTAAATATGCAGCGTTCGTGGACTGCGTGTCACTTTCTTCTTCTTACTCATCTTGCTGGTTGTTGTTGGTACAACAGAAACACATGTGAATGAGAACAGCTTTATTGGGGATTCAGCTGTATTAACATATAGTATATGTGTTACTACCGAGAGTTTAAAAATTTGAATGTTTTTTGTCTCAGCTTACTTTTATTGGCTTTAAATCCAAAATGTGACTGTGTTGTCCTTCAGTTTTATTTTAATTTTTAGATAATTAGTGAACAACACAGCTGCAGCTTGCAGCATAAAAGGAAGCATCAGTATGTTCTATGTATTTGTGTTTTAATTTGTCATGGTGATCAATAATGTATTTTTTAATGTCATAAAAGAATTCAGGTTGATTGGTGGCACTTTTGAAGTGTAAAGATACACAGATATAGTGGTTGTTTAACCAGGGAGCCATTGATCTGGAATGAAAGATGGCCTCCCTACGTGTGTGCAGTTCTCTGTAGTTTCTACAAGAATTTTTTTTCTTTAAGTCAAGGAATTTATTCTTAATAATTGCTTTGAAGAAGTTGATTTAGGTATGTTTTCTGACTGGTAGATATTTCATTTATCGGTGAAAGTGAGGCATTGTTTCAATACTTTGTACCCAGTTTGAGTTTAACGAAACTTTTTCTCCCTTTGTGGGTATCTGTTTTTACCTTTTCAGGCAGTCTTTTGGAGACTCCATGTCCGTTCAGTCCTGGGACTAGTCCAGAGCTTACATCATCTGTCATTCCAGTAATTAATCCTGAAACTACATATCCCATCAGCCCACTAGAACTTTGCCAGAGTGTTGCTGAAGTGGAAGTTCATACCTTGAATCCTGGGTCAGCCGCTTCCACCATGGAGTCCACTACCTATGCACCAGGACCTGCCTTCACCAGTACCACAGTAACTTCCGCCTCAGACACGAGGCTGCCTGGTGCGCTTGTACCTGCAGGAATCAAAGACGCTACAGCCAGAAAAGCAAATAATGATAATTACCCCTGTACAGAACATCAGGTTAGTTGTAGTTCAGGACTTATCACCTCAGCTGCAGAGACAGTTACAGTAACGTCTTCGACCACAAAGCTCAACACTTCCATGAGTGCAACAACACCACCCTTGACCTTCACCACAGGGCCTACAAGTACTGGTACAACAGATTCCACTTCCACTACAGAACCTTTAACCTCAAACCGGGAGCACATGACTTCCACCTCAGTGCCCACTTGTTTTTCAGTCTCCACCTGCACTTCAGGGCCTATACCGAGTCCTGCTCTGCTGGCTTCACTGGAGCAGTTGGCACAAAAAGGAGATGACACTCACTTTCCACAATACCTTCATCAGGTAACCCGCCTGTCTTTTTCAAGTTTTTTGATGACAGTTTAATCAGTTAGTTATAACCCTGGTAGAGGTCTGTAGATTTTCTAGTTCAAACCATTACCAGTATAGATTAGATAGTCATTGATCATTTATGTCTGGTGGTATTGAATTTCATACTTGTGAAAGCTTAATGCACAGTGTCAACTGTTCTCAGTGCCTCTTAATTGCCACTTCAGTCTTACAAATGAGACTCTCCTTTTACATATTTGAGGGCATGAATCACATGTTATCCATCATATTTTCTTGATTGTCACTGTTGAAGTCTTTGAACACATTGGCATGTCTGTCGGCATGGGGCTCTGCCAAGGAGGATGTATTAAATCTTTGGCTCTGTGCATATTTAAAACGTCTTTACAGGAGGACGTTGTGGTATCTGTGGGCTTTCCCTGACTCTTGGCTATGACCCAAATAATGCCATGTTTCACTTTATGCTGCACTTTTTGCAGGAAGCAGAGTGACACACTCACATGATGGCCACACACAACTCGTTAATCATTATTTTAATGGCTGGGTTTTAAATGTTCACATATTAACCTTTTTGCATCAAGAAATAATCTTTTAAGGAAGAATTGAAATACATATAATTACTGCTTTCAGCCTCACCCCCCTGTGCAAGCTGAGCATTTGCATAAATTTGAAGTTCCCGCTCGCTAATAGATGCTTTTGTTTTTGAAGGCCTTAAATTCTCCTCACTTTCCATCTTGTAAAACTTTTGAACTCCAGCTTCTTGCTAAATCACTGTTATCCACACACATTTTACCTTAAGGCATGGGCGTCTTCAGTGTCTCCGCGCGCAAACACAAACGATGGCATGCACACAACTACACACTGAAGCCATGCGTGATCTTATAACACACACTTGGTGTACTCTGCTTGATTCTTTCACACGCAGACTTGCATGACACGGCATGTGTGTTGGGGTGTGTAAATACTTCTGCCAATTTGATTTTATGTGTATATTGAGATGCGTTTCAGAAGTGCACCTGAACTATGCTCGCTTCCAGGCAAATGTACCTGTGCATGTATGGAAGTGTGGGAGAAAAAGTATGAGAGAGATTCTAGCATCACATAAGAGCATTTGAAAATAAATTTACCAAAAAAAATAGGGTGTGGTGTGGAAACTTAAGACTTACTTACAAGTAGATATAACCAAGTTGAAGAAAACAGCTCTGCCTTGAATCAAACAAGAACAAAAACAACATGGGAACAATGACCCCTTGGAATTATAAATTTGTCCGCTTAATTCCTTTTGATTTAGGACTTGAACATGTCAGCACCATTTGACCCTGTGCAGTTGTATGTAGTGTAGTTTAATTGTATATAATGCAAAGTTGTGTAAAATTGAGTAGAATATCTTATTAACTTGGTCAGATTTGGCAGCAATCATAAAGGTTCATTTCTGGAACTCTTGGTCATGACCTGTGACAGAGCCAATACAACCAACAGACGTATAAATGGTGTGAGTCAATGCAGAGAACTGGACCAAAGAGTTCAATGGTTCCTAGGTCATAAAAAAAAAAATTGAGGACTACACTGGACAGAAAGAGACAGAGGGGGGCAGCACTGCACAAATAGCGTGATACACAAACTGGACAGTGAGCTTGGAGGAGGCAGACCAGTTGATGCCAATGTAAAGAATATGCAGCTTTTCACTTGATGAAATGGATCTACTTCAAAACTTTAGTTGGTCTTTGCTGACCCATGATTGACTGCTCCTCCATATTTTGTTATTATTATTATTTATTTATTTTTTTTACATAATCCTCCTGGCAGACAGACAGACCACCTAAGTACTGTACACGGGTTAAAAACATAACCCTCTTGGCCTGGGATGGTTCACAGCGAATAAATCTGCCAAAAACAGAAACAGTTGCATAAGTTTTGAAATGAAAGGACTGCCTTTATTCTGATTTTTTTTTTTTTATATCTGTTGTGTTGATATTTTGAGTTAGAAGGAAAAGTCATGCAACTTTTCAGATTAGATAGTCCAGTCCAGGCAACGTCAGCATTACTCTTAAAACGCTTGTCCCTCGGCCCTCATTTTCTCTTTGTCCTTGTTTTCTGCTTCAACCCATCCAGATTAAATTCTGCTTGATTGTGCTTTGACAAATGGAGATGATTGACGCAAACAAAATTCAAGCTGCAACTTCAGCATAAAAACATTGCGAGCTCTGTGAAAGAGGACCTGCTCCTATCTCAGGAGAAACAATGATTAATAGAATTAGGCGATTGTACAGTAGTGAAAACATTTTTACTGATGAAAGTGATGAACAAAACTATCAATAGTTCTTTCTTAATCCTACATACTACACCTTTAAATAGACATGCAAGAGCCTTTTGTTGCCCTCCTTTCCTTTTTCACTCTCTCTCTCTCTCTCTCGCTCACTCACTCACTCACTCCCTCTCTCTCACCCACTCACACACACACACACACACCACTGGATTAGTCTTGTTCTGTGATCAGCTGTGCAGCATGAAGTGACACTTGCTGAAGAGAGGTAGAGTGTCTATCACGGTATCTGGTTCTTCGTTGCTTCTCACTCTCCTTTTCAGTTTCTAAATCTAAGGGCCTCGGTTCAGTCAGTAACTGTTCATGTTGTTTTTCTGTCGTGGTTAACGATTATAAATGGCTAAATGTCTCTGACCTGTATTGGTTAACCTTCTGTGTGTTCTTTTTAAAATTTCTCTGAAGCTCTATACAGAGGAATAGTCCTGTCTGGTTTTAAGCCAAAATTTATGGAGGATGATAATAAAAAAAACACTATTCATTAAATGTTCTAATCTCTCTGCAGATTGCTGAGGCCTTTGTCCTTCATGAAGATTGTATCCTTATCACTTTATCACCATACATGTTTTGGGGGTGGGGTTTCGCTTTCTGAGGAGCTGCATTTTAGTTTTTTTTTCCTGTGGGTCTTATACATGTATCTCCTATTTGCCTTCGTTACATTACATTCATTTTAACTGTTTAGAGGATTTAATGTCACTTAGAGTAGAAATGTTCCAAACAACAAGAGCGGAGGTGCATGGAAACAGACTTATTGAGAGCGTAAAGAGGAAATTGATAAGGTTTCTATGAGGAAATGTTAATTTCTTTGGCTTTAAGGTAACAGTAACAATACAATAGACTAATGGTAACCTCCTTGTTTAGATTGGGTCTCCATAGTTTCACTTCCTCTCTGGAGTTCTTGATTTACAGCATGTAACTGATTACTTATGTAACTGCTAACCAGGATAAGCAGCTGTGGAAATAAGAGAGACGAAAGAAGAATTTTCACTGAAAATGTGAAGTAAAATTGTCACAGTTTCAAAACAGAAGATGCATCAGTTTATTACTTCATTAATAAATAAAAGTGGGTTTGGGTGAAGCAAGTGATCAGTGGGGATGCATGGAAGGAAAAGAATACAGCCATGAAAGTGAGAATTGGAATTTTTAGCTGGAGGACAGAGGGAAGCTAGCTTAGCTATGTAGAGCATGTATTCAGGGTTCGTAGGGGAGAGAGAGAGAGAAAGAGAAAGCATTGAGCCATGTCAAAGAAGGATTGTGTTTAGTTGCTCATATCCATAAACATGAGAGACCAGATTTTGGTGAACATCCTCCCTCTTCTCCACCCCCCCCCCCCGTCATACTTCCTCCTCTCTTCTTCATTCTCATTTTGACCTCACATTTATTTCAATTTAGTTTCTTCCTCCATGTATCTCTGTGACTATGGGTTTTTTGTTACTAAAACCCCCCAAGGCTTTTACAGTTGATATAGTTTTCACATGTATATGAATGTGTTATTGTATGTTTGTGTTCCCTAACTTGTGGTGTTCAGACCAGCTGGCTTTGTGGTGCATCCAACTAGAGCAACTCTATCACCAGAGGGTTTTGGACAACCTGAATGCACTCCAGGAACAGTGGGGTAACAAGAACACACATGCTCCAGACACACACATTCACCCACAACAAAGACCCGTGTGATTGCCCTTGTTCTCAGAGTTGTACTTGAATATTGATTTGGACTCAGGACCTGACTGTGCAGAAGCGCCGCTATTAATCTGGAGGCAATACTGTACATGACATATTCTGTTTAAGTAAATGCTAATGAACCCACTACATATGAAAAGAACTTCTATTTATTCAACTGAACTACAGATTTGTGACTCGTTGGTCAAGATCTGCAGCATTTCATCTGTAGGAACAAATATACCTGCCCCAGACAGTGTAGAGAAGCTCAAGTATTTAGAGGATAATTCATAGTTTGTTTTGCCTTTTCATAGGATTTGTACAATTTTCTTTGATATAAACTAAACCAATGGACGTTTTTCGGTTTTCCTCACAATTTCAACCACATTTTTTACTTTACTTACGTCTGTCTTTTTCTGTGTGCCTTCCTCCATCAGAGACTCGATGTAGAAGAACCTCCTCCAACCTGGAAACCCAGCATCTTGATGCTCTGAGAGATATCTGCCAGACACACACTCGGTCAGTCTGTACTCTTTGTAGGTGACCTCTTATAAACGTTAAAATAAAAACCTTACTTACTTCTTGAAATGTAAAGTATATACACGTGTCCTTTACTGATTAACTGGAGTGATGCGTCCCTCACATAATGTGACTCCTCAGTAGAACAGTTGTACAGTTGCTTGAAGCACACCCATCACATCACATCAGATACGTGTGTGTGTGTGTGTGTGAGTGAGAGAGAGGGAGTGAGAGTGAGACTGATAGTACAGCCTGATGGTTTGAACATATGGCTGCTGCCACTGCACTTGCAGTCATTTGAGCCATTGCACTGCTAAGGTTTCACTTTGCTAAACTCTCTCTCACTCTCTCTGTGTCTCTAACACACACACACACACACACACACACACACACACACACACACACACGCGTAATAGCCAGGGAAATGTGTTGAGGCTAATATTAGAGTCGCGGAGTAGAGAAGGGTCACCCATCGTTCACGTCTTCATTTACTAAAACCAAGAGCCGACTTCAACCCTCACCATCTCACTTTGTCTTGTTTTCTCTCTCATTTTCATAGACCAAGGGCCACAGATGCTGTGGTAAGACACTCACCATTTTCTGTGTGTGCGAGAAAGAGAGTGTACATGCATATGAAATAAGGGAGAAGATGTGTGAATGTGTCTTGCATTTCAAAGGTCTCACTGGTGATGTTGTGTTGTCCTTTTACACGTTTTCAATCTTTAACTCTCGTTAACATATGTTTGCATGCACCATTGAACTAAGTTTTTAATGATGTGCAAAATAATAAAATTTGGTTGTGTATACAGTATAAAAGTGTTTTTAAAATTTATGTTTACAGTGTGCATCTCTGGGCTTTTTGAGGTCCACGTTTGCTGGAGGTGGTGCTCTTCCTTCACGTCCTTTAGGTGAGTGAGGGAACAAAGTGCGTGTATTTGTGTGAGTACAAAGAAAAGATAAGATAATCCTTTAGTTCAAAGACATTTCAGGTGTTACACCAGCAAAGGAACAGCACAAATAGAGCATCAGAACATACTGTATGATAAATATCCGTTAGGTAAGTGGTATGTCCAGTAAATACAAAGTATAGAGCTGTACTGCTATTAATAAGGAATAGGTTCCTCTAGTAGAGCTCCATCCTGGCAAACGATCCTGTCAGATCTCTCTGCTCACTCCTTATCCAGCTTGAGGCTACATTACCCACTACGACTGTAACACACCTAAAACTACTTTGCCTGTGTTGGGGAGCACCTGCTCACATACTGCCTTCAACTACTCAAACGTTATGTTCTGTGTGCGGCCTACTCTACAAATGTTTCCCTTTTACCAGCAGGCTGCTCAGACTGAAGAAGCAGTGATCTGTTGGCCTTTTGAGTGTGTTTGTGAGCAGCACTTTCTGCCTGTAGTTTGGAAACCACTGATGCATTAACACATTTTCTATAATTGACAAGTGATGTAATGGAACCCAAAAATCACCCTATGAACATTGGTTTTGAAGTAACGGTTCGATACATTTTCAGCAGAGAGACAAAACAAAGAAATTGCTCCCCCCCCCCCCCCTCCTGTTTTTATTTAACAATAGTTAACTGAATAGACATAAGTTCCCCAGGGGGCAACTGAGTTTTCACTTAAGTTGTACACAAGCAGGGATTAAACAACACATTTATTGGATTCACTTAATGGTGTGAGTGGTCACAACATGGAAGACAGGGTGGCGATATAAGACTGTAGACTTGAGGGAGCAACTTTACAAATGAAGAACGGTGGAAAGAGAACAAATCTTGTCACAGGGAAGATGTTTTACTCTAGCCTTTCTTATCCTCACCCTCTGCTCCCTCTCTCTCTCTGTACTCTCGCTCATGCTCTTTCTTTCGCTCTCTCTCTCCGGCTCTCCTATCTTTCTACCATGCACAATCTTTTAATTCCTTACATTCCCACAAACTCCACTTTGCTCATTCACTATGTTTTTGTTTTTCATTCAGGCCATCAGGTTGATGGTGGGAGAGCTGAGGACTTCTCCTGTTACCAGAGCAACCTTCCGGTCACACCCTCCATTAATCTGGCAGATAGGCTCAATTCCCCTGAGAAGTTTAAAAAGGAAAGGAAAGACCCTGACAACAAATTAAAAGGGAGGGCCCGTTCCCATGGAACCGAGCTGACCAAGAAAGAGGGCGTCGATAGAACAGGAGGAGTGGCGGATGAGGGGCTGGGATACACCATCTCAGTCAGAGGAAATGAACTACACTGCTCTACAGCTGGAGAAATGGATCAGTCCAAGCCCGCAGAGCAGCAGGGAGGAGATTTAGACCCATCAGAAGAAAAGGAGGTGGATAAGGAAGAAGGGTGGAACTGGGAGGAGGCAGCAAAGGCCCTGGAGATGGAGGTTGAGGCAGAAGATGAGGGAGAGAAACAGAGGAAAAGAGACTCACCTCCTCACCAGGACGTACTCCCAGTCGAGACTCTGGTCAGTGGGACAAATGTAGAGGTAGAACAGCTGCACCAGGAAGCCCCTGTTGAGAAGAGGCAACATGAGGAACTCCAGCTTCACCAAGAGACTGAGGTACTCATTGCATTAATTTACTTTCATATTTAAAAATAAAAAAAATCAAAACATCCATTTTCTATACCATTTATCTGTTAAGTGTTGCGGAAGCCTATCCCAGCTGACTTTGGGTGAGAGGTGGGGTTCACCCTAGATGGGTCACCAGTACGTCGCAGTGCAATCAGGGCCTCAGTATCTTGCTCAAGGACACTTCGACATGGTCACCGGTGCAAGTGAGGATCAAACCAGTGACCCTTCGGTTGCTAGACTGCCACTCTTCCTCTGAGCCATGCTGCCCCCAACACAGCAAAGCATTTGTTAAAAAATTATATGCAGTATTTTAAAGTCGCCTTCTGCAAGTTTCAACTTGTTTTGTCAGTTCCAGGACTTCTTTCTCAACTTTGACAAATGTCTTCAGATTCAGATTTGAATTAAAACCTATGCGGTCAGTTTGTTATATGTGCTTTATTAGAAGTAAATAAGACTATTCAATGGTATCTTGTGTTAAAGGCAGCCTCCTCATACTAGACTACACGTTTGTCAAGCAAAGCAGTCTTAGTTGTCCAAGTTTTGATTGATCGGTGGCCACTGGGGACAAAAAAAAACTCCACAGGCCACAACATCCACAGACTCTCTTTCAATCGTCTCAGCTCTGGGCTTACACAAACAGATTTGTGAATGAAGAAGAGGAGATTTTCCACTTGTGGATAGTGTTCTGACTGCGTGAAACATGTTCATGTATGAGCAGCATCACATGGACTATGATAATTGTGTCACAGTTGGCCACTTATCCATGTTCATGATATTGGAGTTGCACCAATCTATAAACTGTTGCTCTGCAACCAGATATGATTTTATCCATTAGATATAGGAATAGAAATAGAAAAACAGAAAATCATTACCTGGCAATCAATGCTGATGTTGCCGTAACACACACACACAAAAAAAATCAGTGACAAAAATTGTATGAGACACTTTGCACGAAAAGAAAATGTTGTACTGTATTGAAATGCTGTAACGAAGTATTAAGAATAAGTATGTATTGAAATTAGCTTCACTGAAATTAGCTTTACTAGGTGACTCACGTCAAATAAATGTAATTGTCAATATATGTTCGTTCTAAATTTGGACGTAATGCATCATCATCTGAGAACTTTTTTCCTCGATGCAGTTTTTCTGTCAAACAGTTTCACTGGGTGTTTGGGTTAACAGCAAATGCATGACTAGAATCACTTTTATGTAGCAGCAGTTGTGTAGAAGACAGGGGAGAGCGTCCATCACTGTATATGCAAGTTATAACTCCATTATCCCTGCAGGAGAGCTGCCTGCTCCAGGAGCAGCAGGGACTTGACGAGATGGAAAACAATGAGGAAGAGGAGGAGGAATATGACGAAGAGCATATTGACATCTTCAGAGAAGCTGCAACACTGGACAAATTAGCTAAACTCATCACTATAGAGGAGGTTTGTATTCTAACATGCTTCTCAGTAAGAACGCTGGTGTGTGGGGTTTGTTGTCCGTCTCCATCGACCCAGCTAGGCCCTCTATACCAGACAGAACACTGCTCTTGTTCAAGCCCGTAATTTCATTAGCCAGCCATCATTGTGATGGATTTGCTTTGTAGATATGGAGGAATATTTAACAATTGCTTCCTCAGCTGAGAGAAGCAGACTTAAAATATCACCCCGTCTGTCGGGCAGATCCTTTAACTCTGACTTATTATTTCAGTTTGGGTGGACACCATGTGGATTGAGACTTGTGGATGTTTTTTGGGTTAAGTCATCCTTACAAGGTTTTGAGCTTAAGTGGTGGTTCCTGGTTTATTTTCATATTTGAATCTTTGTAAAAGAGACCATCAAGACATACTTTCGGGAAACAGAGACATGCCAAGAACGCAGACCGAAAAAAATGTGTAATATAGTAACTTGACTCATGGTCGTATTCTATCAAATACAGATATACACAGCTGAGAAGATTGTGTTACTCTCAGGCCTCAGTGTCTGTATGAAAATGGACTGAGATTTCATGTTTGAAGATCAAAACAGCAAACAGGGACTGCTAGAGCAGTGGAGCAGCTCCCTCCAGACATGGATTTTCAAACCACTCCTCTGTTATGGAACACGATATGAAGTCACACGTTGGGGCAGCATTACGCCACCATAGCTGCAGTCATTTTAATGGCACTTCTGTTGAATCCTTGTGTGAAAGAAGCAGCTCGAGGTAGAAGGTAATTTTTTTCCCTCGTTAGTTCTCTGCTACAGACGCTCAATTCAGATGTCAGCCTGGATCTGCAGTCATTTGGCCAGAGTTATTTCACAGTTTGCCATTTATTTCAGATTGTATGATATGCATTGGGAATGTTTAATGAGCAGAACAGTTAAAAGAGTGGAGCCCCCTGGTACTTCACCATAGTAAAAATGTTAAGGTGTTTCAGAGTTCAGTACAACTGATGTGGGATGTACTGACACCTGGTGGGCATGACTGAAAATTACAATTCTAAATGGGAAGATCAGGAGTCGAAGCTGGGTTAGGTGCAAGTAGAAATGATATTTCATGCTATTACATGTGTATTGTCCTTCTCATCTCAGATGTCCCCTGCCTCTGGTCTCGTCTCTATATTGAAGAAGAGGAGTGTGTGTGAGGATGGCATGAGTGGGTCTGCAAGTTCAGAGCCTCAACCTTCCAAACCTGCTGCCAGAAGACGCGTTCGTTTCAAAGTCCCTGATGACAGCTATGAGTATGGTGTGTATATCAGTTCATGATGTGGCCCACAGATATCCCTCCATGTACCTGGAATCAGTAATTCTGGTTTCTTGGTATCAATCAGCTGTTGTGTAAATGTCCCTCTGTCTCTCTGTAGATGTTGGCAGTGGAGACTCCTGTTTGCTTCTCTTCCTGCTTTGTCTGGTTACCGTAGTGATCAGTGTGGGAGGCACTGCCCTTTACTGTGCTCTGGGTGACGTCCAATCCTCGGTCTGTCAGGACTTCTCCAGAAATGCAGACTTCTACATTGGGCAGATTCGACATGTGATAGCTCAGATCCAACGCTGGTTCACTGCAGGCTGATAGCAGCAGCATTATGGAGATGCTGGCTGACATGTTCCTGCTGCATCCTGGGACACAGTGGGGCCAGACAGGTGCCGTATTTGGAGGAAGAGGCCATTATGCTGCCTTATTTGCTATCAGATAAAGGTAGCATGCGTCAGCTTCAGCATTTCAAGGCTCTTTGAGTGTTTGAGTTCATGTGGCTAAGGATGCATTCACACCTGCACTACTTGATCAAGCACTCTGGTTTGTTTTCCCCCTTTGAGAAATCACACATGAACACAGTCACTTAACTCAGGTGTGGACCAACACAACCTCACCGAAACACTGTAGAAGAGATGATCTGAGTCCGATCTCAAGCTAACTGTTTACTTCCAGGTTTGAGCTAAATGGCCTGTAGTCAAGTGTGCTTTGTATTCTGGGTTTGCAGCAGAGCATGCAAACTGTAGCAGCTTGTGTAGCAGACAAAAAAATATGCAAAAAACAACCTAGTACAAAAATGTACCCCACAGGAGCTTCTCCTGTATTTACTTTCCACCCCAACTAATCTGACCAACAAGCAGACTGAATGTTCTCATGTAAATTATAGTTTGGCATATTGGTTCTTTTTGGTTTTCTCTACATGTAAAGAGTACAAACTTAGGGGCAAACACACCCTGTCTTGTTGACTCATCTGTCGACTGGGACGAGAGAAAAATGAACTGTTGGTGTGAAGATGCCATAAGTGTCACAGGTCAGATCTTGTGTCACTCAGAGGTTCCTTTATAGGATGAGTTTGAAAGGGAAAGCAGATCAGTGAGAGAACATGAGACATTTACTGTCAGACAGTGAAACTCCAGGTCCAAAAGTCTCTGGTTGCGAAATCAGCCGTGACTGGATAGAAACAACTGAGTCACGGAAGAGTAACAACAGAGTAATAACTGCTGAGACCCTGGACTTGTAAAAACTGTACAGTTTATTACCAGGAGAGCTGGGATGTGCTGTCTCCCTGCACACTGCACGCATGGACATTGGCCCCAAGGGCATTTTACAAAATATTGCAACCGCTGGTGTTGTTTTTATTGTTGACTTTTCTAAATCACGAATTTAAGATGAACAAACTGTTCTTTGATCTACTACTTGGAATGATATCATTATATTTTAATCATGTCTTAAAATTTGGATTGAATGTTTGGAGTTTCATGTCACTTTGTGTCATCTGCAGGGCATTCATGCTCTCACCTGTCATTTTACTGGGTACACTTGGATAATGAAGAAAATAATTTAGTGTAATCCTGCAGCCCTTCAATCAATCCTCTCTCCACGGGATTATTTTTTCTGTTTTGGTTGGATTGTGTTGTGTTTCGTGGAGAGCTCTGGTCCCAGTTATAACAAATTATACTGAGAGGCGTTCGCAGTATTTTTTCAGCCTGATTCATGTACATGGGGCTGACAAATATGAGGAGAACCTCTCAGTGTAACACAGTCCGGCACCAGAAATTCCATCCTGCAAAGAGACCACCACCACTTGTCAAACACATTCTATAAAAATTGATAATCCTCATGAAGGGAGGATTCCGATGGATTATACTACATTGTCGTTATCGAGGTGTACTTGATAAAATGACAAGTGTGTGTGTGTGTGTGTGTGTGTGTGTGTGTGTGTGTGTGTGTGTGTGTGTGTGTGTGTATTGTCAGAAAAGGATTGAAAGGGTTCACTGAATATGTGTCACACGGGGAAAATACACTGTTTGGTCCAAAGTGTGATCTTAGGACAGTTGACATCTCTGTTAGCGGAGCTCTGTTTGTACTGTACTTCTCTCCCCTGCACTCATTCAACATGAACCTCCTGGTCTGTGCTGTTTTGATGACCAATGATAGATTTGTATTTTTGTGACATGGCTGCCACCAAGTCTGAGCTGTCTGTTTATGCGTGTCGGTGAGCGGATGAAGCTCTGCTTTGTGAGGCATATGCAACATGTACAGGAACACAGCGCACCTCTGTATACATACACACACACACACACACACACACATACATACATACATACATACATACATACATACACACACACACACACATATATAAAATTAGCGTCACAAGAATGTTGAACGTGTTGCACATTAGAAGGGTACGACGTTTCTCTACGGATACTGCAATATTTTTTCAGGCATAGATCTGTTGGCCTCAGACTAAGCTGATTTAACCAGAAACAAAATAGATCCACATTCAGTAGGTGAGCATTTGTTGCACTGATTAGATACTTGAATACAACATCTGTACATATACAACATATGTAATATCAGTAAGAACCAGTGAATGAGAATAGTACACCTAATAATTATGTCTCAGTCGAGCCTCGACACTGATGGGAACATCAGTCCAACTCAGTCTGTGTTCTCTTAGAAAATCTGGGCATCATTCTCATTGTGAGAGCCAGTGTTTTAAATCATCTTTATTCTATTTTATTTATGCGTTTTGTTGTCTCAATATATTTTTTTGCAACTGCAGCAGCTTTCATCACTTTATAGAACGTCTCTGATCTGCTAGCTATTGCCTACATGCTCCAAGACCTTGGAGAACTTATTTCCTTGTGGGTTCTAATCTTTGTTCTGGAAACAAACTCTGTGTTGTCACAACAGTGCATTTACTCTTGATCTTATTCAGGTCATTTTACTGCTTAACTATGTCTTTGCTTATTCAGACATCCACTCACTTCATGAGTTCTTTTAACGTATCTCCGCATCTGGTGTCCTGCAAATCTTCTCTTCGTTTAATGTAGAAGTAGATGCCATAAAAGAGAAAAAAACAACAACAATGCATATCTCACTTGATGGTCAGAAAAAAAAACCATAAAGATGTCTCAAGAGAGAAGTTCTAGTCTCACCTATGCATTTTTACCAGTGTAAGATAGGAACAGTATTATCTGTCACTTGTTGATGCTTCACTCTCATTTAAGATTTCTCTCATTTTTATTTGCACTGGTCGTCTGGCTGGTTCAAACGGCTCAGAAATCCTCTTTATTTAAACTGATTTGACTTATTTATGATAGAAAGGATGCAGAGAATACGAGGAGATAAAAAATATTAGATGCATCTTTTATTTAGTGTTTGTCATCTTCGCTTCATTTTGCTGCATGTTGAATGGCTTCTCATCCGTTTCACTGCCGTTGTCCACGAGGAGGCAAAACAAACCATCAAATTCCTTATTTAACACCCAAAGTCTTATAGGTGTTGATTTGGTAAATTGTTTCGTTTCATGTTTGTTTAACTTTCAGACGAAAGATGTTTCATTTGTTCTAAACAAGCGGTGAATGTGAATCAATAATGGAATCTTTTTTTTGTATCGTATAATCATGCCGACAATAGGAATGCAATGTATTGATGACTTGTTTTACTTGGTTCCGACATTTTGTCATCAGGAGGTGAGATTTTTCTTTGTCCTTGTTGAAAACCACCTCCTTCTCTGTTCTGTCTCCTGTTGTTAAAGTCCTTGCAAAAAAACCCAAAACAAAACAAAAAGTCGTCTGTCTTCTTCAGTCATTGTTCTTGCTCCTGCAGTAGAGGTGAACAGATCGAGACGCCTACTCGAGCTGAGCCTCTCAACCTGTACCTGCGGACCTGGACGCCCTGCCAGTAGGAAAACCAATCGAAATAGTTTGTTCATCAGGAATTGCACTGCTGTGTAATACTGTGCTAAAGTTTAATAATGACCTATTTATATCTTACAAGATTTACATTTTAAGGGACTTTGTAGGCTACGTTTTACACCACATTTATCTGAAGTTACTTTGTGGAAAAAAAAAAAAGATTTACCAGCAGCTCTCTTTTACTTTGATACTCAGGTTAACTCAAATACTTTTCTACTGTAAATATAAGTAGAATTTTTAATGGAGACTTTAACCAGAGTAGTATTTCATTGGTGTATTTATACTTATGTTAGTAAAGGAACTGCGTACTTCTTCCACCACTGTAATTTTATCTTCTTTACAGTTCACACTGCCTGATCCGAAGTCTCTGGTTTGAGATAATGATGAATGATGACTCGGACAGATTTACAATTTAAGATAAGGTCTGAAAAAAAAAATGTATTTGTCAAAATCTATTTTACTAGCTACAAATATTGATGAATAATGAACACTTAATCAGACAGGGTGTCAAATCTGTTTTGGTTTAGCCATTTATTCCTACACATGACATCAGTGACAATTTACAAGAAATTCATTCAAACATTACTTAAAAACTCTGAGGTTGGACAGTGTTACTGAATACAAACTTTTCACACAAAAAAAAATACAAATTATTTATTTATAAAATATACAAATATTACTTATTAAAAAAAACTACTTTTGACAAAAAAAATGATCAATAATTCATCAGTCCTTTATCCTACACAATTTCTGCTGGCAGTTTTTGGAGCTGAAGAAGTCATCAGTACAGTTTGTTGTCTTGCAGGCTGCAGTGTGGTTGGGGTTCACACCTCGTCTTGATTCAGCAGCTGGTGGGAGTAGACCATGTCTTGGTAGTGGTATTGTTCTGCTAAAGCCATGATGGAGTCATGACACCTGAGTCGGCTCAGAACTTGGAGCACTTCAACCACCGCAGACCTAAACACAGGAACACAAGTCTGGATTAGACGGATGTTCTGTACCTACGGAGAACATAGAGACGACCCAGTCGGACTGTAATCTTCTGCTACAGCTGCCAACGTATGCCAGTGACATAGATGAGGCTGCTGGAATCATTCAGAGGAAAACTCAAGTATTTCCTCATTCATGGGGCACCATTACGCCCAGTGTTCGTACACATTTTTACCCATACATTTCATGATTTAGCAACACGTATTTAAATAAATAACCAATCGATTAATAAATTGATTCACCAAAATACGTTTTCCTCTGTCAGTCAATCTTAACAGAACAAAACACACTCGATTATGTAGGTTTTTGTGATTTAAATTTACACAACTTTTCCGGCTTTATTTATTTTTCAAACATTTAAAAGCCCGGAAATTCAAACTCCATGAGTTTCCCAGGTTTTCATGACTGTGAGCCCCCGGACCCCTCACAGAAACACACATATTGTTCCCATTACCTCGTGGTTGGATTTTCACCAGGCTGCTGCTTACAAATGGTGTGAACTTTCTGAACCAGGTGGTTAGTGAGAGACTGGAGCACAGGCACACGAGCAATCTCTTCTCCAAACCAACGGAGTGGAAGACAATCAGCAATCTGAGGAGAGAGAGAGAAAATAGAGCAGGGTAAGCATGCAAATGTAGGGAACACCAGCACCAAAATAGTTAGTGAGACCCTAAATTAAGACAAAAGAACACGGATGGCAAAAACATGTCAATCCAAATACCCTTCTGCATGCATGGAGATCATTATTGGGCAGTGTGTGACTGGACAGGGTGACCATCAGGTATCTGTTCAGCAGTTTGTCCAACATCAGTTCCTTCAGGACCGACTCAGGAAGCAGGAGATCCCATTTCCCCATGTTACCTAGTAGCTAACAGACCAAAAACAACCAAACAGCAGTTATTTTTTTTTAATATTCAGCTTTGTCCACATTGAAAGCTTGAGATACTCAAGTGTTTTAACAAAAAGTGTGAACTTTACTTTTATGGCGGTCCAGAACTGCTGGTCCCTAAAGCGACTCTGAGGAGACAGCCTGTCTTCTAGGAACCTTGAATAGACAACAACAAAAGATTGAAAAGACTGTAAAGGTTACTTTGACTGATTCCCATTCATGTATTAAATATAGGAGCCAAGAGAAGAAACTGACTTTTGGGGATAGAGGGGGATGAAGATCTCGTCATCAACACATCTCCTCAGTCGGCCAGCCACAACCTCAATGAGAGTCTGCATGGACGCAGATACACACAAGAACTAATGCACTTTGACTGAATTCCCTTAAATGATTTAACTAGTATCTCAATGTATCAGAGGCAACACAAGGAAGAAGATCAGTGTGGGGTTTTTTTTTTCTCCACATGAATATAGATCAAAGAAATGTCTATTAACGATCCTGCAGTGAAAATGATCCATATGAATCCTGCAGAGCAGCTGATCACATCACGTCAAACTGTGGATTCAGCTGAGAATCTCCAAAAAGAACCAAGCATGCAGCTGGGAGACAACAAGCCTGCAGTGCTGACAGAACCAGTGCAGCAGGTAAATGGTCTGCTCTGCCCTTCTGACACTGTTGACAGTCCTGGTGTATTTTAACTGTTACTTTAAACCAAAAAGCTTCGTTTTAAAACAATGTAGCATGATGTGGTTTCAACAGCCATAGAAGCAGGACATTTGCAATCGCAGCTGTACCTTGACTGGTTTGCTCTGGTCCCCTTCAAAGATGGAATAGTCCTCCCTCAGTCTGTGACAAACCTCAGCCAGATGGACTGACTCATGGAGGGACATGGGATCCCACACCAACTCCACAAAGGCTGATCGGAGAGACAAAGACATAGGTGGAGTGTGAGGGTGGGAAGGTTGGTGGATTCCAAGTTTGCCAAATAACTCGGAGGAACTCGACATTTGCTTGTTTCCTGTTGAGGAGAGTTCACTTGAGCAGGATGCAGAGAACCACTGGGGTGTCAGATGATGACTGTGAGCCTTTCCCATTTAGAAATCCTCACATGACCTGTATTCACGATCATGTTATTATTTTTAGCGCTGGCTGAAATTAAACTCTCTATTTTTATAATGAGTAAATTGAAATAAGAGACCTGGATTTTCAAAGGTACTCTTTTCTATTGAGCAGGTTAAAAAAAAAAAAAAAAAAAATCAGTTACTGAAATTAGATCTCGATGGTACTTGTTACTGTATAACTTCAAACAGCCTTTAACTGCTCTTTCACTTCAATCTGCATTTTAACATATTACACTGTATAATGTGGCTAATGTTTAGTTCATGGAAAAGAAAAATATGTGGACAAGTGGGTGTTACCAGTTATTTTGGGCAGGACAGTCCTTTCTATGACATTAGCTAGCATCTGTCTGTCTATGTAGTCCAACTCTTGGTGGCCGTGGCCGTGACAGAAGGTCTCCACTGCTGTGAACCACGGGAGGTTTTCAAAGTCAGAGCTCGCATCCTGAAACACACAAACCCACGGTAACACATCAAATATGACTGACCGCTTATTCCCACTATAATGGCGTGATGAGTCAGCTCGTGTGTGTGTGTGTGTCCATATGTTGAAGTACCCTGAGAGGGTTCCAGGTCAGGAGCTGATGCCTTATGATAGGGTTTAGCAACTTGGGCAGACACAGAGAGATATAGGCACTGTGGTAGGACTCGGAGTAGAATCTTCTCCATTCTTCAAAGCGAAACAAAATCTTTTTAACATCGCAGAACTCATCCTGAACGTCAGAAAATACAGCCTGGGACCTGAGCAGGATGTCAGCTAGAGGGACAGACAACACAGCACAGAGATCACGCATGAGTGTGTTTATATGTATGACTAATACCGGCATCTGGGACTGACGTGCAGCTAAGTAGCTATTGTGTTCTGGTATAGGCTAGTCAGTACATGTGGGATAATTCACTGTTAAAGTAGAAGTAGACAGTTTTGCCCAACGCTCATTCAAGGGAAGCCAGACATTCATTTTTCCTGCTTAGCACAAATTCATATCAGCTCAAACTGCCAACTGCCGGACACAGTCAACGTCACATCAGCAAGGGGCGTCATTCATCTTCCTGACCATTTTAATTACAATCTAACCAATACAGACCTTCCTCAAATTTCCATGACTTCTACAAAACTATCTGGACTTTCCAAAGCTTCTCCAGGCCTCCCATTTTTTTAATTTCATGGCATCTGCTGATTTTTTATGAAGATATAAACCCAGGAAGGTGATCACAAAACAGCAACTGGAAAAATGCAACAGCAGCAGATAACTAGGATCAGTCCCAATCTTTCAAACAATCACAGAACGCTCAGTCACATATTGTGATTCTATTCATTTCCACTGGAGGTTAATGACTTTTAATATCGTGTAAATTAAATCTATAATTACCAGGATGGTTAAAAACAAACAAACACAAGCTAATAAATCAATTAATACTAAAACATTTCAATATAAACTGGGAGGGTTGCATGTATCATATGAAACACCAGGGTCAACCAAACCTCCTAACTGAAGGTCAACGTTTCTATCGAGTCAAGAGAAAAAGTTTCTAAATCAATCCTAAGCTAGAACTCCTTGCTCGACTGCTGCTTGGCTTAGGCTGTTGTTGTGCTCACCTTTCTGCTTCTGCAGATCCTCTTGCTCCTCCACTGAGGGCCGTGTGTCTTCAGGTATGTCAAAATCATCCTCAGCTTTAACACCGGTGTTTGTCTCACTGCAACACACGGGTAAAGTGTCAGTGCAAGAGTACATATATTCCAGAGAGCCTTCAAATCCTTGTTTAGTAATAAACTAATGATCTGTCTGGCTTGGTACTGAACAGAGGACTTGCTGTGGGTGCCACTGAGCTCAGGTGGTGTCTCTGTGATGACGATGCTTCTATCTGCATCTGCTGATTTGTTCGTCTTCCAGCAGCATTACACAAATAAAGCACCAGGGAGAGCTTCTTAAAAAAAGGCAGGATGTGTGAGTATTTTAAACTGATGAGTAAAAAAAAAAAAGGTTGTTTTTTTTTGTGTGTGC
Source organism: Aulostomus chinensis (assembly GCF_037954235.1). Lineage (NCBI taxonomy): Eukaryota > Metazoa > Chordata > Actinopteri > Syngnathiformes > Aulostomidae > Aulostomus > Aulostomus chinensis. The sequence continues at coordinate 24,198,385 of NC_141321.1, forward strand.
ACAGAATTTATATGTATTTAATATAATGTATGAAAATAAGTAAGAAAGCAATATATATCCCATTTTGATATTTTTATTTCAGACTCACCCTTCAGTTTCAGATGAGCTTCCTCTCTGACCATCTGTACCAGCTACAAATGAGACAAGAGACAGTAAATAGGATTGTCCCTTCTGGGAAACTGTTTCATATTCAACTGCTCAGAAGCCTTCATATTCACTCATGCATCCTTCCGTGACTTGAAATTACCACATCGGTGATTGTCAGTTGCCTAAAATAACAACAAAATGGACACAAATCAAAGTGAAGCATCTGGACTTCTTTTATCTTTCATTTAAAATGCTGAGAATATTTAAAAGTCTTTCGATGACCACTACTTTCACTTTTTTGGTTGAAACTTGAGGCTTATGGTTGTACACTGGCTCAACATGGAGCCAATGCAAGTCCCCCAGGCCGCTGTGAGCATTTATACTGGGGAGCTGGGGTGACTGTAGCACTCAGCAGTTTCCTTGTGTAATTCAAAACAACAGCAGCTAAAATCGGTAGGATCATTCTGGAGTTGCAGCTAAAAAATGCTGATCAAATGTTATAGTCATTGAAATAACTGCAAGATAAGTCCAGTCGCAGTGGTTGCAGCTGTATTTCTCTGGGACACTACAATATCCATTCAACATCGAACTTGAATTCCTAACTATGTTTAAACACACAGGAAATGTGTCCAGCCTGATCACAAGCGCGCACACAGACACACAACAGTCACTCACAGCTGTGCTGCTGCAGGTCATCAGCGTGCTCCATGATCTTCTGTTGTCTCTCAGCCAACAGCGCCTCCATCTGGCCTGACAGCAGAGTGTGAAGCTCCAGTTCCAACGAGTTGATCTCGACAACCTGCGGTCAACAAACACGTCATTTCTTGACAAATTTGCTTCTAGTACAAAAGGAGAGACCAACAGAGCTGTTCATTTCTTACCTTCTCCCGCAGACACTCCACCAAGTTGTGGGTATAGAGGGTCATGGACCTGTAAAACTTCAGCTGGCTCTCTGGAGAATTTTCCTCCAGAGTTTCTGCAGAGGTTTTTGCACTCTCAACATCAAACTCCATTTTACTGAGCTCAGCCTGCCGTGCTCTATAGACCTCCTTCAGAGAGTCCAGTCTAGACAGAAGGACAAACACGTGCGGATTTGAAAGTTTGAAATGATACATTTAATGGTGTAGTAATTGATTAGGGAATGGTTTGTTGTGATATTGAGACATGACATCAACATGTCAGAATCAGAAATCCTTTATTAATCCCTTGCGGGAACTTGTTGGACTGCAGTGCTCCATTTCACAGTGAGGATAAATAAGGCGGACGTAACCTATCAAAGGTATATACAGTATGTATGAGCTAAATAGAAATGAAACACAATCTTAAAAATAGTAATACAAACAATATTCAATAAAGAAAAAAATAGAAAATCAAGAAGATAAGGAGGTATGTTTTTGTACATATTTACATTTTTACACTAGTGAATAAGATATTAGTTTTTATTGCACGATTTTTACAGAAAAAAACAACTCCATAAGATGGGCTGCATCTTAGAGGGAGGAGTTCATCATTCATATATCAAATCAATGACCTGGTGTAAAATTAGGATAAGCACACCTACTTTCCAGAGATTCTCCTCTTGACCATTGAGACAGTGATAGAAGGAAGCGTCTCAGGGATCTTCTTGATCTCTTTGGATTTCTTCTTCTTTTGGCTACGCTGTCTCTCGTGTTTGCTGTTGGTGCTGGTGGTGCTGCTGGACTCACTGCCAGACGGGCTCTGAGGGCAAGAAGATGATGGAGGGGGTTAAAGGATGTCGGAGGACGAAAATTAGATGCTAGTACACCACAGTTCCGTAAGAGAGATGCATTACTGGATGGGTCAAGAAAGGAAAACTAGAGCAAGTTGGTCATCAAAAAAGATAGCAAGACTTTCATACCTGTTCTCCTGGTTGTCTCTTGAATCCCTTTCCAATTTGTGTCTCCTCCCAAAGTTCCTGCTCCTCATCTTCAGTCCCTGACAAACTATTGCTGTCACTTCCTCCTGATACACAAACAAATGAGTTCTAGTTATGTTCCCACCGTGTGGTGCAAAACATAGAACAGCACTTGATACAGTCGTTCTGTAATATAAATAACAGGCCATTTTAGTTGAATTCTGTACTAGTCCATTGCTCCAAGAAAAACAGGTCAACAAACTCCATGTTTATCTGAATAACACCAGTGGACCATTATCAGGAAACACGCTGCATACTGACTTTACAATGGCGTTTCCCTCGTATGCACACATTCTTTTCCCCCTCCCCAAACATTTCTCTCAAGCACTCTCTGTCCCCTCTCTCCTCACCTTCTACTTCAGTCACACTTCCTGTACTTGCATCTCAACCCCCCCCCCCCCCCCACACACACACACACACACCCCATCTCCCCTTCCTCTCATACCAAGTCTCTCAGCAATCCTCTCCTTGATGCTTTTCAATCGAGGGGCAAACTCAATTCTTCTTTCGTGGTTGTCGAGCTCGTCATCATCATCATCATCAACTGGGTCTTCGTCCCCCCGAGTGTAGTGATCTGGCGTGCTCCCAGCAGAGCTCTGACCGTCTTTGCCCAGCGGGATGTACTCTTTCTGGGCTCGAGTGTTGCGTCGCTGCCTCCTGGCTGCCTCAATCGCCTTAGCATTCGGGATGATTACTGAATAGAAGAACATAAATGACAAACAAATAGACTGTCAATGAAAATGACAATGCTAATATCTATACAAAATAATAATAATGATAATAAAAACTCCATAGAATGTTCACATCAGACCACTGTACTTCCCAGGGGCAGTAATAGTATATATTAGCATATTCAAATATCTATTGCAGCACAAACACAATGTAAAGTAGCTGAGATGAAGCATTGTTAAGGAGCTTCATTGCTCTCCAGCAATCTGCCCCTGCATTTCAGCCAGGAAAAACACAGCATGTGGAGGCGGGGCCTAACTTTCTTACTGTGTCTCACCCATCATATCACATACTTGGCTTATTAAGAGAGGATTTAGAGCTATAGCTTGATGTAGGGGATGCGGCAGCATCTTCGTCTTCATCATCGTCGTCGTCGTCAATATTATCACTGAGGGGAAGACTCTGGGGTGATGAAGCCTGGCTGCCATAATCCTGCCCCGGAGAATCAGATGGTGGGACACCTGCACCTGCTGGTTCTGGAAAGGAGTACAGCCAGGGATAAGACAAGTCAATATGAGCATTATCCACAGAAAATGTAACCACTGACAATGCAATAAATCACACTGTAACCACTGATAACGCAATAAATTAAACGGATCAATTAAAGAAACTGAGTGATTGTACCTCAACCCAAGTTTAATCATTTTACCAAATTTCATAAAAATCCATCAACATTTCTAGGGTATCCTCCTAACAATCACACAAACCAGCGCTGGTGATCACATCCCTCCTTGGCAGAGGTAATAAAGAGAATATGTGATGTGATGTGATGCTCACTAAATGACTCAAAACCAACTGTAGTGTCATAATGTCCACGTGTCTATGTGCACCCACCAGTGCTTTGGGTGGTCCTGGCAGGTGGAGCCTCCTTCCGCCGAGCTTGAAACAGCACAGCTTTCTCAGATGACTTCTTCAACTTAAACTCTGGCTCCAAGGCTGAATCGGTAAAAAAAAAAGTCAAAACAGTCAGAGTTGGGAGATAAAATTCAGCCCTATCTAGTTCATATATGGTTCAAAGAATTTCCCAGCATTGGGTTAAACTATGTTGAACATGATCTCATAAAAAAGTAATCGACATTTAATCACACATTGGATTTAGAGATTCAGAACTGACTACTTGTGTGACGCCGAACCACTGAATGTTTTAAGAGACTGAAATCCCAGGAGGAGGAGTAGCAGTGGAGAGGAACTGGGTCTGATAAGTGTGGTCTGGATGACTAGGATTCCCTCACCTGGACAGGAGAGAGCCCTTCTAGCTGGGTCATGACATTAGCCAGAGAAGGACAGCCAGGATGGTGGTGTAATTCAAATTTGAACAATAATATTTGGGGTTCCTGAAATCAGTTGACGTCATGAAGTGACCAAGGGACTTCTGTGACCCCTGAAGGCTCTGGCTCGGCAGCTGACAACCTATGAATTGTCCCTCATACTCGACACAGATTTTTTAATTTATTTCAAAAAGAAAACAAAAAGTTTATATGAAACAGACTTAAACACAAATAAATTGTGGTTGGCAAATGTTTCTAGGCTAGCCACTTTATCACCAGCTGTCGTCACGTTAACGTTTAAGGCTGCCTTAAAGGTCTGAGGTTAACGTGTCGATGTTGATTTTAAACAGCCACGTTTTAAGTCGTCTACCTTCTTTGTCGTCAGAGAAACTGAGGACTGTGCTTGTTTTCTTCTTAATGCCTTCCTTGTCTTTCCCCGTCTCTTCTGTATCTGCTGTTGCTTCAAACTTCTCGCCGTCCTCTCCTTCACGACCATCCGGCTCTAATGGAGTAACTTCCCGCTTTGAGGTGCAAGTGATCCCGCGGCCGTGGGCCACTTTGGACGGCTTATTTACCACAACTCCTGCCTTCTCATCCTTCTCTCCATCTCTGTTGTCCTTTTGTTTGTCCTCCTCGTCACTGGACTCTTCTTTTCTCTGTCGAAAGTTCCTGCGGGGCTTTTTGTTGAACATTTCTACGCACAGAAAAACACCGAGGTATGACTTGTCGTAAAGTGTTTACCAGCGTCGCAAAATAGAGCGTAAATCGACCTTTTTCTTATTCTTCTTCCCTGATCTTAATACCGGATTGAACCGACGTAGACGGGAGCATACCGCCACCTTTTGTGTCGGACAGAAACATCAGGTTCAGATTTTATGGCACAAAACAACAAACAAAGGTATAAAACACCTATTCTTCTGTATCTCATGATCGAAATCTGTAGCTTTATGAAACATTTTAACCTTGTAACGTTCCTTAATTTTCCACTCCGTAAAATAGATTGCAGTGCATGGTGGGTTATGTAGTGTGTATGCATAACTGAAATTACAGAAATGTAGCAACTTATCTACTTATAAAAATGTTGTATGGAATGAAACATTGGCAGTAAACTGCAACGTCAGTCCCGTTTCAGCTAGTTTGTTAGCGTGATAGCATGTTAGTTTGTAAACCAGGTCGTCCTCATCAACACCTCTTATCAAATAATCTCCATACTAACCACAATTAAAGGAAAAGTCTTATAAAGTATGGCTGCTAATAAATTAAACTTATAAATGGGAAAATTATTATTCTGATTTCATATCAATGTATGATCGAACCAAAGTTAATATGAGGCTGTTTGTACATTTTAAAAAGACTGTAGCTTCGGCTGCTCTCCTTCTAGAGTCCTCCCATTAATTGTTCTCCTTCTCCATCTGTTCCACTTGTATTCCTCCCCGGCCGTCTCTCTCCTCCCACTCAGGCCGGCCAGAAGCTAACAGCGCCGCTCGGCCGCTGATCACTCGTTGTCAGCCATGTTGTTGGTGTGACACACCGAGCTGTCAGCAACAGGTTCTTCAAGTAGCTCCGCCGCTAAACTTCAACATATCTGGAGCAGTTTCTGGTCTCGTCTGACACTAAACCTCTTCAGTTTGTTTGGAGAACCATCCAGAAGAGGTGGATGACAACTTCGGCCCCCTCTGCAGCTCGGAAGTTGGGCTTTTTATGTTTTTTTTTGGGCCGCGGTGAGAGAGGTACGCAACAAAACTGCTTATCTAAGCACGAGTGTAAAGTTTGATATGGTTGTAGTTGTTAGTAAAACAGATCCAATCAGATTAAAGAAGTGATTTCATGTGTTTAAATACGTTTAATTCAAAATTACGCGACAACATCAACAAAGGCGGTCATGCAGGAGTCTTCAAAAACTATCAGGGATGGAAGTTAAGTCAGTTATGATTCCAGAAAACTGGGGCTGCTGGATGTTATGAAAAGTGTTGAGCCAGTATAGGTGGGAGGTTTGGGGAAGCAGATTTGCTGGAAAAGTCTCCTAAATTCCTCTCGATTCAAACTAGTCGAGCAGGTTGCAGGCATGTCTCTGGCAGGCAGGTGACAAGTGATCAGGGAATGTTACTCCGGCAGCTTGTCTTTCAAACACTCACCAGAGACACAAATGAGCTTTTCTCTTCTTTTGAACATCTGAGGTCCTCATTCTAGCACCGCTGCTCTTACATTCATTTTGACATATCCATCCAGGCTCTGTCGTTGTCCCGTAGTGGGACCTTTTGATCTGGCTGATATCCAGTAGGAACAGTCAGATCCTTGTGAGAATAAGCGTCACTGGAGGTTAAAACGAACCCAGAACAGTTCTGTGGGGTGAATTTCATAGTTACTGACAATTTATTCTGCACCTGAGATCAGATGAGTTGAATTAAATGACAAGGGATGCTGGGGAACATCCCACCATCCTTGCATATCCTTAAAAATCCTCCCAATGCTGATCATTTTTCATATCATTACTGTACAGCTTTAGGTATATTTGCACTTTATTAACATTATTTTTAGAAGTATCTGTACGTGTTTGTCCTGGCTTTAGTTAACGGATGATGCTCTTTTTTTTTTTTGGTCACTTTTTTTGGATCAAAGTTTATGTTCTTGCATGGCTCTCCAGAAGAAGAGACTACCGTGAAATATCACGATGCAGTTCTCAGTCGCTATCGTTCATCCCAAATGTTGATTCCTATGCAAATTTCAGGGCAAAGCAGTTGTTACTTGATAAGACAGTAGAAGCTCAGTGCCTCCATCTTTCAGTATTCTGGCTATCAGGAAATAATATGTGAGCATTTGTACTGAAAACAATGAAGTATGAGAAATGACAAGACTGATTTTTTTTTTTTTTTTTTTTTTTAAGCAGAGTGTGAAGTGGAGAAATTCAGTGTGAGGAGGCTGATGTAATGTGCTGAAAAGCCCCTGTAGGGGATGGTGCGTGTACTACAGTACATCATGTAGTAAAGCCTCAGTAGCGCACATGCTCTTGTATTCTGGTTTGTCCAGACGTAATCATCCTCTCCTCACAAATTCTTCCTTTCTTATCGTAGCTGCAGCTCCAGTAGTTGTCAACAAATGTTTTGTTTTGGGAACTGAAGCTACAAGGAGGTTCTCATGTGCTGCGTCAAACCCAGCAGGTTGGCAGGATAATATTTCAGACTGTGTGCCTGATTCAGAAAAAAATTTCAGTAAATTTAAACTGTTGTCGTCATTAATAATTTGCTCAACTTGTGTTATATTAATAGAGGAGAAAAGTTTATTTTGACTTAGGTATGCTATTACTTGCCATCCACAACCACAAATTATGCTAAGCTAACTAGCATCCTGTCAGTTTCTGTGGGTCTCAGGTCCCTACTGCATGCACAGGTGAGAGCAGGGTATGATCTTCCTTTCTGGCCGTGGGGAGGATGGACAATAAACATATTTCCAAAATGTTAATGTGCTTGTTTAAAGACATTTGCATGCTTTACCACTGGTACATTTGAAGACATGCACATAACTTAGCACGCTGACTGAGAGCTTGACTCTTGCTACGACGTTGCAACAATGTAACCTTAACAGACTTGTTGGTTTTGGGTGGGAATCGCCAGAGGCCCTGTGATACAATGCTATCTTGATATTCATGTCACATTATGATTTGCAATTACAAGTTAAGCATCGCAGTAATGAATATAGTGTAATATACCGAGTACTGCCAAAAATACATTTTTTTTCTTTCTTTTTTTAAACTCTTATTCAAGTGAAAATGATATCCCTGGAATCAAACATGGCACAACTTCTTATTACAGCAGCTTCATACCAGTACTGGTGGTTGTCACAAACAGACGGACCAATCAGCACAGTCCCAAACCTGTTAATTAAGACCCTACGCCAGTGAGAGTTGTAGGTCATCATGTTCGTACATTATCATGTACATGCATCCGTCTGTCTGTCTAAACATATGTATGTCCTGTTTGCGATCATCTCTTGAACCCCTGGGGGGAATTTCCTACAAACACGGTCATGCAAAATATTGCAGTTCCACGTGGTATCGATTTTTCTCCCTCCACCCCTACTTTTAACCTAGCTGTAGTGTTTACTAGTCTTCTCAAGGCGAGACCCTCAGAGCCTGCCAGCACACATCTGACCAAAGATAATGTTGTTGAAACAGATCCAGTATAAACCCAGTACAGCATTAAAGAACCAGATTGAAATCTATTTAATATTATAAAAACATTTTATCAGTGTGTCCTCCAGCCCAGTCGTATCCTGATCTGTGGACAGATTAGGGCAGGGCAAATTCAGCTTCAGCAGGGAGAGGCATGCCTTGCCTCTTAAGAAAACATCATGACAGTGCAAGCAGTGTTAATCAAAGCCAATCTGAAACACTTGCAATGCTTTCTGAATGAGTGGAACAGTTACTTTTGATGGTGGAGGTGGATTTGCTGTGCTAGGATATCAGTAGGGAAGCCAGCTGCACAGATTCACAGACCGTTTCTGAAACAGCCTGAATGGCTAAAAAGATGAAGAGTAGCTCTATGGCATTTATGCGTGCAGCCATCAGGTCCTGTGTACTCAGGGACAACTAAATAGAAGAGGCTCATCTTTGATGTTTAAGTCAAAAGTCCTTTAGCTCGAATGATCCTGAGTCAGAAATGAACTAATTGAGGAAAAGGGGAAACGGAGAGAAACAAAGAAGGAAAGCGAAAGTCATGGGCTGGAAATAATGTGGATGGAGTTGATGTCATTGGGGTGAGGTCAGTGAGCGAGGCGCTAGAAAGTCCGTTGTTTCCTAGAACAACAGTAGCTGGCCAAGCAGGGCTTGTTTCGGAACGAAGACAGCTCAGGGTCAGACCACCGGTGAGGCCGGTAGATCTGAGACACAGAGACAGACAATCTGAAAGACAGTCAGGGAATGAGGAAGTAGATGGTTTGAGAGAGGAGGAAAGCTTCATTTTAATGTATTGTTGGTTCTTTTTCCCAGATGCAGTTGTTTTGTTTTTTACAAGGTGCGTTAATGAAGAGTGGACGTGCAGCGATGCAATGAGAGAAGGACACAGAGATATTCAGTACAGGGTTCATAGCAGCTAACAATGTCAACGACAGCCAGCCTATTTATCCAACAGTGTTCAATGTTGTGTGTATACTGACTGAGAGTTTCAACGTGACCTTTCAACAGTGGCTGAAGCCCAAACGAAGCACTGGAGGTCTGGCCAACAAAGCCACGAATAAAAAGGCGGACCACCCTCTGAGGAAATGTAGCGTGCCGCTTCACTTGAGCCTTAGGATTGTCGTGGATGATCTTCATCCTCAGAAGAATGTTGTTAATATTCAGTCAAAAGAAAATATGCAGGTTGATAACCTTCAATATGTTTAAATGCATTTAAAGGCAACTGTGGATCCCAGTTAACAGAAACTGGGATAATAGTAAGCCTGGCAAAAAAATATTGAAGATATTGTGAAAAAGTTGCACAGAACCGTTCCTCGCCAACTGGTCAGTGGTCTGCTACCACTTGCACCTGTCTACTTGGATAGTAAAACTATGTTGGGGTTTGCTGTAAAGTAACTCCAAAAGAATGTTTCAAACTTTTGCAGTTGTCACTTGTGTCAGTTGGTTTGCATTTTATCTGCGAGCAGGATTACACAAAAATTACCGGGCTTATTTTCACCGAACATGACCAGCGCACCAAAATGGTTTTACACAACCTTCAGTCTGCATGAGCTAGAGCGAAATCACATTTTTCCTTAGGACACAATACTATGTTGATTTTTTTTTTTTTTTTGAACACTGATAAAATATTTCCTGGATCATAAAGTCTGCGACTATAATCTCTAAATTGTGGGGCCTGTGATTGATATGACACTGTTTAAGCCAATTATTTTCAGCTCCCAAAAAGATGAACTAAAATTTGGTTGTACAGTTCCTGACCTCTGAAAAACAATGAAATCATGGGCAAAAAGTGAAATAAGAAAATGTATGTGTTTTGTTTTTTTTATATAAAAGAATGTAAGTTTGTTGACTGGAGAGCTATACAAACAGTACGTACCACCAACCAAATTACTGACAGGCAATATGGATGTAGAACTATATTTTATAGTAGGAAAATATAGTGCTTTTTTTTTACTTGCCCTGTCCTAGAATAACCAAATTCTTCTTGCACAGGGACATAAATAGAGCTGTGAGGAATTCAAGGTCTTGCTCATGAGTACATCATCAGGGTGTTACAGTGGCTTGAATATACACATGAAGAGCTTCCAGTTGCCAGTATCAACACGTCTGTTTCCATGCAATACAGCATGTTCTTTTGTGCGGAACATGCATGTGTCCGATTACGCATGTGCCTCCCTCTCCTGACTGTGTCATGATTAAATCAGTTCTTTCTAAGAAAATAATTTAATTTCCAGAAAACTGAAAGTCTGCAACAAACATGCTGCCACATGTAGTGTAGGAGGGTGACTGAAACACCATCCAAACAGTGCTTTGGTTAGCTTGTTAGCGCTGGAATTCTGTTATGGAACAATGCAAACTCAATCAATAGTTTTCTGGGTTTGTGGGTCCATGTGATCCAACCCTCATTCTGCTGCAGCTTACATATTGCAGTACAAATACTGAGCCTGCTGTATTCATTTAGTAGCTAAATGCTTCCTATTAGAGACGGTGTGTGTGTGTGTGTGTGTGTGTGTGTATACAGAGTATGTGGAGGGCATTTCAGACAGGATTTGTTTGAAGTTTGCAAAGCAGGCTAGACACTGACCACTGACTTTTGTCACTTCCAGCTAACAAGTCATTGGTTGAGTCAGTGGCTCGGTCAGTGTCAGGCTTCCCTCTCACCCTGGCAACAGCAAACCTCAAAGCTGTCAGCATATCAGTCCACTGCTGTATCTCACTTATTCAAATTAATTCCATTAGTGAATCAGATTTGAGCCTGATGACTGTTTGGCTAACCTTTCCTTTGATGTGTTGCCTCATGATGTTTGTTAACTTGTATGATGAATGTGCAGCTATACTAACACTGTGCTATTAGTGGAACACCCAGCCCAGCCGTTACTGCAGGGGGGCTCTAAGTGAAGCCCACGGCCAAAACATGTATGACAGAATGTATCCATCAGTCAGCCAAAACATGAAAAGCATTAACACTTTTTTTCATAGTGTGCCTTTTGTCTGTATACCTCTGTCTCTGTCTCTCTAGTTCTCAAACTCATCCTGATCAATTTATGAAAAAATAATTGAGGTCTCCTGCACTTAATTTGGTCCAATAAAAACATTTACTAAAATGTTGTATGTCTGTAAAAATGTCTGTATGTGTACTGTGTGTATTTGGAAGTTTTAAATATCAGTATTTGCCTGTGACATCCCCTTAAAATGCTACACTGGCCGGGTAATAAGGTGAGTGCAACACAAACCACTGTCTGGTCAAACCTTGCTACTACTATCCTCGCTACTTTGTTACATAATCGATCCATCCATGTGCTAAACTGTTCAACTTGACTCGGGCGTCTGCATTTTGCTGGGGATGCATGTATTGTTGATTTACCTTTTAGTTAAAAGCGAGTGCATTTACACCAATAGTTAATAAAGACCAAGAGGAAGAATGAGGCAGGACTTGACCCAGGAGGAGTAAATGAGATGGGGGGGGGGGGGGGGGACGACAGATGGCAGCCAGTAGATTAGCTGCTGCTTGCTTTTCTCTGTCCTTGAGAGCATTGATCTGAACGCATTCACTGCAACCACATGCTTTCACTCTTGCTCTGTTTACGAAGCTCTCTTCTATTTCTGTAACTTGCTCCTTCACAATGCTGTTACCTTCAAGTCATCTCACAGTTAACTTTCTAAAAATCAGTGCAATTGTTCTACAGCCCCTTTCTCTTTGACGCAAAGTCATGTTTCCTGGGACACCAAATCTGTGTTCTTGCCAAAGCCCATGATCACTTCCTGATGGTGGATGAGGAAATGCGTTTTGTGTCGGGTTCCTGGTCAGGAAGTGTTGAGCCGAAACTTTGGAATTTCTCTCCTCCTCTTCCTCCTCTGACTTCATCATGTGAGTCTCACTGGGTGATGGTAGAGAGATAATCAGACAGGAGGCAGGTGTTCAGTGTGAACGTGGTCTTCTATTTGCGGGTGTTTCCGGCGTGTTTGCCCCCCAAAATGCTTTAGATTTGACGGTAAGAAGAAACTCAATGTCACACATGTATTTATATCCGCTGTTGGCATGTCTTTCTGTTTTCCTCTCTCATACTGCGACCCTCTGAAACACACTGTTCATCCCGCGGCAAGAAAGTGTTTTTAAATCCAAATAAGCCTGTTTTGTGGTGGCTGTGTTTCAGCTGGCGGAACAGAGCTGTGGGACAGATGAGACCTCAAAATATGCTTGTTAACCCAGCTTGATACAAGTTACTGGGCTTTTGACAACTAGGGATCTCCTTTAAGGTACATTTAACATGCAGACTTGCAGTCAAGTACCAAATATGAGCCTAACCTGTCCATAGTTACACAAAATGTCTGGTTTTGACATCATCGACAAAAATTAAGAAAACACCAATCGTTCAGGGAAAAAAAATGATTGTGTATCCTCCCCAGAGCCAGGCATATACATAGATACGCTGCTCTGTGCTTGCAGTAGGGAGGGGACACCCCCCCAAAATGGCTAAATGCTAGTTAGCGTAAGGCAATGAATGGTATGAACGGCAGGTTAGCATATCTGTGTCTTGACAACTCACTTCCAAAATCATAGTTCCTCCTCTGCATATCCTGGTTTAAATAAATGCTTTGGGTTCTGATCATTAACAGAGTCTGAAAGTACAGTGTTTCATAAATGTTTATGATTTCAAGATGAATGTTACGTATACTGTAACTCTCGTTCTATTAAGGCAGACAAAGACTGATTTCAGGAAGGAACACAAGGAATGGTAGTGGTTTCCTAAGTGTTCCCAACCCCTACCATTCCTTGTGCTAAGCTAACTATAGCAGTCAGCCTTTATGTGGGTCTCCGCTTCCTTTAACACACACACATCCTTACACAAGAGAAGGCTAACTATCTTCTCATCTGGCTTTGGGGAGAATGACGAAGAAGTGCATTTCCCAGAAAGTTGATGTGCTCTTTTAAGTCAGAAATCGTCTCTGTCTAACACACTACGGCTGCTTAATCATGGCAGAAGTCTTAGTCATGTTTATTTTGGTCTTACTCCTCGACTCTGGAAACATCATAGATACTTTCTGTTGTTGTTCCTCATCAGACTTTTTGAAACCAAAGGTTTTCAAGACAGCTGAATTGCTTTTATCTGTCTTTTTTTGTCAAAGGCTGTGTTTCCATCATCTTGGCTTGATTTGAGCCATACATACCACATCCTGGCAGAGTGAGCTTGGGCCAAAAGAACATGAATGGATGACGCATTTGTAACGTTAGACAAAATGAGAGAAACATTATAAAACGGTATGCGGCACAGTAAATCTCAGAGAAATCTCATTCCGCGACGGGAATAAATTGATTACAGTTGAACAGAAAATGGAAAAACTTGAGACACTTCCCAGTTCCCACAATCGCACCTGAAACTTCAACCTGTGTCCTTTCAGACAATTTTGGCATAAATCCTCCTGCATAAAATACATTTAAGCAGTAACAGTAACTTTTTCTGTACTTGGCACGTACATGACTTAACATGAAAGGGTTCAAAGCACAAACTTGCAGAAAGTTTGCAATCCCAAAATTGTCCTATGTATGAATTTGAACACCTGACATAGAACAAAATGTTGGCTTTATTTGAGGCGGCCCATAGATGTTAGGGATTGGGGATGTGGGAGTAGCGAAGCCACAACAGATGGCCACTTCTCCACAGTGCAATATTTAAAATGCTATTTTCACAACAGCCATTTTTACAACACACAAGGCACTGTACTTTTCTCTAACTGGGTTTTTCAGAGTTGGTTGTCTACTTGTGAAACTTGGGCAGCTGCACTAGGAGCTGATGCATGCCTGCTCAGATTGAACACTCACAGGTCTGTTGTCTGGTCACTGATGTGGCCTTTGTTAGCTAAACTGAGGCTTGTATTGATCAGGACAGTGAGTATAAATGTCTTCTTAGAGTGTTAATCACTCTAGCTTGTCTAGTGTGCATTTTACTGGTCTCTGGCTACTACAGAGTCGGCGTGACTGGAGCTGGAGCGCGTCCCAGTGTGTTTAAAAGGTTTGGGATGTGGCCGAGCGCTCCTGGCCAAAGAGAACAGGAGAAGCCCTGTTAGACTCTGCTGACTGACCAAAATCTCTCTCGGTGTTCCTCCCTCTCTCCCTTTTTCTCGCCCTCTGCTCAGTGACAGCGCTGTCTTATCTCAGCTGCAGCGTTGACTGATGTTTGGGGCTGTGACTGTGTGTTTTGCAGATGGCTGCAAGCAGTAGCTGAGGGCATCACCAGGAGTTCCCCCCTCTCTGTCTCTGACACCTGCAAACATGAATGGTAAGACTGCTGGCGTTTGTGTGCGAGGGCTTGTACAAAGGAGGAATGGACATTCAGAAGTGTGTGTATGTGTGTATTGTGGCTCCGCAGATCTGCTGAAGCCATTACTGCACTACTTCTTGTGATCAGTTTCAGTCCAGTGTTCATATGTCTGTCAGTCCGAAAACACGTTGCTCCTCCATAGTCTGATGCAATTAGTTTTCTCATTGTGTGTCGCATCTTTCTCACACAAGGCGTTGTCCGAAGAAGTTTAATTATGGTCTTTACTTGCTTTTACTTATGGCAATTTATTGATACCATAAAATCCTCAGAAGGGTTTCTCAGCAGACGGCAGACCGTAGACCACATTGTCTTCCTTTATTTTAGCAGCTTATCACGTCACAGGAACAAAGGCGCAGGAACTGTACATGTTTTTTGTGTTTTAGGTAATAAAGTAAACTGTTTTCCAAAGAATTGTCAGTCTTTGTTTGGGGAAAGTGTGTTTGATGCCTCATGACTCGCTAGTGACAATTTCAATCAAGATAACAATTCTCAACACAGTATCGGACCTTTTCGAAAAATTCGAAGTTTATATTAAACCACCACATGGAAAGAACAATTTATTGCATTTGGAATTGTATTCTCCTCATATTTGACAGTTTTTGTCTCCTTTTTGGGGCCACTATGATTGAGCATAAGAGGCAACAGTAGATGTTTGTCATGGCGTGATATGTTCTAATATCGTAGTGTCCTAGTTTGGGGAATTTCAACGTGTGGAAGTCTGTTAAACAGCGTCCTGGTTGAATGACATGTCTTTTAGCTTTGAGTCCATCTATCCATCGTCTTCCCCTTATTCCTACATTAAGGGTCGCAACAACCATTCACACCTACGGTCAATTTAGAGTATCAATCAGCCTCGTCCCCTCTTGACGTCTTTGGACTGTGGGAGGAAGCTGGAGTACTAGA
Source organism: Aulostomus chinensis (assembly GCF_037954235.1). NCBI lineage: Eukaryota > Metazoa > Chordata > Actinopteri > Syngnathiformes > Aulostomidae > Aulostomus > Aulostomus chinensis. The sequence continues at coordinate 24,213,799 of NC_141321.1, forward strand.
GAGAACCCACGCAGGCACAGCGTAGCTTTGAGTCATTATTGTTTAATCAGCATCAGTGCAGTCCTAACACCCCACCACCACTATGCGTGTTTGTGTCTCATCTTCCCGTCCGTTCACTTACAAAACTTAAAATGGAAGCTCCGTCTGGCCTCGTATCATCTGTAAACCACTTTCTTACATTTTCTCTTCAGGTAGCCCAAGTTTTTGGGCTGTCACTCCAGAGGAGAGAGACAAGCATGATCAGAAGTTTGACACCCTCTCCCCATCAATGGGCTTCGTCTCTGGTAACCGCAAACACACACACACACACACATACACACACTCATCATCATCACACTGACTGATACACACATCCATGTTTATGCTTATTTTATAATTCCATTTCATGACAGTTTATTCAGCCCTCAACTGTGCGAGCCAGGATAGCAGTGTTAACAATAGCAGATCCCAGCAAAATCTCAGAAAAAAAGTTAAAAAACCCCTTCAAGTTTTGTAAAGAACGAAAACAAAAAGCAACAAAAATTGTCTTGTTAGCCTTCAGGTGGTTATTTTTGCCTTTTTCAAAAAAAGAGTTGATGCAGTTTCGTGAATAATTTCTTATGTAGCAAGTATTTAACTCTTATTGTACATTTTTTTTCCAAGTTCTACTTGGAACAAGGACATGCAAAGATTTTCTTCTGAGCTGTAGGTGACTGATAGTGGAATGTGAGGAGTGAAAGGGCTGTTTGAAGAAATGTTTTGTATACGTATATTTGATAGTTTGTGACTCAAGGTTATGTCTGAATCTAATATTCAGTCAGCATTATGACAGTAAACCTTTAATAATTATTACTCTTCTATACTTTGATATGAACTGAATGAAATGAAAAATGAAACTGTGTCCGATTCCATAAAATGGAGGAAAAAGACAGAATCTTTGCGCTTGTTCCGTAAGACCAACTAGATATTCTCTTATTATTAGTGAACAGAAATGCACGTAAAATTGCATTTTGGTTCATATTTTCTTTGTACTTGTATGGAAACTCAACTTGTGACTCCCCAAATACACATTTATAGACAAATAATAACAGCAAAGTGTACAAAAATATAATTAATCATGTGTAGCGCTGCGTTTGTAAGAAGATTCATATTTTTCAGTTTTGCATCCAGCAGAACTCTTTTCACTCCATGTTTTCCTTTTTCTTCCCTTCTGTGTCTCTGTAGGGGAGCAGGCACGGAAGTTTTTCATCCAATCAGGATTGCCTGCTTCAGTTTTGGCTGAGATATGGTGAAAAGCTTTTCACACACACACACACACACACACACGGTTTCCCTGGCAGATTTCACGCTCGAGAAAGAGCCTGGACCTGAGTGACATTCGTAACACTGTCTTCTTCATCTCACTCTCAGGGCTCTGGCTGATATGAACAAAGATGGGAAGATGGATCGGTTGGAGTTTTCCATCGGTATGAAGCTGATAAAGCTAAAACTCCAGGGGACTCCGCTTCCATCAGCACTGCCAATCATCATGAAGCAGCCCCCAGTGCCTGCTCCCACCCTCATCAACCCCAATCCCTGCTATGGTACAGCCTCTATATTTTTTTACTTCGGCCTCTTAAAACAAATTAAAAAGATATCAATGCGGATAAAAAGCCCAAGTGAATTCACTCAATTTTAGGACTCACTAGAGCTGCTGATGTCCTGATTCAAGGTGTCTGTCTCTCTCTCTCTGTGTTCCAGGTCTAGGATCTATGTCTAACATGTCCCAGATGCCTGGATCAAACCTTTCCATGCTGACTTCTATGTCCATGTCAACCCCGGGACTTTCACCTTTGACACCGATGACAGGCCTCACCCCTTTGATGCCTACAGCAACAGGAATGAGTCCTTTAATGGCCTCCACCACCAGCAGGCCCCTCATGCCCACTATAGGAATGGCCACAGTGCGCAACGGCACCCTGGAACTTCTTCAGCCAATCCCAGCTGGAGCTTTGGCCACTGGTACAGACGGAGTCTCACTTCTAATATTTCCTCCTCTTCTGTAGTTTTGAGTTACAGCTTTAAAAATCCGGCTGATTTTCTGTTTGATAGAATATAAAAATATATACGTGTTTGCAGCAGAGTATAGATGATGGAAGAGTATTTTTTTGAATATTTGTTATCAGTAGAACCACTTATGGCTTTGCAGATTTGGTCTCTGTCTCATTTCCATATAAATATTGTCCCTGACAAGGTGACAGAGCCCTTCCTGAAAACTACCAATCCTGTGGCTTTGGTTTGGGATTCTAATAAAATATCCTCATAATATTGCAGATCATTGCATAACTATATGGGGTGATGTATTTGCAGGCCTACCGCTATCTGCCTCCCCCTACTCCTCTCCGTTAGGACTTTCCTCCTCTCCTGCTGGTTTAAACAAGGCTCAATCCCTGCTGGACCTGGGCTCTAGCAGGTAAGACTCACCCTCAAAACCAGAACTTTTAAAGCCCAATAATCTCCTTGCTATGCAAAATCTCTTGTGCATGGACACTTTGAATTTCTGTTCATGATGCTTTTAGCTTGTATTTATATCTTGTCACCATCCATCAGCTACCCCTCCTCCTCCCCTGCTGGGACCTCTCTAACTCCCTCCGGTCCCAGTGATTGGGCCGTGCCACATGCATCCAGACTGAAATACAGACAGCAGTTCAACAGCTTGGATAAACAGATGTTGGGATACCTCACTGGTAAGATGTGTGTGTTTGTGTGTATACACAGTTTGTTTAGTTCACACAGAACCAGACGGTTCCTGGCTGGCAGGCGTGGATATTCATGAGCAGCTGATGATTTCATAACAGCGGCCTGATTCGTTCTTTCAATGTGTGTTTAGCCTTAGCTAATGAAGGAAGGAAGAAGGAACAGCCATGACTGTGTTCACACACAGGCAGTTTCTCCACACACACACACACACACGCGCGCACAAAAACCTACTTACTCTCAGCCAAATGTGTATTTTTTGTTTCACACTGTTACTGCAAGACTTGCCTGACCTGTTTCCATGAAATGGCCGTAATGCAGTGATACAACACTGATGTGCACATGACAGACTTGCTGATGATTTCATCATCAGTGTGACTTGGCACGTTATGAGCTTTCCAACACTTACGATGTGTTTTATGGACGTCTTATTTAAAATTTCTTTTTTTAAGTCTTTGAGAACTTAGATCAACTTGTGATGATACCACATAGAGCAATATACATCTCACACGCGCTGGCCAACTCAAAGACTCTGGTGATACAAAACTATCCCAAATCTTTGATCACCCTCTCTTCACCATGTTGCTGTGGACAAATTAGGGTCGACAAGTTTCTTGATGTTCATTTCAAAACCAAATGCATTCTGTCAAAAAACATACAATAAACCAGGAGCTGTCATCTTTCTGTGGCAATGCTCGAGGCGCCTCTTTGTTCCTCTGCCAGATTTTAAATTTAGTTAATCAGCTCATACTGAACCAACCCTGGACCAGCTCACCCAACACAAACGTGCGCGCGCGCGCACACACACACACACACACACACACACACGCACATATACACACACTCTTGTCATTCTACCTCCACACCCAAAAATCTGTGTCATACAGCTGCTCTCACATCTTTGACATACTGTCAATGTCATTGTCAGGTCAGCAGGTGAGAGGTGCCATGGCAACCACAATGCTGACTCAGACACAGTTGGCTTCCATCTGGTGAGATACGTGTGAATGTGTTTGTGTGTGTGCGCGTGCTCGTACATGTCATATTGTTCTTAGCTACTAGAATTAAGCAACTTCCTCCAAGAACTGCACACTTAACTAAAATATTACCACACTCTTAACATGGCAAACTGGAAAATGCAGATTAGTTGTGGCCTCCATTTTTTTGATTAAGGTCATGTCACAACATTTCATTATGAATAAACAGTGTACAGAGGTGCCTCACCCTACAAATCATGTTCTCTAGATGTGAGGGATCATGTTTATTTGGTACAGAACCAAGAAATAACTATCAATCAGTTAAAATGTGATTTGGACCAGCAAATTAGACAATGTTTGTGAAAGTGTCCCTAAAGGTCACCATAGATCAGAATTTATAGGTTGCTCGGATCTTTTATTTCTAACTTTAATCAGCATCTAAACATAAATGACATTTTAAAAAAAACAGCCGCCTATCCTGCACGATCAATTTATCTTATAATTATTTTCTCTGTTATTTTCAGGTGACTGCGTAAATATTATGGTGTCTGCGTACGTAACAAACCCTGTATCCCCAATTTCCCCCCCTTTCCCACAGGAATCTGGCTGATGTGGATAAAGACGGCAAGCTCAAAGCTGAGGAGTTCATCCTGGCCATGCATCTAGTGGACATTGCGAAGAGTGGGAAACCGTTACCGCTGACGCTGCCAACCGAACTGGTTCCACCCTCCAACAGGTAAGTAAAAACATTATAAATATCTGATTTATACAAGAACTGCATCAGAATGTGTGGTGATGTGGAATGATGTTTACAGCCTATTTTTAAAAACCTGTTTTCCAGGAGTGCAGTGAATGGAACCAGCTCTCCTCTCTATTCAGCCCTGCTGGATGACTTTGACGTGGAACCTCCACAGAAAGCCAAGAGCAACAGTTAGTTCTCATACTGTCACCACAGAGAGAGGAGCCTCTTTTACCGCTGCCACTGTGTCTTGTGTCTCGTTTTCCATGATTCGCAAATTGAAAATTAACGTGACATTAGTTTGGAGTTGCTGTCCAAAACAATACTCAGCAAATGTGTTAGAACATATGTTTTTGTAACTCTTTTTTTGTTGTTTTAAGGGTGAACATTAATTTTAAATTATTTTCATTATGAGTACCGGTAATGTTAAAAACAACAACTTCTAGAGCAGCCATGATAATTCTTTTTAAACACACAAGCTCACATAATTTTCATTCGTTCAAACCATTTTTTCAAATAAGTTTTCATTAAGAACGTACAACTGTTCCATTGAAACTTTTTTTATTTGTCTTCTTTCAGTGTCTTTCGAAGATAAATTCAAAGCCAACCTGGAACGAGGGAATGCCGAGCTGGAGAAGAGACGACTGGCACTGCAGGAAGCAGAGAGGAGAGAGCAGGAACGACGAGCGCAGAAAGCACGAGAAGAGCAGGAGAGGAAGGAGAGAGAGGCCCGTGAGGCTGAGGAGAGGAGGAGGAAAGAGGAGGAGAGAAGGCTGGAGCGACAGAGGGAGCTGGAGAGGCAGAAAGAAGAAGAGCGTCAGCGAGAAATAGAGAGAAAAGAGGTGGGGGAGCATGTTCTTGAAAGCAGAGTGATGTTTGTTCCTGTTGGTTGATGTTTATATCCAGTGTTTTGTGTGCGGGCTCACTTCAGGCTGCACAGCGGGAGCTTGAGCGTCAGAGGAAGGAGGAGTGGGAGAGGAGGAGGAGAGGAGAACTCCAAATAAAGAGAGAACAGGAGCAAGATGATATTATTCAATTAAAAGCCAGGAAGCGGAGTCTGGAGATGGAGTTGGAGGCTGTGGTGAGTGCTAAAGAGCCGTTATTCACTGGGTTTATCTACCACACACATGCTGTCATATTTGCCCGGTTGTGTCTGACCCTTCCTGCATACATCCATCCTCCCTCTCTCTCTCTCTCAGGGTAACAAACACCGTCAGATCTCAGACCGACTGCGTGACATTCAAAACAAGAAGAAGCTCCACAAAACTGAACTGGATCTGATCAATCAAAGGAAAGATGCACGCCAACAGGACATTAACAACCTGCAGAAACAGCTAGAGGTGTGTGCGTGTATGTGTGTTTGTGTGTGTCGGTTCTCATAATGTGGCAACGTAGCTATGACAATTATTAATGGCAACAGTTTTGTGTTACATTGTTTATTTATATACATGATCATGATGCAATCGATGCATGTCCTCTTGGTCAGGAGTTCCAGAGGAAGTTGTCCCAGCTGACTCCAGAACAGAAGAGACTGACAGAGAAACTCAAAAACATGGCTCTCAATAACCTGCCTGGTTAGTATTCGTGGATAAATTGAAAGAACAAGATAAACAACAGCATATGGAGGACAGACATCAGATAAAAGAACATTAACAGTTAAAGAAAAGTTCATTTTCAATATTACAACACCAGAGTTGGACCCGATTATTTCGTAAAAGTTTTTAATGTAGGCAGAGTTTTAAATGTGTGAAGTGTAGTTCATATGACTTTCTTGGTAAACCTGTGCTCCTACTGGACATGTTATGTGTTTGCAGTATCAACCATGTCCACATTGAAGCTTGGAGTTACAGAGAAAAGGGGGACATGCGTGAAACTGAGAGAGCAGCTTGAAGCTCTGGAGAAGGAGACTGCTGCCAAGCTGGCTGAAATGGACCAGTACAACAAGGACATGCAGGTAGAAACACAAGCAGTGGTAGAAAAGCATTTTCACAGTTAGCTTAACAAGCCTCAGTCCACACACACACCTTAAATGGAAGATTCACAATAAGCAATCATGCAGGTCTTGAAAAGATCAGATTCATACATATTTAAATCTAAGACAGCAGTTCATTTCTGTCTTGAAGCTGCTCAGGTGCCAACATATTCAGGCCGTCCTGTCAGCTGACCTTTGGCACAGGTGTAGCTCGTTGCATTGCTTCCTTGCTGCTGGCTGTTACAGTGACTCGTGCTAATGTACCTGTATGGACAATGCCAGAGCCTTAGAACTGGAAAACCCAGATTTAATGCAGCCGTTGTTGCAGCAAATGTCATCAGTTCTTCCCGTTTTGTCCCGAGTGGCTCTCTGACGAGAATTTTTTCTGTTTCTTCTTCATAAAGAAAAATGGTCCCATTTTGTGCTATTTAAAAAAAAAAATACAAACAAACCAAAGTTCTCTTTAGTCCCAAAGTGTGTTTCTTAGGGCGCTTTCACAACTGTAGTCTCTTTACTTGTCTGAATCACATTGACATTAGTTTTATACTTATTACAGTTCAGTTTCACAGTACAAAAAATTCAAGCAGATGAAATAAAAGAAAATAACATTTTCTTTTAAAGCAAACAGTTCAGGTATAGAACACAACAAACCGCAACAGAGTTTGATGAAAATGCACTAAAAGCTTAGTTGTGAAAGTGCCCTTTAACTTCAAACGAGGAGTTTGAAATTTGATGCTTCCTTCAGTCAAGCTAAACCTTTTTTATATGTTGTTTTCTTAATCCTTGTAGACCAAATAACAATTGACCAGTTCTGTTGTGTAATGCTTGTTTATATTCACAAATACGTCATACTTACTGCTGCTGTTTGGCTCTTGATGGCTTTCTTTGTCTCTTCCTCCTGCAATCATACCTTCTCACCAAAACCCTCCCTCTCTCCTCCTGTGACACTCTTATTCCTCTGTTCTGTTCTTCTCTTTCCTTCTTCTGTTTTGGAAATCTCTACTCTGCTCTTGTGCTGGCTCCCCTCTCTCTCTTTCACACATCTCATATCTCTCACCTGTAACTTCACAGTATGTGGGTGCTGAGGACTCTATGCTTCAGGCTGTCTTCTGTCTGCTGGCCTGCCTCCGTAACCTCTTCTACCTACTGCAGGTTTTCTCTTCGATTCTCCTTGTTGTGCTCAACTTTTTATCCCACCTGGTCCTTTGGTTTCTTCCTTGCTGTTCTCATATGTCTGTTGTTCTCCCTCAGGGATTTATTCCTTATTTCTGTCCTTTCTCTCTTTCCTCACATCCTCTTTCTTCGTTTATGTGTGCATGCTGTGTTTGTGTTCAGCCCCTGTAGTTGTCGTCAGCTCTGTTCTGTCACGCATGTTTCACACCACTGGTAAATTTGAGGGTTTGTTTTACTTCAGGATCTGAGGGAGAGCCAGAGAAAACAGCAAGCGGCACTTGAAAAACTACGGGGAATCAAAGAGGAAAAAAGGCGCGAGCTGATGCGGAAGAAGGAGCAGGAGGAGGAGAGGAGACTGGAAGAGGAGAGGAAAAGACAAGAGGAGGAAAAGAGGCGCAAAGAGGAGGAGGAAGAAGCTCAGAGGTACGACACCTCCACGTAGGCTCAAGTTTTGATGAATTGATCATTTCTAAAAGCACATAATCTTGATCATTTGCTTCCTGCTCACAGGCTTATTAAAATTAAAAAGGAGCGTCAGTGGCAGGAGAAGGTGAGAAGGGATGAAGAGGAGCGTCAAAGGAGGCTTCAGGAGGAAAGAGAGGCAAAACAGAGGGAGGAGGAGGAAAGAGAGAGACAGTCTCTCATCCAGGCTGCCAAGAGGGAGGCCGAACGAGAGCTCAGGGCAAAGGAGGAGGCTGAACGCAAGAGGAGAGAGGAGGAAGAGAGGAAGAAAAGAGAGGAAGAGAGGAAGAAAAGAGAGGAAGAGGAGAGGCTGAGGCAAGAGGAGAGACGAAGGCAGGAGGAGGAGAGGAGAAAGCTGGAGGAGGAGAGGAGGCAGCTGGAGGAAGAGAGAAGGAAACTGGAAGAGGAAAGGAGGAAGGAGGAGAAAAGAAGGAAAGAAGAGGAGGACCGGCTCAAGCGGGAGGAAGAGAGGAGGAGGGTGGAAGAAGAGCGTAGAAGGGAGAGGGAGAGGGAAGAGGAAGAAAGGAGGAGACAGAGGGCAGCTAGTGCAGCCATCCGGGATGCAGAGGAGAGGAGAAAGCAAGAGGAGGAGGAGAGAAGAAAGAGGGAAGAAGAGAGGAGGAAGCTTCAACAGCAGCAAGAGGATGAGAGGAAGAAGCGTGAGGAGGAGAGAAAAAGGGCTGAGGAGGAGAGGCGGAGAAAAGCAGAAGAAGAGGAGAAGAGAAAAGCTGAAGAGGAGAAAAAGAGAAAGGAGCAGCTGCAGCCAAGTGGAGGAGGAAAGATTGACATTCAGGAGAAACTGACAGCTCTGCTGAGGGGCCTGGAGGAGAGGAAGGGTAAAGACACACTTGACATTTATGAGTTCTCAGTACACACGTCATGTTTTACTGCATATTTAAACATTCAGCTAAAATTATGATCCCTGATGTGCTGCTTAAGGTGGACAACCCAGGGCCCCACAACACAGGAAGTCAGCAGCTCTCACATCCTTCAAAGCGCTCTACCCATTCACTGCACGAAACAATGAAGAGCTCAGCTTCAATGCAGATGACATCATCGAGGTAAGAAGGGAAGATCATACCAACTTTGGGGGAAATACACTTATTTGGTATCCTTCCCAGAGCGTGTCAAGAAGATGCATACCCATCTCTCCTCTGTGCAGTTGGGCATTTGAGGCTCTGTGTTAAATGACAGCACCCGCAGGCTTCTAAGGAGAGGTGGTCTAATTATGTTTCTGATTCATAAATGACAATATCAATTGGTATATTGTAACAAATGTTATGCACCACTTTTGTTTTTATTAATGAAGGAAAAGATCATTTTAGACAAAAGTGTTTGACTTTTTATGGAGTCAAGCTAACACTTTCCACCCACTACCGTTCATAGCTTAAAGCAAACTAGCAGTCGATGGGTCTCTGTGAGTCACTGAGGATGGACCATAGGCCTGCTTCCCATAAATGTTGGCTTGTTCCTGTAAAATGTCCTTCCCGTTGTTGCAGATCTTCCCTACTTGACTTCACATCTTTACCAAACTGTGTGTCTCCTCCATCAGGTTGATGAAACGACAGAGCGCGAGGAGGGTTGGCTGTATGGGAGCAAACAGGGAAAGATAGGCTGGTTCCCGGAGAGCTACGTGGAGAGAGTGGCTCCGTCAGACACAGCTAAAACTGCTGTAGCTACTGCTGCTGCCCCCAAGGTGCCGCTCCAGTCACAGCTCTCCAGTGCCCTCGATGTTGCAAAAGCAGCAGGGACAAAATCTGCCTTCACCCCAACGCACTCTCCAAATCCCGCCCCTTTAGAGGCACATGGACAGGTGAGGAGATTGACACCTTCCTACTTGACCAGTTCTCACCCTCTGATTACCACATTGTGATGATTTTCTTGTCTGCCCACTGAAACACTTGTGAAATGCCTCTTTCAGCAGGTGGTGGGTAACCTGTTAGCTCAGGCCCTGTGCTCCTGGACAGCAAAGACGGACAACCATCTGAACTTCAACAAGGATGATGTGATTCAGGTGCTGGAGCAGCAGGAGAACTGGTGGTTGGGAGAGCTGAATGGAGAACAAGGCTGGTTCCCTAAGACATATGTGACTCTGCTGGGAGAGGAGGAGGGTTCAGAGTAAGTCTTCACTCAGCGGCCTTCGTTTGATGGTTTTTGTTTGAAATATGCATAATAACACCAGGAGCCCTTTCTGAGTGCATCAGTAGCAAAACTGTGTAATAGACGTTTATTACTGGTTCAGCTGCTGCGGTACCAGCAAGCTACAGCTACAGTACAACACCTTTGGCTTCATAAAAGCTGTCAAGTACCAAAGCACACACAAGATTGTGGTCACTGGTCATGATCAGGTTTTATCAATGTAGCCTGAAGCACTAACCTTTCCTCTCTCCATTTACATTGTGGCCCTGCTGCAAAGTGATAGTATAAAGGCGATAGTGAGTAGCTGCGAGCAAAGGCGTGGTAGCTACTGTTTTAGCTCACTGCTAAGTATGACAGTTATTTGGGTAATAGAACGTACTTCCTCACCTCTCTTTCATGAGGAAATTATGCTTTAAGAATGTTGCCGACACTCTCATAAATTGGGCTGAGTTGATGCTGATTGTCCTGAGGACATTCAACTTGCCTTGTTGCACCAGTCCGGTGAGAACAAAGACAAATGCATTTAAACACACCCTCATCTTTTGTCATTACCCTTTTTTAAATGACTTAAAAGGCATTTGATTGGGAACTGAGAAGCCAAAATATCAGGAAATCTTTCATACTGGATGGAGCAACGTTCTCAGCAAATTCAGGATGCGCCAGAAAAAAGAATGCTGGTGTGAAATTGTTTAATTTACTGCTTGTCACTCTGATGCAAACAAATATGCAACAAAATGATGAATCGATGAAAACTTCACAAGCTGTGATGTTTTGTTTGTAATGTTGCTTTCTGTTTTTACAGCATGAAAAGCTCTACTTCCGATGCAGAGTCTGGTGACAGCCAGTCGCTTGAAGGTAGACAGTTGCCTCCCTTTTTTTGAGATGTCTTGACTGGGGATATATCTTAACATATTTCTTACATACTTGTGTTTATCTTGATCATATTTCCAACTGTTTACAATGACTACCTCATGACTATATAAGAGCATCATCTAATGTGGTGGTCACCAGATTCTGTCTATCTGTCGAACTACTCGGGTAGTACTACAAGGTTACATTTGTATGTATCCTTGTTAATTTCAGACCTAAGAGTTACACCATGCCAAACTTTTCTTTGCCAATCTCCATTCAGAAAACAATAATTGAAAAAGTTGTTGCTTGTGGAAAGACACGACAAAACATGACCTCATACATACAAATCAGCATCATGATACCGGTACTTCTGCATGACTTTGATCTGTTCATTGCAGTTCTATCAGTTCAAGTACAAATTGAAAGTAGATTGTGGAGCTAAGCGGGCCTTGATCTAAACAAATGCATTGTCAAAATAATAGTCTAAAATGTTTTGATCTTGTGAGAATAACCTGTGTGGGTCTTTTGTCTGTCGTTCGGGGCTCAAGTGATGCAACTGTTAATGCTTCGAGTTCATTTTCATTTGGACTTCTCTTCTCTAGAATACGTGGCGCTGTACACCTATGAGTCTCCGGAGCCTGTCGACCTGACCTTCAGAGAGGGAGATGTGATCTTAGTGAGCAAGAGAGAAGGAGAGTGGTGGAACGGCACCATCGGCAACCGCACCGGCGTCTTCCCCAACAATTATGTCAAACCAAAAGAAACTGATGTACGAACACTGTACCATTAGTATTTCATTAATATTATTTTTTTACAATTATTATATTTCATCATGTAATTTTTTAACATGCATTTTATGGAATTTTATTCTTTTTATATTGTGATATTTTGAAGATTTATTTATTTTTTTTTTTAGATTAACACATCTGTGCTTTGTCTTTGTTTTGTCTCTTGTTTTGTTTTTTTCAGACGTCAAGTTCATCTGGGAAGAAGAAGCCAGGTCATCTGTTTTTACAGACACTTGCGCATTAAGACCACGTGTCTGTTTCTGTTGTAATCTAAAGTTGCGTGTGTGTTTTTGTACTCAAGAGATCGCCCAGGTGACCAGAGCCTACTCCTCTAGTGGACCCGAGCAGCTGAATCTGGAGAATGGCCAGCTCATCGTCATTAGTAGCAAGAATGTGTCTGGCTGGTGGCTTGGAGAACTCCAGGTGTGTGTGCTCCTCAACGTCTGTTCACACCTGTACATGGTGGATCTGTGGAAAAGAACAGTAGATGAAAACAAACTCAGAAGCTGTGTGGCCCCGAACCACTGGTGTTGTGGGTCTGAGATGTTCTTCTGTGCTGGAGATTTGTATATTCAGGGCTACGGATGTGCGACCACTGACTTGCCATCTTCATCGAGTCTTTATGGGATGCCTGTGTGTTCTGACTCTAGGCTCGGGGTAAAAAACGTCAGAAGGGATGGTTTCCTGCAGCGCATGTCAAAATCTTGGGATCCAACAGTGGTAAATCTACACCAGCACCCCAACCAGGTAATACACACTCACACACTTCCAGAAGTAAACTTAAGTGTTAAAACAGTAGGCAAGGTTATTCACAGTGCCTCACATCACACAGAGTAATAGTGATAATTCAAATTTTCAAAATAAAAATACAAGACATTCATTTAAAGGAAATTAAAGGCACAAAAACGGAGATATTAGAACAATATTTAAAGGAATAGTTGACCTAAAATAATCTCCCAAACAATAGAAGTAAATGGTGGTGAATTTTCAGATGTTAAAAAAAACCAACAAAAATACTATAAAACCATAAAAGGTCAGGGAGCTCAGGGTTACAGTGAACAGTGAGGTGAAAAACACAGGTGAACAATCACTTCAAAAGACAAGAAGAACAATTCATTGGAAAGCAACAGTATAAAGTAATGTTTGAAGCTCTGATTTGAATGCGCTTTGTTGTGAATGAGCGCCACTGCCCGTGGCAGCCTGAGGGGTGTCTGCTCTGTGACACGGAAGTAAAGCAGCAAAGTTTTTTTAGACCAGAGAGCATTTAATACTGAAGTGAAAAGATTTTCTACAACTGCTCTCGTCCCTCAGTCTGTCAGGTGATCGCCATATACGACTACGCAGCCGCTAACAAGGACGAGTTGAGCTTCTCCAAAGGTCAGCTGATCAACGTCCTCGACAAGAACGACCCCGATTGGTGGAAAGGAGAGGTCAGTGGGGTCATCGGCTTGTTCCCCACCAACTACGTTCAGATGACCACCGTGGATTGTGACCCAAGCCAACAGTGTAAGAAAATCTCCTCAAAGCCATCAATCCTCCATTAGCTCTGTTTACTTTAGTGGTTACACACACAACTCTTTGAAGAAGGCTGAACACAGCTAATGCTGCATTCGTTTGGTGTTGAACTAATCAGAATAACAAGTTTCCAACTTACAATATTCACACGGCCGTCACCTCACGTTGCAAAAACCAATACTCCAGTGACTGGAGCGGCCAAGCTGACATCATAGATGAAGAAACATATCAGAAAAAAAAGTCAGTTTGGCTCATGGATGGAATTTATTTTATCAAGTGAGCTAATGAGCTATAAAAGTCGTTTATTAGCATTAACCTCTTAACCCTTTTTCTTTTGCTCTTCATTGTCACTATTAATGTCATATTTGAACACTGAGCATTAAAATGCAACCAGTCTCATTTGTAGCGTCCACGTTGGTCCCACGTGACGAAAAAAAGCTCGTCAACTCAACTGAGAGAGAATCCAATTTTCCGACATCACATCAATGTAGAAAAAAGAGGGACTGAATCGAGAGGGACTGGAATTACTGTACATGTGACTGTTACGTACAAAATAATTAAACAGTTGGATCTTTTATAGGGCAGCTCCTGTAAGCTCATGATGTTTGAACTCACCTTCGAGTGCAGAGGAACTTGTGTGTGTCTGCAGAAGTTTGAAATGATTGCAGACTTGAGCTGTGCATGACTCCACATAGAGGAAATGTGCAACTTAGATGCTCTGCTTGCATGTTGCTTCATACTAATTCCCATCCTTTGCTTATCTGACATCAACAATATCTTCCCATCTCTTCATCTGTATACACACAATATTCTTTCTTCTTGCTGACTATTTCACCTCCTTCCCTGATTCTTTCCTCATTCCCCCCCCCCCCCCATGCCTTGGTTCCTGTGTCTTTCTCCTTCTAGGGTGGTAGAAAGTCCTCCACCTCCTCTTCCTCTTCTCCTCCTCCTGACTTCAGAGAGAGCCACTATTGCACACTGCCTTGAAGGGGTGGAGTGATCGGACCTCCCCTACCACCTACTAACTTCTCCCAAACAGCTAATACTACTAAGTGTGTGTGTGTGTGTGTGTGTGTGTGTGTGTGTGTGTGTGTGTGTGTGTGTGTGTGTGTGAGACGGAGAAACGGACTGAACAGGAGGAAATCATTCAGGACATGAACCCGCTGTTTTATGACTCATGAGCTGCGGTGGCTTTTTTTTTGACTCCCTCGCTCCTTGTTTCAACTGTGAAATGCTAATGCAGAGAAAGTGTCTGAAGCACAGGGATTTTTGATCTCTCTATTCTCTCTTTTCTTTCATTTCTCTTCACAAGACACTTATTTCCCTCTACCACCACTCCTACCACCAAACTCCTCTTTTTCCACAGATTTCATTCTCTCTCTCTCTCTCTCTCTCTCGCTCTCTCTCTCTCTCTCACCTCACACCCTCTCCCTCTATTCTCATTCTCTGATTATTTGAAGAGTTCAGCTGGTTCAGAGCCAACTTTTTCCTGCGTCTCTTTACAGAGATCCGATGAAGCTTCTCTCTTTTAGTTCAGATTTCTTTGTTATACGGGTGTTTCACAGAGGCAGGATATTTTACAAGTTAAACATATAAATTGTATTATCCAAAATGACATCAGTGTGCTGCAATAATAAACTTCACCGTGAATTTATTAATTTTAAGTTACCCCGAGTACTTTGAATTGCTGCCCTTTTATCTCCCTTCACTCAAACTCAGACTTTTAGCCTTTTGCGGTGGCTTTATGCCTGTTGGCAACTTTTCAATTTAACCCAAATGAGACAGAAAATGGTCCACATCAGCTGCAGTTTGATGTCTACGTTTCAAAGGTGCAATGAGCTCAGTTCGACTGTTGCCACCAACAGACGCAGAGGGAGTCGTGTGAATGATCACCAACTCATTTGAAGCCATCAACAGGTTTGGGTTCGGGCTTCAGGGCTGATATGGGACATAACTGCTGCACCCTCGATTAACTGAATGCTGTTTTGCTGCACTGAATGTTTATTTATTTATGCAAGGGGTGAATGGATGTCTGCTGCTAGTGCTCATTGCGGTTCACAAGCATACTCGATTGCATTTGATGTATTATTATTACTTGATTTGATTATTATTGTGCATTTTCTTCAGGTTATCAAGCAAAATCAAACCTATGCAAGCTTGAAAGAGATTTGTCCTCGTGTGAGGAAGTGTGACTGAATACTGAGTTTATTGTCAAACATCAAAGCAGTTAGCACCGCCCTCCAACTACTGTAATCACCAATGAGAGGAAAGAAATTCTCGTCACTTTTTCTGCTTCCACTAATCTTGAAACCTTGCGTAAACCCAGTTGCAGAAGTTGCATGAGGAGATGATGGAGGATGATGATGTAGCTATTTTTGAAGATGTCTATTTTCTTCTGATTCTGATATAAAAATATTAAAGATTTCTGGAACTTGACGAACAAAGTGTTAATAAAATATTGGTGTTCTGGCCTACATTATAGAGGTGTGTGTGTTTACATTGTCAACACATGATTAAGATGAAGCGATAAATAAACAACCTTCGTAACCGCTCTGGTAATTCAGTGAGATGCAGCGGCAAACATTTATGGGTACGTCTGTGTTAGACGTAGATGCTTCTCACATTTCTAAAATACGTGCGATGTATCTACATCTTCATAAACTGTGGTAAGATCATACAATTTTGTGTTTTATAGCCTAGGTCTTATACTTAATATGCCATTTAGAGTCTAAACAACTGTTTCGTACTTTCCTATTTGAGGTCTAACCCCTGTTAAACTGGCAAAACTGGTTGCTGAAAAACACCAAATAAAGTCCCCTTATGTGCACTGAACTTGCACCAAAAGGGATGAGACAGAAAGAATCCCCCCTTTCTGTTTTGGTACAAACAGATTTTTGTCAAGGAGAAGTTTTAATCTGACACTCGCAACAAAGAAGATAACAGCACAGGTGAAAGAGACGACTGTCTCCACAGACACCACACGCCCAACTGACACATGTACAGTAGTGACAGAGGGAACGAGGATAGAAAACAGTTTAGGGAAAAAAACAGGACGATTGCAGTCGCAGACGATGACTTTACTGAAGAGTTTCCACTTTCTGAACCTCTGGGATGAGACGGACGATAGGTGTGAGGACAGAGAGGCAGAAAGGAGCACAGAGTCAGGGAGTGCTGGATGTTTACAAAGGTTAAATGGACAGCCTGCATCAGGTGAGTCTGTGTGTTGGTGTGGTTCTTCCTGTGTTTCTTTTCACTTCTTATTTTTCCTTTTGTGGTTTTCTTCTATGGAACCAGAGGCAGGACAGAGTTTTTGTTGTCCCTTTGCCGCAGCTTCCATCAGGAGGCACTATATGCACTGTCAGAGGGTTGCAGTGCTTTCATAAGTGGCTTGTGGCTTGCACATGAGTTTTGTTTTTTTTCCCCCTCTTGTTTCAATCTGAAAAGCATTTTGCTGTGTTCCTCTTCACCTGTAGGGTGCGCAAACCTCACCAGCCTGGACTCGCTGAGCCCCCAGGAGAAGAAGAGACAGGGTTACATCCACGAGCTGATCGAGACGGAGGAGAGATATGTGGAGGACTTAAAGATAGTTCTAGAGGTGACGCACACATGTGAAAGCAACACATCAACTTGCATCAACATTGTCAAATGTTTTCATATTCTACATCATTTCAGGTAGCACACACGTGACCTGTAAATTCTGCTTTGTGTAGGTTTTCTATAAGCCGATGACGGAGTCTGGACGACTAAACGAAGCAGAGATGGCCATGATCTTTGTCAACTGGACAGAACTGATGACCTGCAACACCAAGTTCCTCAAGTACATCTCAGATTGATTGTGATTCAGTGGAATAGTCTAGTGTGATGGACTTTAAAATACAATGAGATGTCCTTCATTGTTCTGGAAGGGAAAAACCACAAATGTATGTGTTTTGTGTACGTTACACAACCAGTGACAGAATAAGAACATGCATCATGATGTATTACACAACTTCTGCAGGGTATTTTAATTTTTAATAGCGGGAACCTCAAACTCTGTTTTAAAATAATTTACCGTCTACCAGAGTGTAAGAAGTCATACCTACCTAGGGTGTAGAATTCGATTCTCTCAAATTGTAGGAAGATTCTGTGTGTTTGTATGAAAACAAACTGCTTATGTGCCAATTAAAGGGGCTGGTCGTTGTCCTCCATCTTCATTCTGGTGCAGACGAGTAAGCCTCGATTTGATCTATTGCCACATTAAACCTGATTCTGCTTTCTGGTACAGCCTGGTAGAATGGAAGCCTTCTCCTCTGATTTACCCACTAAACAAGAACACGTATAGAATAGGCTGAATGATTTATGCCTAACAATGAAAGATATGGTTAGAAAAGAACTGACACTCCTGTTTGTGTGTGTTTGTAGAGCGTTACAAAGTCGGAAGAAGAGTGGCGGGGAGAACATGCCAGTGCAGATGATTGGAGATATCCTGGCCCAGGAACTGTCCCACATGCAGCCTTACATTCGCTTCTGCTCCTGCCAGATCAAGGGAGCTGCACTGCTGCAGACTCGCACTGACAACGAACAGGACTTCAAGGTGTTCCTGAAGGTAAGAAGAAGAGGAGACTGATGCAGGTTCCATCCCTAACTCTAAGTGGAAGAGCAAAAATGTTCAGTTTGGGATTTTGTGTGTGAAGGTGACTTAAGATCCTCTTGCAAACATTACATTTGGTAAAAGGTCAGGGATTGGACCGAAACAAACCATCATATTTACACCAAGCTGAACATTTTCTTTGCTCCTTTTCTGTATTTTTGCCGTGCAGGAATATTTTATTTTGTTTTTGTGTCAGTTAGATCAAGTTTTTCTTTGCATTTGTCCGGAAACAAATCCATGAGGTGTTTTCAAGTCATTATTTTGCGCACTGAAGTCTGCAGGTGCTCCCGTCCCGTGTTGATGTGTGTGTTTTACTCCCATCAGAAAATCGCCACAGACTACAGGTGTAAGGGCATGCCGCTGTCCAGCTTCCTGCTGAAACCCATGCAGAGGATCACGCGCTACCCCCTGCACATCAAAAATGTAGGTCCACGTGTTCAGGAGTTTGTCTATCTGAACTCCTCATTAATGGCTGTTTTAATTATTGAAGAGTGTGTGTGTGTGTGTGTGTGTGTGTGTGTGTGTGTGTGTGTGTGTGTGTGTGTGTGTGTTTAGATCCTAGAGTGCACTGCAGAGGGTCACGCAGACCGAGGTCCTCTGAAGGAAGCTCTGGAGAGGGCGGAGGAACTCTGTCAGCTGGTTGGTTTCTTCATTCATTCATTCTCCCATTGACGGCCTTACTAGTTACTTTAATTTTCATGATTTTATCATTTATTTACCACAAAACTATTGTTATGCCAGATATAGTGAAGGAAAAAAAGGCTCATTTATATCTTAAGTCTCCCAGCAGAGGCCACCAGTGAAGCTCAGACACAGACCTGACAGGTTTCCAAACTGCATATAAATGTTTAAAAGTGGTGAGGAATTCCCCGTCTGGCTGCCAGAGGAGGACGAGCCTTGGTTTTTGACAACCACATTTTTGACCTGAGATCTTGATCTTGTTTTTCAACGTGTGTGATGATCTATCTGTGCTGACCAGGTCAATGAAGAAGTGAGAGAGAAGGAGAACTCTGACAGACTGGAATGGATTCAGAGTCACGTCCAGTGTGACGGCACTGCGGAGGTATTACAGTCACAATTGTGTAAAGCTTGTCATGCTAGAGAGAATTAATATTTGCGTATATTTATGTATATGTTAAGTAAATGTGGAGGAGACAGAAGCTGTATTACAAATTGAAACAAACACATCATCGAGTGTTTTTGTGTCCACAGCACCTGGTTTTTAAGTCTCTCACCAACTGTTTGGGTCCTAGAAAACTGCTCCACAGTGGGAAGGTGAGAACTGCTGTGTCTAGAAACCCTGGAAACCCTGGAAAAAAATAAAAATTTAAAATAAAATAAAATAAAAACCCTGGAAACAGAGTCAATGAACTGCTCCTAAAACTGTTTTTAACCTCAATGCAATTCTTTCTAAAGGAAATGACAATGTTTGATGTTCACTAAAAGTTCATTAAACACGCTAAAATTTTAAAATAACGAAGAAAACTGTGTCAAAATAAATCCTTTTTTTTTAACCCACTGAACCATATGTTAATCTGTATTTTCTGATAATTCCATAGTTATTTCTTTATTTTGTGTCCGTTGAAAATAATTTGAAATGATCATCTCGACCAGCCTGTCCTGGTTTTATCTGTATGTCTAGAAAGAGGAAAACTAGAGTTCAATTCTTCGTACGTGTACGCGTACTTGGCCAATAAAGCAGATTCTGATATGAAACATGAATCATCACTGGGTCGGACGTCAGGATGTCCCGGTCAGTGAGCTGGGTCATCTTCATCGCTGCGAAAACTACAGTCTCATCATCGGACCTTGCGACTGCAACATCTCTTTAATCAAGCACTGTTGGGGCAGTAACCCTTGATATATTTGGTTCCCTTCAGATGTACAAGGCAAAGAGCAACAAGGAACTGTGGGCTTTCCTCTTCAATGACTTCCTGCTTTTGACTCAGTCGGGTAAACAGTTCACCTCGTCTGTGCCTGATAAGCTGTTCAGCAGCAAGAACAACGCACAGCTCAAGATGTACAAGCCGGTGAGAGGCCAGCACATTCAGATGGAATCTTTTCTTCTCTTCCTCCACGTTGTATTTTCTGTTTTCGCTTAAGAAATGCACTGTTTCTGTTCTCATGTCGAGTTTGTGTATTTCATGTGTGACAATGTGGCATGTTTGTGTTTGGTAGCCTGTTCTGTTAAACGAAGTTCTGGTGAAGCTGCCAGACCCCTCCAGCGACGAGCCCGTCTTCCACATCTCACATATCGATAGAGTCTATGTACTCCGGACAGATAACATCAATGAACGGTAGCTGCTCTTTCTCTCTCTCTCTCACACACACACACACACACACACACACAATGTTGTATTTGACAACCTTTACAATTACTGTGTGTTGTCAGGACGGCGTGGGTTCAGAAGATCAAGGCTGCGTCTGAGGAGTTTATTGAAACCGAAAAGAAAAAAAGGGACAAGGTCTACCAAGGTCTGAAAGATCATGCACACACACACACACACACACACACACACAGCTGGGTCCCTGCTGATGTGATGATATGTGTGGAATAATTGATCTGTCTGTGTCTTTCAGCAGCCAAATCTGTGAAGGCAAGTGGAATCGGTCGACTCCTCGTCACCATCTTGGAAGCTACTGAGCTGAAGGCAGGCAAGCCCAACGGTGAGCATGAGTACACTTGTGTTGCTGCATGTTAACACTGGAATCCAGCTGCAAAATGTTACGTGAACCATCATAAATGTATTACGATGAGAATTGTTTTTTTGTGTTCTTTTTTATATCTGTTCTCTAAAATTTTCTTTCCCTTGACTCTGCCCTTCCTTCCTCCTGCTCTGTTTTTCTCTGCCTTCTTCTTCTTCTTCAATCTTGGTCCTGTTCTCCTTTCCTCTGCTCACCTCTTCCAGGTAAAAGTAACCCTTATTGTGAGGTCACAATGGGATCTCAGATCTTCACATCCAGAACGATCAACGACACTACAAACCCCAAGTGGGCCTTCAACTGTCAGTTTCACATCAAAGACTTCTACCAGGACGTCCTCAGTATCACCATCTTTGAACGGGACCCTTTTGCACCCGACGGTCAGTTACCTGCTACTTTCTTTGGTTTTCACCTCCGCTGACAGACTTCAAGTGTTTCTCTGTAAATCTGCAGAGCTCCAAAACGCACATTTTATCAGGAACTGACTCTGCAAACAAGATCTCTTCAAGCAAATAGTTCCATGCTTTAGAGGCTCTGTCTACTTCGGTTTAGCCGAGATCCTGGATCACCTAGCAGGGATTTTGCTGGTGGATCTCTGAAACCACATGCTAGTTTGTAGGGGGGATAAAAGGTTTGAAATATCAGGCTGGGCAGCCTAGCAATGTCTAGCTTTAAAATCAAATGTTAAAATCAATTTAAAATGAACAGCCAGGTTGCACAGAGTGAGTTCAAAGCCAGGCAGCTGCATTTTACTCAAGAGTTCCTTAAATTTGTATGTTTGTTTTTTTTTGTCCTCAACAGCACAGAAAACCACTTAGCATTTATTATTTAATTTGACATTTGTGGTTGAAACCTGATGTTTCTGTGTTTGTTGAAATCAGTATAGAAAGTTGTGTGTTTGGAGAAAAGGTGTGTGTGTATGAGCAAGTTTTCTTTCTGATTTACCTGAGGGATGTTTTTCTTTTTTGTATCATTAGAAATGCCCCATTAGAAATATGCTAATTTCTTTTTCACCTCTCGTGCCAGACTTTCTGGGGCGGACGGAGGTTCCCGTGGCAACCATAAAGAAAGAACTGGAGAACAAGGGAGTAGTAACGCGACGTCTTCTGCTGCATGAGGTTCCAACGGGTGAGGTGTGGGTCCGCCTCGACCTGCAGCTCTTCAACAGCAAATAGCCAGGAACCCAAAAAAGAACTGCCTCTTCAACAGAGACGTCCAAATAAGGACGGTTAACCAAACAATAACAACTGTCTTAGTCACATAACATAGAGTATATATCTTCTAACCTGGTGGCCACATTTTAGGAAGACACCTGCCTTAATATTTTAATCACAACCAGCACTAATAATACCTCTTCTGGTGTCATCTGCATCCACTAGTAGGAGGTCAGGAGTGACGTCCACCAATAGGAGCTTATTTCCTCCCTCGTGCCCTCCTCTAACCTAAGCGCTAACTTGTGACATAAACATTCTTACCAGTGGAGATTTACTTAATTGAGACTGTAATAATTTGCAACACTTGGAGGAAGATGGAAAGGAATAAATGCTGCTTTGATGCAAATAGTTAAATTAGATCTAATACAGCAACGCAACATTAATTAAAAATGTTGTTTTAGTTCCTGTAGAGTCACACAGCTTCGTATCTCACACCGTTATGAAGCATCAGCGACGGAGGCTGCTGGTTTGGTCTGTCTAGAAGGTATTTTTGTTCCTCTGCTGTGAAAGTGGTGACTGATGGCTTTGAAGAGACTCTGCTGTCCGGTTGGTGAAGTGTCATCCCCTCACAGTGACATCAAGGGTTTCATCAAGACTAGATCCCAGTCTGATAGCAACACTGACGACCTGACACAGTCTGAGGGATTGTTCAGTGGCCGGCGCTGGTCTGGAGTCAGTTAACTGTAGATGGAAGATTTCAGATTACATTGTTCTGGGTTGGGTCTGTCACTGTAACAATACTGAACACTTAATCTGCGCTCTGTGTGTGTGTGTGTGTGTGTGTGTGTGTGTGTGTGTGTGTGTGTGTGTGTGTGTGTGTGTGTGTGTGCGCGTGCGCGCACGCCACATGTAAAGATCTTCAGCTGAGAGGTTTCTGGATTTAACTCTTAATGTAAATCTCGTTTGACGACTTAAAATTCTTTTCAAAATCATTTGGGATTTGATCATTGGGATGATGATATTCCAGATTACTGGAATATTTAGTGTTAGTTGATTTGTTTTCCTCTTTTCCCATCTTTAATTTCTTCAGTTGCAGTGGCAGCAGTAATTTTTCAAAAAAAAATAACTTGAAAAATAGCAGGAAGTTTGTGTTCAGTAGAGAGGGATCTCAGGAGGTCGACATTTGAGGCAACACATGTACTAAAACGCTTTTCTCACATACTTCTCTTCCTCACTCTTCTACCTTGCCAGTAAGGTCTTGAACGTCTTCCTCAAGTTCTGAAAAACATCTGCCATGCCATTTATTTATGCTGTACATTGACTTTTTCCCTGTCTCCCACCTTGCTAAGACTCTGGCCTAATTCAATGCCTGCTGGTGCTCTGGATATTAATGATTATGTCCTGTATTTATTGCTTAATTTATGTTTGTGTGACTTTCCATCCAAAGATTAGAAGCAGCTTTTCTTCATCATCTTGGATGATCAGTTCACTGGGATTTTTTTTTTCGTGTCCATCTGAGACACGTTGATACTGTTCTGAGAGACGACATCTTGGATGATTCAGATTGTAAAGGAGTTTTACTGTAAATAGGCTCTGCACTAGACCTGCTGTTCATCTCCTATAATCTAATTTCTATTAATCAACAGAACGGTTTTTAAATGTATTATCGTCAACATTGTTTATTCTTTTGGTGGAAAATGTGCAAAGAGACTACCTGGCTCATCTGAAAAGGGATGTTAAAAGTTTGTGTTTTTTATGTTTTGCTGCCGTCTGCAATGACTCTGCTGTGTGCTAAACTGAGTTTATATCCTCTTAAACTAAATCTGTTCACAGCTGATCAGCCCGAGTTTGTTTACCTGCTGTTTGTACTCACGTGGGCCTGCACATGGCACTGAATCAGGGTTTCTTAAGTCAAATTAAAAATCTAAAGTGATCCAAGCCCTCAAATTTATTTGTAATCATATCTTTCTGCAGGGAGAAAAGAAACCACCGTACACAATTGGGAAAAAACCGGCAAAATCCCATTTATATGCTACCTCTCTCTGCCTCTGGTCTCATTTACTTTTGGAGTCTGTGGAGCAGCTGGAAGATGCTTCTGGAACTTTGGAGGTCATTTAGCAAACGGCCTTGAGTCTTTGGTTACTATTACTTCTGTACATTATGTGAAAGAAGGCAGGTTTTTCCAACATCTTGTCAAAAAGAATGTGTAAAGTAAAATTTGTGGCTATGCAGAAATTCTTGAGCGAGTTTAGTACCTTCACGGACTCGATGTGTGACGTCAACAACTCCATTCTTCAGTGTTAAGTCAAGATGTTAATGAAAGTGGGAGAAAATTCATCCGGCCCAAATGCACTGGCTTCTTCTATGGTCCATTCTCAGCTCCTTATTTTACTGAAATCAGTTCTGAAGTTTTTGCAGAATCCTGCTAACATCCAGACAGACAAAAAAAAAAAAGAAGAAACAGTTTATAGTGCATGAACAAGCTCAGACTTGCCTGCATCTCTTATGGCAGCTCATTATGGAGATGTATTTTGGTGACATTTTTCTAAAACTCACTAACTTGAATCGTCCTGTATATTTTCTCAGCCTGACAGCAGCCCTCAGACCTTAGAACAGAACAGAGGATTAAAGTTTGCAGATGTTTTAAATTCCCGTAATTTAAGAAAAGATAACTCAATGAAGAGAAATGACACATTTTAAATAGGTGAAGACAAAGCTTTTATCAGACTACTTTACGCTCGAATGCACGTTACTGAAACGTACCGAGTTAGATTTGCTAAAAAGTAAATTGTACGTGATATTGGGGATTTTATCGTACTTTCTATTAGTTGATTCTGGTTTTAATCCCGAGAGGCAGGGTAGTTGAGTGCAGAGTTGTCAGTGCGCATGAACAGAGCTCATTAAGTGCTTGTTCACCCTCGGCTGGCTCCGGGTCCACAGGAGCAACAACCATTACGTAATCACTCTGACACTGGCTCTGAGAGAGGCTGACAGCTGCGCTCGACAGAATCAGCTGAGCCCAACCTTCTGTAGCACGGCGGCACAGTTAGAGTCACGATCTAAAGAACCTCCGACCTGAGGCGCACACCAACACTTTGGTCAAAGTGTATGAGCCCAGGCTGGGCTATGATACAGTATGTGGTACTGGAGGACAAAGTTCATACCTGAAGTCATACAAATTATGTCTGGCTGGTTAACACACACACACACACACACACACACACACACACACACACACACACACACACCTCCAAGGACGTCTGCTTCCCCACTGATTCCTAAGCTGCAACTGTTGGCTAATCAGCCTATGGCAACAACAGCCATCAAAAGCGTAAATCTTTAAAAATGAATACGCATACACACAATCAGAAATGTGGGCTATTGCTTTTGAATTTTCACAGAAACATAAATCCTAATTTGCCGAAAATTTCAGATGATCTAGCAGGAAATATGTTGACCATCTCCACCCAACGTTTTATGCTTGTTATTTTTGCACCACGTTCAGAACGTCTTCCACTTAACATCCAACCAGACTTTTGTGACTGAAAATGTTAAAGCAGTTTTGCAAACTACAACTGCAAATTCTCACTAAATAAACGTTCAAAATGTATTTAATAAAGAAATTCAAAAGACTCCGTAATGTACACACCGTAAATGTTTGTTGAAAAGTTCAGAATTGACAGTCATGCTACTGGAATGGTGTGCTTGTGCTTGTGTGCGCGCACGTGTGTAGTAATTCTTCTTAGTCGTAGCTCTCGTGTATGAATAAATCATGTCTCCTATAGGGTTTTCATATATAAAGTTGAGTGTGGAGGCAGACAGAAATAGCTAAACAAAATGGAAAAGGGGGGTGGAGGACAGGTAAAACGCATTACTTGATGAAATAAAGTATAAAAGAAACCTCCAGTTAAGCAGAAGAAGAAGCAGATGAGGAGAGTAGTTTGGAGGCAGATGTAGAAAAAAACAGAAGAGAATAAACACATATGGAGGTATAAAGAGAGAATAGAGAGATAGAGTGACATGAGCGTGGAGGATGAGTCTGAGAGGCCCCGAGTCCCACTCGACCCAGCCATGGGAATGATTTAATTATTACCACATGAACAGCTGTCTTATGTAACACACACACACACACACACACACACACACACACACACACACACACACACACACACGCAGACCTAAATAATAATGAGGGGTCTGTGTTCTGCCCCAAACCTACACAGAGCAAAGGTGGCCTGTAGCAACACAGACTGAGAGCTCCTATCAAAGACCCCAGGCAGGTTCAGCCAGGACTCGCCCCTATTTGACATCCCTGTGTAAACAAAAACTGAATGGGCACCATTAAAATTAGGAATATAACAGCAAAATATTTCATCTCAGCATTAAATTATCATTAAGTCCATGGTGAAAAAAAAAACTGAGTGGGCACCATTAAAATTAGGAATATAACAGCAAAATATTTCATCTCAGCATTAAATTATCATTAAGTCCATGGTGAAAAAAAAAACTGAGTGGGCACCATTAAAATTAGGAATATAACAGCAAAATATTTCATCTCAGCATTAAATTTGTGTTGTACGTCGCTTTGGACAAAATCGTCTGCTAAATGAAATTGTAGAATTGTAAACTATCATTAAGTCCATGGTGAAAAAAAAAACTGAGTGCAATGCATCTGATGAACATACAGCCACAATTCCCAAACTGGGGTGTGGGAACCCCCAGAAGTACACAAAAAATATCTGTAGCATTCTGTCAAAGTCCTCCATCTACAGTAAACCAGTTTTATGTTTTCCCACCTGCACTCTGTAAACACCTGCTTCTCCTCGTCCTCTGATTGGGTCTTGTTCTAAATGCTTAAACCCCCAACTAGTCAATCAGAGGCAGAGTCAAAAGGCTGAAGACGGGTCTTCTCAGGGATGCCTAGGTCCTCTTTGGTCGGAGAATATCAGGCAATTTAGCACCCAATACGTTACAATATGTTCCACCAGTGACCCTTTTATGTGGGTCACTGGTGGAACTGGTGGAGTCGGCTAATAGCACTGACAAGGCTGTTTGTAACATTGTTAATGCTTTTCCCCAGGCTTCTCAGGTTTATACAGCCTACATCGGTCAAAGTATCTATGACCAGCTTCAGTAATCCATCTTACAGTGACAGACTCTGATGCATCGTGAAGTCCCCCGGCGGGAGATTCTGTCCTGTTTCTGACAGAACAATGTAGAGCACAACTCTCTGAAGACGGAGGGGATGGATGGTTGTCCCAGTCCATCTCCCTGGGAGCCTCCCCAGTGGACACTGTGTCCTCCTACTTCCTGGGCACTATCATTACTCAGGACCCCAAGTTGGAGCTGAACATCGAACATTGATTCAGTTTCAGTTTCATGATTGACTTTCTTTGGTTTCTCTTTAGCGGGTAAATAAAAACCCAAATCCAGGGTCTGTATCTTACGTCTTCCTGCTCAGTCCCGTCCTGTGGGTGCCACAGACCACTGCACTGGTGTATTCCGACCTAAAAAAACACACAAAGCAGTGAATCTGGGAATATTACTCACCACTTCCATCCATAATGAAGCTGACAGTGGTTTATTTGGCTGATGGACTGAGACTAGACTGGCCGCACTGACCTGAAGATGACCCCTCGCTAATGAATAATGTAAAGGAATACTAGTGGAATAAAGACTGTACAGTGGGCACCACCATCGGAGACACAGTCCCTGTCCGTTTCTATTTCCAAAATAACTGGCAACAACTGCTCCCAGAGTTTAGGATGTTAATTTTTTATCTAACTAAGCAAGAGGTGCAGAAATAAATGCATTATAAATGAGAAGAGGTTGTTGTGTTTTCTGTAGAACAAGGTCTTTTCTTTAGTTATGATGATGAAAGTGTTTCTATGTTGGAGGTTTTCAAACAATGTTCTAGCTTTTGAATGCCTGAATCGTTTCAGTCCTCTCAAGACCTTTGTTATTGCTATCCTCACTTCAGGCTACCACTGTCCTCGGGTAGAGAGTTTGAGTGCCCTGTATCCTTTTAAACCGTATTTGGAGAAGGTTGTTTTGCTCTTTCTCTCTGATGGTTGCGTTACTTACAACTGTTCAGCCACTGCTCTACTAATTTAAGGCTGGGGATGTTTCTTTCTGTGTTGGGTTTCTGTTATTCTACCCCCCCCCCCCCACACACACACACACACACACACAAACACACGTAACAAACCCTACAAATACAAAAAATGTTTCCATCTTTTTCTTCTGTCCAGGGCCTGGGATACAGTCGTGAATTGATGCTCTGTAACGTTCTCGCTCCAGTTATGTCAAGTCTGCTGAGAAAAGAGACTGAAATGTGCTGAGATTTCAGATTCCCTCACACACATTCTTTCAATTCTTAGGAGTAAAATCAAAAGTATTATCACTGATTATGTGGGCACAGATGCATGTGATGACTTGCTGGTTCAGCTATTAGAACAGGAGTTAATGGATATAAAGGGGCCAGCAGACCTTCAACATTACGCACATGAAAAATAGTGGTCAGTAGTTTTTAAAAAAACGTGCTGGAAGTGTGCAGAAGTTTAGCTGTCAGTCAGTCCACCAGAGGATGATCTTCCCAATGATTTTGATCCACCAAAGATGGCAAGTTTTTCCTTTGTAAACTGATGTGGGAAAGTATTTACCTCTGAGGTGGGAGAGCACTCTGAACGTCTGTTGAACTCGGAATATCCCACAAGGAATGTGTGGTTTTTCAGAGCTCAGAGAAGTAGGTTTGATATCATTCGACCAGGCAGCGTTTGTGAAGAAAGATGAGAAATGTGCGAAAGGTCACACTCATTAGCACAGGTGATCGTGATGTCACTCAGTACGTCATAGTCTGCTTTTGTAAATTTGTAATTATCATGCAGCCTTACTTTTGAGGAGCTGATGTAACATTAACATTCTGACAAGCTTAATAATGCCACAACTGTCAGTACTGTCAGAAGCAGAATTGAAATATTGACCTCCTGAGCTTCAGATGCTTTTGTTGTGAGGTTGGTTTGACACTTTTCTGACAGCAGAAACTGAACCATCTTTCCGGTCTTTTTTTTTTTTTGTTGTAGGGAAACTCTACTGGCAAGAGGGACTTTATTTTCAAAATGGAAACTTTCTTCCTTTCAGCTGCATGAACACATGAGATGAGTAACACCTCAACATACACTGAAGATAACAAAGAAACATAGAGCAAACATCAGCGACTCCCAGATGGCAGCTCCTAAACGCCTACGTGATCTCCCGACAGTTCCATTTGCTTCAACATGAGGTTGACGTCTTTTTTTAGCATACACAGGTTGAGCGCTGTTGCCCTGGAAAACTTCTGTCAGCACCCAATAAAAGCCTTTTCAGGCTTTTCCATCAGCTGGGCACAGAAATAACCTGCCATCATGACAGGTGGGCTGATAAAATTTTCATGCACCCGACCTAATATTAATGTATTTATGGAAAACTGTTGATTTTGCACATGTCTCTATACTCCCGTAAGCCTTCACAGGAGCAAACACGCAAGTACCTTTACTGTGTGTTTTGCATCAACAGCAGCAGAAGGTGTGTAATCATCCATGTGTGTGAACACGCAGGATGAAGGTGAATTCCGCTGATCAACCGTTCCTCCATTATCTTGACAACTCACCAAATCTCTCCTATGAACCACTGAGACCTTCCCTGCCCCACCCTTTGTCACAACAGGATTTAAAACACCCTTTTACACAATAAACTGATAACTGCAAAATGCAAAACATCTCATGTGAACATGTCTGATTTTCTGTACATGAAACTGCAATTTTCATGTGGTGACGTCACGTGTTTTTAACACAAAACTGCATATTTCATACATGTCAAGTACAATTTTTCACATGTGCATTTTAAATATTCATTATGTTTGCGTGTCTGTCACTCTGTCTCCTCCCTCCATCTCCTCCCTTCTGCTGCACGGAAGACAGCAAGTGAAAAGTGGGAAGGCAGAGAATCTGCATTTACTATGTTCTTATTTAAGAGTGTGTGTGTGTGTGTGTGTGTGTGTGTGTCTGAGAGAGAGAGAGAGAGAGAGAGAGAGAGAGAGACGGGGAGAGGAAGGGATGCAGACAGAAGAGGGAGATTTGGTCGACCTGTCGGGCTTTCTCATGTCATATTTCTGCCCTGAGGGCCTGACCTTTGTGTCTCTGTCTGGAAAATAGCCTGGAAGAGCTGAAATGGCAGATCGGGACACTGCGTTCTGGAAAATACTTGGACTGCTGCTGCATGAAAGAAAGAAAAACTGATGGGAAAAAAAGAGAATCATTCATTTTCTTTTCCGTGTGACTGTCAGAAAGGAAGTGAGGAGTAGAGGAAGGCTTGTATATGCTGAGCAATCTAACAACCAGGGGTGGACAGTGAGGATTTACACGTAATTATACTGTAAGGGTTGGAGAGAAAGGCAAAGAGCAGAGAGGAGATAATAGGAGAGGAAAGGGGGAGGAGAGTGTGGAGAGTACAGAGCAGAGACGTGGAGAGGACGAGGAGAGACATGAAGAAGAACAGAGGAGGCAAGAGAGAAGGAGGAGAGGAGACTTCTGATTGGCATCACTGAAATGTAAGTATAACAGTGTTCGCGAAGACTTTTAAGTAATGATACTGCTGGTGATGTCATGATGGAAGTTTAATATAGTTCCTATAGTGACTATACTATAGTTAGTGTAGTTTACTGCCCTTCTTACGTTCCTCCTCACATGACCTGCTTCCTCTCAACCATCTTTACACGCTCTTGCTCTATATTTCTCCTCCGTGTTTCTAATTCTGTCTCTGCAGGTTGTGTTGAATAGTAAGAGTAGAGAGGAGGGAAAGGCCAGTGTCAAATCACATTCGCGTTACACACACTTGCAGAGGGAGGAATACAGTGACAGTGTGATGAGCATGTGGATGAAACCAGATCAGACAGGGAGCAAAAGTGTCTCAGAGTGTCTGTTGGCATGCTGCATTTGGTAAACAAGAAGGCTAGAATGGTTTTGCCACATGGGATGGCAACAAGACAACTGCCTACATTGCAACTTTTCTGTGGTTTAAAACATTTTTCATGCTTTCTGGTTCATTCAGTGGTCCGTGTGGCTCAGACCATGTGTAATACATAGTTAAGGGTTGTGGGAATAATGCTCTCTGGTGCGGAGATGAGAAGATAAACTCCACTCCTATATTTGTAAGTAAATATGAAGCCAAAGAGAGTAGTTTACTCAGCTTAGCAAACAGCTATTTTTGCTCTTTGCAAAAATCAGAAAATCAGCTGATTTGCATAACTAAAGTTTCATAAATAACACACGATTTGTTCTCTATTTCACAAACACACAACTAATTATTTCAGGGGTTACACTGTTCCCTACCAGTGAAGATTCAAGGAAGTCCCTGTGCAGTCTGTAAAAAAGATGATAATGTGATATTTTTATATCTTGGGAGATATAAAACATTAGCATGAAGGTTTTAGAGGTGTTTGTTGGTGGAACCATGGGGGATTTTCATGAACCGTCATGAATGATAATAATCTATCTATCTATCTATCTATCTATCTATCTATCTATCTATCTATCTGTCTATCTGTCTATCTATCTATCTATCTATCTATCTATCTATCTATCTATCTATCTATCTATCTATCTATCTATCTATCTGTCTGTCTATCTATCTATCTATCTATCTGTCTATCTATCTATCTATCTGTCTATCTGTCTATCTGTCTATCTATCTATCTATCTATCTATCTATCTATCTGTCTATCTGTCTATCTATCTATCTATCTATCTATCTATCTATCTATCTATCTATCTATCTATCTACTGTCTCACCTGGCAGGAGGAAGAGTGCAGTGAAGTACTGTAATTACAATTAAAGTAGCAACTTGGACTTTTAAACAGCCACATTTCATGCCAACATGTTTATGACCTATGTAAGCTCCAAACGAGACCCGACACACTGTATAGTGCTAGTAAAGCTAGTGTTTAGCTTAGTATCTCCAAGAAGTCAAATAAAATGAAAATGACAAAATTCGGGCAATTGAGAATGCAATATGGTTGTGGGCTGTTTTTGTTGCAAAGCTGCATATCTCACCATTGCCACGCCTCTGTAACAGTTACCAACATGCTGTGCAGGCAGAAGCACAGCAGCCCCCATGGGGTTTGGCCTCCTGACGAGCATGTCCACCTCCAGTCTCGTCCAGTGTTGGATGGTGTCATGATCTAGCAGTTCTCTCACAAAAGCAGTGTTCATTCTGCTAAACCTTCCTTCTTTTGACCAGAGGGGCCACTATAGTTAACAACACCTGAATGGTCATAGCAGCTGCTTTAAAGATTTCTTGTAAAATACTTCCTGATTGACAGTCAGATCGTGTAAACAGG
Source organism: Aulostomus chinensis (assembly GCF_037954235.1). Taxonomy (NCBI): domain Eukaryota; kingdom Metazoa; phylum Chordata; class Actinopteri; order Syngnathiformes; family Aulostomidae; genus Aulostomus; species Aulostomus chinensis. The sequence goes on from NC_141321.1 coordinate 24,245,994, forward strand.
AGCAAGATCCCCTCATGTCCATCAGTGTCAACAAATCTGATTCTGGCTGTGTAATACAATGAGCTGGCTGCAGGCCAAGTGTCTCATACCAATGTACTTGCGTAAGCGTGATGTTCAGCTGCCTGACAGTATGAAGTGGCTTTTACCTGTTACACTGATGGATGGCTACCTGGTCTGTTGCATGATCTCCCCTGTTGATGCTGCTTTTAACTATAGACTGATGAGTCAAAGGGATCAAAACCATTTCTACAAAGTAAACTGTACAATAGTAATCAGATTCATTTTCATTTCCAAAAGCAAGTTGACATGATTTTTTTTTTTTATTACTCTAACAAGCCAAATGGTCAAATCCTAAAGGCAGAAGTGGAGAGGAAGGAAGAGAGAGGGGAGGGGAGGAAGGGCAGCCATGTCCTGCAGCATTTACACACAACATCACAAAACCACCCTGACAGTCTGTGAATTTAGAATTTGCTCTGAGGATGTGTTGTGTTTGTTTGCGTTATGTGGCACTCCACTGTCGTGTTTTGTTGTTGTGTTGCTTCCTGTTACTTGCAAACTTAGTGTGTCACCTTTTGACTGCTTTTTTGTTTGTGTAACATAATTACACGCATCTGGAGTATGTTTTTATGGGAATAGTTAAGAGAAATTTGCCACATATTTAAAGAATGACAAACCAAAATACCAGATTTGTTCTTTGGTGTGATCTCAGGTTCGAGCCATCAGGACGAGTGCTGCTCCTTCTGTTTCACTGTTTTTACTGCTGACATCCTCCTCAGAAATTAGGCCAGTTTGATCTTCTCACACAGTTTCATCCATTTTTTATCTGCTCTAGTTTATCTTCTACTGGCTTTTAGCACTTCATAGTGTTAGACTACAACATGTTACACATTTGTTGTGTTTTAAAGGCTTAAATACTTCATGGCTCATTTTTAAATAGCGTGTTTCTATGAGTTGATATCCGATCGGGACTTTATGAAAGGTTACATTGGAAAGAAGACAAAACAAACTTCGCCTAAAGCAATCACAAGCAATCACTGAGAAAAAGTCACACAATATGTGGTTAAAAATGTGTTGATTGATGGATGGATGGATGGATGGATGGATGGATGAATGGATGGATGGATCCATGAAAGCAGTCAGAGATCAAACTCAGAGAGGTTATGTTATGTCAGACAAAAATCTTCAGCTCAAGTCACAACCGTAGGATAGTTTGGACTTGGAGTGTTACTCATGTTTTCTTGTACCAAATACATTAAATGAGTAACACAGACACAGACACACACACACACACACACACACACACACACACACACACACACACACACACACACACACACACACACACACACACCCACACAAAAGTAATAACATGGAGGGCATGTGTGAGCATTTAAGAGACTTCTACATGTCTAGACAGTATAAAACTATTTGTCTCCAAATATACTCTACATTTATCTTGACATGCAAACTACTTGCAACATAGTTTATGAGTGTAGCGCACATACCCTCATAATAAATAAAATATGTTCAGCCTCAAGGTGATTATGACAGAAACCAGGAATTTGACTCATGGGCAGGGATCAGAATTGGAGGCCAAAAAAGATTGGACCTGTCTTTAATAGATAATGAGGGCAACCAGTGCAATTAGGGGCAGGCAGTAAATAAAGTCCATTAACTTGCAGGAGTTGAAGCGCAGATGATAAAGCAGCGAGACAAACAAGGCCAACATGGGGCGAGACAGAAGGTCAAACCAAGAGACGATCACAAAGACAAACATCAGCAAGCAATAGCCAGAAAACTGACCCCAACCCAAACCAAAGACCAGGAGTAACATCAACACGTTAGTGTAGCACCACGAAATAAAAACATTTGTCTATTTAAATACATACAGAGAGAATTGCTGCAATGTTGTTACACTTCAACCACTTTACTTTGGATTATTCACTGAATGAATGCCACGTGAAGTAGCTTCCTTTGAAACTGATGCCAAGCAAAAGCACAACGTCACAATTTCTTTTGTTACAATCTTCAGTGAAGATGTCTCACTGAGAGTCCAGGTTCAGAGTGTGAGTCCAACCTGAGTGGGAATGAACCCGCAGGATCAGCCTCTACTTGATCTGATGGCTTTACAAACAGAAGATTGGTGGTAATTTGTTGCCACCTGGTGGTTAAATATAATCATCACAATAAAAGTGATGGGCAATTTGTCCTCACTACGTTCATTTAAACACAAGTCGTTAACAGGAAATAACAGCATTATGACTGTCAGTTTATGAAAGTCTGACCTTTCGTCCATCCAGACGTATGTCCATCCCATTCTCTTCCATATGACACCCTTGAGAGACTTTATTCAAATACAATTCTAACATTCAATCAGATGCATGGATGAACTGAATTTTGCTAGTCAGAGGTCAAAGATCAAGGTGACTCTGACAGAGCCATACAAGCTTAATACAGCAAGGGGTGTTTTAAGACCACACGTGTCCTGTAATCGGTACTCAGTCGTTCAGTTATAACTACAAGTTCTTTGAAATAGCCTGAATAGTTACACTCTTATTCCACAACTTCCTGTTTCCAAGTGACTACATAAAATTACTGGTATGTTCTGTACAGGCACATAGAGGATTACACCAAAAGGATGCGATAATTACCCTACAAGTTCTGGTTGGAAATCCAAAGCAGAATCCTCTTTTATTACAGAGCAGCTCAATACTGTTATATAGCACTTTATCATTTTAATTTGCAATGTCGGTAAAACATAATAAGCATTGTTATGATGCATATAAACTTTTGATAACATTGCGTTTATATTTTATTTTATAATGCACTGTATTATAGCTTGGTTGGAATGTTTGATCAATGCACAGTATTTGTCTCTAATTAGCCCATAACTTCTACATGGAAGACATATTTTATAGTTCTTCTTCTTCATTCCTGCCTCTGTTTAAACCTCCATTCCTTCTCTCTCTATCACGCCCCCCCCCCGTCCTCTTTCTCTTGTGTTGTCCTTTCATCACCTCTTCTGCAGTGAGGACATCAGTATGAAATCAAGAGTGCAGTAAGCTCAACTCAATGTGAAATCATGAGTGCGCCAACGACAGGGAGCCCAAATGCGGAGGTGATGGTGGTCTCCCAGGAGATGGCATTGCTTAGCAACATCCTGGCAGCTTACACCTTCATTGCAGGTAGGTCACGTCAGACATACTGCCATGTGTGACTGTGTGTGTTCAACAAAACTCAGCCAAACAGGCATATCTTAATATCTATTCACTGGACAGCTCATTCAGTAAACCTGTACTAAATAATAATATCCAATTCAGCAGCTCTGCCGGGAATTCTACTTTGCGTTGATACTGTAAGAAATGTAATAATTCTATTTTGTGTTTATCTTTGCGTTTAAAAAAAATCATTGTGAGAGTGTACTCAAGAGGCCGGTCAGTGTATTTTCTCTCAGTTTAAAGACTAAACATTTGTAAGGAGGAGGACTGGCGGCTCGATCGGTCAAAATTACCCTGAGTGAGAGAGCCCCGGTTCCTCCTGGTTGTGAGGTCATTGTACCTGACATGCGAGCTCACTGCTGTACCTATACTGTCACTAAACCTGAGGAATTAGGAACAAATAAGCTGACTTGTTTACTTTTGAGAAACAGGAACAAACAAGACAGGTAGCAATTACTAACGGTCTTAGAAATGTGTTAAATGAGGAAAAGAAAAATCAAATCTTGAATTTCTTGTTTCATGATCTGGTTATCCTCTTTCTCTCATAGACCAACCGGAGAGGACAGCACTGGTGTTTCTGAGTGGTGTGTGTGTTGGTCTCCTTGTCACACTCTGCGCCATCGTCTTCCAGATACACTGTCGAGCTGACTGCCACTATGGCAACAGCAACCATCCTCATCATCGCCACAGGAAAAGGCAACAGCACAGTCACCTCAGCTGTCAGCTCCAACAGCCTCTTGACAGTAATCCAGACAACATGGCGGTTGTTCCGTCTGGAGGCTCTCGGCCTACTGGGGACAGCGAGGCAGAGGACTGGGACGAGAGTGCTGACCTGACGGCACGGAGACGTAGACGCTTTGAGAGGGCTCTGCTGCACGCTGGCATGTTTACATCAGCAGAGGGTATATCTCTCTCTCTCTCTCTCTCTCCCTTTCTCTCTCTCTCTCTCTCTCTCTAAATATGTTTCTATACAGAGATTTTAAGATGAAACAAATCAGACATAGTTAACCAAATCAGAGCTGTCAGCACATTCTGCTTCCAATTCCTCATTTTTTAATTTCATTTTTATCATTTTGTTTTGTTCCATTGTGTTGTTTACTCAGTTATCGATATCGATATCTAAATATTTTTCACATGGATGTATGAGCATGACCATACTTGATGCTCTCTGCTCTCTGAGCAATGCCATCAGACACAAACGCTCCTCCTTAAAAATAGAAAGTCCCCTCAGTGGTGATGTGACTTGATGTTGATGTGAATGGAAATTCTGTGGGTGTGTTTTAACCTGTTTGTCCTGCTTATGTTTGTGTGTATCTGTGTGTACGTGTGTGTTTGTGTTTGTGTCATCAGAACTTGACCGGGCCCAGCGGCTAGAAGAGCGCGAAAGGATTCTCAGAGAGATCTGGATGAACGGACAACCAGACATCAGTACTGTCACTCAAAGCCTGAACAGATATTACTGACAAATGTCCCAGCAGAGAGACAGACAGAGTAGGACACAGACTGACGGGCCAAATGGATAAAGAGCAACAAATAGCAAAACATTCCATCAGCTCGCAAGGTGAATATACTGACAGACAGGCTGCACTGACCAAAGAGACTCTTTTACACCAAACTCTTACTGCCAGGAGCCTCTCACGCTATCGTTGTGATGTCGTTGTCTGCAGTTAAAGGACTGCATGTCAGGACGCCCTGAACAAGCAACAAGTGAAGACACAGTAGACACATTTGGGGGTCTGATCCTGTGCCTGGAGAGAAAGCAGCTAATGGTGGTCAAAATTTATCAACACATCTGGAAAGAAAGCCAGGCTACAATAATAATAATAATAATAATAATAATAATAATAATACATTGTATAGCACTCTTAAAAGCACATGCATACATACACAAATACTTCAAAGATAAAATTGAAACTAAAACTAAACAGATCACTCTAAAAGTGAACAGGAGGGAATTAAATTCTGAAAAGGCTAATATAGAAATGATTTGAGCTACAGATTCAGCAGATGAGGAGGATTTTCTGATGTGTTGGAGGAATAATGGCTCATCATCACAATCACTTCTGGTTTTAAAACCAGAACAGAAAGAAGACCTTGAACAGATCAGATTATGTGGGACGAGTATGATTTTGAAGTGATGTGCGACCACTGGTTTAGTGTTTGTTAACGACCTAATTGCTGATTTTTGCAAATAAAATTAAAAAAGAATGAACGAAGAATAAAAACCATGGAGGTACACAAGGGACAAAACAAGGTTTGAAAGTGAATTCATGCACAAAGTAAAACAAAAACAATCAGTCTGAGCACAGGTAAGTACTGACAATATGAACACTACCAGAAGAATATTAACAACTACACAAAGGGAGAACATGAAAATGAATACCAGAAAACCAAAACCCACTTCCTTAGACTAATGGGATGTTACCCAAATGCAGTTCAACTGGAGCTTTAATTTTGAGTTACACTTTTTAAAGCACCATACAGCATTTTTTTTGTAAGGATAACCAACAGTTCTAACACCATTTTGATTGTACACCCTTTTTCATTCCTTCTTTGGTCTCTGTTTCTTCAGAAGTTGTGTGAGTTATGTAACTGGCTGTTAGCGACCGCATTTCGAGTCACACAAAACTACAGTGGGTCCAGAATGATTGCCACGGTAATGAGATTAATGATAATCTGAAGGATGTCACAGTAAAACCAAAAGTCTTTTTACTTCGTGTTAAAACTTCTTCTTTTTTTTCCCCTCTGTCCCAGGCTTGTTGTCAAAATCACTGTATCACTCAAATAATGTTAGAACAGTGTATTTTTTTCTTAAATGAACAGACTTGAACGAACCAGCATCCTGTACTTTACCACTCGTACCAGCAGAGGTCACTGCTGCTCAGCAAATCTACATAATGTTGCTTTAAATGGTGCTTCTGAGAAACATGGAGCTGGTGCGAAGAAGCATCATGGAGGCTGCAGCGACGTTGCAGTTAATACGTTTACATGTTCAAATCATGGTGGTAGCTACTGTGTTGTTACTTTGAAACCTTTGAAACGGATCAACATCTCTGACATGGAAACTTAAATGAAAGAAAAATAAGAGGTGTTTAAAAAAAAAGAAACAATTACAGAAGTTTACATGAGAACAGAATGGTGAATTCATACTGGTGCTTTTATTACTTTTGTCTCACCAAAATGGACTGAATGCATACTAAAAGGACACTGGTGGCTGATGAGACAGTTGAGACATCGAGGATAGAAGTTTGTTAGATGCATCTGTAGACTGGTGATTTTTCACTTGTAGATGTGTTGTTGCTTTTTTATTTGCCCTCTGTGACAATGCTGGAAGACACTTCCATTCTATAATTTTATTCAAATTTGTTCTGTGAATATTGTACAACTGAATAAAGAATCTAAGTGGTTATTGCTGGTGCTGTGGTGACTTGCAGGCTGCCTGAATGCTGAATAATAATTTTTAAAAAGCAAATTACCTCCTTATCCTAATATTCAGCTAAAAACAAATGTATCTATTTAAAAATGTTACTGATTGATTCAGTTCTGAATCAAATGTATTCAAGGCAATTTTTTGGGAATTGTACAACAGCACAGCGTTAGAACCGAGCAGTGAGACTGGTAGTGGTAGAATCCCTGCTGTTACTGACCAACTGAATTATGATAGTAGTTCTATTAGCAGGTGGCACAGTAGTGCAGTGGTCAGCACTGTCGCCTCACTGCAAGAAGGTTCCAGGTTTGAGTCCTGGCTCGGGCACAGGATCTTTCTGTGTGGAGTCTGCATGTTCTCCCTGTTCCTGTGTGGGTTCTCTCCAGGCACTATGGCTTCCTCCCACCATCCAAAGACATGCAAATGAGGTCTAGGCTAATTGGATACTTGAATGGTTGTCTGTCTATGTCCTGGCCCTGTGATGGACGGGTGACCTGTCCTGGGTGAACCCCGCCTCTTGCCGAAAGCCGCTGGGATAGGCTCCACCCCCCGACTCTTAACAGGATAAGCGATAGAAAATGGATGGATGAATGGATGGATGTGTTGGCAGGTAACAAAATAGTGTTTCCCACCAGTCAATCAGGCGTTATGTTTTTGGGTTCTTCATCTGTCCAATTTTTCAGTCATGATACGTCACTGGAAGTTGGCTCTGAATAGACTTGAGGATGAACTGACAATATCTTGGTCAATATCATGCACCCAATATATCGCAGGGATACTTTGAGGGACAAGCAACCACTAGAAGTCACAGATGACCTGAAAAAATGTTGGTTGTCAAAGGTCACCATGACACACATGTTGCAGGGCCATAACAGCACAATGCACAGTATTTCTAGAATTGTCTAGTGTTGAACATCCTCTCGGACTATAACCCAGACACTGTCCAAAAGCTTCCTTGCACACAGTTTGACACCTGTCACCTTCTATTGAATCTTGACATATTTTCTTTCATTGAACAATGTGTTATAACCTTGTCCTGTTCACGAGCGTCTGAACCTCCTTTTGTGATGACTTCTTTTGTGGCCCAGTTCAAAAAACCAGGTGTATTGAACATTTTACACTTTCGACAAAAGCTTACAAACTGAAATGTTGAGCTTCAGTTTCCTGATCTAAAATCTTCAGTGAATTCAACATTCTGGGCCGGTGTGAGATCCTGTTGTACCGACTGTGAAAAGTTTTGATTTTTTTTAGGTCTTGCATCTTGTTGAGATACACGAGCATGAGATTATTTTGAAAGTGAGAAACATTTTTCACCTTGACTGAATTTCTTTTTCTGCACGACCAAACCTTAGGGTTCAGCATACAAGCAAACAGGCTCAACTCTGCTCAAGAATATCAGACACAGTAAAGCAAAGGTGGACTACTTAGTGTTTAATTCAGCAGTTGTGCGACGACTCCCCCTAGTGTCAATAAGGCACACCTGCACCACGGCCAGTTCCAGGCCACAATCTGTTCCTCCTATTACTTAGAAGAGATTAAATTATGGCTGCAGCCGAGAAGAAATTAAAATTTTAGCCTATTAAGATTTTCCTGGATTCTAACACGACACCAGATCGTCTTGGATCTTCTATGATAAGGTCACTGACGACTTTGCATCCAGGAAGCGTAGGAGGGTTGGGTGTGTGTGTGTGTGTGTGTGTGTGTGTGTGTGTGTGTGTGTGTGTGTGTGTGTATGATGTGAGCAGTTCATTTACCATTTGAAATGTCACTGTGGATTCAAAAGCCAATTTTATTCAAAACCAAATTGTGTGTGTATTGTGTGAAATTCAAAAATAGTGCAACATATTTACAGGAATAATGCAAGTTAACGTGAGTATGCATTTTCACATACTACTTCACCCAGAAAGTGCGTGTTGCATCTCTACTTTGTGACTCCAGAGCCCAGAGACCCAGAGCCAGCCACGTTTGTTTGATTTTCAAGTTTGTTTTAAAGTCAGATCAAAGAGTTTGTGGGTTAGTGAGCAGCTGGATTAAGAAAATGTGGATACTGGATGATGCACTTGACGGTTTGTAACTGAACATCTTCAGGCCTCTGTCCTGTGTAGTTGCTGACTGTGCGGCTCCATTAGCTTCAAGTTAACATTACATGGCTGGCCTTTGCTGCATTCTGGAAGTAGTGACGCAGCAGCGAAAAAAAAACATCTCAATTGAAGACTCCCATTTGTGAGAACTTGTTAGACATACAGGCTCTGGGTGATGTTTCGCTTTAACCAAAAAAAAAAACCTATGGGTTTACCAAGGGTAACAAATGAGTCTGAAAGCACCGCTGCACGGATTATTAACCGAGAATCTCCTTGTTTTTAGTTTGAAAAAAAAAAAAAAGCAAAAAACTCCCCAAAAATCAAAAGAAAAGAAAAACCGAATTCAACATTGTTACAAAACTTGTCAAACGTGTATACTTGCTGCCAGTGTATTCAGGGTCACAGAGAGTGGCCCTTGTCTCAACTGTCAGTCTGACAACGGGGCGATAAACCATAAAGAGAGCAAAGGTCGAACCATTACAACTAATAGAATCACACAAATGGAAACTCTCGCAATCATTGCTTTGATTTGGCGTTTCACAGTTTTGTTTTCACGAATTAAATAAATTCATGTGACTTTAATGAAATAGAAATGAGCCTGATGTAACACTGTTACTTCATCCCACCCACAGTATTTTAGGAGGAACAGGTTCTGAGAAAAATCGCTGCAGACCAAACCCGACCAGTGAAATAAAACAACCTCAGGCAACCTGGCGGGGCTCAGCATCACCGGTGCTATCGCTTTAACGGGTCGGGCGGGGACGTCGGGACACCGCGCTCCAGGAGCGGGTTGCTGCAGTTGGACCGTCTGGAATTGGATCAGAACAGCGGCCCGTTTTATCCACTGATCAGCTCCGACCGACGGCACCCGAGCCGTTAACTCCGCTATGAGGGACTACACGCCGACTCCGAGCCACGGAGGCGCCTGCATGCCCTGCTGCCAAGTTTGCGTCTTTGCCTTTACCGCATTTCTCATCATTGCAGAGAGGACGGCGCGTGAGTCCTACCTGGGATACACACACGCACACGCACACACACATATAGACACACGAGGACACTCATCAACACAGACGCAGGGGGGAATTTAAAAAAAAAAAGCAGCGTGTGTGTTTATATGCTGTGTACGCTATAGTGCATCCCTGGTTGCGTTACAGTTTGACTTTGTTAGCGAGCCCGTGCGCGCGTACGTGAGCGCGTGCTTCTGTGGCCAGTGTACAGATATTTGAGGACCAGAAGACCAGAGCGACACAGGACAGGACAGCTCGCTGGTGCGGAGTAATCAGACACGGTTGGTTGGTATTTACATCCGCAGTAATCCAACATTCGAAGTTGAACACATTTGTTCGGACTTCTTATGAATAATAGAGTCCGAGCAGACCGCAGGCAGCATCGGCGCGCCGCTTCTTGCCTGTATTTGCACCCTGCACGAAACTGCAGACTCATAGTTGTCTCCTTCCTGACACACCTGCATCACTCCAGGTTTTGCATGGTCCTGAATAACAACACAACAAAGCCCATGTTAACACATTTCAGCGCCCTTTTTTTTTTGGAACGTGCATGAATGGAAGAGGGGATGGGCGTACCCCAAGATGGGGCCTAGTTCTCCCGGACAGCCCGCCTGTTTGGCGGTTTGAAGGTTCAGATTTCATGTTCGGAGGGAGGGAGCTGCAGCAGCGGTGTGATGGGGAGTAGAGGAGATACACTGGTAGCTTTATTGTCAGTAAACCAGATGGTATGAAGTGTCTAACATCGAAAAAAATGCTACACAAACACTACTTCATCTTATAATACATTCATAAATTAGCTATAAGCTGAAATTATTGCATTTATTGCCATTCATAAGCTTTATACTCAGTTATAAGCCGTTTACCCACCTCCTGACAACTCATCAGGAAAATCCTCCCTTACATAATAGTTTCTTTTTCAGGAACAGTTCATCAGTGAGAGGCCGAATGTTTAACCCACTATCCATCTGTTCATAAATCTTAGCACCTGCAAGTTTGATTTTCATTAACAAATTTGATTTTAATTCTTGACCCACAGTATTCTTAACCTTAACCCGGGATAAACACGTGGAAATACATATTTCTTAAATAAAAGTGCGAACGGTGTATGAGTAACCGCAAAATATTTGTTGCATGGAAAAATTTTTATGAAAGGATTTGTATCGATCGTGTGCTTTTCTATACCGTTCTACAGCATCGTAAACAGATGGAACAACAGCAACAGTTTTCAATTCTGATGTTTACGTTTGACGCAGTTCACTTGTGTGTTTTACCTCTTTTTCCAGTGATCTACTGCTTCGTCTACTATCTGTGGGTGGGTCACAACTACTGCTATGCTCACCTCGCTGGCTTCACTGCACTCTTCCTCCTGCCAGGTGAGACAGTGGAAAGAAAGAAAGAAAGATAGATAGATAAATAGATAGATAGATTAAAATTGTCATTCTGTGTTTTTCAGGTTGGTTTCCTCAGTGGCTCAGCTATCTGTGGTACCTGTCAGATGGACGCATCCGCAGAAAATCTCTCACCTGGACTCACATACTGCACCTGGGCATCTTCAAAAGGTGGGTCAACTTTAATCATGTATGTAATGACACATATGTTGAAATTCACCACCCCACCCCCCACTGTGCCCTCCCACAGGCTGTGGGAGTGTATGCGACTGCCAGACATGGATGTGTATGGTGAGATCATGCAGCAGGCTGATGTATCGGCCCTTCGTCTCTTCGAAGCCTTGGTGGTCACTCTGCCTGAGACCCTCCTGCACACCTACGTGCTCATCTGCACTGATATAGGAATCAAATCCCCAGGTAGAAAAGATCAGGCCTTGGAAGAGTTGTACAATTTTGTGTTTGACAGTAGTGAGAGTTTGTCCGTTATTTGTTGGCTCCATCTGACAAGGCGACGTGTAGCTGTTTCTTCATGTGATCATTACTTCTACTAACAGAGTATCGATTTGCTTGTTCGATCCGGGGAGGATGGCAAATAAGTGTTTTTCCTGAAAAGTTGGCATGGCAAATAAAAAAAAATGCAGTTATTCATTATGTGAAGAATGTGTTAAGTCACATGCGTTTTCTTTCCCTCCCTCCCTCCCTCCTTCTCTCTCTTCTCTCCAGCCTCCGTGTGTTTTGCTGTGTGTTTGTTATCTCTGGCCTGGGCTTTGGTCCTCTATGCGCGAGCCTGTACGCTCATCAGACCAGGACATCTACAGATGACCCCCGCTGGCATTCTCTGTCGACTACTGTGGAGGGTGAACACATTGAATATACAGTTGTGTGATTGTATTGCTTTTTTTAGATGTGTTGTTGACATAAACCGTGACTTTCTCTGCCTGCAGGTCAGTATGTTGGGATCTCGATTTGCTGTTCTCTTGCTTTTCACACGCATCTTCAAACAGTGGATTCTAGGTGTTATTGGTGAGTCTGGGGACGGGTGTGTTATCTCATGATGATAGGAATAATTATTATTATTATGAGGTTGCACAGAAAAGAAAAGTCCTGTTAATTGTGTGTGTGTGTGTGTTTGTGTGTAAGGGGTGCATTGGCTGGGTGCAACTTTCTGGATGGTGTCTCAGCAGACTGACATCATTCGTTCGACTAATCGATGGAGGCTCTTCAACCTCATTCTCGGAGCCATTCATATCTTCTTTTTCCTCAATGTGAAATATGGTCAATCCCGATACCGCATGGCTGGGTTCTACCTGGTACGTGTGTGTATATTTGTACTTTAACACTTATTATGCTTAGTATTACTTTCATGTACTTTCTTTGTGGACACATACCTCTGCCAAGGTGAACTTTCTGCCCCTTCCACTCTTGTGCTCAGGAAGAAAGGAAACGTGATTTCCCGTTGCCACCTAGTGACACTATGGCTTGTCTGCTCCAAAATTTAGTAGTTTGTTTTTTGGTTGATTCTTTATCCCTCGACCAAGTTTGATGTAAATCGCCCTCATAGTTTTTGCATAATCCTGCTAACAGACACACAAATACATCCTTGGTGGGTGTAATAATATTTGTTGTCCATCCCTTTTTTTGCTTGTTCACACAAAATTGTCACCTCTGCACCTTCAGTCTGACATGACCTCACCAGAGACAAACGTTTTGTTGATTATTCCGATTGAAATTGATGCATATACATGCTGATCATTTTTCACCTGTCCTTTACTGGAAATCACACACCAATCAGGGAACCTGGCAGAGTTGTCAGATTCAAAGGTCTCAACCCAGGCAATCACGCAGCCTCTAGTCCGTGTTAGAGTGCTGAGAGCTGCACTAACGGTAAACCTGTGGGATTCATTCAGGGGTGTAATTTGAAAAAAAAATCTGTGACACATTGAATACATGAAGTAATTAAGTAGGAGCCAGCCAAATCTTTTTTGTGTGTTGAAGGTGCTTTTTAAAAGGCAAAAAAATGTTCTGGTTTTGAGCATAGCTTTGATAACTGCCAGCTGGCGACCGAGTGGCTCTCGTGAGATGTCAGGATTTGAGTTAAGATAATAGTTGTTTTACTTTACGTAAGACGTCTATCAGTCTGATACGCAAGACAAACAACCTTTGACAATTCTTCTTCAGGTCATGTTTTTAGAGAACGCATTTCTTCTTCTGGCCTCCTCCTGGTTGTTTACCATGATATCATGGGATACTGTGGGCATCCCGGCTGCAGTGTTCTGCAGCTTCCTCATCGGTAAGATACACAGCACCATTCATAATGTATTCACCTATACATGCATTTTTCCTTTGTTCAAGTTCATTTTCTGTGGTTGCTCACTTGAAATATCTCTTTATTCATTTTGTAGCTGTAGTTGGGCTACAGAGTTTCCTGCTCCGTATAGCTTGATTTTGCTTGGTTATGAAAAAAATAAAAACATTTGAATTTGCTAAAGTAAAGTTTATCTACACTCACCATGAATAGCAGACAATGACAGTCAAGGTTCTGATCGAGAGTCATCTCAGTCTGAGATCCTGACTGTTTTGGTGGTAAATCATGTTTTTGTTTTTCTTTCCTGTTAGGTTACATTATTTAAGGTAACTTCCTGATACGGCCAAAAATCAGAATGCTGACTTTAGTCTGAATGACTGGAATGCCTTATCAGTGTTTACTGATCAACCAGTTTTTTTTTGTCTGTAGATTGATTTTTATCTAAGCTATGATATATAAATTCAGTCAGTCAGTTAGTTGAAAAAGTAGCTTTCACTAAAAAAAAAAACACAATTAATTTACGTGAGAAGAGTGAGAGATGAAGTCATATGTTTCTCCCAGCTCAGAGGCTGCTCTTACAAATAGAGAAAAGGAAGATAGACTTAGTCAAAGAAGGTGTCAGTTCTTAAACATCTTCAATACTGGGTTTGTCCCTTTAAAGCTGCTCTTAACTGGTTTCAATCGTATACTACACAGCGATTATTTATGTTGGTCAAGTCGTAAAGAATCATATCTTTTGGTTTTGCACAGAGAAACTGTCTTATTTCCCCTTCGGAAAGCAGCAGTTTATTCCATCCTTCATCATGTATTCTCACATTGCCTTTTCTACAGTTGTTGAAAGTAAAAGCGGTCAGCGCAACAATAAGTTATGCAATAGGTTGCACTGGTTCACACAGTGATTATTATTTCCTGTTTTCCTTCTGCTCCTCTTCCTCCAGGTGTGATAGCGTTGGTGCTGTATTACCGTTTCCTGCATCCTAAGTCTTTTGAGATCTTTCAGAGTATTCGCCACAGGGGGATAAGTGGAGCCTGCACAGAGCGTGGATCTACTCTCTCATTGGAGGAGAAAGTCACACCCACTTTCCATCGCCATGCAACACTGTCTGGTGTGTTTTGTAAATCAGTCAATCAATTCATCAATCAATCACTCAATCATGATGTCTATGTCTATTAATCAAATCAGGAGGTGGGACCCTCATGGATCTCCCTCACCAATGGGAGGGCTGGAGGCATCATCACTGGCTGCTGATTCGTTTGGCCCTAAAAACTGGGGATGTAACAAAGATCTGGTCGGCCTATGGAGAGGGAGGCCTGGCTGGACTGATGGGCCTGTCGGAAGAAGTTCACTCCCCTGATGAACCTCACATACCTCAGGTTTGTGGTGTTCCTGCCCTCCTGTGGAATATTTCAGTCAAAAAGATGAACCATAACTGAGTTCTGTCGAACTCTGAAGATTTCCGCCCCAGCAGGATATGTTTTTCCTGGAGATTTAAAACCTCTCTTGTTCTTTTTCAGGTTACACGTGTTCCTGTGCAGGTTCCTCAAATCTCTCAACCAATTCCTCAGCCACCTCCAAAGCCTCCAATCCAAACTCCACAGGCAAGAGCAGTAATCTATCTCTCAGTTTATCAATCATTTTTAGAATGTCTGATTTTGTGTCATGTGACAGACACACTAGTGAGATGAATGAACTGACAAAACATTTAGACCGTAACATTTTTCACTGGGATTATTTTATTTATCTCCAAACACATGTATGTCTTATTTCAAATGAATACAGGAACATAAAGAGCATATTCAGAAGTACAAAAATGTGTAAATCCATGTAACTACAAGGATCAGCCTCCAGGATGGCTATCTGATCATAACTGTAGGGGTCTTTGGTGTGTCAGTCTGAGCCGTCTAATGCCCCCAGGTAAGAGAAATGGTTCAACCAACAAAGCCTCTTCAAACCAGCGCCATAGCCAGACCTGTGAGAAAAGCTCCGCCCACAACATTTCAGGATGTTGGGAAGTTTCCAGAGATCATCCCAGTGCAGGAGGTTATCATGGAAGAGACCACAGAGGATGAGTCCAGCGCTCCACCATCAGAGACAAAAGGTTGTTTCCTGTCAGGAATTCTCATTTCTTTGACCAGAATGATCAATAGACAGCTCTTGTCAGTGTTACGCCTGATCTCATTTGATCACCTGCATGCCCATAGTCCTGAGTCCCACGTCTTGCTTGGCATACACTGTAAGAAATATGTATATTGTTATAAACACACCTTAACTGAATGTGATTTCATTTTCAAAGGTGATGAGGAGTTTCAGAGCGCTGCTTACGGCTCACCTACACTCTCATCTCCTCGGCAACCAGGAAGCTTGCGCCACATTGACAGCAATGCTGCCTCCCTGACTGAGGCCTCCTCATCTGTAGGATCCCTTGACATCAAGACTCCCGGCTGGTCACCTGAGCGACGGTCCCCTCTCCTCCTAGCTTCCCCAGATAAAAAATCAGCAATGCCTGGAGAATCTAGCACTACATTGTATTTCAGCGCAGATGCGCCATCTCCCTCCAGTGGGAGTTATCTCGGCTGGGGCTCTGAGTTGTCACCCATCTCCAGCTACAGAAGTCCATACCGCATCAGGGAGGCTCGTTTCATCGCATCCACACCACGACTGGAGCCTCGAGCTGGGGCAGAAAGTCCAGGTCTTGCCCCTATCATTGTCATCCCTGCTACCCCAGGCACAACACCAGGCACCACCCCTGGAGGAACCCCTGGTGCTTCCACCCCTGTAGCTTCAACTCCAACCACTTCAGCACCTGCTGCTTCAACTCCTGCTGCTACAGCTAATGGTATCGCTACTCCCAACCCTCCGGTCGTTCCACTCACCCCAGTCATCTCCCATGCCCGAAAACAGATGGTCCAGTTTGTGGACAGTAAAGAGAGGGCAGTGTAAGGAGGATGGTTTTAAATGCATTATTATTACAGTTCAGTAATAGTAGTTAATGAAGAACAATCACTATCTGTATCACGAGTGCTATTGAAAGGGAGGTATCTCTTTCTTTGTTTAATTAATCTCTCATCATCATAAACAGAATGGCAAAGTGAATGCAGTGAAGTGTGAAGGCTTATTCAGGCAGTGCAGTGAAATGTGATTGTCTCTGGTGAAAATTCAAGAGTAAGAGCATTATTAAATAATTAATTATGATGGGCTGTAATTAAAGCACAAAGTATAGAACACACATAATATTTGTGTCAGAGTTGGATCCCCATGAAGAAGAGTTTTCTAAATGATGGTGGTAATAAACCAGTTTACAGTATCCATCTCTTCTAAATTGGTTGGGCTAATCAGAAACACGGAAACATACGGTTTGTTAATAACTAGATAACTGATCTACATAACATGCAAATCCAGATGTACATTTAAAGTCAGTGGGCGTCATTCGTGAAATGTTCTTTTCGCACATGTACATGTTCTTCCAATTTTTCGTCTTATAATCAGGAAGTGACGCCTGATGGCTATTTGTAACTCCTTGTAGTCTTTACTTCCTGTCTGGGTTTTCAATTTAGGGTTTTTTGTTTTTTTAAAAAATCCTTTTCTGCATAAAAACAAAATGGTGCTTAAGAACATTTCATGAATGAAGCCCAGTACTTTGTCACTATTTTTACAAAATAAAACAGGACACAGCTGATGTTTACACACTTTACTGTCTATATATTCATGAGACCATCAGACAAACACATGAGAGAAGGTTTAAGGAAGAACATGATGTAATTTGGTTGCTTCTTTTTCCACATTGCAGTGGCAGTTAGCATTTTACCGTACTGAAGTTAATTGCCGAGGGGGGGGGGGGGTGAGTTCAGAATTAATCAAACATGTTGCAGGGGGAGAAATTCTGGATGTGATGTGCTGCTATGAGTTTGCTCACTGCCAGTATTGTGAAATATTATGAATGTTATTTATTTTAATATATGCCACTGTAGTCATACTGTCATCATTCTATTTATGATTATCAGTCTTTCGTGTATCTTTTTTCTTCTTCTCTGTTTCGCTCTTTAAAAAAAATAACTATACAATTTTGGTACATCAGAGCAGTTAAAGCGATATTTCAAACAAAAGTGCAATTTATCAATTACTCACCTATCAATTAATATTCACCAACAACTCATGCAGGGGAAGAAACCCATTTTCATGATTTCAAGCTGTCTACTGATGAGTACTTGATAAGAAAATTGCACTTTTGGGAGGAAGTATTCCATTAAATGCTTCTTCGGCTGCTCATAGTTGAGAATATACTGTAAATTCATTTGAATGTAACAAAATATAAGGAGAAACACGCTTTTAGTAGAGGCAGCTCATCAGCGGCTCTCTGGTAGATGTGTAACTGCATGCTTGTCCATAAGCAGGCTGGACTGTTGAATCTGTTTCCATTGACAAACAGCACGCAATGTTTCAACTCCTGCACACATTATGTGACATAATGCACATGCTTGACTGTATGTGTACGCAACAACAATCAAGCAGCTGATGAAATGTAACTTAGTGCACTCATAAAAAGATTAACACGCTTTAGACTGCAATGGCTTGATGATCACGAATCAGCGCTTTGCCTTCTAGGGGACTTTAGCTGCTGTGCTTCTCACTCATGTGTTATTACAGTATGCTTGGCTTTGCGTACCTGATGTTTATCATAACCCTCGCTAGTGTTCCTAATTTGACTTTTTTTTATACAAATATAATTTTTGTACGATTGATATTTTTGTTTAATTTGGACACTGTTATGAGTGCGTACGAGCACACTGACGTATTTCAAGGTTTTGTGCTGAAGTTTCACGTGATATTGTTTTGTATAGTTTTCACTGACGGACCTGAGTTTGTTTGCTGACTGAGTGTAACATCACCTCGTCACCGGACGGCCTCCATTTATTAACATGCGTCACCTCATCTCTTCAAGAGTTTCCACAGAGTGACTGTGGTTGCTGGTACTGACACATT
Organism: Aulostomus chinensis; assembly: GCF_037954235.1. Lineage (NCBI taxonomy): Eukaryota > Metazoa > Chordata > Actinopteri > Syngnathiformes > Aulostomidae > Aulostomus > Aulostomus chinensis. Next base: position 24,264,401 of record NC_141321.1, read on the forward strand.
AACTGTGCTATTGATGTGACAAAATAAAGTCATTCATTATGATGAACAGCTCACCTCGTGCGTTTTGTGTGACCATGTATTATTTTACCCTGAGACTGTGAGCTTTTACACAGGTACTCTAAACAGTGGACCTAGCATGTGGACAGCCTCCGATATTACATAACATTTCTTTAAGATAACCGTATGTTCTTGCTTTCTCTGCATGGTTAACATCAAAAGTGGTCATTTTTTTAAGTCGCATTCACTCTTCCTCAACTTCCTTGGTAAAATTATGATGATTGGTCAGTGTTTTACGTACTCATCCCTTTAAATGTCAGGCGATATGCTGATAAAAGGAAGAGAAAGCAGCCAGAACATCAGATGATCTCAGTGGTTGCTGATTCACAGCAGGATGGCAAAAAAGGCTTGTCAGTATCAGCTCAAAATCTGAAGACAAGCAGGAACAGAATTAGGGATTCATCCCAATTAAATGTGAATTGTGCGTGTCAAAGTTTTTGCCCAATAAGTCTAAAACTTCTCTGTGAAAAGAATCCTACCTTCACTTACACCCAGAGAAAAGTACTTCCAGTTTGGTACAAACGTGCAGCTGAGTTGGTTAGATTATTGGTGTTGGAAGGTGACGGTCATGGTGATGCCACCTCTGCCCCATTGTGCTTCTCATTAATGTTTAGGTGGCAATTTCATGACATCTCACACAAACATCTGCAGAAACATGTGATTAACAGGAAGTGTGAGCGACAGATAATTTAAATGAAGCCCCCCATCGGAAAAGGTACGCAGTACAGGGGCGAAAAAGTAGAAATATTATCAAGAATTGTTGCAGCAGTGCAGCTTCTCGTGACTGCAGTGTAATAAAATGGTCGCACTGCCACATGTAAAGTTACTATTTTTTTTAAATAGTCTTTTTAAAAAAATATATAATCTAATTTATAAACCACAAGGTCGGGATTGAGGAGGCTGCTGCCGACCGGCGTCGATCACATGAGCTGAGCGTTCATGTGACTAACTGACTCACGTGACGTTCGGACATAAGTGGCAGAGCGGCGACTGGACGCTCATTTAGAATTAGGTGACTGGCGTTAAGAGGAGGTGGCCCAAGAATTCATTATATGACCAACAGAAGCTGAGACACAAGCTACAGGTACCGTTTTGTGTTGTTTCTTTGTGTGTTAACTTTAATTACGGTCAGGCATTTTCTTAGCCTGTGTACACGGTGAGTTAGCGACTAGCTTAGTTAGCGTAAATCAGTCAAATTACACATCTTCAGAAACTAGTAAAAGGGCAGGTGTTAGACGTGTCGCTGTCTGACATCGACCTGTTTGATGACGGGGACAATTTAAGTCTTCGTGGCTGAAAGAGTGGTTGTTTTTGAGTGTTAGAAGCAGTTTTAGCCTCCTTGTACTTGAAGGAGATTTGAGTCCAGACGCAACAAATACTCGCATCTCGATTGAAAGGGAAACAAAGAACTTAATACCACAAGTTAAAATGAATTTGAAATATGACACGGATGATACCACGAAAGGAAAACTGTAACCAGAAACCACGTATCCATCTATCCATCTATCTATCTATCTATCTTTCTATCTCTGTGTCTAGTTTTGAGAGTTGCAATGATGGAAGTACACAGTTCATTTGCTCGAGTAAAATTATATATACCCTGGTGAAATTGTGCATAAATCAAGGTAAAGATAGCTGAGGATTCATATAGTATATACTTCAGTAAAATTATGTTTGTGTACTCCGGTTGCTGCCACCATTGACCTCGAAAGGTCACGCCTAAGCGGTGTTTACTCCGTGTGTGCTTCTCTGGATGTGTCCTCTTCAAGTTGGCAGGCTTCACATTTTAAAGTACACAATCTTTCTCTTCATGTTTTCTACGCAAACAAATTTTCTTCAAAGTAGGTCGGAGTTGGAGAAATGTTGTGCCAGTAAAGACAAAGAGAGAACATTTCCTGTGCCAATGTGTTGCAACGGGAATGAGGATATTGATTTAGGTGTCAGTAAACGCCTCAGATTTACAGTAGAGCTGTAAATGCTGCAGGAGAACTGTGTGTGTTTAGGGATATTATTCAAATATGGAGAACATCTGGCAAGTTAATAGTCTTGACATTTTTCAACAAGTTTTGTGCCAGATGTGTGTTCCCTCAAAAACCCAACATTTAGATTTAAGAAGGGACAAAAAAGTGTAGCATTTCTCGGCAAAAGACAAGGTACACTTCAGTACTGATTGACCTAGATGTAAAGGACAATAAGATAACAATATGATAAGATTAAGTAGCCGAAGATAATGTTGAAGGAGGCAAAGTTCCCTTCCTGTTTTACTGGACCCTGAGTATTGTGAGAGATATCATGTGCAGATCATTGGTTAGGAGGATGTAATGTCTTTTCTCAGCCACATGTGTCTCGCCATCAAACCTCCCCCACTTTGACCTTTTCAAGCTTTGTACTGCGGATGGGTAAAAATTTCCTCAGTGGAAATGAAAGTAAGATGTGTGAAAGAATTTAAAATAGGCAGAGAGTAAGAAAGATCTGCTAACTCACACCGTCGGTCTTTCTACAGCCCGACAAAAGTTCTAAAGTAAATACCAAAGTTGTACTCTTGATGTCTGAGTCGCAGTTTAAATCACATTATAAACAATGTAGAGGTTGTTTTTTTTTTCCATTTTAGAAGCTTTAAGATGGCATAAATACGACCCCAACTCCCTTTTTGTATTTTCCCAGATATTCCTTTAATACACTTCCAGTACACTGTCACCTGTACCTGAGGACTGACATACAGATGATTTCAAAATGTTTGAACGCCTTCTGACATTCATGATGGCTTGTCTGAGTGTGTCTCTAACGGTTCCCTTAGGTCATCCAACACTGGGAAGGGAAATGTACCCAAAAGGAATTACCGTACTATAACCATCGAAGATTTAGAACAAATAGGTCAAGCAACCAGATAGTTTTGAGAAACTGTTTGTAACAAAGTAATTTTGTTTCTGTTTTTCATTTTAAGCGTACCATTTTGATGTTGTTGTTCTGACTTTATTCGATGTCACATCATAACTGTTTTATGCTATTGTTGGTCATATTTTTTAAAATAAAATTGTTGCACCCTGTATTTCCTGCTGTACTGGCAATCACATTGAGGTGTTTCTTATATGAAAGATGTTGTATTTATTGTTTATAATAACAATCAACATGTGTAACATCAGACTCAGTTTCCAGTCTTAAGGGTGGGGCTTTATTAAGATGAGACCACTGTGCTGCAGGATGATTCAGCAGTAGCCTCTGTTGACCTGGTACTGATGCCTGTTGGTGCAGATGGGAAACCTCAGTATGTGCACTCTTCACTTCCCCTAATCACATTAACTTGGACCACTTCTCTAAAAGTAGCCAATCATAGGCACTATTTTTGTGTATGTGGGTGCAGTCAGTAACCCACTAGAGGATTAATGCAACGTAGATCTCGCAGGGCCCTGGTAGAGGATAGACCGCAGCGTTGAGTGTGATCACCAGGGTGATCATGTTGCTCTGTAAGGGAGAATTTCTTGTTCTCACTTCCTCTATGTACTTTTTTTCAGATAATCCATTGGCCTCTCTCATGTTGTATAAGACCAGTTTCACTGGAATTTATAGGTCTAAGACAGATTTACTTCTGCAACTCATGACCTGCCTTGACAGGTTTGATGCCTTCAGGCACCTCTCCAGACCAGCTCTTATTTTTCAGAGAAAACCCATGTGAGACTGTGCCAGTCACTGATAGTTCAATCAATCCCAACAGGGACCCTGGAGTGGCCATGGAAAGAGAAAATGAATATATTTTTGCATGACAAGATATATGTTCCCTCAATTTAGCTGTTTTTAGAGCCAGAAGATAAAACTGGTTTCCCCAACTTAATAAATGTGTGGCCATGAGATGCAACTTGTTCTCTCAGTTTCACTCAAAGAGCATCTGAGGTTATTCAATTATATTTATGGTGTACAGTGTCTGCATGGTAATGGTGTTGCTTGGAACATCAGTCTCATCTGGAACACACTCCTGCCTTCAGTTTAATAGGCTCCATTAGGACCTCTAATGGCTCTTGTTTACAACTTATCTCAACTTGCGTAAGTGCACTTCACCTCTGACAGTGTTTTCTGTCATTAGTTGACTCTTGGTTGCTTTTTTTATACGTACATAAAAGTCCATGCACACAATCATCTGTAGTGTAGGTGGATTTGTCATCCGCATGTGAATCCGTGTTCGCATGTTATTGCTCTGGTGATGAAGTGTGTTTAACTACTTGAAACATCTCTGCTGGGCATGACTGCGGATAAGAGGGTTTCTGTGCCTTCAGTGAACGCTGTGTCCATGTTCCACTTGATGTTGCATTAAGAGTAACGTTACGGTTGAGAACCGTTATCGGCTTAGTCCTAGCTGAAGTTTCAGGAGGGCATGTGGCTGTGGGAAACTTGTTTATGTGTCGTTTTATGTTGTTTCAGGCTTGCATTGATTAAGTCTTCAGAGTGTCATTTAAATCTTTGGGTTTTTCATAAATTGCTTTATATCTTTCTGATGGGCCCCGTATAAGATTATATTTGTTTTTTGATATTTCAAAGATAAGTGGCTTCTGAAAGGGTTAGGAATTGCTTCCACGTTTTTGTCTTGTCACACCTTAACTCCCTCGGTATCTCGTAGTTGAGGAAAGGTAAAAAGTCTGTTCGTATTAGGTTTTAGATAATCTACAGGAAGGATCGGTCACTGAAATAATTCTAATAAGAAGAAAGCCACAGAATCCAGTGTGTGAATTGTGAATATTGTGAATGGAAAAAAAAAGTGATGCCTTTTCTATTTTGTATCTCTCAGGCAAAATGTGGCACACAGCCTTCCTCTTACTGGCTGCCAGCTTCTCAGTGAGCCTGGCTAAACCCCGCCTTCATCCACTGTCCAGTGATATGATCCGCTACATCAATAAGTTGAACACTACCTGGAAGGTGGGGTTTTTGTTTCCTTATCCACTGTACTTCAGGCTTTTTTTTTTTTTTTTTTTTTTAAAAAGAGGAAAACTTCCCATGTATTCAGTATTATTCACTTAAATCTGCTCCTGTGCTGCAGGCTGGTCACAACTTCCATAATGTTGACTACAGCTACATCCAGAAACTCTGTGGGACAATGCTCAAAGGACCCAAACTTCCAGTCATGTAAGTCTTGCATGTTTACTTTACTTTTGCTGCAAAGATTCATCCTGGCATTGAGATGAGCAGGGTTTAATATGCAGGATATGGCTACATCCACTTGACTTCTACAATCTCGATGGGAATTAGCACTCATCATCTGACAGCACAGTACATCCATAGATTGAATAAAAAAATAATAAGGGGGATACCTGATAGTGATGAGCACATGACCTCACCCAGTACTGATGCATCACCTGTGTGTGAGCCAATGAAATAAGAGTCTAGTTTTTGCTTCGGTATCAGTAGTTCTAGTCTCTTATGTACACGTGAACTGGCAGGGATGTAGTTGTAGTGACAGCTCTGTGTGGGTGAGGTGTGCAACGACCATTGAGAACTCAGTGCTTCAGCTCAGAACTGCTGCGGTAAACGGAAACGATTTGTTGCTACAATACATATGAGAGTGATGTGACACACCGTGCCTGATGGTGGTTGGAACATTTTAACCAATTTAGCGAGCCTAATTTGTTCTCCTTTGCAGGGTTCAGTACGCTGGAGACGTGAAGCTGCCTGACAACTTTGACTCCAGAGAGCAGTGGCCAAACTGTCCCACTCTGAAGGAGATCAGAGACCAGGGCTCCTGTGGATCCTGCTGGGTGAGACAACAGAAAACTCCTTGCTCAAAAGATGTGACCATGAAGTTGAGAACTGAAACATTTTGAAGGAACAAATTATCTTGGGGATTCAGGTTGATTTGTAAAAGTCAATTTTATTGGTGTTTTCAAAGAAAGTTTGATTTTACAATCCATTGAGTCAGTGGTCACTGAATTCCATGCATCCTCAAATTAACGCACAAGCTTTCAACACCAATTGTCATGTTAGTTTTTTGAAAGCAACACTAACAACCAAGCTGAAAACATAGCTTGCTTGCACTCTATGCAGACTTTACACTCAATGAGCGGTTAAATTGTTACCTATAGATTATCTCCATGTTTTGTTTTGTTTTTGTAAATGGTTTGTATTTGTTTTTCTGCTTTTGGTTTTTCAGGCATTTGGCGCAGTAGAGGCCATGTCCGACCGTGTGTGTATCCACAGTAATGCCAAGGTCAGCATAGAGGTCTCCGCAGAGGATCTGCTGACCTGCTGTGACAGTTGTGGCATGGGGTGAGAGTTGGCAACATGAGAACAGTTTCCCAAACTTGTGTTCAGCAGCCCCCCCCCCCCCCCCCGCTAGATTGCGGGGATTATTTTAGGCATATGACAACTGTGAAATAGGGCTGATGATTTAAAACAAGCATTTGTCAGATAACGCAGTTTGATTTTACATTTTTAAAATGTATTTTTAGATGTAATGGTGGCTACCCCTCAGCTGCCTGGGACTTCTGGACCAAACAGGGACTGGTCTCTGGAGGCCTCTATGATTCCCACATAGGTGAGTGATGTTTTCTAACACCACAGTCATTCATCTTTGTTTTCCCACCTTGAGCAGGCTGCTGAATAGACAGCAATAGAGGAATCACGACAAATCTTTAACCATCTTCGTCTCCACAGGTTGCCGACCCTACACCATCGCTCCCTGTGAGCACCACGTTAATGGAAGCCGACCTCCCTGCACTGGCGAGGGCGGAGACACACCCCGTTGTGTCTCAACGTGTGAAATTGGGTACACACCCACCTACCAAGAGGATAAGCATTTTGGTAAGAAAGGGAGGGGAAATGGTTGATCTCATAAATTATTTGAGAGAAGGAGAAAGACGCCCTCTCCCCTGCTTTGCTGAGGACTCACTCAGGTTCCCCTCTTTAATATTTTATCACATTTGGTTGAAATGATTTTGTTTGACCCAATTTTTCCTCTTTTTCACTGACAGTAATTAAACTATGAGATCAAAATGCATTATTTTATCAAGTAACTTATTTCCTTGATTATCTTCTCTATGGTGCATATTACTGTAAATTCAAGTTATGCAACCTTGTTTAAATAGTTATTAATAAATCTAGTACAACACTAATGTTGATCAGCCCCAACACACTACAGTGTGTTTACTGTTTATTCTTTCCATCCTGCAAAATACATGCACACACTGTATACAGGTCTATGTTGTAACTGTAAATGTGCTGCAGGTAAAACATCCTACAGCGTTCTGTCAGATGAGGAGCAGATCCAGACTGAGATATTCAAGAATGGTCCAGTGGAAGGAGCCTTTATTGTCTATGAAGACTTCGTGTTGTACAAGTCTGGTGAGAACACGTGCACCAATGACACGCAGATATTAAACGCTTCCACGCTCAGAACCCGTACTTGTTCAGTGATTCTGTAGGAAAGAAAACAAAACATTCCTTCATGCACTTTGGACCCTGATCACTGACACAGCACTGTTAATATTTCCACTTCTTCACCCTTAGCTGAGTGGGCTTTTGTCCATGCACACTTAGTGCCACATGGAATGTATTAGTGCACAGGCACAAATGAACTGTCCAAGTGCACAGGGATGTTTAAAACAAGTGGAACATACTTGAGAATGCCGAAGGTTGAAGGTATACCACTGATAGGTTTACTCATGGTCAAATATCAGCTGCAGTTATACTGAAAATGTGGATAAAGTGCATAACAATCAATCCAGCATGCATATTAGAACGGCCCCTTAGCCTTGTTGTTGTCTCCAGGTGTGTATCAGCATGTGTCTGGGTCTGCTCTGGGTGGACACGCCATCAAGATTCTTGGCTGGGGGGAGGAAGCTGGTGTTCCCTACTGGCTCTGTGCCAATTCCTGGAACACCGACTGGGGTGATAATGGTGAGCACATACACTTTTTACGATATTTGACCTGATTTTAATTAAACAAATGTCCTACTCACGTTAGAAGGGAACAGATCATGATATAACCAACACACGTGTGAACTTCTGTTTAAAACTGAACCAATTCATACTGACCTTTAATTCTCCTTACGGTCTTTCAGGATTCTTTAAAATCCTGCGTGGTTCTGATCACTGCGGTATTGAGTCCGAGGTTGTGGCGGGGATTCCCAAGTAAACCTGGTAAGGCAACTACACAACATAGGAAAAAAAATAATAATCAGCCAATGAAATCATTTGGGTTTTTTTTGTATTTACAGCAAAATGGCTTCAACCTTATTAATCTTATAAATGACTCTTCGATGCACTGATTTTTATTTGTACTCCAGCCTCATACCCTTTCAGTAGCTTTTATTAAACCTGGACATGAATGCTATGTTGGAACACCACAGCAGAATTTTAAGAGCATAAATGACAAAGCCTGTGCTCTCCCCTGTCTTTGCAGGTTTTGAGCAGCAGTGTTCATGAACTTACCACTAGAGGGTGACACAATCACTTTACCTGCACTGCAGCTGTTCAAACTGGAAGTGGAAATGTTAAACTGCTTGGTAGTTCTTTACTGATCACCTTTAATGCACAGCATGGAGTTTTCTTTTGACAGCAGAAGAAAAAACAAACTATCAATTTAAGGTGGACTAGTGTTAAGTGTTTGAGGGTGACTACTGTATGTGCCTGAACACAAAGAAGGAGGAGGTTCTTTGTGAAACTAGCTGTCTTGTTGTTTCACCTCATGTCAACCTAAAGTCTGCGTAGGAGGAAAAATTATTTCATCGCGACTGTTGAACTTCCACCATTTATCCCTCCCATTTCTTCTGCACAGACTTGAAGTGATTGACACAAATTTTGTAGAGTGATAGAAGAGATTAGGTCAATTTATTGAATGTGTCTCATTTTTAACCTGTAAAGCTTTCATATTTTTGCCATTTTTTTTGTTTCTCAGTGCCACCACTTCCACTCTATAATTTTAAGATGTATTCAATGTAATGTCACTGATATCTTTAAGCTTTTAACTATCAGAGTAATTTTTTTTTTTTAAATTATGGATGAAATTCAGATGGGATATATTTTGTCTGCCTGCGAAAGCCAAATCATTGCTATTATTGTTTATTTTCTGAATTAAAATTAAACTTGTTTGGTTCCCCATGTGCTGGTGTCTCTCTTGAACATGCATCAAAAAATTATAAATTCATGTGCAATATTCAGTTTTAGCCGACTCAGTAGCTCCACGTATTGATATAGTGGTCTAGTGGTTTCAAATCTTGTTGAATGCTTTTCATGTATTGATTGGATTTCATCACGACTTAAAAATTAAAGGCAATTAAAGGTAGCCTACTACATGACCTTACAAAGCTAAAACGCACAACATCAAACGTTAAACATGCTAAGTCCATTTGCGCACCTCCAACTTGGTTATCATATAAACACTCCTCCACAGAAGACGCAGACTGGCTCATTTCTTAGTCTGGCGTACTGATGAATTCTTAAAATATGCCACCTGGTTTTCTTTTCAAGCTATCTACACCACATAAAGTTAAAAAGTCCCTGTATTGTTCTCTATCAAATAATGATGCCAGTAGATAAAAACTAAATACATGATGTAAAAACAAACCATGGCTATCAAATGTATTGTACAATACCGTCATTTTGATGTTAAAAAAATCCAGTATTGTTCACATTATTCAGTAAGAAAAAGGAGAACATATCTTAATACTTTATAATAGCTATTACTGGGTTGTCAGCGGTACGTAGGTATTTGTTAAGGGATATTTGTTCATGCCTTAACATTTAACATTCCCCAGACTCCAAGTTCTTACAGCATTCTACAGATGTTTCATTGAATCCATACTCGCCTTCAACATCACTTCCTGGTTTGGAGCACTGTCCAACATCCATAGGAACCCACTAAACAGAATCGTAAAACTGAGCAGTAAAATAATTGGACAAGAGCAGGAATCACTCACCAGCATTTACAACCAAAGAACCAGGCTAAAGCCACACAAATCACCCTGGACAGCATCCCCCCCCAAACACACACACACACTCATAGTCAGTTCTGCCTCGAACCCTCGGGCCTCAGACACAGTCCCTTTTTTCAGGACAAATAGAGTCCTGTCAAGCTTTGTCCCTGCATCCATGAGACTTTTAATCCTTTTATTGGTTAATGTTTTTAACACTTGGACTCTTTTAATTAACCTACTATGTATTGTTCCTCTTTTTGTCTGCCATTTTTCTCATGTGTGTGTGTGTGTGTGTGTGTGTGTGGGGGGGGGGGGGTGTCTGACTGTTAGCTTAGTGTACTCTGTGGACACACCCTGCTGCTCCTGTACATGTGAAGTTCCTAATGGAAAAATGAAGTTCTTTTAAATTTTGAATTTGAATGAACAAATGAACAAAAACTACATATTAGACACCGGGTGAATGATGATTTCCGTTTTGGACAAATAAAGCACCAGCTTGAGGCAAATGTAAAGTTGTGAGCAACTTATCCGTAATAGTTTGGGGTTCATGTTCCTGTAAACAAGTAAAGTGTCATTTATGAAAGTACTCAATTGCGGTCCATTTTCCTGGAACGTAGAATATCGACTAATTAAGGTACATCTGGGACACCGTGAGCCAGAAAACAAACATCCCACCAGCGGCCCGCAGGGGGGCTGGAAAGTGCTGGTTCATGATGTCGAGGAAGGCACCCATCCAGTCAGTGGCAGCGAGCGATGGAGGGGGGTGGTAGGGTTTCGTGGATGAAGTATGGGCCTGTGGTGTCCTTATTTGTGGTTCTTTTGGCCATATGGTTCCGGTCACCCGATAATACAATGCTGGACGACCGGCTGGACACGGTGCTGTCCTCTCTGCTCCGGGCTGAACGCAAAGTTGGGATGAATAACGTCGCGAGACCGAAAGTGGCTGTCGGTAGGTCAGCAAGCTAACGTTAGCTAGCCTAGCCAAGTCTCATTCAACCAGCCCGTCAGATTGTGGGTTTGTGACCGCTCTTTAAGCTCTGAACACGGCCTAGATCGTTTGCACTGAAGTCAGGGACTTCCTGCAAATGATTTAACATTTCGATTTTTTTTTTTCTTCATTTCTTCAACATTTACTTGCCTTCGTGTCCTGGAACTTGGGAGAGGCTAGCAGTGAAGATTGGTGTTGTAATCAACTCCAACGTCACTGAACATTTCAGAAAATGAAAGATAATATAAGAATGTTAACTGAGCTTCACACTCTCTTATCCACTTTTAATTCAGTTCTTTCTCAAATTATAAGTTCATGATAAATCAAGCATGGTATCATTAATATCTGTTCCAGCAGCAAAATACTAGTTTTAACTCTGAAGTGAGCTACTCGCCTTCAATCCTTAGTCACTTTGTACCCTTCAGTTTTAATTGTGTGTTTTTTGTAATGTGTAACTGCACTGTTATAACATGTAGGTAATTGCAAGCAGACAAGAAGCTGCAGAAGAAAATTGACTGAATCTAAATTTGGTAAAATTCATCATAATGTAACACTTGTGTCAACGATGGAATAGTACATGATACCCTACTTATTTAGTAAAAACCTATTTAGAGGTGACTCTGAATGTTGGTGATCAGTAAATGGCTTCATTTGGGGTGTAAACTCCGTGTGTCACACACACAAGTGTGTTAGGTGTTGTCTTGACTATCCAACTCTATCTTGTCCTTTGAACCTTTATGCAAACACTTTGTAGAAGGAGTTGCCATATCTGACCAACCTTTAACCGGTCCAGCAACAGGCACAGCCACATAGTCAGACCTGTTCTATCACAGTTATCAGTAGTTGATCAGAATTGACAACCTGTATATGTATATGTGTGTGTGTTTGCTCACGCTGTCAAAAGCACTATTAAATGTATCACCTGTCCTTACCATGTTATAACAAGCACAGTGGCAGATTATATGTTTCGTCATTCAGTTTCCCCACAACTTCCTGAATGACAATTATACATTTGGCATTTTGTGTTGACATCTGTCTGTCACTCACCACAGGTTTTGGCGGCTGTGTGGATCTGATAGTGGACGGAGTATCGTTGCTTAATAAGATTAGCCTCCCTCCCGCAGAGCAGCCGCTGCATCATGACTACATAGAAAATGCTGAGCAGCTGGCTCAGAGCTTTGCATACTTCTTTGCACCAGGAGCTGCTGCAGAGTAAGTGCTGTTTGTGTTTGTGTAAATAGTTGCTGACTGCAGATGCTCATTTAATTTGAATACAGTAAAATTAAATTACATCATGGCTAAATGCAATATTCTAATCATAGGAGCTTCTATTGTTTGCTTGGAGTAAAATATGCTACTACATATTTTTTAATGAAACCATGAGGTACTACAGTGAGAGATGCATCTCTGGATACATTGCTATCAAAAGCAAACAATATGAAAATCATTGCAGTCAAATTTGTGGCCATACTGTCCCGCCCATTGTGCTGTTTATCGCAGGTTGTTAATCCTCAAACGTCCTTGATTCTTAGCAGTGACGATATCCACACCTTCCTCTGGCTTTCTGATTTTCTATGCATCGCATTGCACACACAAGTGCAACCGGTTTATGACAAATTAATGTTTTGTGTTTCTGAGGTCAAGTCTGATCATGTGATATTCTCAGAGATCTGAGACCCCTGAATTGCCACTGAAGTGTGTGTGTGGCCCTTTATCTTGATTGAATCACTTGGTGTCTTTGTGTCATACCCTAAAATCGCAGTAATTTCTGATTGATAGACTTTGGTGTATGAATATGCGCTTTGCAAATGTTCCTATACTTCAGTCTTTTTACTGCCAGAACAAGGTCTTACTATTTACCTCCATCATGAGCTGTGTCAGCTTGAATGTCTTTGTAATTAGATTGAAAAGAAGTGGAATCACAAGAAGATAAAATGTTTGTTCTGCCTAGACTAGCCCAGAGCAATTTTTAGTACTCTCCTCTGGCTACTGTGCTCCTGACACACTGTGCCTCTCTCACATGATCTCTCTCAAACAAAGTCACATTAAGTTACAAACTTAAAGCCTCAGTAGCTTCTGGTGGCATCCCCTGATTAATAATCAATTCAAATCATCAAGCAAAAATGCCAGCAATTCCTCTGGGTTTTGGATTGTGTGTTGGAAAATGTATCACTTTTCTTTGCTTTTGCAGTTAATCTGAATCTGTGACTTCATTATCAGGGTTTTATGAGATTAAACTTGGTCCTCGCACTTCTGTTTTTTGGTGGCTGCTGCTGTTGTGGCAGTGGCACCTGTGAGCAATTGTATGGAAAGAACACGTAAAGACAACAAGCTTGCAAAGTTATCATGCAGGCATCAGCCACAGCATCCAACCCTTATTTCCCTTTTGCACAAACGAATGATAACAGTACAAAACATAAAAGATGTGTTCATAGGAAGTGCTGTAAGTACATTCAGGTTCTTGTCCTGTAGTTTCATCACATTTTCTTTTTTCTATTTCAGGCGTTTCATGCTCAACGACACCCTCTTCAGTGAGCTGGTGGAGGCATCCCGTGATTTACCTGGAAACAGATGGGCAGTAGGCGGCAATGCCCCAGTTATGGCTGGCCGCATGGCGACTGAGGGATGCGATGTGTTACTAGGGGGTAGCTTTAGCCCTGACTTTACTGATGTCCTGTCCCATCACATCACTGGTATGAACACACACACGTCAGTGAGATCATCATCGCTCACATTTTTGCTTCATATAGTAAATTTGCTGCATTCCCCTCTACCCTTTTTTCCTCTTATCTGCACATCTGTCCTTCCTGCCTCATCTACATCTTTCTCTTCAGTGGCAGGCAACACAGTAGAAGAGCCAGACATTCATCTCATCCTGGAGTACCCATCTGGTGCCAGCTGGGGGCATTATTCATCACGCAGAGCCAACAGGTATGCACTCCATGACATCGCATTGCCTTCCACTTCTGGTTATCCCCTCAGTGTGGCTGGTCATCGGTGTCAAACCAGTGTCTCATTTTCAATTTATTTGTGTAATTATATTGAAGATTCTGCATTTTCTCTCCCTATTTATCATGGCGAGGACAAAAGAAGTGAACAAACAACTGATTCGTTTAGGGTTTTTCATTATTTGAGTATCACTTAAAGGTCAGTTGTTTGATTCCAGTGATAACTCCTGCACCAATCCTTTCACTAAAGTGTTCTAAAGTGATCTTGCTTGAACAAGTATTGGCACAGCTTGTACCTGTCAAGCCGCAACCATGCACTAGATCAGGGGCTTAAGTGTGTTGTTTGAAGGTGACCAGAAACTTTAGGAAGCTACTTGTGTTTCAACTGTGCCATATTTTACTGTGTTCCAGTTGGTTACGTTCAGTGATTGTGTGCGTACGCGCGCGTGTGTATGTGTGTGTGTGAGAGAGAGAGAGAGAGAACATGCATACATGCATACTTTAACTTGTGTACGCACGTTACAGGTATATCATCCACAGTGACGAGCATAACCCCTACCTGGCATCCATGGAGGAATTTGCTGAGAAACTCAAAGTATTCGAACCAGATCTTCTTGTTGTGGGTGGGCTGCAAATGATGGATAACTTCCCTTTTCAGTCAGGTAGCAAGTTTTCATTGGTTACTGATGTGCAACATGGAGTCTTAGTGCCTGCTGCTTTGTGTTCGAAATTGCATTACTTTTACCTGTATTAGTGTTTTTAGTTTTGACTCAGCCCTTTGTGATATGAAATAGATATATGGAAGGATTAAGAAAAAGCTGTGGGTGTGATATGGATTGACTTCAGCTTCAATACAATATTACTGACAAATTTGCTTTACGGAAAAAGAAGTGTGTAATGTGCACACTTAAGTCGTCTCTTAAATTCTTCCAAAATGCAGCTGTTGACCTGTCTTGTATCTCGTGTTATCACTCTGACCGCCTGGTAAACTCAATCCCCAGTCCCCTGCCAGACTGTTAGGATAGTAGATCATTGCTATCTATTGGATTCCTTGTTCTTTCTTTTCCTCCCTGTTCTTGTTTGCCTGCCCACTGGATTCCCTGCTTTCTTGTCATTCTTTGTTAGGCCAACATTGCATCATGGTGTCTTTACATCATTTCAGGTGAGCGTGAGGCTCTCCTCTCCCGCCTGGCCAACCTCCTGTCCTCCTCAACTCCCTCACTTGGCATCCATTTTGAGATGGCCAGTTTTGTTGAAGAGAGTATAATGGAGGACCTGCTTCACAACGTCATTCCACATGTATGTATGACAGAACATTTAGATCAGTTATTATCTGCTGTAGCAATGATCCAGTGTGTCATTTTGAAAACTAATGGGATGCAATGCCTTTTTTGTGTCTGATTTCCTGCCCGGGTTGATCTGCTTTGTGCAAATGGATGCTGCCTCTGTCAAAAATAGACTGCGTGCATATTTTTAGCAGAGCAGAGAACAATTTCTGGGCATATGAAATGTACTGGTGAGCTCCTGGTGGACTCACTTGGTGATGTTCTCCAGGAGCTGCTTTGGAGTGGCAGGAGGAATGGCCAAAGAAAACCTACATCTCCCAAACTGCCTCTCCAGTCTCAAACACCATAGTGAAAGACGACATTTTCAGATTGAAATGAAACACAACTTTTGTTCTGATGTAAAAGATATGTGACCAAACGCAAATATGACCCCAAGCATGACCTTGAACATCATAGAGTCGATCACATCGCTCTTTGAAAGGGTGAACACACTACTGTGCTTTTATGTGTTGACACACAACATAAGGAGAAGTAATGGTTCCCAGAAGATTCCCTATAAATTTGATCTTCATCTGAGTTTTCCAGCTCATCCACAAGGACAAGGTTATGTTTGAACTATTGCTGAATAAGTTGACATGACTTCTGACATTTGGTTGACTGTAGCTCCTAATGCTCAAAATAAGTCGGGCATGAGGGTGTCATGTCACGAGGGCAGAGCAGGTCATCTCATAGCAGCACAAATGGGTTCTAATAGAAGTGCTCTGCTACAACCACGCTGTCACCCTGCATGTGCTCAGTAGATTTCAGCCTTTTTTCCAAGATGCGCAGTTCTTTAAAGTGCTTGTCTGACTCACTGTGGTTCTGCTTTCTCAGGCGGACTCTCTAGGGATGAATGAACAGGAACTTCCCAACCTGCTTAGTCTACTTAAAGGGTCAAACATTACAGTTTTATCAGACCCGAACCCCCGTGTTGCCACTGTCCTCGACCAGATGAGGGAGGTCTATCGCATTATCAACCAGCGCCATATGGATGCCATGGAAAGTGACATGAACAGTGTTGCTGATAAGGGCAAGCCTCTGACCCGGCTCCATGTCCACACACTGGCTTTTCAGGCCATGATTGTGACCCGGGACTCTAAGTGGAAAAACACCATGTCAGCCACCGCCAAGGCCTCGCTCACAGCTAACCGCCATGTCTGTGGCTCAAATGACATTGACCCAAGCAAAGCACGGCTCATCATGGATGACTCTTTCTCTGTTAGCCGCCGGGAGGGCAGCCAGCGTATCCCTCTTCAGGAGACTAGGCCTGTCAGCTGCTGGGATGAGGAGGACTACGAGATCTGCGTGGCACCGGTGCTGGTGTGCACCGAGGTGTACCAGACCGCAGGTGGAGGGGACAACATCTCTGCTGCTGGCCTGGTGCTGCAGATCTAGAGGAATCCAAATGGCTCTCTGTGCAGTGCTAACTTGGTGGTGGCTAACAATGTGACTGTGGAAACCTGGATCTCAGTGTGATGCACCCTGGCCATTGTTGAAAATCCAGGCATCAACTATAGAGCTGTCACTCACACAGCCAGGTGGACCACAAAGACAACCTGTAGAAGTCATATGATGGGGTAGAGTGGTTTGTCATCAGACAAGACTAGTGATTCTCAAATGGTGAAATGTGGACCCCTAGGGGTGCTTTGGTGTACTGCAAGGGTTGCCTGAGTTTTTAATTCCATTTTTATTGTTAGGAAGAATATCAGTCTTGTATAATTACAAAAAAGCCTATGCTAAAAGTTCAATATATGTTTAAAAAAAAATCACATTACATATTCAACATCCCTAATTTCAATGGAATCCTCAACTGCTGTAAACTGTCAGCTGATCCACGTACTTTCGTTGAACAGCCAATGACCGAGAAGAGTTTGATCCCTCTAGTTTAAGAACCCCAGTGAAGCTCAAGAGGTGTTGCTCACCAAAAGATTTGTCTCAACTCTGTCCAAAACTGTTCAATTCAACTTCAGTGCTTTCTCATCGTTGTTGTATGACGAGTCTGACAATAAAACACTTAAAAGGCTCCACTTCAAATGTTTGATTCTGAACATTTGAAGTGGAGCCTTTTAACTGTTTTATTGTCAGAGTTTTAAAATCAGACACTACTGGCACAGTGCTGTATTTGTGCTCTTCGTATAGGCAGTAATGCACTGTTTGGGGTTACTAGGCTGAAAAAAGAAACATTTTAAACAACACACTTTGAGAACCACTAGGCTAAACCACTAGATTTTAGTAGGGGTCAGTTGTGATTTTTTTTTTTAGGAATTTATATAGTGGACAAAACAATTACAGGTTTGTGAGTGAAGTCCTTCCTGAGAACACGTCAGTGAATTCTCAGTGCGTGATCGTTTGTTTACATGGACTTGTATCTAGTCAAAGCCCTGGACCGGCAGGATGAATCTGAGTGGGGGAAGTGAAGGAGCAGTGCTCACCCCTACCTCGTTTTACCGCTGCCAAGGCATTGTAGCCCATCATCTGACTCGGCGATCCATTTCTCCAAGGCCTTAGACTCACAGTCGGAATGAGACAAAGAAGGATGAGGGGTGATTAAGTCATAGACAGCTGATTGTTTTTGTAGAGACTTTGATTTAAGTTTTATTTTAGCTACTAGCTGAAAACCACCTGCTGTAGAATAAATGGTTGCGGGTTCATTCAAACCTGTGGCTCCGCGATGCTGCAAGTCAGAGCTTTTGCTGATGAATTCATTTTGTCTCCTCCCTGACTTCACTGTAGATGTAGAGTCCTGTTTTATCTTGGATGGCATGGCTTCACCCTGCCTCATCCCTCTCCCATCTTTTTTTTCTCAAAGGCAAACACTAAAAATATCCTGTTAGATTCTCACATCCTTTCTTCCCAATATATGTGAAAAAGTAACATACAGTATCGGGTATGTTTGATTTACTTCAATCTTATCATTCCTCTTTGTGTCGGTTGTGGTGCAGTAGTTCACACTCCTTTTAAGGAGACTTGGGAGCTGGATCTGATATCAGAAACATCTCCACCTCCTTTCTCTGTCTTCCTGGTTTACATTTTTTTATGACCTGCAATATTCCTCTCCTCTGTCTTAAATTTTTTTTGTGCGTTTGTGCCTCTCAAAGGACCAAACAATGCCATATTTTGTTGATTGTTGCAACAACACACACACACACACACACACACACACTACACAAATGTCATCTCAGTACTTTCAGGGTTACAGCCTCTTCTATTGTGTCTAACATGTTTTTACTGACATGAAGGGACGTGTATGCTTTTTTTCCAATCACTAAACCAAACATTCCAATGCAAATCCAACTTGAATTGTCGTCTCCTTTCGGGGTGAAGTTTCCCTTCAATAACTCTTGCTTTCAGTTTGTCACTGCTTCTTTGTCTAAACCTCAGAGAAAATCCTGTTTCCATGAAGAATATTCATCCATGTTACAATGCTTCAAAATTGAGGTTGAGAACTGAAGAAGCTAAAAGTTCACCCTTAAAAGTGTTCCTCTATTGATTTGTACTACTCTAATGCTGTCTGACTGATGTGTGGCGTGAAGTCAAAAGGGAATACAGACTTATCTGTTACTGTAGGCTTCTGTTGGGTGTTCTATTCTCTGCTTACCACTGTGATTGGAAGCCAAGAGCAGCAGGTTGTGTTTTTACTGTGAAATGCTGTTTAACACCAGCAGAACTGCAGCATGGAGAGCTGCCTGTGTTTGAAACCGTATCATATCTAAGTTCTTGATAAATCATGGCATTCATGTTCTCAAGGCTGTGTATTACTGTTCCATGCATGTTAACTATTCAGTGCGAAGTCACCTATGATTAAATGCTATGCTGATAAAGCAATCATTGTTTCATTTTATTTTGCTGTGTATAATTCATGATTGAAAACAGCGTTTCTTCAAGCGAGCATTCATCGTTTGACACATGTCCCACGCTAACCCCAAGTCCTTTGGTTTCATGTGTATTCCCCTTCACTCTTGAGTCTATGTTATCCATCCATTTTCTATCCTGTTTCTTTGTTAAGGGTCACGGGGGGGGGGGCTGGAGCCTATCCCAGCTGATATAGGGTGAGAGGCGGGGTTCACCCTGGACAGGTTGCCAGTCCATCACAGGGCCATCAGGAGCATTAAGGGTTTCAGTGTCTCGCTCAAGGACACTATGGCCATGCCGCCCATAGTTCAGAGATCATCTTCCATGGTGTTATTGATTGCTGCTCATTGTTGGCTTCATAACCTCATCAAGTAACCATCTTACACTAGGGGTTGTCATCCTTCTCTTCAGGCCCTCTTATTTATACTTTTTTCTTGCCAGGCCCTGTTTAAAAGATGCCAAATTATCTATAAAATCTAATAAACTATTTCAGATGTACAAAATGAATTCGATCTCAATGTGGCTCTTTAGTGTGGAGGGTTTTACCACCTTATTTGAGAGAGCAAATCCCCTCCGCCAACAAAACCAGTTGAACTGTATCTGCACATAAGATGCTGTTGTGTTGAAAAACTAATTACACCTGAAGCACATGGGGACAGCACAAACAGAGCAACAGTCAGAGGGCACAGGATTCAAATGAACACCTGCTATATCTGAAATGCTCTGCACCTTTCATTGAAGTGTCAGACATTTTGCTCCAGCACTGAGAGGTTTTCTAAAGGTTAAAAGGTAAATTAAGTCTGAAAACATCAAAGTCAGAATTAAGTTTTGTTCATTTATCTAACAAACCTTCTCTTAGTGACAAGCGGGTACAAGAAAAAACATTCCATATGAGTGACCAAGGACAGCAAACACAGTCCTATGGATGTGCATCATTTTCAAAAGTGACACAGTGAGACACTACATGTCGTCTATGGCCAGCTGGCTAATTAAGTCTTTGTAATCAATTTGGTTCTTCTCAGGGTCAGTGAGTGCTGTCAGCATTTCCTCCATCTCCTCCTGGGTGAAGGGCTCGCCTGGTTTGGGGACAGCAGGGCATACACAGGAAGTGAGGGGAATTCTGCTTTTCAGCTTAAAAGAAAACAATTCTGGCTACTAACAGTGTAAAAAGTGAAAAGTGCTTCTTTACCTTCCTGTGTCATGTACTTTGTCAGCTCCTCTGGTTCCAAGTATCCCCTCTTACCTTTGTCCAGAACCTGAAAACCATCAGCACCGGAACTAATGATCTCAATCATCAGAACCTCTGCAGATATACATATGATATGTTACACAGTACAGTTTACTTTATTGCCCAACCAGAGCAGGATTTTGGGGGCTGACCCAACAATGATGATGAGCATCTTTCACCGAATTGGGTTCAGTAAAACAATAGAAAGTTTCCATCCCTACACAGAACAAGACACACGCTGATACCGACCGATGTATCAATGATAGGCTGATATTGGTCGCTATTATCGGCCACGCCGCTATACTGGTCAGGCTCTCTCTGACTGGTTTTAATGGCTGTTACAACAACAGTAAGGTGTCATGCTGAAGCATAGGGAGGAACAGCTGCTGGTCTCACCTCAAAGGCTTGAAGCAGAACATCCTCTGATATGGGAGGGAACCTAACACACACACACACACACACACACACACACACAATCAATTTCTTGGGGACAAACTTAAAACCAAATGTGTGAGTAAACTACGCTAAGTGATAATTTGCTGTTATTATGACCAGTGACACCTGTGTCATAAACACAGTGTTGTTATAAAATTCGACATTATTATAGCTTTAAGGCAAGGCAACAGTGCAGCAACAGCCTTTCATGAAGAGCCAAACTGTGTTATGTACTTTAATGAGATGTTTTTAAGCACCTGTTTGCATCACACGGTTTTAAAGCAGCATTCCCACTGATTCAGTAGTGAATGTCAAACATTACAAATATGCATATATGATAGCAGACGGTTCCTACTTGTTCTCCAGCAGCACCTTGGTCATGGCTGGAAGGAACCTGTCCCAGTGGATGGATCCTGCATGGTCCTCTTCCACCTGGTTCAACAGGACAAGGCTGCTCGTTGTTACTTTCTGACAAAATCTAATATCTTCAGTGTCACTTGTTATATTGCTCAATATTATTTTATGAAAGGTCATTTTCAATATCGTGGCTGTAAAGCTCCATGTGTACCGGCAGAAGGACAATAACACGTGACAAATGAAAATTTCTATAATTGAGCGTAAGAATGTCAGATTGTATGTTCAATTAAATGTTTTATTCATCCAAGACATCATCAGTAAACAAATACTGTTCTGACCTCAGCTATGAACTTATGAAGGTCCGCCTGACTGGGGAAGCGACCCAGGGAATAGATGATAGTGCTGATCTCCCTGAAAAACAAACAAAGCAAGCAAAGGATTGGAAAAGCTGTGTTACTGGGCTGCAAAATAAGAAACACCTTCTTTTTTTTACTGCATTTAATAGCCTCTTCTATTTTACGAGAATATTTTAATGGAAAATGAATTTTTCTATGTCAATAACATCCCTGCTATGACACTGAGGAACTTCAAATCAAAGACCAAGACTGTTACTTAGGTTTTTAGGAGGTGAATTACATTCACCTGAGAAAAACATACCAGTTTTTCTGAATGAATTTTTTTTTTCATGAAAAAAAATTCTGCTCGTTTGAATAATTAAATTTCGAATAATTATCTTGATCATGTCTATATTTCGCATTTCGGACACCATGATGATGTGACGATGAAGTCTTACGCCTTTTGTCTTTGTCTTCAAGTCTCATGGGATAAATATTTGCTTGAGTTTATTAATCTGTTAAAATTTCATCTGACGTTTACATCCCATTATTTATTCTACAAATAAGATAAACAGCTATCCTTGACAGACTGTGCTGAGTAAGTACGAGTCTATTTGAAAAGCAGGGGAGATCTTTGGTCGGGATCTCACCGGACATCCACTGTGTTGTTACACTGGTCATCAAACGCTTCAAAGGCTTGTCGGATCTTCTTTCGGGCCGCTGACACCAACTTTATGACCTCTGGTGGAAGAAACAGAGGAAAAACAACGACAGAAATGAGAGTATACACAGGTTACTTCTCGTTATTGAAGTAGCTTTGAAGCCAGTTCAACAGCAAACCCACTACGAGCACGTAAAAAACTTCCACAATTGTTTGAACATCAAAGCGCAGCTCGCTATTGTCTAACTCGTTCGGACCTGCGTTTTGCTTGTCCGCCATGATTTTTCCGGTTGTCTTCACGTTGCCTAGCAACCGACTCTAGGCTTCAGAGGATCTACTGACAGTAGTGAGCCTCGTCGCGCTCCACGGTGGCACCTACGTGTAGCTGAGAGGAATGGAAATTAACACACACACACACACACAAACACACACACACACACACTTCTAAAAATGAATTGAGTTCATTGGAAAATTTGAGCGAATCAAGAGATTTGATTAATTAAAAGACGAGTCATTAAAAGAGTTATGGTTGTGGTATGGATACGTTGAAGTCCACGGTGCCGATCAGATGCAAAAGCAATTGATGATTAAACGGTGCTCGAACAAAACA
This sequence comes from Aulostomus chinensis, assembly GCF_037954235.1. Classification (NCBI taxonomy): domain Eukaryota; kingdom Metazoa; phylum Chordata; class Actinopteri; order Syngnathiformes; family Aulostomidae; genus Aulostomus; species Aulostomus chinensis. Next base: position 24,287,093 of record NC_141321.1, read on the forward strand.
CGTACCTTTGCCTGAAATAGGCAAATACACAGATTTGATTTTCAAGTAGCATGCTGACTGTAAGGAACGAAACATTCGGCGGGAACAACTTTGGCCAAGTGTTACAACAACTTCTTAATTGGGATGGACCAAATATTAGAAACACCTCCCTGCATGAACTCAAGACACCAATCAGCAAACATCCTTCACTGCAATCTACTTGTTTTCCTCAGCGTCGCTTGTTTTATTCACATTTGATGATTTAATTTCCAGGTTATTTTGTTTGAGCACATTTATGCTTCCATTTCATTTCGTGTCTTGTTGTGGGAAACAGAATGAAAGGCAAAAAATGACAGAAGATTCTTTATTTTTTTTTCAAAGCTCTATGTAAGTACATAAACGGTTAAAAAATAATTACAGCGAATAGTATCTTCATTTATATCACATCTCAAGTTACAGACTGAATTTGTGAATTATGTGCTGATATTTCAAAGGCTGACACATTTGCAGCACGTTTTCTTAACAATGGCGGCTGAAATACATGAGGTGGGAACAAATTTCATGTTTCTCAGCAGATTGATTTTCATTAACACCCTTATGTAAATGAAATATTACTGGATTGTACTGCTTCAAGGCAATATAATTTGGGGTTAAGAAAATCCAAATTGCTTGGTGTTATTTAATTAGAAATGATGAGATCATGATTGATTTCCTTCATTCACTTAAAAATTCTCTAATTTCGTGTTTTACTGTTTACTTCATCTTGTTTCTTTAAGTTGTGCTCCTGCTGTTTTGGTTGTGCAAAAAACAATAAAAACTGTAAAAAAAAAAAAAAATCTTTAGGAAGACTAATTAATTTCACTGTAGAACAGTGAACGTCAGCGCATTGGCTGAAACACCTGCAAAGACAAATTTAGCAAATAGTCCACATCCTGCTGTTGCATAACTACAGGGTGTTAGACTGAACAATCCAGCAGAACAACCCTGGATGTAAAGGTACAGAAAGTACGCAGGCAATAGTGTAAACAATATCCCTATAGAGAAGAACACGCAAAAGTAAACGCAACTCAGATATGGTGATAAAAAAAATGAAATAAATATGATTGAAGCCTAACCAACTTTCTAATGTTTTAAAATGAGATGTGTTTGCTTGCTTGGTAAAGAAAAATGCTCAGAAGTATTCATCCCTACTCATAATGGCTCCTGCTTTACGAAAGGATAATATTGCATTTAGAATTTAAAGAAGTTTTCCTTCTTTCCCATGTTTAAGAAACGTTGCATTGATTCGTCAAACCAACAGGTACTGGTCAAGAGCATTCCAGGACAGTAACAGGAATAGTTTAAACATCTTTTCATGTATCAACCATCTGCAGACAAAGGTGATGGAGCCTCTCAGACCATTTGTTGAGAAGCAGATTAAAAAAATCCACTCAGGTCTCATCAGTCTTCTGCAGGTGTGTGTGTGGGTGTGTGTGTCTTTAGTGTGTGTTCATATCTCTGGTTGCCCCTGATGTACAGGGACTTCCCGTTCATGCCTCTGTTCTGCTGCAGGGGCTTCTCGGTCTTGATGTCCATTCTGTCCATCTGTTTCCTGTATGGGCTGACTCTCTTCAAGAGGCTCCTCCTTCTCTCCTGCTGCCTCCTGGTCAGACAGGGGATGTGACAGCTTCTCCTCCAATACTACGTCCTGATCCTGATGGAGTGCCTGGTTGTTTCCAGATTCCTTAGAAGGAGAAAGTACCAGCTCACATTACTGCAGTCAGCAAAAATGAAACTGAGATTAAATCAAGTGCAGCTTAGTTCAGCAAAAATAAACACTGACTAAAAATAAAAAAAAATAAAAAAAAACAGGGAAAAGACCATCATGTGTCCTGGCTCAATAAAACAAATATTCCAACATAATTTTTTGATTTTGATAAACTCTCCTTATGTATAATACTGTAATAGTGCATGTGCATAGTTTGAATACATAGCATCTATCTGTCTATTTATGTGAAGAGTCTAACCTGGTTTGCTGTTGTTGGCTACAGGGTTCTCACTTACTATTGGAACTATTCAAATAATTATGAATTTTGATTCAGATGTACATGGCTGGGGTTAAATATTATGGCAATTTCCCATCACAGAGGTGATACAGAAAAGCTTTTGCTCTGTTATGTGGGGAGAAAGTGTGTGTGTGTGCGTGTGTGCGTGCATGCGTGCGTGCATGCGTGTGTGTGTGTTGGGTACCTGTGTACGAGCTAACGGAGGGGACAGCAGCTCCGATGGGGCCAACAGGCCATCCTGATTGAGATCCTGAGTCTGAAGTAAGAAATCTACCATGGACACCACCTGAATTAACAAAAATGAAAAACTTAACACACACAAAGGGGCCAAAAAACAGGCAGGTTTTAGATATGAACATGTAGTATATAAACACACACACACACACACACACACACACACACACACACACACACACATCTACAGCCACTTCTCACCTTCTCATTGGCCTGTGCTCCAGTTGCATGATGGGAGTTAAAGTCAAAAAGTAACTTCATCATCTCTAAGCCATCCAAAAATCCACTGCGGTCATAGTCATAGAGACCAAAGAGGAAAAATACCTCTGACAAAACAGGAGAAGAAGGATGTTTAACACCAAACACACACACACACACACACACACACACACACACACACACACACATACACACACAGCTGCAGTGTCACAGGTGAACATGACTGCCACAACTGATGCTAATATTCAATTCTGAATACATTCACAGTTTCTTGCATCAGCAGAGTTGCCTATACTTGGTAACATGTTGTTCAAAGTCCAGCGTGGGAGCTTAAATAGATGCCACTCCGTCAGCTGGACGTGTCTACCTTGCTCCCAGGTGTTGATCTCTGGTCCTCCTTCACCATCCTTCAGACTGGATTTAACGTAACTCTTCAGCAACCTACAGTAACACAGCAACAGAGCACATCTCTTAAACTTTGAAAGGCAATTATTGAGACCAAATAGATTTTTTTCATATCATTAAGTCTTGGGGTTGAATCAAAGTTTAGCGACTGCTTACAGATATAAAGACAGCGATGACTAAAGAGACAGAAGCGACAGACAAAACGATTCCATTAAGGACACTGGCAGAGCTCATCATCATCGCATCAGATCCAGATGAACTCCAAAATCAAATTGATTCCTCAATCTGAATTCTTTCATCTAATCCATCCACAACTTTTTGAGTTATCCTGCTAAAAGACAGACACAACCATGCTGCTGATCACATGACCTCCTTGGCAAAGTTAAATACCAGTATCTAGTGTGACTAAGTATTTTAGTAGCCTACATTGATTCTAGAAGATAAGGCTAACCAGTAGTCCTTATTGTGATGCTGTAAAATAATTAGCCACAAGATGGCGAGATACTAAACTCCTGAGAATAAAACTGAACCCTTAACCTACCAGGAAGAGGTGCCTGTCATTTAATGAGCGTCTTTGTAACTTTGTGTTCGGAAAGCTGGTACATGCAAATGTCAAAAAGATCCCCCACTGTGTTACCGTTAGAGGTGAAAGGTTAAGTTGGATCCGTGATGAGTTAGTTTTCCCAACAAACAATTTTGTATCTGTACTGCTTTCTTATTTCATTCAAACAAATATTTGTCATATACTCAGGAAACTTCAGCTAACAGCCTCATTTCACCTGAAGTAAGCCTGTGTGATATGAATACTGTAAACAATAGTTTCTCTGTGTCGATAAAGGAAAAATGTTTAATGATTACAACAAGTAGCAGTGTTCTGCCACATCTTATCAGTCTAAAGCGCAGGCCACATCATTAGCACAAGCCAGCAGCCAAAGTCCAGAGAGTGACCAGACAACCACTGCTTCACCCACAAAACAGCTTCCCCACAACCCTCCTCAGAGGTTACTCAGGAAATGTCCTCCTCAATCTTCTATTCCGAAAAGCAATTTCAAAATGAATTAGGGCCTCCACTCACCCTCGCTCCTCCTCTCCAAAGCCAAAGGGATTGACAAGAGCTCCGGAAGGCATTTTGGAATTGTCTGGTTCCTCTCTGTGGCATGAAAAGAATACAAATACCACGTATATAACTGCTGTTCATTATTAACATCCAGGCATGACAAAACATAAATGACTTGGATAACTCTGTTTCTTTTATTTTTCTAAATAAACAGAATAAAAGTAATTAGGGGTGAAAGAAAATATGACAAAAGAGTTCGCTGTTTCACTTTCTTTAATTTTCTTTTTCAAAAGGTCATTTCAAGCATCCGGTGTTATTAGGTGCTCAACATCACAAGCCTTTATTGTGTAAACGTATCACTTGTGTCAATAATCTAACTGTTACACATCATTACAACTTGAACCGTGTGAAAGCGAAATCGGTGACCAAACCGGAGCGACCCAGGCGATAGGGGCATGTGGTTACCTTTGTGACCCAGGTTGACCTGGCGCAGCCCGGGACAAGTGTAAGAGCAGGAACATGGACAGAACACATGGCACCAACCTGCTCAGTTGAGCCTCCATCAACACACCTATAAACACACAGTGGTGCTACCGTTCAGACTCACATCTGCACCAACATCATGACACGACCTGCAGGCAGCAGTCAGGCCTCCTTGGTAGGAACACATATGTTCTTACACTGTATTGGACTTGAGGTTAGTCAGCAAGTCTTGTAAAGATTTAGTTACAATAGGTTAAAAATAAATGTCAGGAGCAAGGAGTTAAAAATAGCTTTGCTTCCTGTCTGAGAGATGAAATTAAGGTTTTACACAAAGTCTGGAAGTGCGAAACAAATAGAATTCGAATCTTAATGGACACATTTTGGGACATCATTGATCAGAGGTGGAGGCTGGATGTTACTTTAGAAAGGGCAACTGTACAGTATATTGCTACTGCTTCAAAGAACCAATGCTGTTACACACTAGGATTTTGTAACCCTCGATTTTGTCTTACAGACGGGCAGCAATGCCTGATGGTTACTCATGTATAAATACTTGCCCAGCGTATTTATTGTGATCGTCTCTTTTTCAATCAAACGGGCTTACAGTCATTTAAAATGTTGCCATGGGTCAAACTGCGGGACGGGGCGGAAACAGTCCGCTGCTTTATCCGTGATTCCACGCACGGAATAGTAAAATAGCCACGTTACTGTAAACACCGAGCTCTTACTCACACAACCGCTCACGACACCATTAGGTCGGTGCAGCAGGATCTCACACGTAATACGAACTGTAGTTCTTTAGACCACAAATCCACGTTTAATTACACAGAAGCAGCTGGACGCATCCATGTGCATCACGAGTACAATGTGTCCACACGAGTGCAAACGCAGCAGCGCCGCCACCCCGGTAGTCACTAGGAGACTCAGCCTACCTGTCCGCATAGTTGACGTGAGGACGGCAAACAGGTACAGGCAGATTTATACGCTCATATCTAAAGAGCTCCTCCGGCCGCTCCGCCCTGCTCGCGCCTCCGGGTCTGCACTGCGCAACGGCGGCGAGGCGCGCGCTCCCGGCTGCCACGGAGACCGACTGTTTATGTCAATGACGGGTTCCACGTGGAAGAACCGAGCCGCTGTCGTGTCAGTATGGAGTTTGCGCGGGCGGCGTCACCCGCTCTTTGATTCCTATCCCCGGGATCTCCGCCTCGCCACGTCGTCACCGACAGTTCGGGGTTCCGGTTAGTACGGAGAGAACGTAGGGTTGGAACGTAGCTGCGGTCTGATTTGACAGCTCAGACGGTTGAAACCACACGTGCTGTAGCTTCGTTCCAGCCCGATCAAACGCAGTGTTGGGAGGGAAAGGTGGAGTCTTCGTGTGTGTGTGTGTGTGTGTGTTATCTACAGGTGTGAGGGATGAGCCACAGCCAGGAAAAACGTTTAACTGCATTGACATTACACTTTTAAAATATATGAGAGATGAACTTGAAACCATCCATAGTTGTAGTTTTTAGACAGCAGCTGCCATGATGACACTGAAGTGATTTATTTCTTGGGGGGAAGCTTATCATGAAGGTTTACTAAGCCCAGTCCAGCTACATGAAGGCCTGATCGGCCAGTGGTCGCTGAGGCAGGGTCGGACGTGGCCAGGTGGGCTGCATGTCAGGTGAGGCAAACACCTGTCTGCCTTTTCCTTGAGTTTCTCATTTTTAGACTCAGGTTTAAAGCTACTGTGCACCATATTTCTCAAATGAACTTACCTTACATTCAAGCTCTTGCCAAACAAGTTTTCACAGTGCTCCTTAATTTCCCTGCCACCAGGTACATTTGTCTGCATTTCACAGTACATGGAGTTCATGCATGTGGGGAGATTGTCAGACCGGGAAGATGCACACTGACATAGGCTGGAAAAACTGGATGACTCCAGTTAGCCCTCTGCTAATAAGAACTTCCAACTTTCCAATTGTCTTAATCAAATGGTTCAAATTCAGATAGTGAAATTGAAGTCAGATCCACACAGGAGTTGTGCGACGCTCAAAACAAGTTATTCATAGTTTTACATCCTTACAGCCTTGAACAGCCGATGACTTAAGGTTCCATTTTATGTTGGGTTTTGTATTTTGCTTGTTAAGATTTTAATGCAAATGTAACCCTAATAAAACTAAATCTGTATTGATTCATAGACACGTTACTAATCAGATGACAACATGCACCTTCACTGTGAATTTGACAAAATATATTTGGTAAGATTTTGAGGTTTTGGAGGTCTAAGTGTGGCTTCAATCTTAGTTGAGAGCCGGTGAAACAGCACCTGCTAAAAGCACATTTACATCCCAAATCTACAAAAGCCGCTCCGCATCAGTGACTCAGTTATAGTTCATCGAATATAACTGCAAAGAACCAACAGATCTGAGGGCTGTAGCTCGATTCTGACCATGAGAACACATTCGTGCATTCTCACTCACTTGTTGGCCCAGATAAGTTCCTCAGTCGCAGTTTTAAGCTGAGCAGAGACTTCTATTTCCCAGGATGCATTGCCAACCAATAGTGTCGTCATATTGTTGCTAGGAAACATTCTTTTGAGCGTTTGTCAAAATGGCAAAACCCATCAGCGAATACATTTAATAGGAGTTTTCTTCCACTGAGGCCCAGCAGGGCCAAGAAGCTCAGAAGTGCTCCTGACTGAATGGTCTTCATCAGACTCCAGTGTTCAGGACCGACTGATGCATTCAGCCACAGCTCAGCTTCCAGTCCTGAACCTGGGTTATTCCTCTGTCACAGCCCCACAGGCTGGCCCGTGCACTCTAGGAGGACAGAAGAATGGAAACTTTACTCTTTTGTGAAAGCAGGAAGTTTGAATTGGAAGAAAGTTGTGAGAATCTGGAACTCCAAATAGTTTCCATGCAAAAGAAGACCCCCCTGTTCAGGCTTTTGTCAATGGGGCTCAGCCTGTTGGTTTGACAGGAACATGCAGGTAGGATATTAAAACCAGCATGAAGGCTCTCACTGAGAACTGTAGGCCTGGTCTGTGTTTGAATAGGTCCCCCTTTGTTGACCCTTGGGTCACGAACACAGGGTCTAGTTATTTGTTGTCATTTGCTCAATAAACTGTTCCTTCAGCTCCTAGGTTTTCTTGGTCCTCTCAGGTTGAAAGGTTGCTTTTACTTTTTATGTTCAGTTGGCACACCATCTTTTGTTGACTTGTTGAATCTTGTTCTGATCTTATTTTCATTGAAAATATTGAAAATATCAGAAAATATGAAGCTTCAGTGGAGAATCATGGTTGGACTGTGGAGCCACAAAGGCGCTGTCACACTCACCAGCCTATTTGGGACTGGGAGGATTTGGGGCTCCAGGGCTGGAAGGACCATGCAGCCTTTTCTCTCCTGAGAGCAGGGACATTGCTGTGGACACTGGAGGAGATGACAGGGGTCCCATGTTGTAACCCTCGACTACTCCCATCCTAACCCTACCCCGTGATGACATCTGGATCTCTCAATGCTGCTGTCCCTATGTGGTCTGCCCCTGGAGGGTCCAGAATCAGAGGTCTATTTTCTGAAGTTCTCCTTTTGTTCGCCATTAGAAAAGAGGAGACAGAATTAAGATGAACTTTATTTCAAAACAAATTGGAAGGGAAAAGTTGACACACTTTCTTTGGTCGGTTGGTTTTGTTTTATTTAATCTCAGAGATTTAGTTTTTTTTCCTTTTATCTTTGATTTTGAAAGTTCCTTCAGTTGTTTGTTTGTTTAATGAGTTGACTTTTTATCCTTTCATTCCGAAGTACTTTTTGTTGTTTGTTTGAAATAATAAAAACATTTTCATTGCAAATTTGTAATGAAATGTTGAATTTGTGGTGCAACGGTTTAATGTATGTTTTTAATATCAATGTTTTTTTTATACAAAATGTTTCTTTAAATAAATGCTCTTCATTTAACTACGTATTCTCCCCTTTTTATCCCTCTTAATTGTTCATTCAGTTTCTCCTACTATTTATTCTAGTTTTATCTTTCAGTTGTGACCTTCCTATCTGCTCTTGGTCCAGAGAGAAAGCACCAGAGACTTGTGTTTGCTCCAGGTTCAGATTTAGGAAGGTTTTTGCTGCTTTTTGCTCCCCTGAATTCAGCTGAAAGCTGAGGCAACTCTCCCAGGGCTGTTTGGGCCCAGAAAGTCCAACATTACCAAGCTTGGTGTCTCTGGAAAGGTCAGACTTCACCTTTCCATTGAGTCAGAGCTCATTGACATGGGATCATGCTAGCTTTTAATATCAAGTCATACATGTGGACGATTCCAGACACAGAGAATGAACTCCAGTAGGTTGATATCTGGAGGCTTCACCAACCGTGGTACGTGACACTCAGACTCTCACAATCAGACAGACAGTGAGGGATGGTGGAAGATGTGGTTCAGGTGAGATTATTGACTTCAACTGATGAAATATTCCCACCCAAGGGTTTTCATTAGTAACAGGGACTTTGTGAGGCCAGATATAAATTATGATCCTGACTTAAAGGGACTCAGACCTCCAGCACAAGTTCAGTGCAGTGACTCTCTGCACATGGAGCCCAGTACTAGTAGTAGACTAAAGGTCACAAGGTCACTGTAAAAACACAGCTCCTAATATGGAAGATAAAAGCAATTTATTTTGCGCTATCAAGGCGTTTGGGTCTAAAAACAAGTCTGAAAATCTTATCTTCTTATTTCAACCATCACTCACCAAACAAATAGAGCCTTACAGTCTGACTCCTCCTAACAACTCCCCCTGCACAGCCACTTTGTTTCAGGTGCTGAGATGAAAAAACAGTGGTGGGACCTGTGATTGGCTGAAGTTTCCTTCATCACCAGTGTTGTTGATCATCATGTTCATACATCTGGACCTCTTCTAGTGAGGGAAAGAATGAGTCCCCATGGACTGGGGGTTCCATGGAGTAAAAATAGGACCAAGATAATTAACCTGGAAATGTATTTAAGACAATAAAAACCAGAGTCATTTAGATAATTCCTCTAGAAATGTAAATAAAACACAATAAAGACCCAAATCACTTCTGATACAGAACCATGAAACAGGACTGGAGGCCATCATTTTACAGGATCCATTTTTAATGATCAAAAATAAATATAAACAAAATGTAAAATACATAAATAGACAGAGACAAAGACAGAGGTCAGTGCTTGATGAACTCTTTGATACCGTATCAGGGGATCATGAACCGTGTCATGATACCAAACTGCCAACTTACAATGTGAATGAAGACTTTTTTTTTTGACTTTTTTTTGCTGTCTCCTTGTCCAGGTTCCAGTAGGCGGGTCTCCCACAGTGCAGGTTTACATCAACATCTCTGAAGATGTACTTACGGATGAATCTGGGCCACTTGTGGCTAAATCTGGGTGTTCCTCAACAGGTCTGGGTAGTTCCCTAGACCCAGATGACGAGGGGGACGTCTGGCTCTCATGACCTGTCTCTGGTGAGGCGTCTGCTGTCCTCTCTTCTGTTCTCTGTCTTTGGTTATCAGGGTCTGGACAGTTGTTTCCCTCGACTGGGACCTCTGGATATTCGGTTGAATCCTGAAGCACAAGACAAAAGTAGAAAAGGTTCATCAGAGATCAGAAATGTCTGAGTTCTATTCAGCTTTATTCAATATTCCAAGCTTTACGTGTCAAAATGTGTGTATTTAAAAATACAGAGATTTGTAAAAACACTCAGCATGATTCAACGTTCAAGCTTTAGAAAATAAAAGTGCATCTCTCTAAAAAAATGCACGTGTTCCAATGATTTGAATCACTTACTGATTTGCCAGAGCTCCTCTGCTCCTCCAGCAGTGGCACCAGACTACCAGCCTCTGTGGCTGAAGGGAATTCCTCTTCTGTCTGAACCATCTTGGTCTCTGTTCCTGTAAATCAGACACGACCATGAGTGAGTGTTACAGTGGAAGCTGGTCCAGGGTGTCCAGGATATCCACTTGCCAAAGGCTCCTGTTGTCGTGAGTAAACATGTGAAAAAGGAATCAAGAGGAAAGAACAGGACTTAGAAACTCAGCATAATCAACAAGGTAGACCTCGAAAATGTCATGCAAGTTCTGAAACAATAAATTAAATCTCTGGCCAGGCTCCTCATGTTGAATGTCTACAATACTCACAGCCTCCGTGGGTGAAAGGAGAGATTCCTCTGTTTGAAGCCCCATGTTTTTTCTCCCTGTCAAAGAGAAAGGATTCAGATAATGAGCCATCAGTGTCAACTGAGAAGATCCAGAACAGCTGAGTCACTCAGGAGATTATGTTTGATACCTCTGTTGGTGGAAGGTTTGGTGAATTTCTGGAAGTAAATATTCCTCCGTTCCAGCTCTCTGTCTCGATCCTGTTTGATGAACAACACATGAAGTTACTGAAGGATTCTTCCGTATTCCAGCATCACACACATTACAAATGTTGACCCAAAGCTGATGAGGAAAATCAATCTCCAATATTCGGTTCACTCAACATTCACTCAGCCTTCCAGCAAGGGTAACCTGTGCTAACGACTAATTATTCAACGTGATCATTTATGTCCTCAAACGCCCAGAAACTGGACGCAGGTTGGGACGACGTGAGGTCAGATTGACTGCTCCTCCAACTCACTTGTAGGTCCTTGTTTAACTGCTCTATCTGCTCTTGTAGAGAACAACATGTGTTTTGGGCTGTGGCAGCCTTTCTTTGTTCCATGGCTGTTTGGCGATTGAATGCAGACTCTCTCAAATCCTGTTTTCTCTGTAAGTCCTAGTAGAAAAGACAGAAAGCCAACAAAAAGAGAATTATAATCTTAATGCTCCCACCTTGGGTTTATAATCTGATCCACATTTCCAGGCTCCAGTCATGGTCTGTTGGTGGTGACCTTCATCTCAGAAGACCTGTGTACACCCGGTACAGAGATCCTCCTCATGGATCTGATCACTAGTGGACTCCTCAAGTGAGTTCCCACTTTGGCTTCTGGTGCAGGTGTAAACAAGGCTAGACACTCTTTTCACATCTGACGTTGAACCACATCAGTCAACACAAACATACCTCATACTTCCTGGTGATCTCGGCCCGTTCCTGTGTCACCTTGGCCAGTTGGAGGCTGAGCTCCTCCCTCTCCAACAGGCTCTCATCCTGGTTGAGCTGCTCCAGGTGCTGAATGCGATCAACAGCATGTAGCAACCTCTTGTCTTTGACCTGCAGCTCCTGTCCCAGACAGTTACGGCAGGAACGAGTCTGATACAGCTCCTTCTTTAAAGCTCTGACCTCATTGTGGTGCCTGGCTTGGACCTGGGAACAACAAGAACATTGTTACAAAACTGTCACTGGAATTGAGCCGTGATTGGAGAACTGGGCTCATGATCTCCAACCCAACATGAAACAATGCTGTTATTGAGGACTGTAAATAATCAAACTGTGGAGACTTGTTGAGGAACCTAAGAGCAGGGCTGTCCTGCCTGGGTTGCTTGATGAAGCTCATCTTTGCATCGATTCTACTTCTGGACCGATCGTGAACGAGAGCAAACATTAATACAGAAACTTTTAGTAGAACACAAACTGTTCCTAGTTTTCTGTCTGTAGCCAGCACTCCAGTACGTGTACTCAGGTACCACATACAGCACCTGTACTGCAGTAAACAGCTGTTGGTGCTGTAGCTGACGGTCTCTTGTTGTCATTCAGGTGCTGTTGCTGTGATGACATCACCACGCTGCTCACACTAGAGATATTGTAATTTGACTCTACAACACCAATCTTGTGAGTTTATGGGCAGTTTTAACCCTTGAAGGTCCAGGACAGCGCACCAGCGACCGGCTGGTCTGACTGCGGCGGGCAACCCAAGCTATGCCATCGTGACGGGACAAATTAAAACAACAGCTGTCATTTGTTTGACTCGAGGGAACGTCCAGTGTGTCGTGACCACGACTCAAGAACGCTGTGACCACAAGTTTAAAATGAGTGTCGTGGAGTTTTAAAAGGTCAGCAAAAAAAGAAAACCTCAGGAAGTAAATTCAAGTGTTTAAGAGGCTGTGTTTTGACGTTTAAACGTCCATGAAGTTTGTCTCCAGCAGGTCTTTTCTGATCAAGATACCAAAATCTGTTCCTGAACTTGAGGCCACCTCCAAAATGTAAGCTGACTGAGCGCTGATTATCAGGTGGTACCGGCATAGTAAAAGTGACATTTTGGACAGTGAAGCAGCTCTTCTTTTAGAAAACATCTGCATCAAAAGTTGGCTTTGTTGGCATCTGTGGTTATTAAGGACGTCGGCGTGTGTGGAGACGAGTGTCAGCTTTGATGCTCTGACAGGAAGCGTTTGGAGGACGGCGTCTCTTCATCCCCGACACGACGTTTTAGTTTTAATCCAGCAACAGAACTTCAGAGTTAAGACCAAACCAAGCCAGGGGCTCGTCACGTAAACCTGTCATCACTCCACTGCTACGACGTCATCGCCAGGATCCCTGAAAAAGACCCCGCCCTCTAAACGTCAAACTTATTCTGACAGTACAGCCACAACTGTCGGTCCTCGGTGGCCTTCAGGCCCGAATGGAACGCATCCCTGTATCTGCAGGTACAAATGAATCGACATTCCTGCTTCAGGGCTCAGAGTCGACCATCCGTGAGGGGAAAAGGTGCTGAATCGCTGTCATTCATAGTCAACAATCACAGCATTTCCTGTTGCTATGCCACATTGTTCCTGACGGAGTGATAATGAGTCAATTATCAAACATTTCACTTTTAATGAATGAAAAAAAAGACTGATGGAATAACATGCTCAGATTTACTAGAATCATAAATGTGTTTTTAATGGTGACACTGAAACTGCAGAGACTGACTAGTCTTCACTGTCGTTGAGCCGGGTCCTGGACCTGAAAGGCCTGAACAGACATGAGAAAAACCCTCTGATTTTCCTCGACTTCTTCTTCTGGGCGTCTTGGAGGAGCCTCTCAGTCTCACTGAGACGCTGCAGCAGCTGGGATGTCGTCTCCCTCTCCTGTCTCAGCTCCATGTTCGTCTGTTCCAGCTCTGCCTTCATGTTGTCGTTTTCCTCCACTAACTGGGCCAGCATCCGTTCCATTTTCTGGGACAACTGGTGTTTGAACTCCAGAGTCTTTTCTATCTGGAGCTCCACCTCCTTTTTGTAGTCGCCCGTCTGCTGCTTCAGCAGGTTCACCTCGCAGTGTAAGGCCTCATTTTCCAGGGACACAGTCAGGAGCAGGTCCTTGTTCTTTTCTATCATGTCCTTCATAGATTCCTTTACGCCCATCGTTTCCTTCAGGATGGCGATTTTCTCCTGCACACCCTGGTTCAGCTTGTTCTCCAGGTCCAGCTGAACCTGGGCCAGCCTGAGGGCAGCTTCCTCACGCTCCCTCTCCAGCCTGATGTCAGCCTCTCGCTGCACTTGTCGGATCTGTGCATTCAACTGATCGATCTCCAGGTTCAGGGCCGCCACCTGCAGTGAGAACAGATGCAACTGCTCCTGTTTAGCTTCTTCCACGAAGCAATGAAACTCCTCCTCCGTGGCCTGGATCACAACCTCTTCGACCACAACCTCTTCCAGATTCTGCAGCTGCTCAGGGGGAGTCTCAGGTTGTGGTGGTGTGACGATGAACTCCTCCTCTGGTTGAGGCTCCACACTCTCAACCACATTCGCTTCGAACTGCAGACGTGTGGCTGTCAGCTGAGGGTAGGTTGAGTAGGCTGGTCCTCCATTCCTCCTCCTCCTGTTCCATCGAGACATCTTAGAATCGCAGAGTTCCACTGTTTAGTCCAGTCCACTTGAATGATGAGATCAATGAGTGGTGGTGAGGCTGAGCGTGCTCTATATACCCCGTCAGAATTGCCAGAATGAAAGAGTTCAAAGACACAAGTCTGAGATCAAACATGTGAACGCATCATGGGCTGGAAACCGTCGTCGTGGTTTCTGCGCTTCACAGAGATCAAAGCCACAGTTCTCAGATCAAAGTCAAAGCAAACACCCAGAACTCAGATACAGAATTCTGGACTGTTTCACAGGCAGAGTCCTGACCGCCGTCTCTATCACTCAGTCTAGCCGTCACTGTGACATTCACTCTCATCTCAGTCACTCCAACTCAGAGCTTCTAACATCCAGGGATTTCTAGCAGTTCTCAGTCCGTCAACCTGCTTGCTAACATCAGACTTGGATCTGCACTGGGGAGGAGTTTAACCAGCATCCGTGGGGGAGGAGTTTAACCAGCATCTGTGGGGGAGGAGTTTAGCCAGCATCTGTGGGGGAGGAGTTTCACCAGCATCCGTGTCTCTTCCTGGGCTGTTCAGTCACAGGTATTTACCACTGCTCCCATCCACAACAGCTGGTTGAGCTCTGCTGCCACCGGCAAGAAAAAGTCTCAAGTTCCCTGAGCCGGCTGTGTGCTCGTCAACAAGGTTCTCCATCAGCACCGCTACATTTCTGCTGTCCATAGAACTTTGTCCAGCCATCCACATGTTTTCTTCCTTTCAATGCTTCACTCTCGGGTGCAGACAGAATCATGAATGTGCCTCCAGCTGAAAACTGGACGGTTATAGTCTTGTTTTTTGAGCAAAACTTGTAAAAACTTTTCTTTTGGTGTTGATCGGTAATAAAGTGCGTGGAATCAGAGGGTTGGAACGAACGACTCCTGTGGTCGTTTGTCTTTGAGGTCTTTCCTTTCTGACTGTACGGGAGCCTTCAGGCGACCAACTGCTAACATCCCATTTCCAGAACATCACATACAGCTTCCCCTCAAACGCTGGGAGAACATCTTGAATATTGTCTGAAATCTGACTGATAACTTCCTCTAACCTTTAACGAGCGCCATGTTGCGATCATATGAAGGAACGTTCCCTGATGACGAACCTTCTAGGAAGGAAACATTCCTCACGTCCTTCCTTTCAGTCCTCCGTTCACTCCTTCTCTCATCATTTGAGTTCTGTTATTAATCCTCAGCTAATTTCCTTCTGTCCTCCTCCCTTTCGCCGTTCTTTCCGTCCAGTTGAATGTTCTAGCAGATTCATGGATGGGTCGGAGCAGATGGGTGGCCTACTTTTGGCCTCTCTCCTCCCTTTATTGATCCGCCCATCCCTCCATCAATAATCCATCACTCGTCCATCACTCCCTGTAAGGCCCAGCGAGCAGAAGGAGGACAACGACTCAGTAAAGTACTGAACGTCTGCGGTAGGTTCCTCTGACACATCATTTAAAAATGATGAAAAATGGAGGTTCGTTCCGACGTGGGGAGAATTTTACATTTTGCTGTCTCGTCTCGTATTGGTTACAGTTCCAAATAACATGTCCACCTTCTTGTCTTATTTTCAAAGAAGGCTTCCTTCTGTTTAATGTTCTCACAGCGCTGGAGTTGGTAAGCAGGCAATCTCCTACATGCATCCTAGTGATGCCCCCACAAACACGGACAGACGGACAAAAAAACAAAACAAACAAACAAAAACAACCCAACATTGATTCCATGTCTGTCAGTGTCAGAAACAGGTGAACACACAGGTGCTGAGGCTCATCAAGTCACCAACATTTCCTCACTTGACCACCCCATCACCTTGTTTTACTCCACTCAGGTAAAGCTCACACAGGTCTAAGCCGGTTTAGTAAACTGTCATTTTGAAAGGGCCAGAAAAACATTTGAAACATTTCACATGGTCGCACAAACCAGATGATGATCAGTTTAGACAGAAAAAAACAACAAACAACACGTACATTCTCCATCTGGGCCATTATGGTGGGGATCTTTCTTCCTGCAACTCCACCTTTGGCATTAAAAACCTTGATCAGGTCGTCAGTCCGATGGTCCAGTTCTCCAAGCAATTTGGAGGTCAGAGGTACTGTTGTTAATGGTATAAACTCCAAGTTGATCTGTAAAAGACAACACAGACAGGATCCAGATTGAACCGTCCATAAAGAAGGTCACTGATAGACCAAGTTACTACACTTCAGATTCACACGTTCCTCACTGACATCAAAGAGTGCTGGCCATCTGTTTAGGAACTCTGGAATTGCTGGCTCCTGGAGAACCTCCTGCCTCCTGATCGAGAAGGTATGCTGGATCATCTTCTTGATCTCAACCTCATCCTTTCTCTTCTTTTTTACCTCTGTCAGTAGAGCCCCCCTTTCTGCCTCCATAGTCTCTCTTCCTTCACCTCTGGGCCTGGTTGGACAGAAATTAACCTCTGTCTTCCAAGGCTTCTTGATGTTGGCCGCTGGCTTTTCCTGGCCTTTCCGTTTGTTCTTCAGAGAGTTGACAGCAACCTCAGGATGTCCTGCTCGGCTGATAATAGTAGGAATTGTTGTTTTACATTAAATGCCAGTCTATAAATCTGTTGGCCTGACATTTAATGTCTTGTACCACCCTGCACTGGCACAAATGTGTTGAAGCAAAAGACTTGGTGCTCAGGATGGGAACAACAGAGAGCACATTAAATGAAACACATACCTGAACTTTGATCTGAAGTTCATCATTTTTATTTTCTAGTCCTGCTTCCAACCACAGTACCTACTGCGAGTGCCTTTCTCCAGTAGACATGGGTGGGACTGTATCAGAGCCTTGGCCCCTTCCTCTGACTGGTCATCATTTGGATCTGCTGTATACTTTAGGATTCCTTCAGCGAGGCCCTCAAGAATATCAGCACGTGTTTTGGGGGTAGGAGACAGCAAAGTTCCGTGTGCATTGAACTCATTATTTCCGGTGTGGAGCATCATCTCAGCACAGTATGACAAGCGAGGAACAACAAACAAAGAGTTTGGGCCAAGAACAGGACCGGGTCTCGGGTGACGACAAGTTGATGGTATCATTGCTGCAGCAAGAGTCAGAATCATTTGGTTCATGTGATGAGAAGCTGACACTGGAAGGAGTACGTGGGATTGTGGGGCCGGCATCTCTTGTGAGTGGATTGGGGCTGCTTGTCTCAGAGGACATGTACACAACTTTCATAGTAGCTTCATGTTCAAGTTCTGAAGTTGACAAGAGGTTCATAAATTGATCATCCATTTCTCTCTCTGTACTGAAGACTGAATGGCTCAGTCACTTGGAAGAAAGTCTATTTGAAGAGTGAATTCCTCCACAGTGTTTGGTATTCCAGATTAAATGGTGAGTTTCCTTGCATCATTCTCACTCCCAAAGACGACTCTGAAAGTTCCTTTTGTTGCCATCCTGCTTTGCTAATCGAAGGTGGAGACACGAGCAAACAGAGCGGACAGGTCTTAGTCTGGTTATTGAAATAGTGAGTGCAACATTCCTGAAATTACTTGTGTGTCGGGCAACTTGTTTGAAAAAAAACTTGGTTTTGCCTCAAATCTTAATGTCCACACACCCACAAGAGGCCCAAAGCACGTGATCAAGTGTGGACAGTGCTCCAGATGGGGGTGTTGAGGTTTCAGTGTCTCCCCTGGGATAAGCTCACGTAGTCTCTGACTGTGCTCAGACACTCTGATATCAAGGTAGGCCATTGTCTCTTGGGTGTGAACAGGTGCCACAAGTAACTCTACAATTTCCTTCAGGTCCAGTATTCCTTGCCAAGCAAGCTCATCTTCTGGTAGAAGGTCTCCTATCAGAAATGGGAGCAAACGTATCAGGCACCAATTCTCATGTGCACTGCCACCTACTGTCTTCCTACTGGAACACTTGTGTGGTAGAAGGTGAGGCAGATTCTTTCTGTCACTCCGCTTGAAAGGAAACTTGAGGATACATGTGTTAAGAGACTCCAGACTAAACTACTTCTTTGAGATCAGAATGCTCAAACACAGTGCTACTTCAACTGGGACAATCCCCTCAAACAAATCATGCACTGTATCTGGGGGATAACCTGTGCTGACGTGAAAATGGTAAAGATGCTCAGCTCAAGGGCAAGCTCGCTTCACTCCAAAGCAACTCGTTTCAGTGTCCTGTGCAGTCTTTAGATGTGCTTCATGTATTTCTTTGGTTTGAAGCGAAAAAGAACCTGAATAAACATCAGCTGACTGGATCTCTTCTTTCTGAGCAGTACAAAATCTACCAATGGAATGGCCAGAGAAGCTTTCTACAAAACCAGCCAAAGCATAGGCACCCAAATTGTCAGCAGTAACACTGTGCACTGTACCTTTGACGAAAGTCCCAAGGGTTGAAACAAAGACACCACGCTCTTCTAATGGAACAAGATCATATAATAGTGGCTCTTATATTTTACTATATCCATGTCTTTTCATCATTACTCTTGCACAAAACTGCTAAATAAATAGAGGTGAGTGCTGAATGAGAGCCAGGTCCCAAGTTATTGAAGGTGCCATACAGAGGTTGAACGGGGTATTAATTCTTGTTCTGTGGTGTGATATGTAACCCCACAAAAAATGGTTGGGTCTGTGATGGCTCAGAACCTTCCTAAAGGCTCACTGAAACCGCTATGTTACCATGTTGGGTTTAGAATGTGTCGTTTGTCCCTTTTGGGGTCGTTTCTGACCTTATCTGGCAACCTCATTATTTATGCAAGTGCAAGAGTTGACGGCGATCGGTTGCCGTGGTTTAACTGGCAACCTCATTTAACGACTACTCTGTGATTGGCTGCCCTCACTGTCACTGAAAAGAAAGTACTCCCACTTTCTCGGCTAACTGTCGCCGGTGCTAACTGTGACTGCTACTGTCAATTGACAACATTCCATATCATACAACAACATTTGTAAGATAAGATACCAAGTAGCCACGGCCCATTCGCGGATCCAACCGTATATGCAGTGGCTGGTTGGCCGTCGGGACAACCGGGAGTTTTCCTGGTGGCCTGGCCCATTGGTAGCCTGCCTGAATGGCGAGATTCCTTCCCCCTCAAGCCAGGCCAGGCCAGCGAGCGCAGATAAAAAAAGGTCTCAATTCTATCGAGGCCATTCATTCAATCAATCTGCTCAGTCTGTCAGTGCTGCTGCAGTCTCCAGTTTGTGTCGCGCAAGCAAGCGAGCGAGCGACACGAGAGAGCTGCACTCACTTTGCTCGCTCGCATAATCGCCCCTTCCCGAAATATGTCGAAGGGGCGTGTGTCAAAGGGGTTGGTTCAGTGTGTGTGAGGGGCACTGACTGAACTGTGATGGAACACTTCAGCCAAAAACTCATAGGTCCATTATTCCCGCAGCGATTCAAAAAAGGGGAGATACTTGAAACAGAGGTTATGACACTGCCTCACACTTCGTGTGTATTCCCCACAACTGGGGGACGTTGAATAAACACCAAAAACACGAAAACAATGATTTTCAATCTAGGGGACCTTTAAGAATCCAGTACATGCTACACAACTTGTGCTTCTTCGTGATGTGCCCAAAGGGTTACACAATTCAAAGTCATCAATGTATAAGGTTCAACAAATTTTTAACTCATCATCTGACAGGAAAGGGTTTTCTTTAAAGTAGACACCGTCTCTTATGGAGTGATCCTGCTGGTTTTCAAGCTGGTCTGTGTTGCTGCCCTCTGTTCTGTGGCTATCAATCACTCTATTCAACACTTCAGGAGAATCAAGTATCTGCTGCAAAGATCCCAGTCATAGGATGTATTGAAAGGACCTGCTTGTTTTTTGATCAAGAACAAACTCTACTGGCTCGACAACCTTAAACACTTCTTTATTGTACTCCTTTCTCTTAGAAGCGGTTGCAAGGGGGCCACCTTTTCCCAGTGCTTTTGCCAAAGGATGAGATTTACACAGTGAATCAGCTAATTCCTTGATAGCCACGCCATCGACCTCGAAGTTTTTGTTTGAACAAATTTGAAATACTGCTCCAAGTTCTTGGCACAGACACATTACTCTGCAGTAGTGGAGTTCATCAACCAATTCCTCTGTTGCTGGAGATGGAACATGAAAACAGTGTTGTTTTCATCACGCTGGACGAAAACGAAAATGGCGACGTCAGACCCCTTTTTTCCATGACAAAAATGAGACTAAGTCGAACGTCACCATCGCCCTGTAAAAACTAAACTGTGACGAAATTGTACACATTTTCATCTTACGAGACGAGACTAAATTGTTAGTGGGTGGACGATCAAAGTTTCAAAACATGCAGGTTTTTTCCGCCAATTATAACATGCGTGCAATGTCAATCAAGAGCTCAAACATCAGAACGGAGCCAGCTGGAGCTGTTGGTCCTCATGGTCACGCCCCCATCATCAGAACATACGCACTAAAAGCCTCTCTCGCGCACGCAACCACATGCACACACAGAGACAGTCTGGGCCTGTCTGCAGCGGACGAGTCTCACACCACGGCAGCAGCAGCGGTGTCGGGTGGTTGTGAAAAGAGGGACGATTAAAGTTTAGCTTTAGTCTATGTTAGGCCAGCCTTGTGATGCTTTTCTGTTTTGTATTCAGCCTAAAGTTTTGTGGTGGTGGTGGTTACACCTCCCCCGTGGTGCAGAGAGCGCTTCCTCGTGCTACATGCTAAAGCTAGAATGAACGGGGCTGCCAGGGGCCCCGCTAATGTTGGCTCGTTTAAACCAGCCCCTCTATTAATTTAGCATGTTATGAATAAAACCCCTGTCGTTTTCGTCGACCAAAACGTAGAAATGACTAAAATGTGACTAAAACTGAGAAGCATTTAGTCTAGACTGAGTGGATTATGTTTACGATTTTTATGTGAGTTCAAAGTACCATATATGTTTGACTGATATGGACATCCCTCAAACTTACAAGTTACATTTTCATACTGCCTGAGGTGTTGATTACTATGACTGAAGTTTTCCTGTTCTGTTGACAGCTCTTCACACCCACAAGTCTGACATGAGAACGTAGTGGACTGAGCACCTGTTATTTCTAACTTGCTGTGTGTTCCATAAGTGTGACTCAAAAGGTTTTTCCAGCTTGTGAATGTGCAAGGACAGTCTAGATACACACATGGATACTGGCCTGTGTGGCTATGGAGGAAATGTCTCAGCTTAATACGTTTTAATAACTCCTACCTGGTCGATAACGAACTGTCACACAATTAGCAGGGCCACATTTAGACAGCACCTGTGAATGAAGACACACAACAAATCAATGAGGTTATTTGTAAAATCAGCTGCTCTCCAGCTTGAGTTTCTTGTTAGGGTTTAACAGCTTCCATGATGTTATAAAAAAGCACTCAAAAAGCCAGCTCCTCTTCACAGTGCATACATACTACAGTATATAGCAATACCTGAATAACCCTTACATGCCAATTTGTCGGAGATCAGACAATTTTATTCTTGTTCAGTTCAAGTTTTTTTTTAATTACCGTTGAAAAGCCCAATTTACTGAGTGAAAATCATTTCATCATTGACCCACATTTATTTTTCCTGCCAACAACAAACAGAGAAAATATCTCGCTCATTGATGCAATTCAATGGACTGGAGTGAATCCATGCTTCCATGGTAACACACACACAAACAGATGAGCAGCACACTCCTTATTACGGACAGTCAGCCGATGAATGAGGAGAAATTAAGGGCACTAGAAAAGGCAGCACCACCGGCGACGTTTAACAAGCAGGAAAGTGCCAATCACGAAAAAGGCGGAAAAAGACGGGTCGACTAAACTAATTTGGAAAACACGACAAGAAAGTGAAGCAGCACCAACAATTGTTTTTCTGCACAAACTAACGACACCATTTTGGTTCAGTTTGGACGGAGTCAGAAGGCTGCGTAAACTTAGAATGACCATTGAAATATATATATGTGTGTGTGTGTATAAAATGCAGCACATGTATGTATATGTATATATATATACACACACACACACACACACACACACACACACATATATATATATATATATACATATTTATGTGTGTGTATAAAATGCAGACATTCTGAATGGCCTCCAGTGTGGCAAATGTTGTCCACACCAGCTGCTGGACAGTGAGCTCTCAGTTCATGACAGAACCAAAAGCTTGTTATTGCTGTAAAGGTGAGACTGTAAGCTTTTGATGGATGACAGGTTCAATTTGAAGGAAGGACAGGGAAAATCACCCAGGAAGCATCAAGAAAGTGTGGCTGCTTTTTACATCCCTGAATTCAGCTGAAAGCTCAGGCAACTCTCTACCACTGAAATGACCAGAATCAAATGAGGTATGACAAAAAATAAAAAGTCAGACAACATGAGAGAATGAGGACATTGAGCTGGGGTGTAACACAGCATTTGAACACTGGAGGGCAGTATGCTACCACAACCAGATCAAGCACCACTGCTGTGCTGCTGCAGGTATGGCAGATAGAATGCACAGATTTACTGCTGACATGGAACAAAGACTGAGTTGTAAAGTAGAACCCTGAACCCCAACCCTAACCCAGGTCTGCTTCTTCTTCTTTTTAAACCTTTTTGCTTTCAACTCCCTTCATCTTCTACCTTGCCTGGGAGGAGGCAATAGAAATGCCTATTTTAGTGGGAAAAAAAGCCACGGGTGGAGGTGTTGCTCATGTCAGCAAACATTTGACCTCTGACCCCAAATGCAAGGCCAGGACTGGTCTTCATGGACCTGGCGGGCACCAGAGTTACCAAGAAGTCGAGTCCTAACTGTAAGGAGACCGTTTACCTGGGAAAGCCAGACTTCGTGGACCAGGTTGACCCAGGAGATGGAGTGAACCTTGTCGACCCTGAATATCTGAAGGACAGGTACAGTAAGACTTTGTCACACTCACCTGTGCGTTCTGATATGGGCATGAAGACCTGGACCTGGAACTACCGGACCTGACTCAGAAGATAGCTGACCACCTGGGTCTGGAGCTTGGGAAGGTTGTGACCAAGACATCCAGCAACCAGGAAACATGCATGGAAAAAAGGGTGGGTAAGCTTTCATTTGATGTGGGATGATTTTAATTTGAAAGAAGGACAGGGAAAATCACCAGGCAGCATTAGGAAGGTTTTTGCTGCTTTTTGCTCCCCTGAATTCAACTGAAAGGTGAAGCAACTCTCCCAGGGCTGTTTGGGCCCAGAAAGTCCAAAATTAACAAGCTTGGTGTCTCTGGAAAGGTCAGACTTCATCTTTACATTGAGTCAGAGCTCATTGACATGGGATCATGCTAGCTTTTAATATCAAGTCATACATCGACGTTTAGAAACAATGAATGGCCTCCTTTTTGGCAAACCCATGGCAGCGACTCAGAAGAAGCAGAACATCAGCAAAGGTGGTAAAAAGAAGAAGCTGGTCCTGAAGTTGATGCTGGACTGCACCCATCCTGGTGGACATGACATCATGGACACAGTCCAATTGGAGCAGTTCCCCCAGGAGAGCATCAGGGTCAATGGGAAAAAAGGTCTTTTCTCTCTCTTGAAGAAAAAAAAGCCCTCCGACCAACTGTGTCAGGTCAGAGATGAACCCCCCAGACTGGTCAGATTTTGTGTCACGTTGGATTTATTTTACCAGAACTGCTCCTCTGTGTGACTCCACATGGCCCCGGCCCTGAGTTAGTGAGTGTGGTGCATTCTAATCTGATGTGCAAGCTGCAGCGAACAGTAAACACTTCATTAAAATGTGGCAAAGCCTGACAGGAGCTCTTCCTGTTTGTTGTTATCCTGAGAATAAATGCAGGATTACTCAACAAGGAGGCTCAAAATGATCATCAGAAAGCTGCACCAGTTACATAATGTGGTACAGGGGTGAAGAGTATCAGGTCAAGTGCCTTCCACTTCTAACGCGCTGATGGTGTCTGTCTAAATGTTGAACACACATGAGGGGAGGGAGAGAACAGAGGAAAACAACGGGGAAAACAAAAGTGTAAACTTGTGGTTGTTTCTGATCAAAATCCTGTAAATCTGTGTAAACCCCTTTATATTCTGGTGCCGTCCTCAAAACTGGACATATTTTATCTTTTGGATCTGATCTGAACAAATACAATATACAGTACAACAGTGTGGCAGTGAAGGAGAGCTGCTCAGGGTTGGCGTGTAGTCTGGACAGTCATAAAATGGTCGAGGAGACGATTGTACACTAACCCTCACTCTGTCACTGGAGGAAGCCATCGATCCCGATTAATGTAGATGACATGACGCTAATGCTTGTAAAGGTTGAAGGTCGGCAGTGACCATGGCAGATGATGGGATGGTTGAAAACCTGCAAAGACAAAGTGGAGACGACCAAACAGATCATAAGAGCCCATAAACATCAGAAGAAACCAAATATACAAAGACAAACCCCAAGATTAGATTCTAAACTCATTCAAGTAGTGATGAGGAGACACAAACGCAGAAATAACTTCTCCACTTGACAGGTGACTGCAGATTTCAATCAGACTGTCATCACACAGAGGAAAGACGCGTTTCCTCGTTGCCAAGCGCAGACGCAACTTCTCTGTGTCCAGGATTCACTTCTGTCATTGCTGTTTGTTCACTGTTTAGGATTTCTTCCTCCATCAACCTGCTTCTGTTGGGAAAGTAACAAATCAGCAGAGAGCTGAAGGTCAGCTGATCCGGTGCTTGGACACGGCTGAATGAAGCTGGGCTTTATTTTCTTCTCCATCGGATCACCGTCAGGCTGCAGATTGATAGAAACATAGACCAGGTGCTTCCTTCAAAGTCACAGCAAGAACTGCAGCGTCCCCAGATCACCAGTCCCACTGTCAGGTCATTTAAACAGGAATCAACTAAACCCAACCGTCATCGGGCCTGCAAAGAAATGCCACTCTTCTAAGAATTAGGATTCTATTGTGATGAGATGTCTCGGAATCATACTGAGTGTGTGCTTCTTCACAGCCATGATGAAGGTTCTGGTTCGTCCTGCAGTTTGCATAGACAGTAAGAACAGATAAGATTCATGGTGGGAGGGCCGTATTGCATCAGTTAGTGGGGGTCATCAGGGAATAAAGGGTCTAGAGACGGTCTGGAAGATGTCACCTTGATTCAAAGACCTCAAGCTGGCCGTTACTGAGACGACTGGAAAGATGTGTGACGATGTCTGTGGAATGTGTGAGTAAACAGGAGGAAGCAGAAACGCCCAGGTGTGAGGGATATAAACTCAACTGTTAGCGCTCCAAAGTCAGCCTTTTCTTTGAGAACTTCACGTGTGTGTTGCATTGTAAAACACTCCCTCTTTACAAGAAAATACATTCAACTTCAGTTCTTCAGATCCAGTCTCTATCATGAAAAGGTCTTTAAGAAGAAATTCTTGTGACAAACACTCCCCCTTAATGTCTGTCCTACGCAGACGTCTGTCTGATGACGTCACCTACACACACACACACACACACACACACACACACACACACACACACACACACACACACACACAAACACACACACACACACTCTCTCTCTCTCTCTTCTTGTCTTTTCATTTGATCTGGAACTCTTCTCTACTCAGGACAACAAGTGATTCAGAGTGTAACTTGTAGTGACTCCAACCAGCAGTCAGCTGCTCTACGTTCCAGTCAGCCAGCATCAAGTCAGTGGCACTAGAAGCTCAATCTGACACTGTTATGGAAAAAGTTCATTTAGTCTTCTGATCAAAAACATCTGAAGCTGAACCTGAGGGTTTTTAAACAATTTTCAAAGAAACAATAAATGCAGCAACTTCTGGTCAGTGACTTCATTTCTTGACAGCAATTCAACAAATAACACATTCCTCCATGTTAAGATGCACCCACATCTGGTTTAACTCCCACCCATTTCCAGGTGAAGCCCCGCCCCCTCCAGGTGCAGGTATGGAAACAGATCATTCTGGTGGTAGATGACTTTGGCTGAGACTTTCTCTTCTTTTACTGGTTTACTGGTTTTACTGGTGGAGCCTTCAGGCTGCGTCTCATGACTGAGGCTTGGTGGAGCAGAGATGTTGGTGTCAGAACCGTGAGACCCAAACCACAGGCCTGTCACTCACTTGTTTCAGGCAAGGTTGAGTCAGGAGTCGAGCTTCATGCTCCTCAGCATTAGAAGACCTAACAGTCTCCATATCTGGGACTTCCAGAATTCCGTCCACCAAACCACTGTCACTTTTCAACTCCGAGACATGGAAGGACACGATGAGGACGAGGACCGAGCAGCCCAACCAAGTGCAACAATCCATAAGACAGCAGCCAGCAGCAGCAGAGCAGCAAGAATGCAGAGCAATGGAAGATTCTCTTTGGAAAGGTGTTTCAGTCTGTTTCCACTGACCCCTGGATGCCAGCAGGTCTGAGGAGACCTGCACTCAGGTGACCCATCTTCTCGGAGCCCCTGACCTCCATGGATGGGGTCGTTCTCATGGTGTATACTTGTTCTGCTAGCTGGTCCTTGATCTTCTCGATGTGAGTCGGACAGTCAAACATCCACATTGACTTTTGAACTGACTGGTTTCA
The DNA here is from genome assembly GCF_037954235.1 of Aulostomus chinensis. NCBI lineage: Eukaryota > Metazoa > Chordata > Actinopteri > Syngnathiformes > Aulostomidae > Aulostomus > Aulostomus chinensis. The sequence continues at coordinate 24,313,734 of NC_141321.1, forward strand.
TCATGGCTGTTCCGTGGCAGGGAGCTCTGGCTCCAGTACACAGGGGTTTCAGCTGTCACCCTCACTCCTCTTGAGCCTGTACAGACAAAGTGTTATTGATGGTCAATGGATGAATTAGTGGAGTGCACACTGAAGAACAGCCCTTCACATTTGGAGCACATCAGAGTCACAGGGCAAATACGTTCTCTTTCATTCCCATTGCAGGATTCAGCATTTAGCAGAAAAGACTGGAGAGGTCGATAGCAGACATTTTGATCCTATCGACAATCACTAATTTGTCTCTTTTCATACAATTTGACTCTGGAAACTGAGACTCCCATATTGTCAGCTGCACCACTTCCCTGCTGGAAGTAAACTGAGTGACACCCCTCACTGTCACATCCAGACAGTAACATTTCATGAATGTATATGAGCACACACACACACACACACACACACACACACACACACACACACACACACACACACACACACACACACACACAAACACACACACACACACACACACAAACACACACTCTCTTTCTGGCTGAACTTACAATGTGAATGAAGACTTTTTTACTTGTGCTGTCTCCTTGTCCAGGTTCCAGTAGGCGGGTCTCCCACAGTGCAGGTTTACATCAACATCTCTGAAGATGTACTTGCGGATGAATCTGGGCCACTTGTGGCTAAATCTGGGCCGCGGGTGTTCCTCAGCAGGTCTGGGTGGTTCACTAGACCCAGATGATGAGAGGGACGTCTGGCTCTCATGACCTGTCTCTGGGGAGGCGTCTCCTGTCCTCTCTTCTGTACTTGGTGTTTGCTTATCAGGGTCTGGACAGTCGTTTCCCTCGACTGGGACCTCTGGATATTCGGTTGAATCCTGAAGCACAAGACAAAAGTAGAAAAGGTTCATCAGAGATCAAAAATGTCTGAGTTCTATTCAGCTTTATTCAATGTTCCAAGCTTTACGTGTCAAAATGTGTGTATTTAAAAATACAGAGATTTGTAAAAACACTCAGCATGATTCAACGTTCAAGCTTTAGAAAATAAAAGTGCAGCGCTCTAAAAAAATGTACGTGTTCCAATGATTTGAATCACTTACTGATTTGCCAGAGCTCCTCTGCTCCTCCAGCAGTGGCACCAGACTACCAGCCTCTGTGGCTGAAGGGAATTCCTCTTCTGTCTGAACCATCTTGGTCTCTGTTCCTGTAAATCAGACATGACCATGAGTGAGTGTTACAGTGGAAGCTGGTGCAGGGGAGGAGCACGGACCGAGGTAGAACCCAGTATAGAACCAGTCTGCACCATGGGGCAGATACATCCTCTTCCATTAACACTGAAGGAATGGGTGAGGTGGACTACAGCGATGACATCCCTGTCACTGTCAAATCCTTCTGTAGATTCACCTTTGAGTGCATGAATGAATGAATGAATGAATGAATGAGGGAACGTGAACTGTGTGCTTACTTGCAGAAGGATATCCACTTGCCAAAGGCTCCTGTTGTTGAGAGTGTGAAAGAGGGATCAAGAGTGATTCCTCTGTTTGAAGCCCCTTGTTTTTTCTCCCTGTCAAAGAGAAAGGATTCAGATAATGAGCCATCAGTGTCAACTGAGAAGATCCAGAACAGCTGAGTCACTCAGCAGATTATGTTTGATACCTCTGTTGGTGGAAGGTTTGGTGAATTTCTGGAAGTAAATATTCCTCCGTTCCAGCTCTCTGTCTCGATCCTGTTTGATGAACAACACATGAAGTTACTGAAGGATTCCTCCGTATTCCAGCATCACACACATTACAACTGTTGACCCAAAGCTGATGAGGAAAATCAATCTCCAATATTTGGTTCACTCAACATTCACTCAGCCTTCCAGCAAGGGTCACCTGTGCTAACGTCTAATTATTCAATGTGATCATTTATGTCCTCAAACGCCCAGAAACTGGACGCAGGATGGGACGACGTGAGGTCAGATTGACTGCTCCTCCAACTCACTTGTAGGTCCTTGTTTAACTGCTCTATCTGCTCTTGTAGAGAACAACATGTGTTTTGGGCTGTGGCAGCCTTTCTTTGTTCCATGGCTATTTGGCGATTGAATGCAGACTCTCTCAAATCCTGTTTTCTCTTTAAGTCCTAGTAGAAAAGACAGAAAGCCAACAAAAAGAGAATTATAATCTTAATGCTCCCACCTTGGGTTTATAATCTGATCCACATTTCCAGGCTCCAGTCATGGTCTGTTGGTGGTGACCTTCATCTCAGAAGACCTGTGTACACCCGGTACAGAGATCCTCCTCATGGATCTGATCACTAGTGGACTCCTCAAGTGAGTTCCCACTTTGACTTTTGGTGCAGGTGTAAACAAGGCTAGACTCTTTTCACATCTGACGTTGAACCACATCAGTCAACACAAACATACCTCATACTTCCTGGTGATCTCGGCCCGTTTCTGTGTCACCTTGGCCAGTTGGAGGCTGAGCTCCTCTCTCTCCAACAGGCTCTCATCCTGGTTGAGCTGCTCCAGGTGCTGTATGCGATCAACAGCATGTAGCAACCTCTTGTCTTTGACCTGCAGCTCCTGTCCCAGACAGTTACGGCAGGAACGAGTCTGATACAGCTCCTTCTTTAAAGATCTGACCTCATTGTCATGCCTGGCTTGGACCTGGGAACAACAAGAACATTGTTAGAAAACTGTCACTGGAATTGAGCCATGATTGGAGAACTGGGCTCAAGATCTCTATCTATAAAAAAGCAGTCAGAGATTAAAGTCAGAATCTAGAGCTCAAAGTCAGAACCCCAAGATTACTGCTGGGTATCAGAGATTAAAATCAGATCAAGTGAGAACTCTGAGGTCCAGTCAGAGATCCAAACTGAGCCTAAACTCCAAATTCTGACTTGTTCCTCAGAACTCAAAGTAGGCACTGCAATCATGAGATTCAAGACACCAAAGGGACTCAGTAACTGACCTGTGACATGCTGTCCTCTGCATCCTGGAAGTTCCGCAGCGCCATCACATGGCGGTGCTGAATCCTCTTCAGCAGCATCTCTTCCTTCCTGGATTCCCTGAGCTGATTCTGCAGATCATGGTTTTGATCCTGCAGATCACGCTTCTGCCTCTGCAGATCACGTTTCTGTAATGTTACAACTTTGTACCTATTCTGTACATCATCTGCCTCCTTCTGCAGATTTTGGTTATGATTCCGCAGATCACTCATCTTATTCTGCAGATCACGGTTCTGCCTCTGCAGATCACGTTTCTGTAATGTTACAACTTTGTACCTATTCTGTACATCATCTGTCTTATTCTGCAGATTTTGGTTTTGATTCTGCAGATCATAGTTTTCATTCTGCAGATCACGGTTCTTACTCTGAAGTGCTCGAACCAGACTCCACACCTCCTTCCACTCCACGTTTTGGTGACCTTTATTAGACCCAAAACCAGTGCAGGGTCTAGGGGGAGGGGACTGGCTGGACTCTGAGTTCTGCATTTCAGAGGTGTGATTAACGCTCCAGGTGTCAAGTTGTGTTCTAACAAATGTGGTGTGAATGGAGTCTCTTCAACCGCCCCTCATATGAGTGAGTTCATCACTGATCTCAGTCAGGGCAGCAGATGACTGGGAGCCACCTTCATCAGTCAGTCATCATCACTCATCCTGACCTGTCACTCATCTTGACTCTTCACTGCTGAACGGACTGCAATGACCTGTTTTCAGTTGTACTGACATCCTGTCAGCAACATTTCTGGAGTCTTTCAAAATAAAAGCTCTCACAAGAATGTCTGTTTTAAGGATTCATTCATTTAAAGTTATTTGAATGGTCTTGTTGTGCACGAACATATGCTGGGTAGTTCACCTCTTCGCCTCTCATCCAAGAAGCTTCTTAAGTTCTCGCTGTCGTGAATTCCGGCTGCACCTCCTGGGGAGGGATCTAAGGACGGCATTGTAGGTGGGTGACGGGTGTTGTCTGAGGCCCCCTCCTCTGTTCAAAGATGGACGTTCTAGTTTGACATGAACGGCTTCTTTCACCCCTCTTTCAAACCATCTGTCCTGTCTGGCTAGAACAAACACCTTGTGGTCTTCAAAGGAGTGCCCCTTCTCCTTGAGGTGGAGGTGGACTGCTGAGTCCTGGCCTGTGGTTGAGGCTCACCTGTGTTGCGCCATGTTTCTGCAACTGTATCACATAACTATGAGGTTCTTTGTGTCTTTGTTATGAAACCAAGAAAAAAATCTCTTTGAAGGGCAAGACTTTCCTCACTGCAATCATGTTTTTATTGCATGTAAAATTGGAATGTGATGATCTCAAAGGTTTGTTTGCACATAGTTTGCAAATTTAAAACCTTTGCAGGAGTCCACCATGTTTTGTTTGTGTCTCGGTCCGTGTCTTGATTTCCTGCTTTATTTTGTGGTTTGTGTCCTTTCTTCCTGTGCGTTCCCTTTTGTCTTGGTCTGCCTTTAGTTCCTGTTTTAATCTGAAGTTCAGGTCTTGTCTTCCTGTGTGCTCCCTGCTGTGACCGCCTCATGTGTCTCACCTGTATGATTGCACCACCTGTGTCGTTTCTTCATGTATTTCACCTCTGTGTTTCCTGTTGTCTCTGCTCGCTTCATTGTCTTAGTCGGCGTCATGGTCGTTCTCCACGTCTCCCCTAAGGCCTTAGTTTTCAGTCCTGTGTAGAACTTTGTTTGGTTTGTCCTTTGAACTCGTCCAGGACTTCAGCCTGTTGGCCCTTTTTGTTAGGGCCTGAGCCAGAAGGGACTTCAGGCCTTTGTTTTTTCCTTCCTTTGAACTCCCAGTGTTGTGTTGTACTTTACCATTTTGAATTTAAGGCTTTTGTTGTCCTTCCTTTGGCTGCATTTGGGTCCCGTTTCCAAATAAATCTGTGACAGTTTGCTATTTGAAAGGGTTTGCTTCAACAGACACTGAGGTATTTTATCTGTTCGCTTTTTAAAACATTGCAGGTCAAATTAATTTGTAATTATCTTAAAGTTTTATTTGCAAATCCAACCGTTTGCTGGACCTAGCATGGATTCAGTCACGACAGTGGTCTCCAACTCTTCCCACCTTAAGGCTGATAGCTGAGACTGTATCACGTACCTTTTTGGGCTGATGTCAACTCCTAATATATTAATTTTGTGAAAATATCAGTGTGTTTTTCGCAGCTTCTAAAATTTTGATTTGAGGGGGCGTTACCCCTCAATCAGAAATCAGAAGTATCAGAAATCTCAGAATCCAATTACATAATTTTGTCTGATCTTCATGCAACTTGTAAATTCTTTGAATGTGTCACCGTTGCCTTAGGAACGGGATTCCGTCGTCTATCTACAACGGAAGATAGTTCACTCATAACTGTTGAACAGGCGTAGAAAGTCTGAACTATCCATCCACATCACGATGGACAAAAACAAAACGGAAATCAGGAACCAACTTCATTCCGGTAAGTCAAGTCAGTTTTATTTGTATCGCGCCAAATCACAACAAAAGTTATCTCATGACACTTTACAGGTAGGGCAGGTCCAGTGCCACACTCCTTCAATGAATTTACACCCAACAATTCTCCATCAGCAAGCACATCCTGCAACAGCGGCGACGAAAACCTTCCTTTTAACAGGCAGCAACGTCGAGCAGACCCAGGCTCAATGGGGACGGCCTTCTGCTTTGACCGGTTGGGGGGACAGAGACCAGGAGAGCAGAGCAGAGACAAAGACAGATAATGGAGGAAGACAGATATGCAGAAGGAAAGAGTGGGACAGAGATAAAGAAGAGAGAGAGGGAAGAGACTGATGGACAGACGGGGACATGAGCAGGTGGAGCTACGGGTGGCAGCTTGAGCCTCTTCAGGTCTGCAGCCTCCTCCAGCAGCACCCGGGATCTGGGATGAGGGGAGTCCGAAGGCTCCGGAGAAGAAGATGAGTGAGTAATATGTATGAGTCAGATTTATGTATGACAAATATAGGAGGACAGAGAGGAGGAGAGAGAAGCCCAGTGCACCATGGGAGATCCCCCAGCAGCCTAAGCCTACAGCAGCATATCTAAGGGCCAGCCTAAGCAGCCCAACTATAAGCCTGATCAAAAAGGAAGGTCTTAAGTCTGCTCTTAAAGGTCGAGAGGGTGCCTGCATCCTGGACCGAAACTGGGAGACGGTTCCACAGGAGGGGAGCCTGATAGCTGAAGGCTCTGGCAACTTTTAGAAACTCTCGGAGGCTGCAGGAAGCCAGCAGCCTAGTTCTTTGATTTTGCCCTCTGTTTTGTTTTCTTTCTCTTTTTTTCGTTCTGTGAAAGCAGAACAGGTGTGGTTTTAACCAATCAAAACTAACAATGCTGGTAACGTGACCCACGTGTCCATCTAGTGGATGCATAACGCATCCCCAGCTACGACAGTAGTTTCTATTCTATGCACCTTATAATGCGGTGCGCCCTGTATATGAAAACAGTTCTAAAATAGGCCATTCATTGAAGGTGCGCCTTATAATCTGATGCGCCTTATAGTGCGGAAGATACGGTATACTCAGGCCACAAGTGGCTCACCCATTACCCTGTTTATTAGACTGTAGTTGCATAGAGGAAAGAGTTTGTTGAGAACAAAGGGACCTTTTTTGTATATCAATGTTTTTCTGGACAGTTTATTTAAGTTTTCTTTTTCCATTACAAAAAACACAAAACACTGAAACATAGAAAGTAAATATCCCAAGGCCTCATGATTAAAGGTTTTGTCTTTGGTTCTGTGCAGAAATTAAATAAAATCTGAAAAAATTGTAATGATCATGTCCCCATATTGCTGATGTTGAAACCACCGCCAAACTTGAACACACAATTGAGTCCAAGCTCAATGCAGAGACGATACACATCACTTTGACTTCAAACAAGTCCAGGTATTTGACGTATGATGGCTACTGTCTCGCTGTGCACATTCAGCACATTAGAAAAGGGCCCACAGGGATCTGGCAGCTGCACCTCAGGGACTGTGACACCCACATGGTGATGACCACGTGGGTGTCACAGTCAATTCCAAATTCTGTGTCTGCTTGAAGTGTAAAAATATAAAAATATATTGTGTTTTGAAGTAGTTGTCACATAAAACACTAGAGAATTATGTAAACAAGGTTTGAACCAGCTGGTCCTCAGTCTAACTAAACCAGCACACCCACATGGCTGATTTAGAGTTGTGGACTTTCCTAACCTGTGTGAGCCTGGACTGTGAAAGTGTTGTTATCAGGAGGAATGTTTGAGCACAAGGCTACAACATGGAAGGTGTGACTACTTTTCTGAATACACTCAAGTGTTCCTTTTTATTGTAATATTACACTTAAACATGCAATCTTAAAGTTCTCTTTCTGTCTGAAAAACAAACCTGGGGGGGGGGGGGGGGGGGGGTGTCTTGTCCCTCACGCTGGTTTAGAGTCCATAGCTGAAGAGGTGACTGATTTCTTCCAGTACGCAGTGTGTGGTGATTCCACCCATCCTTGAAGAACTCAAGGTGACTCTGGGTGTGTGGCAGAAAGCTCCAGTGCAGTGCACAGATGTGGAGTTCATCATCTGGGTCCAGTAGGCCATTACTTTCCATACTGCAGAAGCAGGAGTAGAAGAGGTGTGACACTCCCCAGAGACATCACGCCATCACCTCTCAGTCCTTGAATCTAAACAACAAAACACACACAAACAAAACAAAGTCAGCTTTAGAAATCACCAAAGATGATGAAATGCTGTCAAGGCTGGTGCTGAAAACACAGGCTTGTGAAGAGCTCCAAGGTGTTCTGATCAGGAACTTTTACATGGATTTAGAACACATGCAATTAGATGGTTCCACCCCCCCCCCCCCCCCCAACAAATACACACAAACACAAATTACAAACCAAAAAGGTACTGAAGTCACATGGATGCATTCAATATCAATGCTGACTGGGCAAACCATGATAACATTAAGTACCACTTCAAGATTATTTATAGAACATCTGAATACCTTTGGTTGTGTGAACTTCTCCTGGTAATGTGGGAGTTGCGGTTCACTCCTTTGTGTGACCCCATGTACCCTGCTACTTCCAGGTGGTCGCCCCTTCATCAGCGCTAACAGAGATGGTGCTCCATAGGTCTGGACAGCCTGCATGAAGCTGTTCAGCACTGTTGAGGCTCGGTTGTTGGTGGCAGCACGAAGACAGACCCTTCGACGGCTGAAGCCATCAACTCCCCCATGGACCACAACTCTCCATCTGTAAAAACAGTGACAGAAGCAGGGATCACTTGGGACAACATGAGGCACAGTGTGCAGTAAAGGGGAAATTTAACACTATTTGGTGAATGGCTGCTGCATAAACACACAGTATGAAAATGTGTATCTGTCAATCTGCATTCATGGTATATAACTGGATAAATCAACTGCACATTTTGCTTGTGTCTATGACTGCTTTAACCTTTTTAACTTCACTTTAACATGAGACTTTCATTGTTTTTTATCTGGAGGTTAACAGAAATCCACACCTGCTGTTATATTTCTGTTGACAGCATCCAATTGAAGCTATTTTTAACAACTGCCCATAGTGTTGCAATGAAACCATGGATTTAGACAAGAACCTGTGTAGCTAAGATGAACTTGAAAAACTTCAGCAACAAATTTTCTCACCACTCAGGCAGCAACACAAATTTCTTAACAGCAGCCGATGTGTTGCAGGCACGAGGAAAATTTCTGTTTTGCATTTTTTCTGAGACACTGAATTTTGGGTTTTCTTATCTGCAAGCCATAATCATCAATTCTACAATTCTACAATTTCATTTAGCAGACGCTTTTGTCCAAAGCGACGTACAACACAAGCAAGAATTCAGACTTAATTAAGGAAAAACCCATAGGAAGCACAAAAGTGCTTCAGTTGTGATTTGGTCACATGTACTGCCATCTAGTGGCAGAAGAAGTGTCGCCCCCCCCCTCCCCTTTTTTTTTGGGGACAAATATACAACATCACACAACACAGTTAGTGCCACATTTTCACTAAGTGCTGGGACTTGGGCCCTCTGACTTATTCTACCCCACAGAACAAAGAGGAGAAGAGTCAGGTTAAGTGCCGAGGTGCTCTCTGAACAATTGAGTCTTCAATTGTCTCTTAAAAGTAGAAAGGGACTCAGCAGAACACATCAACATCTCAAGAAATAAAAGCTTCAAATATTTCACTCTATGTTTAATTTGTGTATATTATGCCCTTTTCACACTGAAAAATGCATGTCAACGCAGGTTTTTGGACCCGCGTTTGCTCGGCTTTAGGGCTCATTCAAGCTTCCAGCAGACGCGCGTCTGAGCTCCCGCTGTGAGGCTGCGTGCCTGTGATTTTCTCTCTTGTACGTCATCGTGCTGACAGCGTCATTGTTTCATGTAAACGACTCAAAATGCTGAGTCGACCCTTTCGGAGCGCCCAAAAACCCGTGTTGATCCACGTTTTTGGTGCAGTGGGAAAGGGGTTTAACGTATGGGTTCACTTTCTGAAACGAGTGACAAAACATGTTGAACTTCTTCATGATATTCAAGTTTTTGGAAATGTACTTGAATCTACTTCCTGGTTTCCCAACATAGAGGTTTCCCTTATGAGTTTATGGTTGCCATCTATAAGCCACAGACTGTTGGCAGCTGGCACAGAATATCTCCTGCACCTGACGGTGTGTAGTCGTAGTGCGCGGACTAGAATTCCCTGTGGATCCACACATCGCATGGATTCTTGCACACATGGTCCTCCAATCAAAACAGGAAAACAAGTTGCAATTTAAAAGCTGCATCACATAAATGCTGAAAAAATCATTTCTAACGGTTAAAGAAGCCTCAACTGAATAAAGTGGATTAACATTCATGTCTAAATCATGATTTCTCTGTATTGTTACACAGATCAGCAGTTGGTAAAAAAAAAAAATCATTAAAAGTTAAGTGAGTGTATCAGTAATGACAAAATGTCATGTTTGGCTGCTCAGTGTCAAATTAGTTAGCCTGATATTCCTGGTACAACTTAGACAGGTTGGTTTTTTTTGCAGCACTGTCTTTCATTGTGATCAAACATTTGCCTGAGCCCTTCATCTAAGTCACAGAAAAGCTTGCTGGATTCTTTTTATTCTGACTGGATGAAAACTTTAGTCCAAGTAGGCTATAGACCACTTCATGACATTCACTAACTTTGAACCTTCACACCTCCAGCCCAGAGATGTCCAAGCATCATCTTGTAGCCTGTATTTGGGTGATATCCAGGGAGTTCTGTGACAGCTGCATCCAACGTTGCATTGTCAGTGGAATTATTCAAGTCAGAAACCCTGCACACAAAGTTTCATGGTGAACAGGCAGAAAATTTGCTGTCATATGTGAGTTGTAACCTCTGCTAAGCCAAACTGGGGCAGTCCTACACAACTTTGATTGCCGTGTCATTCAGAAGTGTTGAGGGGGCAACGCGCCATAGAACTTACTGCTACTCTTGTACAACACTGACAACTTCCATCCAGGTGCCAGGGATTTTTATTGAACAGCAAACACCGTCAAATAGAAAATATCAACTGTCTTTTGTGAGTATCGGTTTCTGTGTTGCTATTGGGTCCGTCTTGCGCTTTGTGACTGAGCTCGCTTCTGTTATGCCAAGATTACGGCGCTGAATAATTCAGTAAACAACAATACAACTACCACTGTCCTACAGTTAACAAATAATACAACTATTACTGTTAAACAGTTACATCAAGACATAACACACGAGAGAACATTTGCAGTTCACAACAGTAACAAACTCCATACTTGCAGCTGCTCCTACAATTTGTCTACTCCTAACTGACTGAGTGCTCTATTTATCTGGGTAATAACTCAAACATACTAACTAAACTAAACATACTAACCACTTGTTGCATTCACCCATTTACATAAGGTTTGAGTACTTAAACTGCTCATGGTCGTTGTCCCACATATTAGTCACCTTAGTTGAACACTTGTACTTAGATACAACATGTTGAACAAGTTTTTAGTGGCTGCTTCATGTCTACAAACCTCTGAACTTATTATTCATTCACTTGACACGACAAAAGTCAACGGTACGGCCGCTATCATTGCACCGCGGCGCTCGGTCAACTGCTACGGCGGACACGACATGCTGCATTAGCAGCTGAGGCTAGCGGTAGTTACGGCCTTATTTATGGACGGTAACTCCATTGTAAACATATACATATGACAGCACAACTCAAGAGTACACTTAATATGACGAGGCCAGGATTACAACACTAGTCAGCCTCGTTACCAGAGCCGACGCTGACACCTCCTGACGCAAATGGGTATTGTTCCACAATGACTTCAGCTAAAGCAGGCCAGTCTTTACCGGTGACACAGCGCATTTTAACCTACATTAATGACAAAAAGTAATGGTGGGGGACCAAGTTAATCACAATAACCAATAAAGAAATAAGTATGGACATAATTTGAACTAATAAAATATCCTGGGTGCCACAAAACCACATGATTCATTGTAAAGTGTAGATAGATTTATTCATATATTTGCTTTAACTGTAAATTAATCCATACATATATATTTGCTTAAACTGTAGTTAAATTTATACATATATTTACTTAAAATAGAGCGCAGGAAACACAAGGCAGTGAAGCACAGACCAGACTGTATAAGAGTGGACACAGGTGAAAAGGTCACAACAGGGAATAGCAGGAGTGTAGCTCATGGCTAGCATCACTTCCTCAAGCTAATCAGGTCGGAACAGAGTCCACAGAATCTCTATGGGAGTCAGAAGTAGATTAGAGCAAGGTCGTGAATCAGGGAAAGAGGGGTTTTTGTCTTCACAGATGAAACACGAAGTATACAATGGGAACAGATGGTGCTGGCACGCGGTCAGACAGAAGAATCTGCAAAAGAACACGAAGATCAAAAATACACACTTGCACGCATAAGCAATCACATAAGCACCTCCCTGTAACACATAAAACTGGAGAAGATAGTTAGATCGTTGGACTTCTTGCCCCAACGCCAGGGATGCCGCATCTGCGTATGCTGACTCCAGGATAGGGGAAGACGATCTCCAGAGCTCTGTATTCTTTCCTGTTAATCTGAATAAATTCTTTTGAACCAACTGGAAGGTGTCCTCTCCAGATTTTGAACAGCGCAATATAGACTCTGTGGGTCCTTCTGATTGATTAATGATGACTTGTTGAAAAATTCCTACAAAAGTTATACAATACGACCTTGTCATGCAAACTCATCTGCTACCGTGCTCTGCCATTCTACGGTGGAGTGTTCTCTCGCTCACACCGAGCAGGTGGGCTATTTTGTTGACACTAAGACCCGCCAACAAGTCTCCACGGCTTGCCTGGACAGCTCCAGCGATGGACGACCAACTTGTCCACTGTCACCACAACTTGCGACTCGAGTGCTTAGGTACTCCACAACATGACACAAGTTCCTGTAAACTACAGGGTCGACCTCCGAGTCTATTGTTTCATTTATGTAAATTAACTGTTCCAACAATGCTTCCACCCGGAACAGCAGGTAATCTGGGGAAGCATTATCAGCAATATCTGAGAATAAACGGAGCTCCCTCGAGCTTGTAGCCATATATACCGCCATTGAGAGTCATGTGGCGACTTCCTCCTGCTGTGGCTGTTGCCAGGCAGACGTAGTCGATTTCCCGCTCACATGTCGATCAACCAAGAGGGAAAAAGTTGCACCCAAGACACTTGAACTGTGTGTTCACAGCGAACGGGAAATTTGCATTTGCGTCCGGTGTGAACACGCAGTTAGGACCGCACCCTAATTTGAATAACACCTCTTAAATGTGGAACTCAGATGAGTCCAGCCAGTCCCCTCCCCCCACCCTGCACTGGTTTTGTGGCGTCAGGTTCGTGCAATACGGAGTCAGAACCAAAATCTGCATAATAAGACTGATGATCTAGAGAATAAGACTGATGATCTACAGAATAGGTACAGAGTTGTGCTTTACAGATTTGCAGAACCTGAAAGGGGATCTGCAGAATATGAAACCGAAATCTGCAGAATCAGAGTTCTGCAGAATCAACTCAGTGAATCCAGGAAGGAGGAGATGCTGCTGAAGAGGATTCAGCAAAACCACATGATGGCACTGCGGAACTTCCAGGATGCAGAGGACAGCATGTTACAGGTCAGTTACACACCATTAGACAACAAATGCAGAAGTCAGATGAGTCCAGACAGTCCCCTCCCCACAGACCCAACACTGGTTTTGGGTCTCCAAAAGGTCACGAAAATGTGGACTGCTAGAAGCTGTGGAGTCTGGTTCTCATGCACTAGAGAGTCAGAATCGTGATCTGCAGAATCAGAACCAAAATCTGCAGAATAAGACAGATGATCTACAGAAGAGGTACAAAGTTGTACAATTACGGAAGCGTGATCTGCAGAATCAGAGCCATGATGTGCAGAATCAGAACCATGATGTGCAGAATCAGAACCAAAATCTGCAGAATAAGACAGATGATCTCCAAAGACGAAAAAAGTTGTTCAATTGCAGAAGCGGGATCTACAGAATCAGAACAATGATCTGCAGAATCAGAACCATGATCTGCAGAATCAGAACCATGATCTGCAGAATCAGAACCAAAAACTGCAGAATAAGAATCATAATCTACAGAGGAGGTACAAATTTGTACAATTACAGAAGCGTGATCTGCAGAATCAGAACCATGATCTACAGAAGAGGTCCAAAGTTGTACAATTACAGAACCATGATCTGCAGAATCAGAACCATGATCTACAGAAGAGGTAAAAATTTTACACTTCCAGAAGCGTGATCTGCAAAATCAGAACCATAATCTGCAGAATCAGAACCAAAAACTGCAGAATAAGAACCATGATCTACAGAAGAGGTACAAAGTTGTAACATTACAGAACCATGATCTGCAGAATCAGAACCATAATGTGCAGAATCAGAACCAAAAACTGCAGAATAAGAACCATGATCTACAGAAGAGGTACAAAGTTGTACAATTACAGAAGCGTGATCTGCAGAATCAGAACCATGATCTGCAGAATCAGAACCAAAACCTGCAGAATCAGAACCAAAATCTGCAGAATAAGACAGATGATCTACAGAAGAGGAAAAAAGTTGTTCAATTACAGAAGCGTGATCTGCAGAATCAGAACCATGATCTACAGAATAAGAACCATGATCTGCAGAATCAGAACCATGATCTGCAGAATCAGAAACATGATCTGCAGAATCAGAACCAAAAACTGCAAAATAAGAACCATGATCTACAGAAGAGGAAAAAAGTTGTTCAATTACAGAAGCGTGATCTGCAGAATCAGAACCATGATCTGCAAAATCAGAACCATGATCTACAGAATAAGAACCATGATCTGCAGAATCAGAACCATAATCTGCAGAATCAGAACCAAAATCTGCAGAACAAGACAGATGATCTACATAAGAGGTACAAAGTTGTACAATTACAGAAGCGTGATCTGCAGTATCAGAACCATGATCTACAGAAGAGGTCCAAAGTTGTACAATTACAGAACCATGATCTGCAGAATCAGAACCATGATCTGCAGAATCAGTACCAAAATCTGCAGAATAAGACAGATGATCTACAGAAGAGGTAAAAATTTTACACTTCCAGAAGCGTGATCTGCAAAATCACAACCATGATCTGCAGAATCAGAACCATAATGTGCAGAATCAGAACCAAAAACTGCAGGATCAGAACCATGATCTACAGAAGAGGTACAAAGTTGTACAATTACAGAAGCATGATCTGCAGAATCAGAACCATGATCTGCAGAATCAGAACCAAAATCTGCAGAATAAGACAGATGATCCACAGAAGAGGTAAAAATTTTACACTTCCAGAAGCGTGATCTGCAGAATCAGAACCATGATCTACAGAATCAGAACCATAATCTGCAGAATAAGACAGATGATCCACAGAAGAGGTAAAAATTTTACACTTCCAGAAGCGTGATCTGCAGAATCAGAACCATGATCTGCAGAATCAGAACCATGATCTACAGAATCAAAACCAAAACCTGCAGAATCAGAAACAAATCTGCAGAACAAGACAGATGATCTACAGAAGAGGTACAAAGTTGTACAATTCCAGAAGCGTGATCTGCAGAATCAGAACCATGATCTGCAGAATCAGAACCATGATCTACAGAATCAAAACCAAAACCTGCAGAATCAGAAACAAATCTGCAGAACAAGACAGATGATCTACAGAAGAGGTACAAAGTTGTACAATTACAGAACCATGATCTGCAGAATCAGAACCATAATGTGCAGAATCAGAACCAAAAACTGCAGAATAAGAACCATGATCTACAGAAGAGGTACAAAGTTGTACAATTACAGAACCATGATCTGAAGAATCAGTACCAAAATCTGCAGAATAAAAAACATGATCTACAGAAAAGGTAAAAAGTTGTTCAATTAAAGAAGCGTGATCTGCAGAATCAGAACCATGATCTGCAGAATCAGTACCAAAATCTGCAGAACAAGACAGATGATCTACAGAAGAGGTACAAAGTTGTACAATTACAGAACCATGATCTGCAGGATCAGAACCATGATCGACAGAAGAGGTACAAAGTTGTACAATTACAGAACCATGATCTGCAGAATCAGAACCATGATCTACAAAAGAGTTACAAAGTTGTACAATTCCAGAACCATGATCTGCAGAATCAGAACCATGATCTACAGAAGAGGTACAAAGTTGTACAATTACAGAACCATGATCTGCAGAATCAGAACCATAATGTGCAGAATCAGAACCAAAAACTGCAGAATAAGAACCATGATCTACAGAAGAGGTACAAAGTTGTACAATTACAGAAGCGTGATCTGCAGAATCAGAACCATGATCTACAGAAGAGGTACAAAGTTGTACAATTACAGAACCATGATCTGCAGAATCAGTACCAAAATCTGCAGAATAAGATAGATGATCTACAGAAGAGGTACAGCATTGTAAAATTACAGAAGCGTGATCTGCAGAATCAGAACCATGATCTACAGAAGAGGTACAAAGTTGTACAATTACAGAACCATGATCTGCAGAATCAGAACCATAATGTGCAGAATCAGAACCATGATCTGCAGAATCAGAACCATGATCTGCAGAATCAGTACCAAAATCTGCAGAACAAGACAGATGATCTACAGAAGAGGTACAAAGTTGTACAATTACAGAACCATGATCTGCAGGATCAGAACCATGATCTACAGAAGAGGTACAAAGTTGCACAATTACAGAACCATGATCTGCAGAATCAGAACCATGATCTACAAAAGAGGTACAAAGTTGTACAATTACAGAACCATGATCTGCAGAATCAGAACCATAATGTGCAGAATCAGAACCAAAAACTGCAGAATAAGAACCATGATCTACAGAAGAGGTACAAAGTTGTAAAATTACAGAAGCGTGATCTGCAGAATCAGAACCATGATCTACAGAAGAGGTACAAAGTTGTACAATTACAGAACCATGATCTGCAGGATCAGAACCATGATCTACAGAAGAGGTACAAAGTTGTACAATTACAGAACCATGATCTGCAGAATCAGAACCATAATGTGCAGAATCAGAACCATGATCTGCAGAATCAGAACCATGATCTGCAGAATCAGTACCAAAAACTGCAGAACAAGACAGATGATCTACAGAAGAGGTACAAAGTTGTACAATTACAGAACCATGATCTGCAGGATCAGAACCATGATCTCCAGAAGAGGTACAAAGTTGTACAATTAGAGAACCATGATCTGCAGAATCAGAACCATGATCTACAAAAGAGGTACAAAGTTGTACAATTACAGAACCATGATCTGCAGAATCAGAACCATAATGTGCAGAATCAGAACCAGAAACTGCAGAATAAGACAGATGATCTACAGAAGAGGTACAAAGTTGTACAATTTCAGAAGCGTGATCTGCAGAATCAGAACCATGATCTACAGAAGAGGTACAAAGTTGTACAATTACAGAACCATGATCTGCAGGATCAGAACCATGATCTACAGAAGAGGTACAAAGTTGTACAATTACAGAACCATGATCTGCAGAATCAGAACCATGATCTACAAAAGAGGTACAAAGTTGTACAATTACAGAACCATGATCTGCAGAATCAGAACCATAATGTGCAGAATCAGAACCAAAAACTGCAGAATAAGAACCATGATCTACAGAAGAGGTACAAAGTTTTACAATTTCAGAAGCGTGATCTGCAGAATCAGAACCATGATCTTCAAAAGATGTAAAAAAGTTGTACAATTACAGAACCATGATCTGCAGAATCAGTACCAAAATCTGCAGAATAAGAAACATGATCTACAGAAGATGTACAAAGTTGTACAATTACAGAAGCATGATCTGCAGAATCAGAACCATGATCTTCAAAATCAGAACCAAAAACTGCAAAATCAGAACCAAATTCTGCAGAATTCGACAGATGATCTACAGAAGAGGTACAAAGTTTTGCAATTCCAGAACCATGATCTGCAGAATCAGAACCATGATCTACAGAAGAGGTACAAAGTTGTACAATTACAGAACCATGATCTGCAGAATCAGAACCATGATCTACAAAAGAGGTACAAAGTTGTACAATTACAGAACCATGATCTGCAGAATCAGAACCATAATGTGCAGAATCAGAACCAAAAACTGCAGAATAAGAACCATGATCTACAGAAGAGGTACAAAGTTTTACAATTTCAGAAGCGTGATCTGCAGAATCAGAACCATGATCTTCAAAAGATGTAAAAAAGTTGTACAATTACAGAACCATGATCTGCAGAATCAGAACCATAATGTGCAGAATCAGAACCATGATCTGCAGAATCAGAACCATGATCTGCAGAATCAGTACCAAAATCTGCAGAACAAGACAGATGATCTACAGAAGAGGTACAAAGTTGTACAATTACAGAACCATGATCTGCAGGATCAGAACCATGATCTCCAGAAGAGGTACAAAGTTGTACAATTACAGAACCATGATCTGCAGAATCAGAACCATGATCTACAAAAGAGGTACAAAGTTGTACAATTACAGAACCATGATCTGCAGAATCAGAACCATGATCTACAAAAGAGGTACAAAGTTGTACAGTTACAGAACCATGATCTGCAGAATCAGAACCATAATGTGCAGAATCAGAACCATGATCTGCAGAATCAGTACCAAAATCTGCAGAACAAGACAGATGATCTACAGAAGAGGTACAAAGTTGTACAGTTACAGAACCATGATCTGCAGGATCAGAACCATGATCTACAAAAGAGGTACAAAGTTGTACAATTACAGAACCATGATCTGCAGAATCAGAACCACGATCTACAGAAGAGGTACAAAGTTGTACAATTACAGAACCATGATCTGCAGAATCAGAACCATGATCTACAAAAGAGGTACAAAGTTGTACAATTACAGAACCATGATCTGCAGAATCAGAACCATAATGTGCAGAATCAGAACCAAAAACTGCAGAATAAGAACCATGATCTACAGAAGAGGTACAAAGTTGTACAATTACAGAAACATGATCTGCAGAATCAAAACCATGATCTTCAAAATCAGAACCAAAAACAGCAGAATCAGAACCAAAATCTGCAGAATTCGACAGATGATCTACAGAAGAGGTACAAAGTTGTACAATTACAGAACCATGATCTGCAGAATGAGAACCATGATCTACAGAAGAGGTACAAAGTTGTACAATTACAGAAGCGTGATCTGCAGAATCAGAACCATGATCTTCAAAATCAGAACCAAAAACTGCAGAATCAGAACCAAAATCTGCAGAATTCGACAGATGATCCATAGAAGAGGTACAAAGTTGTACAATTACAGAAACGTGATCTGCAGAATGATCTTAAGAATCAGCTCAGTGAATCCAGGAAGGAGGAAATGCTGCTGAAGAAGATTCAGCAGCACCACATGATGGCACTGCGGATCTGCCAGGATGCAGAGGACAGCATGTTACAGGTTAGATTATCAAACATAATCTCATGAGTGACTCAGCTGTTCTATATCTTGTCAGTTGTCACCAATGTCTCATTGTCAGAGTCCTTTCTCTTTAAAAGAGAGATGGTTGCATAGCTGTCAAGTCTCCCGTTTCGGCCAGGAAACTCCCGTATTTTACCCCTCTTTCCCGCCCTCCTCCCATTTTAGTATTCTCCCGTAAATCTCCTGTATTACAATGAAAAAAAAAAATCCTCTGCTGAACTCTGTCACTAGCCTCGCGAGAATTGCCACCTGCAGTAGTCTGGGCGGCAGTTGTCGCGAGGTTAGTGCCGACGGCGGGAAACAAACAAAAGAGAGATGGATCACGGACGTGACACCGAAGGCATTCCTGCCAAAAAAACTTAGTCCTCCTGTAAATATTTCGATAAATGGAACTCTGAATTTACCTTTCTAACGAGGAGCAGAAAGGGGGATAGCCACGCTTTCTGTAGGATTTGTAATAGTGACTTTAGTGTCTCCCACGGAGGAAGGAATGATGTCAGCCAGCATGAGAAATCCGCCAAGCACAAGCGCGGGCTCGAGGCACGGAATCATGCCCAGGCGATGTCAGTATTTCTGACTAGAAATACCACGGAGGCAGACCAGGTCACAAATGCGGAGGTTAAAATGGCAATGCTGTGTGCCAAAAACAACGTTGCTTTTACTTTCTGCGATGACTTCAACAAGTGTGTAGCTGAGATGTTCCCGGATATTATAATGTAGGAATTTTCACAGCATTTCAATGTCAACAAAGGTAGGCCTATCAGATTCTGATCACCTAATTTTAGTTAGTAAGCGGTTGACAAGTTGTTTTTAGATATCTTGTACTCCTGTCTTAAGATGTAAGGGATACTGGAGCTTAATTGGGGTGGTGGGATGGCTTGCAGCGATCACCAGAAAATTTCCCTTATTTTCAAATCCAAAACTTGACAGGTATGGATGGTTGATGGGAACCATGTTGGTCAGAATTGGTAACATGTAATGCAAAACTAGAACCAGCATGTCCACAATGAGAAATGCAATCTTCTCAGCCCATTTCTTCCGTTCTTTCCATAGACGAGTACAGAAGGGAGGGCAGCAGCAGTACCAGGGGCAGCTCATGTTCCCCAGCAGCCCCTCATCAGCAGGATACCGTGATACGGTTCATGATGCAGAGGACAGCATGTCACAGGTTAGATTCAGAGTCCCTTTGGTGTCTACTTTGAGTTCTGAGGAACAAGTCAGAATTTGGAGTTTGGGCTTAGTTTGGATCTCTGACTGGACCTCAGAGTTCTCACTTGATCTGATTTTAATC
The DNA here is from genome assembly GCF_037954235.1 of Aulostomus chinensis. Classification (NCBI taxonomy): domain Eukaryota; kingdom Metazoa; phylum Chordata; class Actinopteri; order Syngnathiformes; family Aulostomidae; genus Aulostomus; species Aulostomus chinensis. The sequence goes on from NC_141321.1 coordinate 24,333,986, forward strand.
TCTGATACCCAGCAGTGATTTGGGGGTTCTGACTTTGAGCTCTAGATTGTGCACTCCACTAATTCATCAATTGACTGTCAACACCACTCTGTCTATCCAGGCTCAAGAGGAGTGAGGGTGACAACTGAAACCAGCAGCCTTCACCAGGGGCAGCTGATGGTAACCAGCTGATGAGGGGTACCGTGTCACGGTCTACCACAAGGTTTACCAAGCACTGACCTCTCTCTCTCTCTATGTATATATTGTATGTATTTATCTTTTGATAATTAAAAAAAATGGCCTCCAGTCCTGTTTCATGGTTATTAGGGCCAAAGACCAAAGGTACTTAAGTTTGCTGGACACACTCAAACACTAAAAACACAAAATTGACACACAAAACAGTTACCCACACTAAAAATAAAACACATGGGGGGGTTTCTACCATTAAATACAAGGGGAAAAGTGAGGACATTTGTTTTGGCTTTGTTTTGTTTTTTTACTAGGGCCTTGGCCAGGAGGTACTCCGGGGTGAAGACCCTATTATTCGGGCCTGAGCCTGGCAGTACTCCAGGGCGAAGACCCTGTTATTGGGGCCTGGGCCCGGAGGTACTCCGGGGTGACGACATTTTGAGCATGGTCTGGTTGAGACTAAGATGCAGAGTTCAAAAGTATAACAATGTTTATTGAGGGAGGAAACAACAAAAGATCACCGTGAAGCGAACAAAGAAACAAATTAATAGCCACAGAGGTTAGTTAAACTGGGAAATCACCCGTTGAAGTGTTGGGTTCGAAGGAAAACCTGCGGAAAACGTTGGAATACGACGGACTAGCGGCAACAATGTATCTGATCATGTTATACCTCATTCGAAACCTGGTGGTCTAACAATTAAGAAACACCCAATCATGAGGAATAAAGCTATTTGTAGCAGGAGTTGAGTTAAAATGTTTCTAGGCAACCGGCGAGCAATACCCACATACTATCTTCATGCTCCCAATGACATTATTTTTCATTTTTAAATTTTGAGCATTATAATTAATCCGTATGACTCCACAGATGCTGATTACAAACAGGCTCCCTCCTGCATCCATTGTTTCTCAATATTTTACATGGTTTACTCTGATACTAGTACTACTCCACAGTCACAGTCACCTAGTCAGTTTCCCCCTTCCTCTCTCTGTAGAGGTAGCAGCCAGTATTAGTTTGTCTACGACTCTCCTTCTCAGTCACGGTGACGGTCTGCTGAACACATCAGTGGCAGGCTGAGCCAATCAGTGCCTGGGTTGTTGAGCCGCAGGGCTGAAACCCCAAACAGACCCCAGTTTACAAAGCGGATATAAAGTAGATATTCTTTTAGCCAAGGAACAGACTAAAAAAAATGTACCGAGAATGAGGGGATCAGGTTTCGTGGGCAACGGCAGGAGGCTTGCGTACCGGCAGTGCCTAAAGTGAGCCTGGCTGCGTGAAGCAGAGCTGTAGTCGTTGATGCCCGTGAACGCGACAGAGTAAGAGTCAAGATGGCCAGGAAGTGATCTTTCAGCAGAGGAAGAGGCTGAAATGGTGCTTCAGCTGTCCGCTTCGGACATTCGGACACCTGCGGTTGACCGGGCAGACATCGGGCAGTGTTTACAGGAATGGACCCAGACATGGAGCTATGAGTGACCGATCCAGTTGTTCCAGATGCGTGTTCATGTTCCAACAATAAATAGTAGGCTGTGCTATGTTTTAAATGCTGTTGTTTACTTGTCTTTACTTCTGCCTGCCAGTCAGCAGCCTGATTTGCATGAGGAATATGTGAAGTAACGGCGTCAGAGGGGGGAGGGGCGCAGTCAATTAATTAATAACATATGTTAATAAGCCTTATCATCAAATAAATTCGTACTCATTCATTAAAGTCAATAACATTTTCTAACAAATGTTAGTTGGTGTGCTAATAAGCCCAATAACCTATTTGCATGACAAGCCTGAAATATACTCAGCCCCTTTCCCCCTTACCCCCCTTTTCTACAGTGCTGGGAAGAGGATCACCATACTGACTAAGGAGCAATCTGAGCCTGTTGTTTTGAGAAAAAGCTGCCAACCCTTTTTGAAAGAAAATAAATGAAAAAAAAACCTTGTGGAAAGCTGTGTTTTTTCTCTTCTTCAAGCATATTCAATTATCAACCATAATTAACCTACAATTGATTGATTTTGCTAACTTTAATACACTATCACCTCTAGTGTGTGGCCCGTCCGTTTGTATATTTTCTTGTATGTGGCCCACAGTGAAAAAAGTTTGGACACCCCTGGTGTATACCTACAATTACACCAAAAATATGATCATTTAGGTGTGCATTTTTGCCGTGACTCAGAGCTCAGTGACTGAGAACATGTTGAGAGCGAGAGCTTCAAGGCAATTATGGTGAACAGGTTAACATCTGAATGGGCCACCTTCCAATCAGTATCTCACACTTGTTTTATTGTCTGACAAGAGAAATGGAAAATAAGTCAATAAAAACAACTTGGGTGGATTAGTGCAATGTGGGACGGTGACTTATGAGGGACACCTACGAAGCAGTTGTTTCAAAAGTGGGACAGCATGATTTGGCTAACATGGGACAGTCTTATACTTTGTCATTTGATTGAGAAAATCTATTTTTAGGAAAGGGAAATGTCTCCTGGTATTTTTATTCAACATTTGGGCTTCAAATGTAGCAATTGCCTTTTGTTTTAAGATCAGGACTTAAAACACTGTTGTGATTTGCCCCTTAGCTCGCTGTTGGTGTGCTGATGAGCTGACTAGCTACCTAAATAGCTCAGTCAAAGAAATAGCCTTTTGTCTGACATCAAATGTTACATTACAGTGGCATATTTATTTACTGACCAGTGAATTCAGTGCATTGAACATATTTTTTTGCCCATCTATGAGCTTAATTGATTACATTTTTCTCAGCCTATAATGCTGCTTGTTCAATTAATTCTTTTAATATCTTTTTAAATCCAGTGTTACATTTATGAATTAATTACATGTTTCTTAGAATTATTTCTGTCTGAAATGTGCAATTTGTAAAACATTATTTTAAATAAAAGCTAATGTCCCAGATTTCAACACAAGGTGTCCACATTAGAAAAGCCATTCATTCTGAAGCAAGATGATGTAAGCAACAATCATACGTGCAGCACCGCAACTTGAGTATGACGGGCAGCAATATCGCATGTAATGTAATGGGGCCTAATCTGTGTACCCTTCGTTCTTTCTTTTTTCTGTTTCAACACCAAATTAAAAAAACAAAAAACAACTTTGTTTTTTGGTTTTTCTGTTTAAAACCAGAACGGGAAAACGGAAATACACAATAACACAAAATCACGTGTATCATTCGTTCTTTCTATTTTCGATTGGAAATCAAAAAATGAAAAAGGATTCATATGCTATATTGTTAATTAAATTGCACATGCAAAAGTTGATAAAGTACTTTTTCTTTGTATTTATTTGATTCTTATTCAAGGCACTTTGATAAGAATGACGAGACGGTGCCTTTACCGGCCACTCGCTCGTTCTCCCCTGGAGCCCGTCTCTCTCTCTCTCTCGCTCCATCACGTCTGGAGCTACGCTGTTCTTAACACATAGCATACTTGACTCGAACTTGACTCCGCGTTTGTTGTCAAAGATGCTGTCTTTGCGCAGGTAATACAATGTTTTTTGAATGGAATAGCTGGGGGCGCCGCACTGTGTGTCCAAGCGTACATGTGCCAGTTTGCAGTGCGCACGAGCGTACGCTTGTGTTTACCATGATGTTGCGCTGCCATCTTGAGCCACAAACGACCCTTCGTAAAGCAAGCGGATTATAGTGTTGGAGTCCATATTTGATCGGTTATGAAGGTGAATCTTATATCAAAGACGGTACGATAAATAGAATATCTTATGCTTATATTGTGTAGTAGTCAAATAAATCAGACGATTGCACGGTATTATGTCTGTTTAATAATAGTTTGTAACTCAATGGGCCGCTCATACGGCTGCCTCTTGAGCGAATCAGACGGCCGACCGGGAAATTTTCCGGGCCGTCCCGATAGCCACTCCGTGCCTGCCGCAGCTTCATAACTCTCACAACGAAACATTCATAGTAGCTGCATCCACACACATTCCTACTGTGATGTGTGCGTGCGCGGATACAGAGGCAGACACACAAACACACAAAGACAGACAGGCGCACGCCTTTATCCCTGTGGGCTGCCGCTTTAGCGCAGGCACCAAAAAATCCCTCACGGAACCGTTCATTGACCGAACCACACGGGACCCACCCCGAGGGCGCGGCCATGAACAAGCAATGATGGAACAAACCGTTCATTGACCGAATACGGGACCCTCCCCAAGGGCGTGGCCATGAACAAGCAATGATGGAACAAACCGTTCATTGACCGAATACGGGACCCTCCCCAAGGGCGCGGCCATGAACAAGCAATGATGGAACAAACCGTTCATTGACCGAATACGGGACCCGCCCCGAGGGCGTGGCCATGAACAAGCAATGATGGAACAAACCGTTCATTGACCGAATACGGGACCCTCCCCAAGGGCGCGGCCATGAACAAGCAATGATGGAACAAACCGTTCATTGACCGAATACGGGACCCGCCCCGAGGGCGCAGCCATGAACAACTAATGTTGGGACAACAGAACAGATAAAAACCGTGATTGCCACTGAATGAGTAATATCCCACAGACAGAGACTGATAGAGAGCCATATCACCGAGCAGTTTTGAGAAAGGAAAGCTAGCTTGCAGTACCAACTTAGCTAACATCCTGCGAAAAACAGTTCAAATTAAAAAGTTAAAATTAATGGTTTTGAGAGAATATAATTGAGAAATGTCTTGGAAATTTCCAGTGACCCACTCACCCTATTGAACTAATAAAATTAATGACAATAAATCTATGAATATTACCAGAAAATCAGAAGCCCAGCCGATGTCTTTTCTCTGCGCCTTTTCTGAAATTCAAAATTCATTTCACAAAAAAAGTGAGGGAAAAGACATGGGCTGCCAACAAAAAATAAGCATGGGCCCACAGGTGCAAAAATCCTTTGGGCCCCATGTGGGCAAGCCCGCACTGGGCCAGCATGGGCTTTCTGTGGGCAAAGCAGTATGGTGGGCTGGTTTCAGGAAGCCCACAGAGAGCCAAGACCTTTGAGTTCCATGTGGGCAAACCTGCACTGGACCTGTTAGGGTTTGGTCTGGGCTGACCCTCGCCCACAGTGGCCGCAAAAAGCCTGCATGGGCCCCACTGGGGCCTGTTTGCAGGGTAGGCAGTGAAAACTTCACTATTCCATGTTCATTTGGACTGCTCCACTGTTGTTAGCATACGTGAATGTGGTTTAGCACGGCTAAATTAGCACCTCAACTATCAATCAGTCAATTTGACTTCATTTTGTGACTTCTAAACAAATCCAATGCAATTGACAGGGCGTGACAGGTTGATTCAACAACAACAACAACAGGCAGTTGTCTCCTGGCTTCCTCTTTTATATTTCAATGTAACTCTCCTCTTGTGTCTGGTGGCTTCCCCTTCCCCCAGGATGGTTTCCCACCAGTCTGATTGTCTTCCCCACCCTGATTGTGTCCATTTATTTCCAGGCCAGACCAGGACCCCAGGTAGGACCCTCACCCTGACATGTGACCTGAGCTCTGTGCAGGGATGGTGGGTAGAGATGAAGATGCACACACAGCTGTGCTGGGACCACCTGGTCCTGGTGGGACCGACTGGTCCTTCTTTGCTGTGTACGGTTGTCACGCAGGATCCAGGGTTTCCAACTACTGCTCCAAGCATCTTCTGGAACAAATAACCAGTGCCAGTTTAGGTGCTGGAGGGACACAAGGCTCCCTGACTGGGTCCAGCTGTGCCACCAGTGGACCTGCAGCCCAGGTTGCTCCTACAGGGGAGGCAGTGAAAGCTGGGAGACTCCAGTGATTTCTTTATAAGGACAAAAAGAGGCAGCACCTCCATTTTGAACCAGGAGGTTAAAGACCACCACACGCTGACTGTTAAGGCTTAGCTTTCTAAGTTTAGTTGACACACTTTCTTTTGTTGGTGGGTTTTGTTTTATTTAATCTCACTGAGATTTTGTTTGGTTTTCTTTTTATCTTTTGTTTTGAAAGTTCCTTTAGTTTTTTTGTTTTATTTGTGGACTTTTTATCCTTTCATTCAAAAGTGCCTTTTGTTGTTTGTTTTAAAAAATAAAACATTTTCATTGCTAATTTGTAATATAATGTTAAGTTTGTAATGTAACTGTTAATATATGTTTTCAATATCAATGTTGGTTTTTATATAAAATATTTATTTAAATAAATGTTCTTCCTTCATTTAACGACGTATTCTCACCTTTTTTAATCACTCTTAATTATTCATTCAATTTCTCCTACTTTTTATTCTACTTTTCTCTTTCAGTTGTAAAATTCATATCTGCTTTTTGTGCGGAGAGCCTGCAAGAGGAAGCACCAGAGACTTGTGTTTGCTCCAGATCCCCTCTGCTTATCCACCTGCCAGGTTTTCCACCTTCTTTTCTCAGGCTGCTTGTCATTGCCTGGACTAGGATCTCAGAATCTTCATGACATGCAGACACCACGCTGTTTTTTTAGCTGGGAACTCTCTTTTCACCCCACATGTTTAGGACTTCCTGTCAAAGTTCCTATCAAAGTCATTCATTTTTTTCAAGATGACATTTCTGGGCCTTTTTAAATCTATGGAAGTGGTGGGAACTCACTGACAGCGTGCAACTAGAACAGACCCTCTCATGACAGGACAACATGCTTTCCCGTGGAATGAGCATCCCATGCAGGATCCTGGGTATGAATGACGTGGCCTGGCAGGAGACGAGAGCCGAGATGCTGCATGTCAACGGTAGTCCTGAGGCTGGAGGTGTCATAGTTAACAGTGGAGGGCCCCTTGCCACAGTTGGGGGAGCTGGGAAGGCTCCCAGAGGCCCGCCTGTACAGGGAATGGACAGGGCTGCTAACGGTACTCCAGGGACACCGCGGCCAGCACTGAGTGAATGATGTCAGGATGAAAACTGAAACTTCATTTAACTGTGTAGTCTTGCCTTTTTTTGTATCCCTCTTAATTATTCATTCAATTTCTCCTTCTATTTATTCTAGTTTTATCTTTCAGTTGTGAACTACATATCTGCTTTTCGTCCAGAGAACCTGCAAGAGAAAGCATGGAGACTTGTGTTTGCTCCAGATTCAGAAGGAGGGAGATGACATCATGGACACAGCCATATTGGAGCAGTTCCCCCAGGAGAGCATCGGCGTCCATGGAAAAAAGGTCTTTTATCCCTCTTGAAGGAAAGGAAGCCCTCCGACCAACTGTGTCAGGTCAGAGATGAACCCCTCAGACTGGGCAGGTTTTGTGTCACGTTGGATTTATTTTACCAGAATTGCTCCTCCGTGCTACTACACATGGTTCAGCCTTGTTGCTAAAGAACCGTAGTAAACCTTCTCTTACCAGTTCCTGTCCTTCACTTGTATGTGTGTGTGTGTGTGTCTGAGACTTGGACAACACTCAAAAAATCTGTCCTGAGAATCATCCAAAACTGGATTGAAGTCCCCTCCCCACAGGACTTTGGCAGGAGGAAATGTTGATCAAAGTTGATTCATTTTGCTTTCTCTTGTAGAAAAATGCTCTTTCTTGCTTTGTTTATTGTTGAAGCCATAATTAGTGATGACAAACTGAGAGGATCAATCCCCACCAGAAGAATTATCCATCTGCCATTTTTGTCTGAGAGATGCTTGACGATCTTAAAATGTTCCTTGGAACATAGCAACCCCTGCTGACCTGTTACTTCCAGATGAGAACCACACATTTTTTCCCCACTGATTCCTCCAAAATGAGGCATCTACAACGGAGGCAATGGTTTCCTGTGTCCAATAAAAATCAGCACCTTTGTTTTGACTTTACAAAAATAAATATTTCCTCTTGAACAAGTTTCTGACATTGACATCAAGAACACACACACAAAAATACAGAAAATACGAACCAGTGAACTTACATGCTGCCATATTAGTACATTGTGTACTTCATAAAATTATAGAAAGTACTTTGTACCAAACTGTAAAAACTGTCAAAGCAGTTCACTACACTCTCTGTTCCAGTCAAACTTCACTGTTTTCATCATTGGATTTCTTTGCCATTCACAAACGTCCAACTCCCCACCAAGTAGGCTCTGTCACCCTTCTTCCTGACTGCCTCCACGGCAAAATCTTTGATGGAAACGCATCAGGATCTTTTTGGGACAGGAAGTGACCATCTTTACTATAATGGATGATTTCAGGGGCAGGTTTTGGTCTCCATGTCGTGTCTTACCTGGCATTTTAGTTTGCACCAAATTTGTCAAAAGGATCATTTTCAGTAGAAACATAGTTGGTGTTTTGGGCAGGGGTTGGCCTCCAAATTTTGTCTAATGTCTGTCAAAGTAATTTTAATAATTGATTTTTAGATTTTGCCAGCAGAGGGAAGAAAAATTCTTCAAGTGCAGTGATGCCTACAAGTGACTGGGTTCTGTTTTTAAATCAACCAAAAAACAAAACAAAACAATGTATTTCAACATTGAATCAAAGCTTAGCGTCACAATGAAGCGACTCCATGATGGTGCAAAGATCATTTGCAGCATTTTTCAGCTTTTTTTTCCATGTACGTTCCCAAGTACTAAGCAGAGGAAGTACAGTTGACAGTACCGCCCTTCCTCTGTTGTGATAAAACCAATTGGCCTCCATCAGTTGGGGCTGTGAGAAAAGCTCCTGAGGACCACATCTAAAACTTCCTGTCTGAACTCAACTGGGAACCCCATTTTTATTGAGCTTCAAGCCTCTTGTGACAGTCATGAAAGGTTTGGTCAATGATTCTAGCATACTGAAATGCTGCTGCTGATCATTGCTGATGACTGTCTGGTTCAGCAGAGCTGAGCCACGTGTCCTTCTGCGTCTGATCAACTTGTTGCTGCTGGAGAGTTCATCATGTGTTGCTATGATGGTTGCATCACACAACAGTGGAATCAATCAAGCTGTTTGAAAACAGGATTGCAATTCTGAATTTGATGTTTGGGGTCAAAATGATGACTTCATGCTGAAGCATAGTTAGATATCCTTTACTAACGAAGAGGAATTTTCCATTCATCCATCCAAATTTTCTATAGCGCTCACCTGTAAAGGGGGGTGGAGCCTATCCCAGCTGACACTGGGTGAGAGGCGGGGTTCACTCTGGACGGGTCTCCAGTTCATCGCAGGGCCATCAGGAGCAATTAGGGGTTCAGTATCTTGCTTGAGGACACTTCAACATGGACACCAGAGGAAGTGAGGATTGAACCAGCAACACTTGGGCCATGCTGTCCCTCTAATATTAATTTTGCATTGTTATATGAATTTTATGAACAGTGAATTTGCATGAAAAAGGAGTTACTTTTCCAGGGCTGATATTCATTTAGAGTCACCAAGTCGCAAGCGATTAAAAAAAACCAACTAGAATATTCATTGAACATTTATGGATTTTTTAAAAAACTTTTTAAAAATTATTTGTCATATACACAAATACATATACATATACATACATGAATATAGATTTACACACTTACATATATACCCATTCGATATATAGGAGATGTATGGATTCATAACTTCTCTCTTGCTATATTCATTATAGCTGTTAAAAAAATAAAAATTAATATCAAAGCAATGCAACAGAAGAGAAAAAAATAGAAGGAGGAGTTGACTTGAGTTAGCGTTGCTGCTGGTCATCATCTTTATAATACATCTGTTTAAAATGCAGTTTGAGGTTACATCTTCTATCAAATGTGTCTGTTCACAATGTAGTACTACATCTTATATCAAATGTGTCGTTCACAATGAAGTACTATATCTTCTATCAAATGTGTCTGTTCACAATGAAGTACTATATCTTCAATGAAATGTGTCTTTTCAAAATGTAGTACTACATCTTCTATCAAATGCATCTGATCATAGATTAGTACTACATCTTCTATTATATTCATTTACTTTTGAAAGTTGTACTACATCTTCTACCAAATGCATCTCTTTTGGGATGTAGTACTACATCTTCTATCAAATACATCTTTACACATTGTAGTACTACATCTTCTATTATATGGGTCTGTTCACAATGTAGTACTACATCTTCTATCAAATGTGTCTGTTCACAATGCAGTACAACAGCTTCTATCAAATGCATCTGATCATAGATTAGTACTACATCTTCTATTAAATTCATTTACTTTTGAAAGTTGTACTACATCTTCTATCAAATGCATCTCTTTTGGGATGTAGTACTACATCTTCTATCAAATACATCTTCACACAATGTAGTACTACATCTTCTATCAAATGTGTCTCTTTACAATGTAGTACGACATCTTCTATCAAATGTGTCTGTTCACAATGCAGTACTACATCTTCTGTCAAATGAATATGTTTTGGAATGAAGTACTACATCTTCTATAAAATGTGTCCGTTCATATTGTAGTTCTACATTTTCTATCAAATGAATCGGATTTGGAATGTAGTAGTACATCACCTATCAAATAGATCTACTTTGGAATGTAGTACTAAATCTTCTATAAAATGTGTCATTTCAAAATGTAGTGCTACATCTTCGATCAAATGCAACGTTTTTGGAATGTAGTACTACATCTTCTATCAAATGCTTCTGTTTGGAATGTAGAACTACATCTTCTATCCAATGTGTCTTTTCACAATGCAGTACTACATCTTCTATCAAATGCATCTGTTTTGGGATGTAGTACTACATCTTCTATCAAATGGGTCTGTTCACAATGTATTACTACATTTTCTATCAAATGCATCTGTTTTGGGAATTAGTACTACATCTTCTATCAAATACATCTGTTCAAAATGTAGTACAAAATCTTCTATCAAATGCGTCTCTTCACAATGTAGTACTACATCTTCTATCCAATATTTCATTTAACAATGAGTACTACATCTTCTGTAAAATGTGTTTGTTCACAATTTAGTACTACATCTTCTATCAAATGTATCTGTTAAAAATGTAGTTCTACATCTTCTATCAAATGCGTCTCTTCACATATTAGTACTACATCTTCTATCAAATGTGTTTGTCAACAATGTAGTACTACATCTTCTATCAAATGTATCTTTTAACAATGTAGTACTACATCTTCTATGAAATGTATTTGCTTTTGAAACATCTTCAATCAAATGCATCTTTTTTGGGATGTAGTACTCCATCTTCAATCAAATACATCTGTACACAATGTAGTACTAAATCTTCTATTAAATGTGTCTGTTCACAATGCAGTGCTACACTTCTATCAAATGAATCTTCACAATGTAGTACTACATCTTCTATTAAATGCGTCTCTTTACAATGTAGTACTACATCTTCTAATAAATGCGTCTTTTCACAATGTTGTACTACGTCTTCTATCAAATGTGTCTTTTCACAATGTAGTACTACATCTTCTATGAAATGCGTCTCTTTACAATGTAGTACTACATCTTCTATGAAATGCGTCTCTTTACAATGTAGTGCTACATCTTCTATCAAATGCGTCTCTTTACAATGTAGTACTACATCTTCTATGAAATGCGTCTCTTTACAATGTAGTACTACATCTTCTATTAAATGCGTCTCTTTACAATGTAGTACTACATCTTCTAATAAATGCGTCTTTTCACAATGTTGTACTACGTCTTCTATCAAATGTGTCTTTTCACAATGCAGTACCACATCTTCTATCCAATATTTCATTTCACAATGAGTACTACATCTTCTGTCAAATGTGTTTGTTCACAATTTAGTACTACATCTTCTATCAAATGTATCTGTTAAAAATGTAGTTCTACATCTTCTATCAAATGCGTCTCTTCACATATTAGTACTACATCTTCTATCAAATGTGTTTGTCAACAATGTAGTACTACATCTTCTATCAAATGTATCTTTTAACAATGTAGTACTACATCTTCTATGAAATGCATTTGCTTTTGAAACATCTTCAATCAAATGCATCTTTTTTGGGATGTAGTACTCCATCTTCAATCAAATACATCTGTACACAATGTAGTACTAAATCTTCTATTAAATGTGTCTGTTCACAATGCAGTGCTACACTTCTATCAAATGAATCTTCACAATGTAGTACTACATCTTCTATTAAATGCGTCTCTTTACAATGTAGTACTACATCCTCTAATAAATGCGTCTTTTCACAATGTAGTACTACATCCTCTAATAAATGCGTCTTTTCACAATGTTGTAAGACGTCTTCTATCAAATGTGTCTTTTCACAATGTAGTACTACATCTTCTATGAAATGCGTCTCTTTACAATGTAGTACTACATCTTCTATGAAATGCGTCTCTTTACAATGTAGTACTACATCTTCTATCAAATGCGTCTCTTTACAATGTAGTGCTACATCTTCTATCAAATGTGTCAAATGTTAAAAGTGCAGCTTGTTGGTGGTAAGAGATGTGTTTGTGCTGGTGTTGATTCCACAGCAGCACCTTCCTAGGCGTCTGCACTGACTGGGCATCAGTGTCTCATATAAACCCACATCTAAATAACTGAACGTCCCTTTAATGACCCAGATGCTAGTGTTCATGCTGCATGAAGGGTGGACTCACTGTGTGTGCTGGATATTATGATTCGCCTGGAGCCACAAACCACCTGGAAATGAAGCTTCGATAAATTGTTGTTGCTAATTGTCAGCTTGTTCAGCAACTGGTGCCACTGAGTGCCATGGTTTGCGTTGGCATTGGTGGTAAGCTGCTAGTGGAGGTGGGCTGTGCTTGGCCAGGCATGGATGAAGATTGATCAGGGGCTTGGAACATGGATAGATGCAGAGTGCCGAGGGGCTTGGACCATGCCTAGAGTTACAGGTACATGGTGGGTAGAAAGAGATGGTGCAGCATGGGCAGGTACAGGGGGAATGATGTGCAGAGTGGATTGGGCAGTAGAAGTGGGAGCCTGGGCAGTGGGGGCTGGGACAGGGGCTAGGGTTTGCTTCCATGGCTGAGGCATGGGACGAATCTGAGGGCCACCAGGCTGAGGGGTACTGGGATTTGCCAATTTGTGAAAGTGGGGGACTTGAATCAGCTCGAGACTCAGCATATCTCGTATTTGCGAGGGCAGGAGTGAATATTCTGGAAGGTGGAAGCAGCAACTGCACTGTCTTGAAGAGATGAGGAAATTGGGGCCAGCAGATTCTGATTGGACCTCCCTGTGAACAGAGCTGATGCTATGCTGATGCATGAAGTATCGGCTCTTTTGTTTTCCCCCAACGTGGCCAAAGAAATGCAAGCCAAAACTTTTCAACTATCTCTCAAATATATTATTTATAAGTCACCATGTTCAAAGTGCTGTTAGTTATATGCTGTGAATATATTGCATTTTAGTCATTTTAAGCATCACCTACCTATTTAAAAAACAACAACATGTAATGAGCACCTCTGCCAGGTCTGGAGCATCAACAGGATTGTGGAGGAGTCCCATTGTCCACAGTTGTTGTGGGGACATATTTTGCTCTGTTCTTCGAGGGTGATGATCCCAACCCCCCTGAAGACATGGAGATCTCTCTGCAGACGTGGATGTGTGAGGGAAATTCTCCTTGTAGATCGTTGAGAGTTGCTAGTTCTCTGAAGAATCACCAACTCAATGTGATGAATCAAGTCTCTTTAATACATGCAGCATGGAGAGAAGACTCTTGTCGAATGTTCTCTCCCGATCTTTACAGTGTCCCAACCTTGATACCATTCAACAAAAAAAGGGCACATGGTTTCCCCATCAAAGCAATGACTGTATCACCTGTTTAGCATGTGCTTCTCAACCCTCCCCTTCATCCTGTCTCTGTAACTGTTTGTCCTTTTGTTCGTTGAGGTCAGGATGGAAACTCATGTGATTCACAACATACTTCTTAAAGACGATTACTTCTGACCTATCTATTCATGTAATTCCTACAGAAGACATACATGCTGGGCACAGAACAGGTGGATGCTGTCAGAAGGATCTAGTCGACCTTCATCCTCAAGGCTATGAAGAACCTGGTAGTACAGGTTTGAAACTGCCATCCCAACGTCTGGCCACAACCACTCTATTCTGATAAAAAAAACAAAAACATCAAAATACCCTCAAGTTTGTCCAGTATATTTGGACCTTGTGACTCTGTGGAAGGAACATCTGACATGATTAATTCAATTGAATATCATTTGAAAAATGTATCCCTTTGATTCTGCACACTCTTTCCTGACAGGAAACTTCCTTGTCCACAGCCTCTTCTAGTAAACCTGCATCGCACTCTTCCCCCTTTTTCCACTCCTTGGTCACCTCTCACTCTAAAATGATGGATCACACACAAGAACCACTTTTATACTTTTACTTTTATAGAAAGTTTTTATACACTCATTACAGTTACTTTTGAAATCCTGAAAGCTCAAAATACATAACTGAACAAAATAAAGAGCAAATACAGGGTGACCACAGGTCCTTAAAGTCTTACATACACAGCATGAGAGGTGAGTGTGGGACGGCCACACGGCCCTCAGTGGACAGCGTCCACGTGCTAGCAGATCACACAGCGTCTCTGCAGTAATCACACATAAAACAACCACGAAATTACAAGGAGGTCATGTCTGACTCTGCAGAGCCTCTTCACCTGTGCCCAGTGTGGCAGTGGCTGGGTGGCAAGGAGGGTGTCTGGTCATCAGGAGGTCACCCCGGCCCTCCCAGTCAATGTGTTGAAATGTACTCCCCTGGCACTGCGGGAAAGACCCTTCCTCACTGGTCTTAATAGGGTAAATCCAGAGGACAGCTGTCACGTACACCATGGGCACAATGAAGAGTGATAAAGAACAACTACAGGAGACTCAATGATCAGTTTTATTATGACATCTGAAACAGTATTGGCGGTCGAGGTGGCAGCAGATGCACTGTCCATGGGCAACCTGGTTTTATTGTTGACCCACTCTTGGTGCCACTGCAGCCCAGGTTGCTGTGTCGGTGCAGAGACAGCAACACACAGGTGGATGACCTCTCACAGGAGCGCAGACACCAGCTTGATGTCAGAGTTGGTGACCACTGTCATGACTGAATCCATGCTAGGTCCAGAAAATGGTTGGATTTGCAAATAAAACTTTAAGATAATTAGAAATTCAATTGACCTGCAATTTTTAAAAAAGTGATCAGATAAAATACTTCAGCGTCTGGGGAAGCAAACCCTTTCAAATAGCAAACTGTCAAAGATTTATGTGGAAATGGGACCCAAATGCAGCCAAGGGGAGGACAACAAAAGTCTTAAATTTAAAATGGTAAAGTACAACACAACACTGGGAGTTCAAAGGAAGGAAAAAACAAAGGCCTGAAGTCCCTTCTGGCTCAGGCCCTAACAAAAAGAGCCAACAGGCTGAAGTCCTGGACGAGTTCAAAGGACAAACCAAACAAAGTTCTACACAGGACTGAAAACTAAGGCCTTAGGGGAGACGTGGAGAACGACCATGACGCCGACTAAGACAATGAAGCGAGCAGAGACAACAGGAAACACAGAGGTGAAATACATGAAGAAACCTCACAGTTATGTGATACAGTTGCAGAAACATGGCGCAACACAGGTGAGCCTCAACCACAGGCCAGGACTCAGCAGTCCACCTCCACCTCAAGGAGAAGGGGCACTCCTTCGAAGACCACAAGGTGTTTGTTCTAGCCAGAGAGGACAGATGGTTTGAAAGAGGGGTGAAAGAAGCCGTTCATGTCAAACTAGAACGTCCATCTTTGAACAGAGGAGGGGGCCTCAGACACCACCCGTCACCCACCTACAATGCTGTCCTTAGATCCCTCCCCAGGAGGTGCAGCCGGAATTCACGACGGCAAGAACTTAAGAAGCTTCTTGGATGAGAGGCGAAGAGGTGAACTACCCAGCATATGTTCGTGCACAACAAGACCATTCAAATAACTTTAAATGAATGAATCCTTAAAACAAATGTTCTTGTGAGAGCTTTTATTTTGAAAGACTCCAGAAATGTTGCTGACAGGATGTCAGTACAACTGAAAACAGGTCATTCCAGTCCGTTCAGCAGTGAAGAGTCAAGATGAGTGAAAGGTCAGGATGAGTGATGATGACTGACTGATGAAGGTGGCTCCCAGTCATCTGCTGCCCTGACTGAGATCAGTGATGAACTCACTTATATGAGGGGCGGTTGAAGAGACTCCATTCACACCACATTTGTTAGAACACAACTTGACACCTGGAGCGTTAATCACACCTCTGAAATGCAGAACTCAGAGTCCAGCCAGTCCCCTTCCCCTAGACCCTGCACTGGTTTTGGGTCTCATAAAGGTCACCAAAACGTGGACTGGAAGGAGGTGTGGAGTCTGGTTCGAGCACTTCAGAGTAAGAACCGTGATCTGCAGAATGAAAACTATGATCTGCAGAATCAAAACCAAAATCTGCAGAATAAGACAGATGATGTACAGAATAGGTACAAAGTTGTAACATTACAGAAACGTGATCTGCAGAGGCAGAAGTGTGATCTGCAGGATAAGATGAGTGATCTGCAGAACCAGTACCAAAATCTGCAGAAGGAGGCAGATGATGTACAGAATAGGTACAAAGTTGTAACATTACAGAAACGTGATCTGCAGAGGCAGAAGCGTGATCTGCAGGATCAAAACCATGAGCTGCAGAAACAGCTCAGGGAATCCAGGAAGGAAGAGATGCTGCTGAAGAGGATTCAGCACCGCCATGTGATGGCGCTGCGGAACTTCCAGGATGCAGAGGACAGCATGTCACAGGTCAGTTACTGAGTCCCTTTGGTGACTTGAATCTCATGATTGCAGTGCCTACTTTGAGTTCTGAGGAACAAGTCAGAATTTGGAGTTTAGGCTCAGTTTGGATCTCTGACTGGACCTCAGAGTTCTCACTTGATCTGGTTTTAATCTCTGATACCCAGCAGTAATCTTGGGGTTCTGACTTTGAGCTCTAGATTCTGACTTTAATCTCTGACTGCTTTTTTATAGAAAGAGATCTTGAGCCCAGTTCTCCAATCATGGCTCAATTCCAGTGACAGTTTTCTAACAATGTTCTTGTTGTTCCCAGGTCCAAGCCAGGCATGACAATGAGGTCAGATCTTTAAAGAAGGAGCTGTATCAGACTCGTTCCTGCCGTAACTGTCTGGGACAGGAGCTGCAGGTCAAAGACAAGAGGTTGCTACATGCTGTTGATCGCATACAGCACCTGGAGCAGCTCAACCAGGATGAGAGCCTGTTGGAGAGGGAGGAGCTCAGCCTCCAACTGGCCAAGGTGACACAGGAACGGGCTGAGATCACCAGGAAGTATGAGGTATGTTTGTGTTGACTGATGTGGTTCAACGTCAGATGTGAAAAGTGTCTAGCCTTGTTTACACCTGCACCAGAAGTCAAAGTGGGAACTCACTTGAGGAGTTCACTAGTGATCAGATCCATGAGGAGGATCTCTGTACCGGGTGTACACAGGTCTTCTGAGATGAAGGTCACCACCAACAGACCATGACTGGAGCCTGGAAATGTGGATCAGATTATAAACCCAAGGTGGGAGCATTAAGATTATAATTCTCTTTTTGTTGGCTTTCTGTCTTTTCTACTAGGACTTAAAGAGAAAACAGGATTTGAGAGAGTCTGCATTCAATCGCCAAATAGCCATGGAACAAAGAAAGGCTGCCACAGCCCAAAACACATGTTGTTCTCTA
The DNA here is from genome assembly GCF_037954235.1 of Aulostomus chinensis. Classification (NCBI taxonomy): domain Eukaryota; kingdom Metazoa; phylum Chordata; class Actinopteri; order Syngnathiformes; family Aulostomidae; genus Aulostomus; species Aulostomus chinensis. The sequence goes on from NC_141321.1 coordinate 24,351,705, forward strand.
CAAGAGCAGATAGAGCAGTTAAACAAGGACCTACAAGTGAGTTGGAGGAGCAGTCAATCTGACCTCACCTCGTCCCAACCTGCGTCCAGTTTCTGGGCGTTTGAGGACATAAATGATCACGTTGAATAATTAGACGTTAGCACAGGTGACCCTTGCTGGAAGGCTGATATTAATGTTGAGTGAACCGAATATTGGAGATTGATTTTCCTCATCAGCTTTGGGTCAACATTTGTAATGTGTGTGATGCTGGAATACGGAGGAATCCTTCAGTAACTTCATGTGTTGTTCATCAAACAGGATCGAGACAGAGAGCTGGAACGGAGGAATATTTACTTCCAGAAATTCACCAAACCTTCCACCAACAGAGGTATCAAACATAATCTCCTGAGTGACTCAGCTGTTCTGGATCTTCTCAGTTGACACTGATGGCTCATTATCTGAATCCTTTCTCTTTGACAGGGAGAAAAAACAAGGGGCTTCAAACAGAGGAATCACTCTTGATCCCTCTTTCACACTCTCGACAACAGGAGCCTTTGGCAAGTGGATATCCTTCTGCAAGTAAGCACACAGTTCACGTTCCCTCATTCATTCATTCATTCATTCATTCATGCACTCAAAGGTGAATCTACAGAAGGATTTGACAGTGACAGGGATGTCATCGCTGTAGTCCACCTCACCCATTCCTTCAGTGTTAATGGAAGAGGATGTATCTGCCCCATGGTGCAGACTGGTTCTATACTGGGTTCTACCTCGGTCCGTGCTCCTCCCCTGCACCAGCTTCCACTGTAACACTCACTCATGGTCGTGTCTGACTTACAGGAACAGAGACCAAGATGGTTCAGACAGAAGAGGAATTCCCTTCAGCCACAGAGGCTGGTAGTCTGGTGCCACTGCTGGAGGAGCAGAGGAGCTCTGGCAAATCAGTAAGTGATTCAAATCATTGGAACACGTGCATTTTTTTAGAGAGATGCACTTTTATTTTCGAAAGCTTGAACGTTGATTCATGCTGAGTGTTTTTACAAATCTCTGTATTTTTAAATACACACATTTTGACACGTAAAGCTTGGAACATTGAATAAAGCTGAATAGAACTCAGACATTTCTGATCTCTGATGAACCTTTTCTACTTTTGTCTTGTGCTTCAGGATTCAACCGAATATCCAGAGGTCCCAGTCGAGGGAAACAACTGTCCAGACCCTGATAAGCAAACACCAAGTACGGAAGAGAGGACAGGAGATGCCTCACCAGAGACAGGTCATGAGAGCCAGACGTCCCTCTCATCATCTGGGTCTAGTGAACCACCCAGACCTGCTGAGGAACAGCAGCGGCCCAGATTTAGCCACAAGTGGCCCAGATTCATCCGCAAGTACATCTTCAGAGATGTTGATGTCAACCTGCACTTTGGGAGACCCGCCTACTGGAACCTGGACAAGGAGACAGCACAAGTAAAAAAGTCTTCATTCACATTGTAAGTTCAGCCAGAGAGTGTGTGTTTGTGTGTGTGTGTGTGTGTGTGTGTGTGTGTGTGTGTGTGTGTGTGTGCCTGCGTGTGTGTGTGTGTGTGTGCGTGCCTGCGTGTGTGTGTGTGTGTGTGTGTGTGTGTGTGTGTTTGTGTGTGTGCTCATATACATTCATGAAATGTTCCTGTCTGGATGTGACAGTGAGGGGTGTCACTCAGTCTACTTCCAGCAGGGAAGTGGTGCAGCTGACAATATGGGAGTCTCAGTTTCCAGAGTCAAATTGTATGAAAAGAGACAAATTAGTGATTGTCGATAGGATCAAAATGTCTGCTATCGACCTCTCCAGTCTTTTCTGCTAAATGCTGAATCCTGCAATGGGAATGAAAGAGAACGTATTTGCCCTGTGACTCTGATGTGCTCCAAATGTGAAGGGCTGTTCTTCAGTGTGCACTCCACTAATTCATCCATTGACCATCAATAACACTTTGTCTGTACAGGCTCAAGAGGAGTGAGGGTGACAGCTGAAACCCCTGTGTACTGGAGCCAGAGCTCCCTGCCACGGAACAGCCATGATGAAACCAGTCAGTTCAAAAGTCAATGTGGATGTTTGCCTGTCCGACTCACATCGAGAAGATCAAGGACCAGCTAGCAGAACAAGTATACACCATGAGAACGACCCCATCCATGGAGGTCAGGGGCTCCGAGAAGATGGGTCACCTGAGTGCAGGTCTCCTCAGACCTGCTGGCATCCAGGGGTCAGTGGAAACAGACTGAAACACCTTTCCAAAGAGAATCTTCCATTGCTCTGCATTCTTGCTGCTCTGCTGCTGCTGGCTGCTGTTTTATGGATTGTTGCACTTGGTTGGGCTGCTCGGTCCTCGTCCTCATCGTGTCCTTCCATGTCTCGGAGTTGAAAAGTGGCAGTGGTTTGGTGGACAGAATTCTGGAAGTCCCACTTATGCAGACTATTAGGTCTTCTAATGCTGAGGAGCATGAAGCTCTACTCCTGACTCAACCTTGCCTGAAACAAGTGAGTGACAGGCCTGTGGTTTGGGTCTCACGGTTCTGACACCAACATCTCTGCTCCACCAAGCCTCAGTCATGAGACGCAGCCTGAAGGCTCCACCAGTAAAACCAGTAAACCAGTAAAAGAAGAATCCCAGCCAAAGTCATCTGCTCGTCCCTCATTGGCTCTTCAGCCAACTGCTGAACTTTTCTCTGCACTTTCTAAGATCATATCTTCAGTAGCCTGAATAATCAGTAGGGATGAGCGAGTCCAACACTGTCTGTATCTGTACAACCACCAGAATGATCTGTATCCATACCTGCACCTGGAGGGGGCGGGGCTTCACCTGGAAATGGGTGGGAGTTAAACCAGATGTGGGTGCATCTTAACATGGAGGAATGTGTTATTTGTTGAATTGCTTTCAAGAAATGAAGTCACTGACCAGAAGTTGCTGCATTTATTGTTTCTTTGAAAATTGTTTAAACACCCTCAGGTTCAGCTTCAGATGTTTTTGATCAGTAGACTAAATTAACTTTTTCCATAACAGTGTCAGATTGAGCTTCTAGTGCCACTGACTTGATGCTGGCTGACTGGAACGTAGAGCAGCTGACTGCTGGTTGGAGTCACTACAAGTTACACTCTGAATCACTTGTTGTCCTGAGTAGAGAAGAGTTCCAGATCAAATGAAAAGACAAGAAGAGAGAGAGAGAGAGTGTGTGTGTGTGTGTGTGTGTGTGTGTGTGTGTGTGTGTGTGTGTGTGTGTGTGTGTAGGTGACGTCAGACAGACGTCTGCGTAGGACAGACATTAAGGGGGAGTGTTTGTCACAAGAATTTCTTCTTAAAGACCTTTTCATGATAGAGACTGGATCTGAAGAACTGAAGTTGAATGTATTTTCTTGTAAAGAGGGAGTGTTTTACAATGCAACACACACGTGAAGTTCTCAAAGAAAAGGCTGACTTTGGAGCGCTAACAGTTGAGTTTATATCCCTCACACCTGGGCGTTTCTGCTTCCTCCTGTTTACTCACACATTCCACAGAAATCGTCACACATCTTTCCAGTCGTCCCAGTAACGGCCAGCTTCAGGTCTTTGAATCAAGGTGACATCTTCCAGACCTCTGAGTCTCTCGACCCTTTATTCCCTGATGACCCCCACTAACTGATGCAATACGGCCCTCCCACCATGAATCTTATCTGTTCTTACTGTCTATGCAAACTGCAGGACGAACCAGAACCTTCATCATGGCTGTGAAGAAGCACACACTCAGTATGATTCCGAGACATCTCATCACAATAGAATCCTAATTCTTAGAAGAGTGGCATTTCTTTGCAGGCCCGATGACGGTTGGGTTTAGTTGATTCCTGTTTAAATGACCTGACAGTGGGACTGGTGATCTGGGGACGCCGCAGTTCTTGCTGTGACTTTGAAGGAAGCACCTGGTCTATGTTTCTATCAATCTGCAGCCTGACGGTGATCCGATGGAGAAGAAAATAAAGCCCAGCTTCATTCAGCCGTGTCCAAGCACCGGATCAGCTGACCTGCAGCTCTCTGCTGATTTGTTCCTTTCCCAACAGAAGCAGGTTGATGGAGGAAGAAATCCTAAACAGTGAACAAACAGCAATGACAGAAGTGAATCCTGGACACAGAGAAGTTGCGTCTGCGCTTGGCAACGAGGAAACGCGTCTTTCCTCTGCGTGATGACAGTCTGATTGAAATCTGCAGTCACCTGTCAAGTGGAGAAGTTATTTCTGCGTTTGTGTCTCCTCATCACAACTTGAATGAGTTTAGAATCTAATCTTGGGGTTTGTCTTTCTATATTTGGTTTCTTCTGATGTTTACGGGCTCTTATGATCTGTTTGGTCGTCTCCACTTTGTCTTTGCAGGTTTTCTACAATTCTACAATTCTACAATTTCATTTAGCAGACGCTTTTGTCCAAAGCGACGTACAACACAAGCAAGAATTTACACCTAATTAAGGAAAAGTCCATAGGAAGCGCAAAAGTGCTTCAGTTGTGATTTGGTCACAGGTACTTCCATCTAGTGGCAGCAGAAGTTTCGCCCCCCCTCCTTTTTTCTATTTTTTTTTTTATATATAACAGACATACAACATCACACAACACAGTTAGTGCTACATAATCAGTAAGTGCTGGGTCCTGGACCCTCTGACTTGTTCTACCCCACAGAGGAGAAGGGTCAGGTTAAGTGCCTAGGTGCTCTCTAAACAAATGAGTCTTCAATTGTCTCTTTTCAACCATCCCATCATCTGCCATGGTCACTGCCGACCTTCAACCTTTACAAGCATTCATGTCATGTCATCTGGATCGATGGCTTCCTCCAGTGACAGAGTGAGGGTTAGTGTACAATCGTCTCCCTCTGTCAGAACCTTTGACTGCAGTTACTGCTGACATCCACAAGGTGGAGGCAGGGGACCATTTTATGACTGTCCAGACTACACGCCAACCCTGAGCAGCTCTCCTTCACCGCCACGCTGTTGTACTGCATATTGTATTTGTTCAGATCAGATCCAAAAGATAAAATATGTCCAGTTTTGAGGACGGCACCAGAATATAAAGGGGTTCACACAGATTTACAGGATTTTGATCAGAAACAACTGTGGCAAGGCGAGCGGTGGGGAATAGTTGCGGACAACGCCACCTGGGGGCTTTCACCCCAGGATATAAACAAAATTTCAAAATGACAAGTCTTCCAATTGAACAAAGGCATACAGTTAGAAATACCACAGGAAAGGACCGTGATTTCCAATTATAAAAATACTTTTATTAGAAAAATAGTTTAAAATGAGCAACAGACTAAATGAATACCAATGAATATAATAAGGAGTGCAAGAGGTTAAAAGAAAAAAACTACACTGCACCCATGACACAGCAAACCAAAAAAACATGAATAAGGAACCACCACCAGGGGGACCGCTGCCGCTCTGGGCCCTCAACACCTGTCAAAGAAAAGAAAAGAACACCATTAAAAAGCGACTCAATGTAAAGGTGGAAGTCTGACCTTTCCAGAGACACCAAGCTTGTTAATTTTGGACTTTCTGGGCCCAAACAGCCCCTGGGAGAGTTGCTTCACCTTTCAGTTGAATTCAGGGGAGCAAAAAGCAGCAAAAACCTTCCTAATGCTGCCTGGTGATTTTCTCTGTCCTTCCTTCAAATTAAACTCATCCCACATCAAATGAAAGCTTACCCACCCTTTTTTCCATGCATGTTTCCTGGTTGCTGGATGTCTTGGTCACAACCTTCCCAAGCTCCAGACCCAGGTGGTCAGCTATCTTCTGAGTCAGGTCCGGTAGTTCCAGTTCCAGGTCTTCACGCCCATATCAGAACGCACGGGTGAGTGTGACAAAGTCTTACTGTACCTGTCCTTCAGATATTCAGGGTCGACAAGGTTCACTCCATCTCCTGGGTCAACGTGGTCCACGAAGTCTGGCTTTCCCAGGTAAACGGTCTCCTTACAGTTAGGACTCGACTTCTTGGAAACTCTGGTGCCCGCCAGGTCCATGAAGACCAGTCCTGGCCTTGCATTTGGGGTCAGAGGTCAAATGTTTGCTGACATGAGCAACACCTCCACCCGTGGCTTTTTTTCCCACTAAAATAGGCATTTCTATTGCCTCATCCCAGGCAAGGTGGAAGATGAAGGGAGTTGAAAGCAAAGAGGTTTAAAAAAAGAAGAAGAAGCAGACCTGGGTTAGGGTTGGGGTTCAGGGTTCTACTTTACAACTCAGTCTTTGTTCCATGTCAGCAGTAAATCTGTGCATTCTATCTGCCATACCTGCAGCAGCACAGCAGTGGTGCTTGATCTGGTTGTGGTAGCATACTGCCCTCCAGTGTTCAAATGCTGTGTTACACCCCAGCTCAATGTCCTCATCCTCTCATGTTGTCTGACTTTTTATTTTTTGTCATACCTCATTTGATTCTGGTCATTTCAGTGGTAGAGAGTTGCCTGAGCTTTCAGCTGAATTCAGGGATGCAAAAAGCAGCCACACTTTCTTGATGCTTCCTGGGTGATTTTCCCTGTCCTTCCTTCAAATTGAACCTGTCATCCATCAAAAGCTTACAGTCTCACCTTTACAGCAATAACAAGCTTTTGGTTCTGTCATGAACTGAGAGCTCACTGTCCAGCAGCTGGTGTGGTCAACATTTGCCACACTGGAGGCCATTCAGAATGTCAGTAATGCAGTGTCCCTGGAGTACCGTTGACAGCCCTGTCCATTCCCTGTACATGCGGGCCTCTGGGAGCCTTCCCAGCTCCCCCAACTGTGGCAAGGGGCCCTCCACTGTTAACTATGACACCTCCAGCCTCAGGACTACAGTTGACATGCAGCATCCCGGCTCTCGTCTCCTGCCAGGCCACGTCATTCATACCCAGGATCCTGCATGGGATGCTCATTCCACGGGAAAGCATGTTGTCCTGTCATGAGAGGGTCTGTTCTAGTTGCACGCTGTCAGTGAGTTCCCAACACTTCCATAGATTTAAAAAGGCCCAGAAATGTCATCTTGAAAAAAATGAATGACTTTGGCAGGAACTTTGACAAGAAGTCCTAAACATGTGGGGTGAAAAGAGAGTTCCCAGCTAAAAAAAACAGCGTGGTGTCTGCATGTCATGAAGATTCTGGGATCCTAGTCCAGGCAATGACAAGCAGCCTGAGAAAAGAAGGTGGAAAACCTGGCAGGTGGATAAGCAGAGGGGATCTGGAGCAAACACAAGTCTCTGGTGCTTCCTCTTGCAGGCTCTCCGCACAAAAAGCAGATATGAATTTTACAACTGCAAGAGAAAAGTAGAATAAAAAGTACACTGACAGAAATGATTCATGGCAGAGTTAATTTTTATGCATTTACATCTATTTGTTTTCTTTAAAAACTAATATTTTTTAAATGTATGCATAAAAATTAATTATAATCTGCACAATTTAATCAATTCTAAAATGTATTACTAGAAGTACTTAATCCATACTAACATGGTTTAAATAATACAAATTGTACAACAAACAAGATTCTGTCATTTAAAATTCATGTGATCGGTTTTCATAGAAGTTATGAGAGGTGAATTCGGTCCTTCAACCTTGACTATGCGCCCGTGTCAACATCCCTTTCGGGTCCAAACATTCTCACTGGGAATCTGCCTCAGTGTTGTGTCCCTCGCTGAGACCTCGGGTTGGAGATAAATCAACCATCCTTCCAACGAAAAAGACAAGATGAAATGGCTTGAGCTGACAAGGTCAGTTAAAAGGCAAAATACATTATTTAAAACTTTTAAACATGCAGCGGTTCATTGCTAAATAAAAAAAAAAATGTTGTGAGTGTAAAAAGATTGAGGAGCTCTGAAATTGTTTTTAAAATACGAGCGGACCGCGCCGAGTGGCTGTTTGACCCTCGAACATTCACTTCCGTTGGACGTCAGCAGTCAAGCCCTTGTGGGTATCAGCAGTTGTCCATGTGACGGTAAGCACTCCCATCCATCCTGTGTCCTGTCACTCCCGTATGTATCGTTCCTAATTGTATCGTTCATATCACATCATATCAAAATCATTTCATGGATGATAAAATCTATGTAGTTCCTGATTATTTTAAGCAGTTTTAACTTGGTCACATTGCGTGTATCATGCTATTAGCCATGACGCCTGCGAGCATCATAGCTAACGGGCTAGCTATTTCACCGCATCTTAGCTAGCTTGGTCGTACGGCTTGTTGGCTTTTGTCAAAATTATGCGTTTTTAATGCAAAAGATGGTATTTCTGTGATTCATGTAAATTTGCAATTAAACTGGCGAGTCATCGCGTCGGGAGGGGGATGTATGTTAGCTAGGATGGCTGCTAGCATCAGCCTAGCATTGTGTGGAGCGGTCAAATCGCAACCTCCATGAAGCTGGCACCCCACAACACTCAGAATTAAGTGAAAATATAGACAATGGTTTGTGCTGCATTTTTTACACACACACACACACACACACACATATATATATATATATATATATATGTGTGTGTGTGTGTTTATAAAAATATATATACATATATATATATATATATATATATATTTATATATATATATATGTATATATATATAATTTAAATGGTCATTCTAAGTTTACGCAGCCTTCTGACTCCGTCCAAACTGAACCAAAATGGTGTCGTTAGTTTGTGCAGAAAAACAATTGTTGGTGCTGCTTCACTTTCTTGTAGTGTTTTCCAAACTAGTTTAGTCGACTCGTCTTTTTCCGCCTTTTTCGTGATTGGCACTTTCCTGCTTGTTAAACGTTGCCAGTGGTGCTGCCTTTTCTAGTGCCCTTAATTTCTCCTCATTCATCGGCTGACTGTCCGTAATAAGGAGTGTGCTGCTCATCTGTTTGTGTGTGTGTTACCATGGAAGCATGGATTCACTCCAGTCCATTGAATTGCATCAATGAGCGAGATATTTTCTCTGTTTGTTGTTGGCAGGAAAAATAAATGTGGGTCAATGATGAAATGATTTTCACTCAGTAAATTGGGCTTTTCAACGGTAATTAAAAAAAAACTTGAACTGAACAAGAATAAAATTGTCTGATCTCCGACAAATTGGCATGTAAGGGTTATTCAGGTATTGCTATATACTGTAGTATGTATGCACTGTGAAGAGGAGCTGGCTTTTTGAGTGCTTTTTTATAACATCATGGAAGCTGTTAAACCCTAACAAGAAACTCAAGCTGGAGAGCAGCTGATTTTACAAATCACCTCATTGATTTGTTCTGTGTCTTCATTCTCAGGTGCTGTCTAAATGTGGCCCTGCTAATTGTGTGACAGTTCGTTATCGACCAGGTAGGAGTTATTAAAACGTATTAAGCTGAGACATTTCCTCCATAGCCACACAGGCCAGTATCCATGTGTGTATCTAGACTGTCCTTGCACATTCACAAGCTGGAAAAACCTTTTGAGTCACACTTATGGAACACACAGCAAGTTAGAAATAACAGGTGCTCAGTCCACTACGTTCTCATGTCAGATTTGTGGGTGTGAAGAACTGTCAACAGAACAGGAAAACTTCAGTCATAGTAATCAACACCTCAGGCAGTATGAAAATGTAACTTGTAAGTTTGAGGGATGTCCATATCAGTCAAACATATATGGTACTTTGAACTCACATAAAAATCGTAAACATAATCCACTCAGTCTAGACAAAATGCTTCTCAGTTTTAGTCACATTTTAGTCATTTCTATCCCTGATCGTTTTAGTCTCGTTTTAGTCGACGAAAACGACAGGGGTTTTCTTCATAACATGCTAAATTTATAGAAGGGCTGGTTTAAACGAGCCAACATTAGCGAGGCCCCTGGCAGCCCCGTTCATTCTAGCTTTAGCATGTAGCACGAGGAAGCGCTCTCTGCACCACGGGGGAGGTGTAACCACCACCACCACAAAACTTTAGGCTGAATACAAAACAGAAAAGCATCACAGGGCTGGCCTAACATAGACTAAAGCTAAACTTTAATCATCCCGCTTTTCACAACCACCCGACACCGCTGCTGCTGCCGTGGTGTGAGACTCGTCCGCTGCAGACAGGCCCAGACTGTCTCTGTGTGTGCATGTGGTTGCGTGCGCGATAGAGGCTTTTAGTGCGTGTGTCCTGATGATGGGGGCGTGACCATGAGGACCAACAGCTCCAGCTGGCTCCGTTCTGATGTTTGAGCTCTTGATTGACATTGCACGCATGTTATAATTGGCGGAAAAACCCTGCATGTTTTGAAACTTTGATCGTCCACCCACTAACAATTTAGTCTCGTCTCGTAAGATGAAAATGTGTACAATTTCGTCACAGTTTAGTTTTTACAGGGCGATGGTGACGTTCGACTTAGTCTCATTTTCGTCATGGAAAAAAGGGGTCTGACGTCGCCATTTTCGTTTTCGTCCAGCGTGATGAAAACAACACTGTTTTCATGTTCCATCTCCAGCAACAGAGGAATTGGTTGATGAACTCCACTACTGCAGAGTAATGTGTCTGTGCCAACAACTTGGAGCAGTATTTCAAATTTGTTCAAACAAAAACTTTGAGGTCGATGGCGTGGCTATCAAGGAATTAGCTGATTCACTGTGTAAATCTCATCCTTTGGCAGAAGCACTGGGAAAAGGTGGCCCCCTTGCAACCGCTTCTAAGAGAAAGGAGTACAATAAAGAAGTGTTTAAGGTTGTCGAGCCAGTAGAGTTTGTTCTTGATCAAAAAACAAGCAGGTCCTTTCAATACATCCTATGACTGGGATCTTTGCAGCAGATACTTGATTCTCCTGAAGTGTTGAATAGCGTGATTGATAGCCACAGAACAGAGGGCAGCAACACAGACCAGCTTGAAAACCAGCAGGATCACTCCATAAGAGACGGTGTCTACTTTAAAGAAAACCCTTTCCTGTCAGATGATGAGTTAAAAATTTGTTGAACCTTATACATTGATGACTTTGAATTGTGTAACCCTTTGGGCACATCACGAAGAAGCACAAGTTGTGTAGCATGTACTGGATTCTTAAAGGTCCCCTAGATTGAAAATCATTGTTTTCGTGTTTTTGGTGTTTATTCAACGTCCCCCAGTTGTGGGGAATACACACGAAGTGTGAGGCAGTGTCATAACCTCTGTTTGAAGGATCTCCCCTTTTTTTAATCGCCGCGGGAATAATGGACCTATGAGTTTGTGGCTGAAGTGTTCCGTCACAGTTCAGTCAGTGCCCCCCCCCCCCCCCCCCCCCCACTCACACACACTGAACCAACCCCTTTGACACACGCCCCTTCGACATATTTCGGGAGGGGGCGATTATGCGAGTGAGCAAAGTGAGTGCAGCGCTCTTGTGTCGCTCGCTTGCTTGCGCGACACAAACTGGAGACTGCAGCAGCAGCACTGACAGGCTGAGCAGATTGATTGAATGAATGGCCTCGATAGAATTGAGACCTTTTTTTATCTGCGCTCGCTGGCCTGGCTTGGCTTGAGGGGGAAGGAACCTCACCATTCAGGCAGGCTACCAATGGGCCAGGCCACCGGGAAAAGTCCCGGTGTTCCCCACGGCCAACCAGCCACTGCATATATGGCTGGATCCGCGAATGGGCCATGGCTACTTGGTATCTTATCTTACAAATGTTGTTGTATGATATGGAATGTTGTCAATTGACAGTAGCAGTCACAGTTAGCACTGGCGACAGTTAGCCGAGAAAGTGGGAGTACTTTCTTTTCAGGGACAGTGAGGGCAGCCAATCACAGAGTAGTCGTTAAATGAGGTTGCCAGTTAAACCACGGCAACCGATCGCCGTCAACTCTTGCACTTGCATAAATAATGAGGTTGCCAGATAAGGTCAGAAACGACCCCAATAGGGACAAACGACACATTCTAAACCCAACATGGTAACATAGCGGTTTCAGTGAGCCTTTAGGAAGGTTCTGAGCCATCACAGACCCAACCATTTTTTGTGGGGTTACATATCACACCACAGAACAAGAATTAATACCCCGTTCAACCTCTGTATGGCACCTTCAATAACTTGGGACCTGGCTCTCATTCAGCACTCACCTCTATTTATTTAGCAGTTTTGTGCAAGAGTAATGATGTAAATACATGGATATAATAAAATATAAGAGCCACTATTATATGATCTTGTTCCATTAGAAGAGCGTGGTGTCTTTGTTTCAACCCTTGGGACTTTCGTCAAAGGTACAGTGCACAGTGTTACTGCTGACAATTTGGGTGCCCATGCTTTGGTTTGTTTTGTAGAAAATCGAAGCGAAGTAAAATCTGGTCAACTGGACGTAAGTTTATCTTGAAGATGTTTCACCTCTCATCTGAGAGGCTTCTTCAGTTCTAGTGAAGAGTGTGGAAACTCCAGCTTATAAACCTATGTGGGAGTGGTCAGTGCTATTGTGGTGGAAACGACCCTCCCGAGACTCACCTGGCCTCCCCAAACGACAGTCGTTGTGCGGTGTCAGGGAGTTTCAGGGGTGGTCGTTAGGGAGTTTCACCGACCACTCAGATGCTAATGGGCTGTGCTGGCATCAGCCGTTCCACATGGGTCTTTCAGCTGAACTCTTTGGGGAAGCTTTGAAAGGACTTGGCTGTAAATAGGTGAAAGGAAATGTCGCAGTCCACCTCCTCTCTTTTCAAAGATGATTCTCTATCCTGACGTGGATGGCTTCTTTAACTCCTCTTTCAAACCATCTGTCCTCTCTGTCGAGGATTTGGACATGGTCGTCCTGGAAGGAGTGGCTTTCCTCCTTGAGGTGGAGGAAAACCGCTGAGTCCTGTCCTCCAGAGTTGGCTCTTCTATGTTGGGCCATGCGCTTGCTGAGGGGCTGTTTGGTTTCCCCTATGTAGAGATCCGTGCGACATCAGGACGCTGCAACACCGAGCGGAGACCATCCCCACCAGCGTCCAAGGCCGGAAAAAAGAACAGCAGCATCTGAAAAGAGCACTTAAAACTTGTGGCTTCCCAGACTGGACCTTTGTAAAATCCTCTTCCAGGTCCAGAAAGGAGGAGAGCTCCAGGAGGAGGGAAGATGAAGAAGGCAGGAGAAAAAAAACATAGTGATCCCCTATCCCACTGCGACATTTCCTTTCACCTATTTATAACCAAGTCCTTTCAAAGCTTCCCCAAAGAGTTCAGCTGAAAGACCCATGTGGAACGGCTGATGCCAGCACAGCCCATTAGCATCTGAGTGTTCGGTGAAACTCCCTAACGACCACCCCTGAAACTCCCTGACACCGCACAACGACTGTCGTTTGGGGAGGCCAGGTGAGTCTCGGGAGGGTCGTTTCCACCACAATAGCACTGACCACTCCCACATAGGTTTATAAGCTGGAGTTTCCACACTCTTCACTAGAACTGAAGAAGCCTCTCGGATGAGAGGTGAAACGTCTTCAAGATAAACTTACGTCCAGTTGACCAGATTTTACTTCGCTTCGATCTACGATGACCTGGATGAATGAGAACCTACACGGACATTTTGTAGAAAGCTTCTCTGGCCATTCCATTGGTAGATTTTGTACTGCTCAGAAAGAAGAGATCCAGTCAGCTGATGTTTATTCAGGTTCTTTTTCTCTTCGAACCAAAGAAATACATGAAGCACATCTAAAGACTGCACAGGACACTGAAACGAGTTGCTTTGGAGTGAGGCGAGCTTGCCCTTGAGCTGAGCATCTTTACCATTTTCACGTCAGCACAGGTTATCCCCCAGATACAGTGCATGATTTGTTTGAGGGGATTGTCCCAGTTGAAGTAGCACTGTGTTTGAGCATTCTGATCTCAAAGAAGTAGTTTAGTCTGGAGTCTCTTAACACATGTATCCTCAAGTTTCCTTTCAAGCGGAGTGACAGAAAGAATCTGCCTCACCTTCTACCACACAAGTGTTCCATAGGAAGACAGTAGGTGGCAGTGCACATGAGAGTTGGTGCCTGATACGTTTGCTCCCATTTCTGATAGGAGACCTTCTACCAGAAGATGAGCTTGCTTGGCAAGGAATACTGGACCTGAAGGAAATTGTAGAGTTACTTGTGGCACCTGTTCACACCCAAGAGACAATGGCCTACCTTGATATCAGAGTGTCTGAGCACAGTCAGAGACTACGTGAGCTTATCCCAGGGGAGACACTGAAACCTCAACACCCCCATCTGGAGCACTGTCCACACTTGATCACGTGCTTTGGGCCTCTTGTGGGTGTGTGGACATTAAGATTTGAGGCAAAACCAAGTTTTTTTTTCAAACAAGTTGCCCGACACACAAGTAATTTCAGGAATGTTGCACTCACTATTTCAATAACCAGACTAAGACCTGTCCGCTCTGTTTGTTCGTGTCTCCACCTTCGATTAGCAAAGCAGGATGGCAACAAAAGGAACTTTCAGAGTCGTCTTTGGGAGTGAGAATGATGCAAGGAAACTCACCATTTAATCTGGAATACCAAACACTGTGGAGGAATTCACTCTTCAAATAGACTTTCTTCCAAGTGACTGAGCCATTCAGTCTTCAGTACAGAGAGAGAAATGGATGATCAATTTATGAACCTCTTGTCAACTTCAGAACTTGAACATGAAGCTACTATGAAAGTTGTGTACATGTCCTCTGAGACAAGCAGCCCCAATCCACTCACAAGAGATGCCGGCCCCACAATCCCACGTACTCCTTCCAGTGTCAGCTTCTCATCACATGAACCAAATGATTCTGACTCTTGCTGCAGCAATGATACCATCAACTTGTCGTCACCCGAGACCCGGTCCTGTTCTTGGCCCAAACTCTTTGTTTGTTGTTCCTCGCCTGTCATACTGTGCCGAGATGATGCTTCACACCGGAAATAATGAGTTCAATGCAATGCAACACATTTGTGCCAGTGCAGGGTGGTACAAGATGTTAAATGTCAGGCCAACAGATTCATAGACTGGCATTTAATGTAAAACTAAAATTCCTACTATGATCAGCCGAGCAGGACATCCTGAGGTTGCTGTCAACTCTCTGAAGAACAAACGGAAAGGCCAGGAAAAGCCAGCGCCAACATCAAGAAGCCTTGGAAGACAGAGGTTAACTTCTGTCCAACCAGGCCCAGAGTTGAAGGAAGAGAGACTATGGAGGCAGAAAGGGGGGCTCTACTGACAGAGGTAAAAAAGAAGAGAAAGGATGAGGTTGAGATCAAGAAGATGATCCAGCATACCTTCTCGATCAGGAGGCAGGAGGTTCTCCAGGAGCCAGCAATTCCAGAGTTCCTAAACAGATGGCCAGCACTCTTTGATGTCAGTGAGGAACGTGTGAATCTGAAGTGTAGTAACTTGGTCTATCAGTGACCTTCTGTATGGACGGTTCAATCTGGATCCTGTCTGCGTTGTCTTTTACTGATCAACTTGGAGTTTATACCATTAACAACAGTACCTCTGACCTCCAAATTGCTTGGAGAACTGGACCGTCGGACTGACGACCTGATCAAGGTTTTTAATGCCAAAAGTGGAGTTGCAGGAAGACAGATCCCCACCATAATGGCCCAGATGGAGAATGTACGTGTTGTTTGTTGGTTATTTCTGTCTAAACTGATCATCATCTGGTTTGTGCGACCATGTGAAATGTTTCAAATGTTTTTCTGGCCCTTTCAAAATGACAGTTTACTAAACCGGCTTAGACCTGTGTGAGCTTTACCTGAGTGGAGTAAAACAAGGTGATGGGGTGGTCAAGTGAGGAAATGTTGGTGACTTGATGAGCCTCAGCACCTGTGTGTTCACCTGTTTCTGACACTGACAGACATGGAATCAATGTGGGGTTGTTTTTGTTTGTTTGTTTTGTTTTTTTGTCCGTCTGTCCGTGTTTGTGGGGGCATCACTAGGATGCATGTAGGAGACTGTCTGCTTACCAACTCCAGCGCTGTGAGAACATCAAACAGAAGGAAGCCTTCTTGTCTTCTTTGAAGATAAGGCAAGTAGGTGGACATGTTATTTGGAACTGTAACCAATACCAGACTGATCAGCTGTTCTCCACTTCTACCACTCTCTCCCTCTCACACTTTGTGTGTTTCTCCCTGATCTCCTCTCAGTCCCTCTTTTGCTCTTCCTCCTGCTCTTACACTGTTGTCCCCTACTGGCCTTGCCCTCTCTCCTTTTGTCTCTTTCTTTCTCTAGTACTCACTCCATGTCTCCCACCAGTGTAACTTCACACATACATTGAGCATGGGATTTTAAAAGGGTGTCAAATTTGGTCTCCATGGGTTATTCTCCATTTTTTTCTCCAATATAGTAAAAAAGGAAATGTCATTTCTGTCTTCCTCATGAATATACAGTACCTTGTAGTATATTTAGGATTGCTGTCCATGGAGGGAAACAATGGGATCATGATTGTTTTTCTTTGTCAAAAGGCAGCTGAGGATCTGAGGCAGTCACTAAAGCCTAAGCCGGATGTCAAGAGGTGAGTCATAAAGCAGTGTAAATGGAGGCATCACTTGTTTGGGCTGCTGGGGCTGAATCTATTGAGTAGAAGGGGACATTTCCAACAGGTGAAGAGAGAGAGAAAGTTAGGATAGGGAGAGGTTGGTCCCTTCCTCTTGAATCATTTCAACTTTTAAATGCTGCCCATCCCCTCCCCTGTTGATTACATCACAAGGTCAAGTTTTGCCACTAGGTAGCAAAAAACTGAGCAAAATACAATGAGAATCAGCTTCAGACTTCAAAGGCTTGATGCCCACACTCCAGTACTTCCTGACTGGAGGACGACGTCTCAATCATGTACCAGACTGTTGTTTGAAGGGATTTATCAGGTGCACGCTGGGTGTCACCAGGCTCAACTCAGACATGTAAGAACAAGAGTACTACTTTAATGGGTAATTGTAAGATTTTGAATTGTCCACTTGGCAGAAAAGTGCACGATATTCAAGAATAGTACTGCCCGGCTGATAAATCACTTAAACTTCAAGTATACACAGGAAATCAAGCTCTTCCTGTCAGGAAGTAGTGGAGCTTGTGCATCAAGTCTATTATCCCAGTGAGGAGGGTAAGAAGGAGAGAGGATGGCACGAGTTAGACGGTTTGGAGAGGGTTGGATAGGAAAGGAGTCCAACTTAGCCCTGTGGACCACCTGTGGACCCTCACATCCCTCCCTCTGGTGAGGACACAGACAAGATGGCCTCTTAATTCCTCTCCTCCATGTGTTACATGCATACGTTTCATTTTTTATTCATAAATCTTTCTTTTCAAGGTTCATGCCTTTGTGGTTCAGCACACCAAACATCACCATTATGTTTATTTATCACTGCGTTATTGTAAAGTGGTAAAATGAACCCTCCTGGATTGGTCAGCAGACCAAAGTCCTACTTGAATGCTCCATGAGTGTGTGACCACGTCAGCTGTAGCAGAACCACCACAACGCCACTGATCGCTCTCTCTCTTTGTGCCACAGAGCAACAGCACTGGACGCTGTGCAAGAAATGCGAGGCAATAAGACCTAAAAGGTCCCACCACTGCAGGCGTTGTGGCCACTGTGTACGCAGGATGGACCACCACTGTCCCTGGTGAGGACACACACACACACACACACACACAGAGGAAAACAGTGTTAAAAACACAAATACATCAAAAGGTTCCGGTCATGTCAACACAACAGAGGTAGATGATGTGATCTCAAGGGTTCATTGTCCTCCAGGATCAACAACTGTGTAGGAGAGGACAACCACTGGCTCTTGCAGCTCTGCCTCTACACGCTGGTCCTCAGTCTCCTCACACTGATGCTGGTCTTCTGCCACCACTTCTATTTCCAGCCGCTAGCCACGCCAGACCAGGTACATCCAGCAGGAAAGACCTCAGGTCAACAGGTTCTGCTGGCAAAATGTGTTCAGAACCTACCGGTGGTGTTTGAGACATGAAATGTGCACATCAGCGTTGGTCTTTCTGATGTTTTCTGTTTTCCAAACCAGGAGACGTTCACAGGGCGGCACGTAGTGGGTCTGCTGAGAGCCTCAGGACTCATGAGCGTCCTCATGTTGACTGGCATCAGCGTCCTGTCCTGCATCCAGATGTCAGGCATCCTCTCTGTGAGTACTGACTCCTGACCTCTAGACTTCTTTTCCTGCTTCAGGTGAACGTTACTGCTCCAGTTTGATTTGTGTTTTCTTCCTAAAGAAACAACTTTGTGGTGGAGTTTATTTTGTAAGATGACGCCTGATCTTCCACTGTTCTTTACCCCCCAACAGGACACGACCATGATTGAGAGAGCAGTTCAACTCCCAGGTGACGGGTGAGTAAGTTGACCTCTTGAGACTTTTTCAACTGTAGAAATGGTTTAAAGCAGTTTACAACGCTGAGAGACAGGATTCAACTGTGGAACGTTTCTATGATTGTGAGTTAAACTGGACAAATACACTGTGGAATCCATTTAAAGAGTCGTAACAGAGTTTAAGTCCTGTCACTTCTGTTTTTTATATGCTAAGCTAAGCTACCTAGCTGCTAGCGCCAGATGATTCTGACAGATATGAGAGTAGCATGAGAACAAAGCATCTAATTGTCTACAGTTCTCTTGTCACACGTTCTAAAGTGAGTATTTGAAATGTTTTCTTTCCAGCTCTGTCACACGGAGGTCCTGGCAGTTTGCTCTCTCAGAAGTTTGTGGAACTCGCTGGAAAGTCCTGTGGCTCGTCCCGCTGAGACAGAGACAGACGCTCCAAGCCAGACACGACTATTACGCAATCGTATAGGAGTCATTAAAATGTGAAAATCTTGGCTGTACAAAGTCACTGTTTGATTGTTGTCACTGAAGAACTTTAGTTTTTTTTTATTTCTTGAATTGTGTGCTGACATAAATATGTTGAAAAGTGCACATCCATTTAGCTTGAAGCTCCTGGTGACTGGCTGATAAAAAAATTCAAGCTGTGAAGAAATGTAGATTCACAATGAGTGAAGTCCATCGTCATTGTGATCTTTATCATTGATGTCCAGATGTACACTCGGGAATGCAAACTGTTGATGGGGAAGAGATGTCATGGAGTTGAAGGGAGAACATCTCAAGTGTCTGGACCTGTGCCCCTCTCTCATCCCTGAGCTGTCACATGCACTCAGCGTTCCGGCACCTTACGATTTACAAATTAAACAACAGTTATCAGCTGTTTTTCCTTCGCAAGTTAGAAGGTTGTTTTCGTAGCCGTGCGTTTAATAATGAAACCGTTGTTAATCATTGCTTTAAGGTGTAAACCATGTGAATAATGTCAAGGTAAGGCATCAGATCACCAAACACCCAGCAGAAACACATCTTAGCTGGAGAGGAGTTAGCGCCTAAGAGACAAACCTGCTTCTGACAGCAGGAGGAACACTTTCAAAATAAGAGAAGAAGAAGAAGAAACCATATGACCGGCATAGGCAAATAACGTAGTGGTGCCTCCCTTCAAAAACAAACACCAGAAAAAGATGGTGTTAACCTTGCTGTGTCTAGGAAAAATAAATGAGGACATTCTAGCTATATAGTACAGAATAAAAGCAGGAAGCAAATATTAAAAACAAGCATTAAAGAGTTTTCTAATCACAAAATGCCTGAATCCTGTGACAAAAAGAATAAAAGCATTCGATGGTGAATGTGGGACGACGTAATGCAGCATAGAGTCAGGATTCTTAAACGTACAGGCCTACAAACACTGAATAAAACCCAGTTAGATAGAGGACATGATGTTAACATGTTGTCAGGCTTTATCAAGCTTCAGAAATTAAATCAATCAAACCCCTCTGTACCCCGTGGCAGATATGACTGTCGTGCCTATACGCACAAAATTAACCTCTAATTGAAATACATAAGTTTGAATTACATTCTGAGCAGCACGAAAAA
This sequence comes from Aulostomus chinensis, assembly GCF_037954235.1. NCBI lineage: Eukaryota > Metazoa > Chordata > Actinopteri > Syngnathiformes > Aulostomidae > Aulostomus > Aulostomus chinensis. Next base: position 24,371,454 of record NC_141321.1, read on the forward strand.
AAAAGAAAATCATGTTGGCAGGCAGGAAACAACAGATTAATTAATATTTGAATATTAAAAACCACTTTCCCAACTCTGCCATTATTTTCTCTTATTATTGGTCGTTATTTCAAGATGTGATCACTGCTTTTCTTCAACTGCGTTCTGTGCCCTATGGAAGCTCTCTGAATATGATAATAAAATCTGTTCCTAAAGTACAATATTTTTATATTATTTAGAGGTCCCTCTCACTAATTCAGTGATTTGAAATACAAAAATGAAATTAAGCTCTCCTTTTTGCTGTCCTAAAGCCTGAAATGTTCCTGAGTGCCTGAGAGCACTCTTGTCATCTTTCATCAAAAGTCAAGTTGAACTGAGATTTGTCATTTAAAAGCGATGATCTGATGACAGCTCTCAACATTTAAGACAGCAGTCAAGAAACATGACACGATTTTTAAAACATTTTGTTAAAAAATCCCATGAGAAAATGTGGGTGTGAGGGAGCAGAGACTGGGATGCAGGGTTGAAGATGTGACGGGGCTGAAGGAACAAATGCAGCTTGACATGAAGAGTTGCTTTTGGTTCCTCTCAAATTGACTGTGGAGGACTTCCTGTTAGCATTGGACTTCATGATGGAACAAGAAGAACGACAACAGATACAAACTGCAGTTGAACTGACTTTTATTGACCAATAGCAAAAACAACTACTATTTCTCACTCTGCAGATGAAGCATTGTACTGGCAGAAGGTGTGGTGCCACTTGGATGTGCGGAGGTCAGAGGTGTGGGATCTTAGAGCCGAGTCTTTGCTGCAGTTTCCTCACCATCCTCTGTTTCTCTCTCTACCCCCGGCACTAAAAAACAAGAAGCAGACAACACACTTAGGCTTGGCTTCCATTAGTAACAGATTCAAGATGGCAGCTCAGTTGCATTCTGGGCCCATCTTGTATGGAAATCACAAACACCTCTCAAAACAATGCAGTCTGGTTCAACACCACTGCAAACTTCCGTACACTCCCAACAATGAACATGATTAAATCACTACTTGTGACAGTGTCAATCAAACATCAACTTTATTGTCTTGACAAAGGCAGAATTGATGGCAGCACTAAAGGGATCAGATTAGATGGTCCAGGTGGACCTGATGGGGTGGCCAGTGAGTGGTGATTGAACAATGGGAAGCAACTGGAAAAGAAGACAAAATGACAGATTTTCAATAGAATAAATGATCTGATGTGGGAAATCTGTTTGCTGCAGGGGGCTGAAGGGGAAACATCCAGCAAGACAGTTGCTATGACGCCCCCCCCCCCCACACACACACACACAAATGTAATATGCATGATGTTACTGTGTTTTGATGCTGATTTCTATTCTCCTCCCTCTCAGATTAACAGCTGAAGTTGAAGATCTACAGTGACATGAGCTTCTTTTCTTCCCTCTTTCTTCCCCTCTTGTTCAGCCTCTTTCTGAACTAAAGGCTCCTTCCACGTCTTCTCTGGCCTCCTTTTCTGTCTGTTCCATTTGGAAAGTGGCTGTAGCGTCTCTGTGACAGCCACTGTTTGCTGGAATCACAGCAGGTTCCTGAACTTGGAGGTTCACAGTGATGACAGTCAGTAACTTCAAAAGACAACGAATGAACACATTTAGTCAAAGCTAATTTCCATTTTCAGTCTCTTGGCAAGTTCAAGTCATCCACATCATCCATTGGTTATATAGTGGGACAACAAACCCTGGTTGTTAGCTTCAATCTCTGCACTGCCTCGTCTGCCTCAACAGCCTCTCTAGTCCCAAGGTCTTTCCACCGAAAAACAGCAGAAATCAATTCCTCCATCCTGTGGATGGAAACGGGGTTCCAGGACCACGGCTTTCTAAAATCTGCTCCCAGCACTCCATTGTTGTGGATCTGCGAGCAAACACTTCCAACCACACAGGGGAAATGGATGTGCTCATTTTTGCGACGTCATGCTCATTTTTGTCATGATTGACAGGTGAAAGAAAAACTCACCAGACCTCAGATGTTGGAAATCAGGGATATTTATTGAGTGGAAAATTCCCAATGACATTGAGGACAGCGTTGAAGTTCCAGAAGACTGAGGTTTCCAAAGAAGAGATGACAAGACTCCATCTACATGCTACATTTCCCTCCTTCCCTCCAGCTTCATGACCAACTTTGTAGACCGTTTGATTCATTTGACTTCATCCTGCAGAAACATGAACACATGAATGTCTGTGTTTGATGCTGTACTCCTGTATCGCTGCGCTGGAGACGCTGTAACGTCAGAATCAGACAGCTGGTGAGGGTCTCTACCTGCTGGTCCAGCTTTCAACCTGATACACAACAAGGGGATTTCCCAAGAAGTCGGTGTGTTCCTTTAAGTCACGTAGAACTGAAGAGCAAGAGGAGTGTTTAAATAAGACGGATGTCCAAGCGTTAATGGGATTATCTTCAATTTGATCTGCAGGAGTTGATGAAGAGGGGGACACCTCACTTTTCCTCTCCCTCTATCAGGAGGAGAAGTAGCAGCTGGTGTTTTGGGGGACACGGGGGAGGGGAGCAGAAGTATGGAGGCAAAAACAAGCAGTGAGATCTGCAGGGTTGGGAACTGTGGGTAAGGAAGGGGAGCTCAGGGCCCTGGAGAGGCAGTGCACCCTCGTACCTGAACTGTCATCACTTCTGTTTTCAACTTAGTCATTTTATAGTCTGACATTGTCAGACATTCAAAAATAATTCTGCACTCAGGAGGGGTAGATTGTTCATGTTTGTTTAAATCCAATTAAAGACCGTCTGCCAATCACTGAAATGTCTTTTGTTGTTTACCTGGATGCTCTGCAACCTTGACTCTTCCCTGCCATGGGCTCTGCTGCTCAACACTTCTGAGATCTCTACTGGAGACCTTTAGTTGAATTGTCAGTGTTTGCAGGGAGGCGTTTGATGTGTCAATCAAAAATGTGAGTGAGCTGAATGGAAACTGCAAAAGGATGCAAAGTGGCAGGAACTCTTGAATGGCAGGTCACAGCAGCAGTGACAGAGGGATCAGACAGAGAGCTGGAATGCACACACTGAAGATTCAAGGTTTCTCACTGTCATTCAGAACCTGCTGAGAACACAAAGAGGACAAAATTGACAACTCAGGTCTGAGCAACGGAACAAAGTGACAGGAAGACAAGAAGAGACGGACATCATCTTGTGTTTAACCACCACAGAAACACTGGAGCTAAAAACCTCAGTGGGATTCAACAAGATTTCTCCCTGCTGAGAGATCAGCAAGTACACACACACACACACACACACACACACACACACACACACACACCCACCAACAGCTGGAACAAACAGCTCAGGACATGGAGCCTGAAGGCTGCTGGGACAGAAGCAACTCCGTCTCATGAGGGAATCGTGAAACTGTCACGTTCATTAATCTGTTGTTTCCTGCCTGCCAACAAGATTTCCTCATTTTCTTCGTGCTGTTCAGAACGCGATCCAAACTTACGTATTTCAGTTCTAAGTTAATTTCCTGCGTACGAGCACAGCAGCTCTATATGCCAGGGGTTTGATTGATTTAATTTCTGAAGCTTGATAAAGCCTGACAACATGTTAACATCATGTCCTCTATCTAACTGGGTTTTATTCAGTGTTTGTAGGCCTGTACGTTGAAGAATCCTGACTCTATGCTGCATCACGTCGTCCCACATTCACCATCGAATGCTTTTATTCTTTTTGTCACAGGATTCAGGCATTTTGTGATTAGAAAACTCTTTAATGCTTGTTTTTAATATTTGCTTCCTGCTTTTATTCTGTACTATATAGCAAGAATGTCCTCATTTATTTTTCCTAGACACAGCAAGGTTAACACCATCTTTTTCTGGTGTTTGTTTTTGAAGGGAGGCACCACTACGTTATTTGCCTATGCCGGTCATATGGTTTCTTCTTCTTCTTCTCTTATTTTGAAAGTGTTCCTCCTGCTGTCAGAAGCAGGTTCGTCTCTTAGGCGCTAACTCCTCTCCAGCTAAGATGTGTTTCTGCTGGGTGTTTGGTGATCTGATGCCTTACCTTGACATTATTCACATGGTTTACACCTTAAAGCAATGATTAACAACGGTTTCATTATTAAACGCACAGCTACGAAAACGACCTTCTAACTTCCATCCATTGTCTTCCACTTATTCCTGTTCAGGGTCGTGGGGGGTGGAGCCTGTCCCAGCAGCAACGGGCGAGAGGGAGGGTTCATCCTGCACGGGCCACCCATCCATGGCAGGGCCAACACATAGAGACAGACAACCATTCACACTCACAGTCACACTTACGGTCAATTTAGAGTATCAATCAGCCTCGTCCCCTCTTGATGTCTTTGGACTGTGGGAGGAAGCTGGAGAACCAGAGAGAACCCACACAGGAACAGGGAGAACATGGAGACTCACACAGAAAGATCCGTGCCCGAGCCAGGACTCAAACCCAGAACCTTCGTGCTGTGAGGCCACAGTGCTGACCACTGCACCACCGCGCAGCTGATCTTCTAACTTGAGAGGGAAAAATAGCTTCTAAACTTTGTCCAGCTAGTTTAAGTCAACTCTGTAAGCTAATAGTGATTCCCGCCGAGCGCAGCGATGTGCAAGAAGATGAGGCAGAACGTCTCACCAGGCACCCTGGAACCTCCTGTACTGATGGAGAAAAAAACGGGACCTTTGTAGTCGTTCAGAAGATGAGGAGATCCTGGTTCATGGAGTTGCATTGAGGTTTTAAACCTTTGGCTGCAAGAAGAACCACAACGTGGCATCCATCAAGGATGAAGCCACCCTCATGGATGGTGGTTTTAAAATGACATTAAACTGCTCAGATAATGTTGGAAATCCGTTCTGTGGTCCACATGGAAAATCCTGTGAGCCTCAAGTGTTTCTGTGTTCATCACAAAATACCAGCCTAACACAGCAGTGGAGAGTTCATAGAACAAATGGACTGCAGTCACACTGCAGAGCTGAAAACGTATTCACTGCCAAGCATCAATGCGTTGGCAGCATTCACCCATGCAGTCACTGAATCACAAAGGTTTCTCTCTGTTTTGATCATTTAGAAATCGTCATTGTTGACGCTCCAGTTTTTGCTTCTCTAAAAGAAAAACCAGTGTCACAAATGGGATTCATGTTGTAGCCTGACTGTTGCTGTTTGCCTGAAGGTTTTGTTCTCTGCTTCCTCTTCATCAACGGTTCCTGTTTGCACATCCGTTCATTTTTCTACAAAAGGGAAACTCACCATGAAGTTCCATCCTCCTACAGGCTGCTAGCATGGATGCTGTCCTCAGGAATGTCACATTTTTGCCAACAACCAGTGTTTAGTTCGTTTTGTTGTTATTAGTACATTTCTTTTCAACTGAATATACAAAACTGTGTCATTGCAGCTCCAGAAACTCCATGCTGTTGGCTACAAACCAATACTTCTTCTTGGAAAGAAGACGAAGAAGGAGCAAACCAAGTGTGAGATCCTGACCCCTTGCTGCAGACGTGCTGCCTTTGCCAAGACTGCCTACAAAAGATAGGCTCATTTTATGAGTACCTTAGTGTGTATCGATGTGTGTGTGTGTGTGTGTGTGTGTGTGTGTGTGTACCCACAATATCCACCCATGTATGTAAGTCCCAGTTTAATAATCTCATTTATGTGGCACCATTCATATGTAAATGATGTCTAGAATCTATTGGAGTGTCCAGTTAAACGACTCAGCTCAGGCTTTCATGGCAAAGGTCCATTCACTCACATCAGAAACACCAGGACATGAAAGCGTCCATCACAAACCTGGGGGTAAAGATGGACCCTGACCTCAACTTGGCAGCCAGATCGCTTCTGTCATTAAATCCAGTTTCTACCACTGGAGGCAGCCAAAATAAAACCGGTTCCCTCTAGGCAGCATTTGGAGAGAACGGAAGCTCAGAGGGGATCGTGCCTTTGCTGTTGCAGCCCCAAACTCTGGAATAAGCTGACTCAGCATATCAGACAGGCCTCTTCTCTGTCTGTTCTTCAATCCCATCTAAAGACCCACCTCTTCTCCTTGGCTTTTAACACTCAGTAGGAGGTTGACTTCCTTTTATTTTATGTTATGGATTCTATTTGCTTTTATTTGATTGCACTGTGTTTTCTCTCTCTTTATTTTTATCTTATTGATTTGACTTTTTGTTTGATCTTATTTTATTCTGTTCCATCCTACTGACTTCATTGTTTTATTGTGCTTCCATTGTGTTACTTCATGTATTTTTATCTTGCTGTGCTGCACTTTGGAACCCTTGTGTTTGTTTCAGTCGTGCTACTTCAATCAAATGGATTGAATTTGAACAGGGAAGACAACTGATTTGATGAGGAATTTCCAGCTGCTCATCATAATATGAGCCCAGCTGATGTCACATCCCATCAGCTTCCCATCTTTGCTGTCACAGCTGCTGATGTTGTCCTACATGACAACAACATTTATAGCTTTGAGAAGATGGAGTTCAACCCTCCTGATAAAGTCTGCTGAATATTTCATCAGGTCTTTCTCACCATCACACGTACCAAAGAAAGTGTGTCAACTTTTCCCTTCCAATTTGTTTTGAAATAAAGTTCATCTTAATTCTGTCTCCTCTTTTCTAATGGGGAACAAAAGGAGAACTCCAGAAAATAGACCTCTGATTGTGGACCCTCCAGGGGCAGACCACATAGGGACAGCAGGCCAACAGAGCCACACATCAACAGTTCAAATAAGCAACTGGACTGAAAATGACATCAGACACATTAAACCACTAAATATAGAAAGCTCAGCCTAGACAGTCAGCGTGTGGTGGTCTTTAACCTCTCGGTTCAAAACCCTTGATCCTGCGTGACCATCATACACAGCTAAGAAGGACCAGTCGGTCCCACCAGGACCAGGTAGTCCCAGCACAGCTGTGTGTGCATCTTCATCTCTACCCACCATCCCTGCACAGAGCTCAGTCCATGGGGGGGGGTCAGGTTTAGGGTGAGGGTCCATCCTGGGGTCCCGGTCCACCACCTGAAGGTCAACCTAACCCTCCATGATCCCCTGGACCTCCCCTCCTGGGGTTGAACTGGCCCAGCTGGCTCATGTCACTGTGTATCCTGGAGAGCCGATCACACTGGCCATTCATGGCTGGGTGAGATGGGGAGGAAGTGGCTCAAACTGCCTTCTGGCCAGATCCTGCTTGTCAGGCGTCACCACGTGGTCGCCAGCCAAGTCCGCATCAAGACCTCCCCTGCAGATGATTGAGAGATCCAGATGTCATCACGGGGTAGGGTTAGGATGGTAGGAGTCCAGGGTTACAACATGGGACCCCTGCCATCTCCTCCAGTGTCCACAGCAATGTCCCTGCTCTCAGGAGAGAAAAGGCTGCATGGTCCTTCCAGCCCTGGAGCCCCAAATCCTCCCAGTCCCAAATAGGCTGGTGAGTGTGACAGCGCCTTTGTGGCTCCACAGTCCAACCATGATTCTCCACTGAAGCTTCATATTTTCTGATATTTTCATTTCTTTTTTAATATTTAGAACAAACACAACAAACAACTAAGGGCTCTTTCAAATGAAAGGATCAAAATGTGCAATGAAAATAAGATCAGAACAAGATTCAACAAGTCAACAAAAGATGGTGTGCCAACTGAACATAAAAAGTAAAAGCAACCTTTCAACCTGAGAGGACCAAGAAAACCTAGGAGCTGAAGGAACAGTTTATTGAGCAAATGACAACAAATAACTAGACCCTGTGTTCGTGACCCAAGGGTCAACAAAGGGGGACCTATTCAAACACAGACCAGGCCTACAGTTCTCAGTGAGAGCCTTCATGCTGGTTTTAATATCCTACCTGCATGTTCCTGTCAAACCAACAGGCTGAGCCCCATTGACAAAAGCCTGAACAGGGGGGTCTTCTTTTGCATGGAAACTATTTGGAGTTCCAGATTCTCACAACTTTCTTCCAATTCAAACTTCCTGCTTTCACAAAAGAGTAAAGTTTCCATTCTTCTGTCCTCCTAGAGTGCACGGGCCAGCCTGTGGCGCTGTGACAGAGGAATAACCCAGGTTCAAGACTGGAAGCTGAGCTGTGGCTGAATGCATCAGTCGGTCCTGAACACTGGAGTCTGATGAAGACCATTCAGTCAGGAGCACTTCTGAGCTTCTTGGCCCTGCTGGGCCTCAGTGGAAGAAAACTCCTATTAAATGTATTCGCTGATGGGTTTGGGTCATTGCAGGGGAGGCCTGCGATCTTCATCTGGTGCCGATGCGCCGTGTCTGGAATTTGGAAAGTAAAAATTCCAAATTCCTGCCATATTTTGCCAAACACAGACGTCCTGTGCTGATCTGCATCTCAGTGTTTGTTGTTGTAATTGCACGCCTTCTCTCTCTCTTTCCTGACGGAAACTTTGATTTGCAGTTTTGACAGCTTTTTAGGAGCAATTTGTAAATTACTGGAGGGGGGGGAGAGAGAGAGAGAGAGTTTTGGCCTCTCCTTCTGCCCAGGATGGTTCCACCTCAGTGGAAAGGTTAACAAAATACTCATCAACTTAGTGTACAGGTCGTGATGGCGACTGTCCAAAAATACTTTAAAAGGCTCAGAGCTCAGCACCGATTAATACCATCAACATCGTTCCTGCAGCTTTAAATGAGCCACATCGCTGACGTTCCTGCACTTTGATGTTTTTGAAATCTGCAAACCTCCTGAAATATTTGTTGACAGCTTCTGTGTTGTACTTCTACCTCTACAAAAGGACCTCAGAGTATCTGGGGGACCCTCGCCTCTACGAGGACTCACCGTGGCTGCGGGACATCTTCACCCAGAGCACACAGTGATGTCACTACCACACAGAAGCATGAGTCCAATATATGTGTAGTACCACAGGCACAACAAGTACATTTGATAAGTACATCCTAGTTTTATGGTACTGGAGATGTAGAGGGAAGTATCAATTACTACAAATTCATTCATACATTGATGTACTTGATGTTAGAAATATTGTTAGACAGAAGATACTTTCCATGTCTCAGCACATTACAAATCCTATCAAATCAAACATGAACACAGGAAATAAGGACCCATCGAATCCACGGTAAAATCCTCCTCCCTTCTGGAGAGGATGGTGACAAATTCTGGAGAGACCTTTTATCACCTCAAAGTTGGAACTTAATGATTGAGGGTTTTACTTTGGACCCCAGAGGAAACACACCATTGATCTTTTTCAGTTGTTTTTTATTCAAGGCCCTGCTGTTCTGAGCCCTGGTTCTGAGCCGAGCCCTGAGGTGACGGCGGCGGACCTGATCCTGCAGCTCTCTCACCTCCTCCACAAGTGAACTGTTCTGCAGGTTGAACTGTAAACCAAGAAAACACATCAAATGTTCCCTTCACACAGGAGCAGATGAACAACTATGACACCTCAACAATGGGGCTCATCAGAACTCATGTTGTCCAGATGTCAGTTGTGTTTGTGTGGCTGACGAGTTTGTGGTCAGGGACGTTGGAGATGAAGGGCCAGGTAAGGCCAGCAATCTGGATCAGAACAGCTCCAAGTCAGACTGCACCTTCAACATTTCTTGAATGCAGAGCTGTTCCTGAACCAAACCTTTAGCTTCTCAAAATAATTTGATGCCTCAAGAACAGAGACACTCTAATCATCAATGAAGGATAAAATGGTCCCTGAGCGTGCAGAGTCTGATGCAGTCATGACGTCAGGCCAACTCACACGTTTGGTGCGTCTGAAGAACAGGTCTGCTTCTTCCTGTCTGTCAGACTGAAACATAAAAGAGCAAACAGTGTCATCATGAGCTTCTCTCTGCTCTGGGACCACTGACACTGGACCGCTGCTGCTGGCCTCTGATCTGAGAGTTCCACTGAAGCTGGATTTCATCCAAAAACACAAAAGTCCCTGTAATCAAACGGCTGGTGACTGTGGACAGATTCTGTCTCAGGTCAGGGTCCACTGAAGACCACTGACCATGCAGGACCAAGACAGCCACCGTTTACTCACGCTTGACCTCCACCACTGGAGCCAGAGAACTACATTTAATAACTAGAAGACAACCAGACAGCACAGATTGTCCCTCCAACAAGACCAGCCAGACCCAAAGTAAATCAGGCAGTGTTGAGCAGAGCCTCACGACTCCCGTGTGGTTCCTCTTAGTGACGAGGGGCACGAGTGGGCTTGGTTTTTTTCAGTCATTCTATATGTCTTTAATATCTCATGCTATATCAGCTGTGACATGCAAAACAAACAGGTGGGAGTGACGACTGCAGGACTAATCCTTATTTTCTGGATCACCTGTGTCCATCATTTGACATCAATGTCCTTCTAGAATTGTGGACATGTTTGATGTTGTGTTTGTGTTCAGGAACGCTGGTCATGCTCAGAACTGGAGAGGACGTAGTGGATGTCAGACATGTGAGTACCTGCCATGTTTGTTTGACTCTGGGCAGCCACAGGGGAGTGAAGACCTGAAGCTCTTTCTCCATATTTGCTGCAAAACTGACTTTATTTGTAACATTTTGTTCTATTTTTCATTTTTTGTAATGGAATGTTGTGGACCTGCTCTACTGGTCTGGAAGCTCGTCATCACTCACCCTGAGGCAGAGGAGAGACAAGTGAGCACAGACTTCTGCATTCTGGTTGTTCAAACGGTTGGCCTCCATTAAAGCTTACACAGCTACACACAGCTCCCCCAGCTACGCGCACACGCACACACACACACACACACACACACACACACACACACACACACACACACACACACACACACACACACCAGGTTTGCCAACAAAAATCCATCATCTCCCTGGGAACTATAGTAATCATTTCCATCGTCATGGTGCAGGAGGGGTGGTTACCCAGTAACAGGTGATGCCCAGGCCCAGCCAGGTCAGACAGGATGGAGACTGTTGACAAGCCTGCAGGTAGGTGGCTGTGGCTTGATCAGACTGAAAGTTATCAGAAGAGAAAGATCCAAATGATCGTATGGTTTCACTTGAAGCCTGCTGATACACACTCATCCACACAGTTAAAGTGCTTCATACACACGCATAAACACACAAACTCACACACACACACACACAGGCGCGCGCACACACACACAAACACACATGTACATATATACATACGTCCACATATATACACATATTTAAATTTTTACAATTTTTTTCTATTTTTGCATGCTACTGCAAAGTTTCAGATGCTTTTTGGCATGAAAAAGCCAAAAATAAGCATCACTTTGACCTGGGAGACCAGGAAGACCGACCCCAAGAGGCTTCAAGTTTTCTTAGTCACGAGGAGCCAAAAGCGTCATGTAATGGCATGTTTAACACATGTATATACCAGATTTCTTTCATAAAACCTCACTTTATTGCCTCAAAATGGTGTAACAAAGACAAAGAATGTCATTTACTGTCTATTCTTTCACAAAATTCTAAAATATTCATGAAATTGTTTTTTTCCCCACAAAAACCTCATATTTTCAAGTATTTCAAACCTAATTTGATAGACCTGAACAAGTTTGTGATGTCTGCTTGGACAACAAGAAGGAACAGGATGCTGGCCAGGTACCATATCAGCGAGGAGTACATGGCAGCCTTTCGTGAGGACCCTCCACAGCATGCTGCTCTTCACTGGGATGGCAAGATGTTACCAGACATCCTGGGCAGTGAGCCTGGGACTACATCAGAGACTCTTGCTGTGCTGGTTTTTGGGCCACCAGAATCATATTGAAGGAAAACTACTGGGAGTGCCAATAATAGACAGCTCAAGGGGAACAGCGCAGTCAGAGGCCTCCATGGACTCGCTGGAGACGTGGGGACTTACTGGAGTGATTACTGCCCTCGTAGTTGACACCACGTCCATGAACAGTGGAGGACACCGTAGTGCCGCCAAGCTTCTGGAGCAACAACTGGACAGAAAGGTGTTCTACCTGGCATGTAGGCACCACATCCTGGAAGTGCTGGTTGGTGCTGTCTGGGAGAAGCTGTTAGGTCAGGTCAAGAGCCCAGAAAACCCCTGGTTTAAGCAATTCAGGGAGGCATGGACGGCCTGAGCACCGATTCCCCTAAAATCCTGACCATCAGAGGGAAATGGCTCAGTGACAAGAGAGTGTACTCTTTGGAGCTACAGGAGATGCTGAGATGGGAGAGGCCACCCAGAGCTGACTACCGGGAGATGGCTGAGCTGACAATGATAGTTCTAGGGGACACACCTCCTCGTGGGATCCATTAGTGTCGGCCAGGAGCCATCCACCAGGCCAGGTGGATGGCCAGAAACATCTACTCTATGAAAATGGTGATGTTTTCTGGGCAGCTAGCATGTGATAAAGAGACTGGGACAAAGTTAGAAAGGCTCATCAAATTTCTGTCACTGTTCTACAAACCAATGTGGATGAACTCAACATTCACTCCTGATGCTCCGGTAGAGGATCTGCAGTTCTTCAAGGACATGCTGCACTTCAAGAAAACTGATCCTGACATTGCTCAAGCAGTCCTGGTGAAACTAGACAACCACAGGTGGTGCCTTCCTCAGGAAGTAGGTCAGCATGTTTCATTTGACGTACAACTGGATGTTTGTAAATTATTTGTATGATTGTTTTGTGGCTCAAGAGTGATTAAAATGCTTCGTATTGCTACCAAATATGTTCCTCTGTCTTGTATATCAGCAGTTATCATGAAAAATGGTCTTGAAAAAAGCTGTTTTCATGACGCTTTTGGCTCCTCGTGCCTAAGAAAACTTGAAGCCTCTTGGGGCCGGACTTCCTGGCCTCCCAGGTCAAAGTGATGCTTGTTTTTGACTTTTTCATGACAAAAGGAATCTGAAACTTTGCAGTAGCATACAAAAATAGAAAAATGTCTTTTTTTTGAAGAACCCTAATATACATACATATACATACATACACACACACACACATATATATATATATATATATATATATATATACACGTCCAAACACACACACACACACACACACACACACACACACACACACACACACACACACACACACACACATTTATGTACATCTGTCTGACCTTCCCCTCCTGGAGGCAGATGGAGCCAAGGCGGAGGAGAACAAGGTGAGAGTCTGATGGCTGCTGCTGGAAGCTCAGGCTCCTCTCGTAACTCTCCCTGGCCTCAGTGAACAGCCCGGCCAGGTAGTGGCAGTGGCCGTTCAGAGCCCACACGTCTGCATCCTGCTCACAGGTCCACACCACATGAGTTTCAGCAGGTTTGGTAGAGCCTGGTTTACCATACGGTTGCATGGCTGCTCTTTCTTCAACAGAAACGCTGGCTTTTGGGAAATGTGCTAATTTGCGACTGCACCCAGAGCTACAAAAGAGCATCCATAGATAACTGCTAGTTAGCTTAATGCGATGAATGCTAGTGGGTGGTGGTGGTGACATGAGTGACTCTTAGGATCCAACTGGGAGCATCATGTTGGGGGGTGAAGCTGACCTGGTAGCTCCTCCTGCATCCAGGAAACAGCACATCTCTGTGTCCCAGCTCACCCTGTTCATCAAGATCTCTGCGTCACTACGAAACTAGCGGTCCTGTTGGGGGGGCACAGACCATCAGCTTCATTCCTACTACTACTCGAGTATTACTCTTCTTGATTCAGGATATCTTCCTACCAAATATTCTTTTACCACATTAAATACTCCTCTCATCTGTCTCTAGCTCAGCCTGAATGTCAACTGTCATGATGAACTGGTGGACTAAAATGGCATTTCTGTTTAACCTTGGCCATGTCCATGAAATTCAAAGGAACCGGTAGGACATCTCATAAAGAATCTCTGTGGATCAACAGCTCGAGACACTGCAGCAAATCTTGCCTCAGCACCAAAACATTCTCGCTAACCCTAACCTGGTTATATTTACAGGTACCTTCAAGCTCTTTAGCTCGCCATCTTCCTCATCAATGGGCTCTCCCTGGAAAAAGGCGCTTGGCAGGAAGTGGTTCCCTGGGGCTAGCAGGGCTTGATGGGGCCTCTTCTTCTGTCTGCAAGTGTGTTCCCTCTGCCCTCCTGCCTTCAGCTGCCCCTCAGAGAACACCAGCACCTGATCCATCTGGGAGACAGCACAGCAGCTGAGTGCTCCTTTCACACTGAAGCAACGGCCCCACGTCACCGTTGGTCTGATGCTTCAGAATTAATTCAGTTTCATTCAAACAGTGGACTTTCATTAGAGAGGATATCTCTGACCACGTTAATATACAGCAGGTCTGCATTTATGAATTTCTCATTTCTCCCCAGAGGGCTGTCATTACATAAAAAATGACTGTTATACCGGTAAAAGTGGTTCTGTTCAGCACCTGGAAGGAAATCGGGGCTGCACAATAAAATCAGCGCTTCAATATATCAGAATCAGTCTGATGGCCAGTATTTATTTCAACTCAGTTCTGTTCAAGTCTCCTCTTCTCCAGAAAAAAACAATGTATGATTCAATGGCTTTTTCTGATATTTCAGAAATTAAGAATATTGATACTTTATATTTCCATGTGTTTTCCAGGACATAAAAAAATGAATATCCTATCAATTTGTTTTTATACGTCCACATCACTAAATATCAGCTGCATCCTTCATAAAAGGTCGACAGTATCAGGCACCTTCTCAGTCACAGGGACCTCCATTGCAGCAGTGTATGTGCATGAAGAAGCTGAGTCAGTCAGGAGAGTCCACGAGTCAGGAAGGGAAGCGGCGGTCTCCACGGTGACCTTCAGGTGATCAGCAGGTTGGAGGTGGAGAGTTCCGCCTCTGTCAGTAAAGGTTCTGACACGCTGACAGACACGTCCAGCATCGGTTGCTGAAGGGGTCAAAAGTTCAAGTTTTCTTGTCTTAAAAGGTCAAATCAAACCTCCCAAAAATGGATTTTCCTACCTGAGTTTCTGAAAGCCTCTCCATACACTGGTGAGGAAATAATTAGAGTCATTTTAGTTAGTGACATGAGAACTGTCCACATTTATCACCACAGTCTGAGAGACACGGATTGTTTGAAATCAGTTTCAGGCTACATACACAGTGACAGTTGACAAAGACCATGAAGAGTGTTGAGCTGTGGCTGGAGGTCTGAGTGTCATGGAGTGGTCGTGCTTAGTTGATCATTAACAGGTAAAAGGCTGTGCTGCAGAGCTTTCCCACAGAAGATGGTCACTGTTCCTTTGTTGGTCATCAACGCTGAGATCGTTCCGGTTTAATGGGTGTCATTACCAAGAGGTATCAGCTGAGGAGGTCATGTTTTTCAGTGTTTGCTGTTTGGTTGTTAGCAGGATTACGAAAAATTATGCAACCGAATTCACCGTACTTGGTCCAGGGCGCAGCAGGGGCCAGGAAAGACCAATTTTGGGGCAGATCAGTTTAAGATAGCATGGGAACTGAAGCTTTTTAAGATTGGGTTTGGCTGAGTTCCCCTTGGTGGCCATAAGGTGCCCACGAGGGCCTCTTCCTGCTACCACTGCAGCCTCCATGCACCGTCACAACAGGCGTGTCCACAGTAAGAGCTTCATCCTCCACTCAGCCCAGAGCCAGGTGGAGCAGCCGGTCATAGAAAGAGGAGAATGCTGGCTCACCCAGTGACCACAGAAAAACCAACAACCAACCAACCAAATCTCTAATGTCTCTCTCAGCTCTCATGGCAGTGACACCCTTTATGAATCTGATCCAAGCCTGACACAGTAATTGTCTATACCACCTTCTGTTGCTATTAAACAAGAATAATAATTATAATATTAGATGTTATTATGAATAAATGGCAGTGTAGACCTTTTACTTTGAAAGTGTTTGTTCTTATTTTGCAGATGATGGTTAAGGATGAACTGTGACAGTTGGTTAAACAAGTAAAGCTGCCTGTGAGGATGCAGGAAGTATCGTCCACATTAAGAGGGAAGAATTCGAAGAAAAAACTGACTCCACCCAAATTCAGGGCAGGTAATTAAAATGAAGTCATATTATCAGGTAAACATGTAAAGTTCTTCCCCAGGATGACAGCAAGCAAATATCAAGGACAACTACATACAAGAACCTTCTGTTCCTGTCATTAATATTAGAGAAATCTACTGACTGACCTTGCTGCTGAGTTCATGGAAAGATCCCCCAATGACTGAGGTGCTGACTGGATGCAGGGGGACTGTGGACGAGAAGCTGCACTGACCTGGAGGCGGACGAATAGACGTCAGCCCTGCAACTGACACACTGAAGGTCAGGAGAGCGCCCCGGTTAGCCTAAGTAGAGGCAGCATGGCTCTCCGAGAGAAGCTCAGTCAAAGCCATTTTAAAAAAGCTCTCCTTGTACATTGTTGATTTGGTGGTTGTAGACATGTGAGACAAAAAAATAATACAGACAATGTACTTCTGCACTGAGATGAAATTCTAAAAAACACTGTTACTGTTATACACACACACACACACACATTTGCACAAACACACACAAAATCTCTGCTTTTACAAAAGACGTAAATAAAAAAGGAGTTGTCATGAAGGTACTGTAATGCTCAAAATAGTACACAGTAAAGTGTCAATCTTTGTTTTCTGGTGGGGGTGGGGTTGAGGGAGGGGGGTGGGGGCCATATTGGTGACCATCATCTGGTAAGTCTCTGTTTTGACGAGCACTGACTGCACCTCGCATCAGGGGCAGCAGGTCCACCACAGCTTGGCCCAGCACCACCGTCTTTGGCTCAGCTTTCATCTTCTCCATCAGCACTTGCTTCACCTTCACTGACCACAACAAAACCATTCATCTTAAACACGGCGAACTGAGATCAGTTCTTATTTCACCAAAGACACGGCCATCCTGATTGAAACTGTCCTGTTCACTGTCCTGATTCACTGGAATTGTTCCTGTCCTGCCAGGATTCAAAAGAGAATTCATGGCAACTAAAACACTGACGTGAGCTCTGTTCCATCACTTTAACTCAGGTAACATTTTCTCTTGCTATCATGTGAGCATAACAGCACTAAAGGCTACGTTTGACTACTGAGCCACAACAGACAATCGACTGTATGGAGGAGACCAAGTAAAGCCGCTTGTTGAGAAACCTCAGACATCAAACTACAGGACAGCGTTCTCAGCTCAGGTCACTGTGTTACCTGTCACTGGTTTGTGGCTGAGTTCTGTCAGAGCCAGCATGTCATTCTGGCAGTGCAAGATGCAGGTGAAGTTGTAGTTGGCACACAGCTCCAGGGGATCCACCAGCGTCTTGTCTGACCGGCCCAGCACCGTTCCATCTCTCTCCACCTGAAGAAAACTTTGTAGGCTGTCTGGCTTTTTCTTCTGCTAGAAGAGGAGGAACTAATCAGGTGTTCATACACCTCACTATGGAAACAACTTGACTACACACAGACACCTAACAAATTGGAGGAAACCAGGAACACAGCACTGCAGCGGTTTGCCTCCAGGCTTTGTGTTTGTCACCGTGACCTTGACTTTTTTCCACCAAAATCTTATCACTTCATTCTTGAGTGGATGCTTGTTGTAGATGTGAAGGAATCCCCTCAGGTGAGCAGCACTAACAAGAAAGGGACTGACGGACAACCTGAAAACCAATCGCCTCCAACTCAGGGCTGGCATTAAAAAATCATTAAAAGATTTAGAAAGACATGAGGCCACCATGAGCCACCAGAACAGCTTCCAGGGGCCTTGGTACTGGACTCAATGCAGTCAGTGTCTAGAACTCTACTGGAGTTGATGATGGTGGAGAAAAGTGCTGTCCAAAACCTCTCTGTTTATTCAGGGTGCCTTCAAAGACCATGGCACATTATTCATATCATTATTCTACTCATGAAACCATTGAACCCAGCAGCATCTACATGACATCTTTCTATACACAGTTATTGAGACCTTTCCTTTAATTTGTCACTGTTTACGTAACACTTGCAAACAAAGTTAGCATCACAGTTCCTATCAAACACTTAAAAATAACATGGAGAATTTGGAAATCCACAAATTATTCACAAAATTTAGAACAGAAATTTTTTTTTTAATTAAAATTTTAAATAAGTGAATACAGTCTGGGCAAATTTACTGACTGACGCTCATCACCACACAGATGAATGTGAATCGCCTCCAAAGCCACAGGTGAAAGCAAACGGACAGCTAGCGTGCTAAAGCTACACAGAGTTCTAAACGCCATGACGACAAAAGCTGCTGGTAGTCGGTTTCTGATATGTGATACGTCTGCCTTTTATTAAATGGCAAATAAGGTACAGAATCCAGGCTCATTTACGTTCGTCCTTGTTTTCGTCAATAAAATGAGCATTTTGTTCGTTTCTAAAAAGTTCAACTATCTTACCGGACTGAAGTTGGTTCCGCGGATTATTTTGATTTCCGTTTCGTTTTAGTTTTTATCCATCGTGATGTGGATGGATAGTTCAGACTTTCTACACTTGTTCAACAGTGATGGGTGAACAATCTTCAGTTGTAGATAGACGACAGAGTCCCGTTCCTATGGCAACGGTGACACATTCAAAGACACTGATTGGAAAAATCTAAAAAATAAAATTTACAAGTTGCATGAAGATCAAACAAAATTATGTAATGAGATTCTGAGATTTCTGATACTTCTGATTTCTGATTGAACCAAAATCTTTGAAGTGGTAAAAACACATTGATATTCTCACAAAATTAATGTATTAGGAGCTGACATCAGCCCAAAAAGCTACTAGATACAGTCTCAGCTATCAGCCTTCAGGTGGGACCAAGTTGGACAGGTGTCAGGGCAAACATGACCAAGTGGAATCCAATTACAAGACAAAAACAGTTATCCAGAGGGTTGGGAATCCAAGCAGTTTGTAGAGAAACTGGAAACTGACCTGGGACCAGTCTTCTTGCTGTGAGCACCACTGCATGAGCCGTGGGGTTGTGTGGATGTTTTTTGTTGTGGTGCATGAACTCTATAGTCAGGTGGGCGTCTCTGTCTCCTGGGTCTGTCATGGCTGATGGGCTTTGTTGAGAGGCTTATCTGGAGTCACAAGCATGATCTGCAGAATCATAACCACGATTTTCAGAATAAGACAAATTATCTACTTGATAGGTCCAGAGTTGTGAATACAATAGAATTCTCAATTGAAATTGAATAAGACTGACAATCATAACTAATATTTCACTGACTAATGAGTCCAGCCGCTCTCCCCCGCTCATCCAGTCGGACTCACTGTCGGTGACCACGCCCCTCTGACGCAGCTACTTCACACATTCCTCATGCAAATCAGGCTGTTGATTGGCTGGCACAAGTAAAGACAAGTAAACAACAGCTTTTAAAACATAGCACAGCCTACTATTTATTGCTGGAACATGAACACGCATCTGGAACAACTGGATCGGTCACTCATAGCTCCATGTCTGGGTCCACTCCGGTAAACACTGCTCGATGTCTGCCCGGTCAACCGCAGGTGTCCGAATGTCCGAAGCGGACAGCTGAAGCACCATTTCAGCCTCTTCCTCTGCTGAAAGATCACTTCCTGGCCATCTTGTCTCTCACTCTGTCGCGTTCACGGGCATCAACGACTACAGCTCTGCTTCACACAGCCAAGCTCACTTTACGCGCCTTTTCGTCTGTTTATTGGCTAAAAGAATATCTACTTTATATTCGGAAATAATCTCATAGGCTGGCGTCAACTGTCAATCAATTGATGCAGGGTCAGCTTTTTAAGCTGGGGTTTCAGCCCTGCGGCTCAACAACCCAGGTACTGATTGGCTCAGCCTGCTATTGATGTGTTCAGCAGACCGTCACCGTGACTCAGAAGGAGTGTTGCGGAGATAAACCCAATACTGGCTACTGTTCCAAC
The DNA here is from genome assembly GCF_037954235.1 of Aulostomus chinensis. NCBI lineage: Eukaryota > Metazoa > Chordata > Actinopteri > Syngnathiformes > Aulostomidae > Aulostomus > Aulostomus chinensis. Next base: position 24,391,195 of record NC_141321.1, read on the forward strand.
ACAATGGTAAGATTCGCACGACCGTCCTCAGTGTACACACTAGTTCCATGTGGTAATATGCCGTATGCTGCAGTGTTATACTTCTACCTGAGGAAGTTGGTTGTGCAGTCTTACTATATTCACACGATGATCAGACCAGTTGTCTGTTGTGTAGCATTTGCTATCCGCAGAATAAGAAACATGATCTACAAAAGGGGTACAACTCCGTGTAGAGCCAAAATCTTACTCTGCAGAATAAGGCAGATGATCTACAGAGACGGCCTGAAAATCATAGCAAGCAGAATATCGCAAGTGTTCTGCTACATTTTAAATGTGAATAAAAAAAAAAAACTGAGTAATAAGTCTACACCTGTGCTGCCACAGGTGTGATCTGCAGAATCAGAACCGTGATTTGCAGAACAAATCAGATTATGTACTAGATTAGTCCGGAGTTGTGCAGTTACAGAATCGGGATCTGCAGAATCAGATCAGTGAATCCATGAAGGAGGAAAAGCTGCTGAAGAGGATTCAGCACCGCCACAGAATGCAGAGGACAGCATGTCACAGGTTAGATTCAGAGTCCCTTTGGTGTCTTGTATCTCATGATTGCAGTGCCTACTTTGAGTTCTGAGGAACAAGTCAGAATTTGGAGTTTAGGCTGTTTGGATCTCTGACTGGACCTCAGAGTTCTCACTTGATCTGATTTTAATCTCTGATACCCAGCAGTAATCTTGGGGTTCTGACTTTGAGCTCTAAATTCTGACTTTAATCTCTGACTGCTTTGATCACCACATACAGATTTCTTGCTACATTAGAGATATGAGATAAGAAAAACCCATCCCTCAGTGGGGAAACTGGCACTGTTACAGCAGCAACAGAGAAGTAGCAGCAGAAAAAGTACAGGGCCAATAAACAGCATAAACTATAATTAACCACAATAAAACTACAATACACTATAATAAACTACAATCAACTGAAATAAATACTAGCAGCATAAGTGTTGGCTATTGAACAGTGCAGTGATAAGTTTGTGTGCTGATACTTTTTTCGAGGGGGTGTGGCCACGGGTTCTGTTTGACACAGATGGCATGAATGGTTGAGACCATTGAGAAAACACATGAAGAAATCCTTTGCTTTTATAGAAAGAGATCTTAAGCCCAGTTCTCCAATCATGGCTCAATTCCAGTGACAGTTTTCTAACAATGTTCTTGTTGTTCCCAGGTCCAAGCCAGGCACCACAATGAGGTCAGATCTTTAAAGAAGGAGCTGTATCAGACTCGTTCCTGCCGTAACTGTCTGGGACAGGAGCTGCAGGTCAAAGACAAGAGGTTGCTACATGCTGTTGATCGCATTCAGCACCTGGAGCAGCTCAACCAGGATGAGAGCCTGTTGGAGAGGGAGGAGCTCAGCCTCCAACTGGCCAAGGTGACACAGGAACGGGCTGAGATCACCAGGAAGTAGGAGGTATGTTTGTGTTGACTGATGTGGTTCAACGTCAGATGTGAAAAGAGAGTCTAGCCTTGTTTACACCTGCACCAGAAGCCAAAGTGGGAACTCACTTGAGGAGTCCACTAGTGATCAGATCCATGAGGAGGATCTCTGTACCGGGTGTACACAGGTCTTCTGAGCTGAAGGTCACCACCAACAGACCATGACTGGAGCCTGGAAATGTGGATCAGATTATAAACCCAAGGTGGGAGCATTAAGATTATAATTCTCTTTTTGTTGGCTTTCTGTCTTTTCTACTAGGATTTACAGAGAAAACAGGATTTGAGAGAGTCTGCATTCAATCGCCAAATAGCCATGGAACAAAGAAAGGCTGCCACAGCCCAAAACACATGTTGTTCTCTACAAGAGCAGATAGAGCAGTTAAACAAGGACCTACAAGTGAGTTGGAGGAGCAGTCAATCTGACCTCACGTCGTCCCAACCTGCGTCCAGTTTCTGGGCGTTTGAGGACATAAATGATCACGTTGAATAATTAGTCGTTAGCACAGGTGACCCTTGCTGGAAGGCTGAGTGAATGTTGAGTGAACCGAATATTGGAGATTGATTTTCCTCATCAGCTTTGGGTCAACAGTTGTAATGTGTGTGATGCTGGAATACGGAGGAATCCTGCAGTAACTTCATGTGTTGTTCATCAAACAGGATCGAGACAGAGAGCTGGAACGGAGGAATATTTACTTCCAGAAATTCACCAAACCTTCCACCAACAGAGGTATCAAACATAATCTCCTGAGTGACTCAGCTGTTCTGGATCTTCTCAGTTGACACTGATGGCTCATTATCTGAATCCTTTCTCTTTGACAGGGAGAAAAAACAAGGGGCTTCAAACAGAGGAATCACTCTTGATCCCTCTTTCACACTCTCGACAACAGGAGCCTTTGGCAAGTGGATATCCTTCTGCAAGTAAGCACACAGTTCACGTTCCCTCATTCATTCATTCATTCATTCATGCACTCAAAGGTGAATCTACAGAAGGATTTGACAGTGACAGGGATGTCATCGCTGTAGTCCACCTCACCCATTCCTTCAGTGTTAATGGAAGAGGATGTATCTGCCCCATGGTGCAGACTGGTTCTATACTGGGTTCTACCTCATGTGTCATCATGTTGTTTACCAAAACACCAAAACACCAATATCAAATATCTCAATATTTTATAGAACTCCTTATGCAGATTTGTTTTGAGATGTCCACTTCGTACACATTATTGCTTCATGTACGAGGCCCTCAACTGGCTTCATCCTAAATCCAGACGTCATTTTCATTGGTTCTTGTTTCTTTTTAAATGTATCTATTCAAACGTCCCACCATATTTAAAACAGTTCCTGGTCCAGTATACAACTTCATGTCCTCTCAGACATCTGACAACACCATTTTTTACAGTCCCTAAGATTCATGAACAGATAGGTGGCAGGTCAATCAAATACAAAGCACCATCTGTTTGGAAGAATCTCCCCTCCTTTTTAAAGTCCATCAATTCTTTTGATATCTTCAGATCAAATTTATTTTCCCACGTAAGAACAAGCTGTTCTTGTTTTTGATACTTCTTTTTTTATATTTTTATTTTTTTGATAAGCCCAATGGTATTTTGATGCTCTCTTTTTATAATGTATTGCTTTGTCATTAGGATGTATTCTATACATGTATGTATGTATTCTTCATTGTTCTTGGTTTCTTCACTTTGATTGTAACCTATTATTTGTCAGCTTGTGAAGGGGGGGGGGTTGTGGTAATGGGAGAGCAGCATGTTGTGTCTGTTGTTTGTTATTGGAATGATTTGTATGTATGTATGCAATGTATTTATGTTTAGTGTGTCTGTGTTTGGACCCCCTTGAAAACGAGTTGCTGCATCTCAAGGGGCTATCCTAAATAAATTAAAGTTGAAATTGAGTTCATCTCCTGACACCTCTCCTAGCCAGGCCCTCAACTGGGGGTCTTCATCCACTCACGCTTGAACTTGGATGGTCTTCCTGACGTTGTCACTCACTCCTGCAATAAGAGGACAACACACATTTGAAACTGTCCATTCCTGCCTGTTGTTGTTGTTGAATCAACCTGTCACGCCCTGTCATTTGCATTGGATTTGTTTCGAAGTCACAATGAAGTCAAATTGACTGATTGACAGTTGAGGTGCTAATTTAGCCGTGCTAAACCACATTCATGTATGCTAACAACAGTGAAGCAGTCCAAATGAACATGGAATAGTGAAGTTTTCACTGCCTACTTTTCTCATTTTAAGGGTGAAATGACTGTCCTGTGCTTGCAAGACACTGCCTGCAAATCTGATAAGATAAAATGCAATGTCAAGATCCAGCCTTCAGATTCACCAGCCCACATCATGGACCTGGTTGTCGACTCTGCATCCCCAGTGTCCATACTGCCTCGTAGGGTGTTTGAGGAGCATTTTGGTGAGTCGCAACTTACGCCATCTGCTATTCGGTTATCTTCTTACACTAAGTCACCCATACCGGTGCTGGGATGCCTTTCGGCACTGGTGACCAGAGACGATGTCACTACGGCAGCAACGTTCTTTGTTGTGGAGAAGGGGACCCCATTACTGGGCCTGGACTTGATGATTGCACATGTGCAACATCCACATTGTAGGGGGTGCTGTAGTTCCTCCTCCTCTTGCCCCTGGTCAACCTGCTCCTGTGATGCACCTATCCACCTCTCCCCTACTAATTGGCTGTGCTAAGAAGTTTGTGCACCAGGTCAAAGTCTCCGCCTCTGCTACCCCCGTTCGACAAAAACTGCGTCAGTTGCCCGTGTCTGTGAGAGATGCAGTCACAGAAGAGGTAAACAGACTCCTGGCTGCTGGTGTGATCGAGAGAATCCATGCTTCCCCCTGGGTGTCTCCTATTGTCGTGACACGGAAAAAAAACAGAAGGCATTCGGATGTGTGTGGATCTCCGAGAGCCAAACAAGGCTGTCATTACAGACTGCTATCCAATCCCACACATAGAGGAGCTGCTGTCCACTCTGCGTGGATCTGCAGTGTTTTCAACTGTTGATCTGACAAGTGCCTACCACCAGGTGCCTTTCCATGAGGATAGTCGGGACCTAACTGCTTTCATTACCCATGATGGACTCTTCCGCTACTGCCGTGTGCCTTATGGCCTCTCCTCTGCACCTTCTGCATTCCAAAAGATGATGGCTATCATCCTCAAAGGCCTGCCAGGGGTGCAGAATTATCTAGACGATATTATTGTCTATGGAGCCAACAGCACAGTACACGATGCTCGTCTGAAGCAACTTCTTCACCGCCTGCAAGAGGCAGGTCTACACCTGAATGAGTGCTGCTTTAATCAGTCCAGTCTACGCTTCCTGGGTCACGTGGTGTCACTGCCATTTAATACGATGGAAAAAGTTAGGACGACTGTTTTTGCTTCATTTTTTTTTATTCGGGCCTGGGCCTGGATGTACTCCGGGGGGAAGACCCCCCCGGCCCAGGCCCTAATAATAGGGTCTTCGCCCCGGAGTACCTCCAGGCCCAGGCCCGAATAAAAATCATCCAGACTGCAAATGATTCGCGCATGTGCGCCGCTGCTGATTTATTTTCATTTTGATTTTGATTTAGATTGCACAAACTGTTTAAAATGTTATAGTTAAAATGTTAATGTTTTACCGTTATTTGTTGTTGTTTAAAACCAAACAAAACTTTTAAAACTCAAAAAATCAACAACAACAACAAAAAAACAACAAAAACCTCAGTAACTCTGCCAAATTGTCTCAATTGGGTCATTTTTGCCGGTCCCAAGCCCGGATGAAGGAGATGGCTTTTAGTACAGCCAGTAGCTACTTTTCTTACTGAGGAGTAGGCAACACTGGGCCAGAGCCTTGAGGGATATGAGCGTTAATGTTTGTGGGAGGAGTGAATTCATTTCGACTCCCACACTCATCATCACCAGCCAGCTTTCAGTGAGACACAGCAGCTCAGTACAATTGTCAGACATCAGTTCCTGTCCTGCTGCCATGTTCTCCATGTAATTCACAGCTTTACTCCTCACACAGGTTCAAGTTGAAGCACAGTCACTTTCTTGTCTGCAGCACAGAAAACACAAATCATCCAGCTTTCACAACAGGATTCACAACCTGTTTATTCAACTGAACCCATGAAGAGGAGGAACCTCCTCAAATGTAAAGTCTCCTCATTCCTGACTCCACACAGACGTTACAGTGACCTTGTGACCTTTCATCTGTCTGTTACTGTGCTCCGTGTGCAGAGAGTCATGTAACCTTCTTAATGGAGCAGGTTTCAGTAAACTCACTGGCAGTTTGTGTCATCCACCTCTTTGCCACTTTCACACATGATAAAACAAATGAATGTTAAACGAGCAAACATCATAGGGTCTTCGGGACGGACGCCGGGCTCAGGCCCTAATTACCTTGTGAAAGACAACGAGTTTCTCAACTGTATCAGATGCGCTGATCTTTGGATTCTTCGGTCCCACTGGTGGTGGCGCAAGGAGATACAACAGCAACAGCAGGGAGGCCGTCTCTCTGTCATAAGCTATAGGCGAAGAGTCAATTGAGAATTAAATGCAAATACTTCGAAATGTATTCTTTGAGTTGCAATTAAAAGAGGATTAGAATCATTTGATCAAAAGAACAAACTAAATTTAAAACAATCAACTTGTCTTTTTTAAGAGAGTATTGGACTGTAACTGCTTATAGCAAATTCTACAGAGCAAAACTCACCTGTTGCCTCATCACTTCCTGGTGGACTCTGCTGAGAGTGTACCACCTAGTGTGGCTTCAAACCTCAAGGAACCACATTCACTCTCACATTCACTCCTAGGAATGTGTGTGTGTGTGTGTGTGTGTGTGTGTGAGAGAGAGAGAGAGGCCTCGGCTGTGTTCATAGAACACAAATCTCATATTAGGAGGTCTATTCCCCTGTCCAACTTGTGCCCAAACCGTCTCTATCAGAGACTGGTATTGTGTGGGGGAGAGGTTGGAGTACCTCTTAGGAAGTGACCCGGTAAATTCTCCGAATCAGCACATTCCGATGTCACTGCGTCTGCCAGACTTACAAACTATTTGAAGGGAATCAAACCCTTCTTGGACTTTCAACCTTTTCTGTGTGCTGTCACTGCAGTATCCATTCTTCCATGTGCTGTGTCTTTATGCGTCTCTATACTCACCAACCAAGCGGATGTGCGTCACCGGGCACCCTCAGAGAGCCCTGTCAGCCATCGTGATCCCAGAAAAGGATGACCAATGCAGACTGTAGTCTGCCTGAGCACGGATTTTGTCCTCTCAGCCCTCCAGGGCTTCCACAGACATCCAGATATTGCACATCCGGCTGGAAGGACCAATTATGTCAGGAAATTATTTCTGTAAGAGAAAGACTGTATTTTTGCTGTTAGTTCGTACCACAACATTTCCCAACACACAAGATCAAATTCTCAGAGACAGAGATCTCAATTAAAGTTTTCCTTGCAGCAAGGAGTACAGGCAAAGGTGTACATCTGCACTGAGCAGTCTCAGTGTCTTCCAAACATGTACGTGCAAAGTTCCTCCTCTCAGTGGCTTTCCACCATGCCTTTGATCTTTCTTCTTCCATCAAGGACAGGTGGGGGGGAGCGTAGGGACGCTGACTCCTCACCGTCCAAGGCCTTTCCCAAACTCTCGTCTCAGGAGCGGAAGCACAGCCTGATACATGCAGTCAGTTCAAAAGTCAATGTGGATGTTTGACTGTCCGACTCACATCGAGAAGATCAAGGACCAGCTAGCAGAACAAGTATACACCATGAGAACGACCCCATCCATGGAGGTCAGGGGCTCCGAGAAGATGGGTCACCTGAGTGCAGGTCTCCTCAGACCTGCTGGCATCCAGGGGTCAGTGGAAACAGACTGAAACACCTTTCCAAAGAGAATCTTCCATTGCGCTGCATTCTTGCTGCTCTGCTGCTGCTGGCTGCTGTCTTATGGATTGTTGCACTTGGTTGGGCTGCTCGGTCCTCGTCCTCATCGTGTCCGTCCACGTCTCGGAGTTGAAAAGTGACAGTGGTTTGGTGGATGGAATTCTGGAAGTCCCGGGTATGGAGACCGTTAGCTCTTCTAATGCTGAGGAGCATGAAGCTCTAGTCAGGATTCAGACAAGAACGAGACAGAGAGCTGGAACGGAGGAATATTTACTTGCAGAAATTCACCAAACCTTCCACCAACAGAGGTATCAAACATAATCTCCTGAGTGACTCAGCTGTTCTGGATCTTCTCAGTTGACACTGATGGCTCATTATCTGAGTCCTTTCTCTTTAAAAGGGAGATGGTTGAGTCCAACTATCAGCCATGTTGGTCAGAACTGGTATCATGTTCTGCAAAACCTGAACTGTGATGTCCAGAATGAGAGCTGTAACCATCTCAGCCCTGTTCTTTCCTTCTTTTCAGAGACGAGTACAGAAGGGAGGGCAGCAGCAGCACCAGGGGCAGCTCATGGTCCCCAGCAGCCCCTCATCAGCTGGACCTCCCCTTTAGCTTCTCTCCACAGGCTTCCTGCAGGATCTAGAATCAATTTCAAGATCCTTCTGCTGACTTATTAGTCTCTCAATGATAAAGCTCCATCCTGTTTGAAAGAACTCACTAGTCCCTACTGTCCTACCAGAGCACTCCGCTCCCAGAATGCAGGTCTGTTAGTGATTCCCAGTACCTCTAAAAACAGCCTCTGAGGTAGAGCCTTCAGTTACTGGGCTCCTCTACAGTGGAACCAGCTCAGAGAGGCAGACACTCTAACTACCTTTGAGTCCAGGCTTAAGTCTTTCCTCTATGACAGAGCTTTCAGTTAGGACTGGCTCAGGCTCCCCCTCACATTTTGGAACTGTCATTACCATTCCCTGTTTCACTTTGTAGTTTGGCCTTGGTGTTTCTCAGTCTCTCTGTGTTTCCACAGATCCACAGGAGCTCCATCTCTCTGCTCCAACCGCCGCCTGCATCGCTCCCCTACCCCACTACTTTATCCCCTGCTGTTACACTGACCTGGGCTCCCCTCCCATGAACCAGTCCCCCATCAAGCTGGCTTGCTCTCCCTGGCTCCCCTTCCAGAAGCTTCCTTCTTTAACTGTTATAAACATTTCCATGTTTCCCACATTTTGTATTGTAAACTGTTTTCTTGTCTGTAACAACATCCACTGCACGTCTGTCCGTCCAGGGTGAGGGACCCTCCTCTGTTGCTCACCCTGAGGTTTCTCAGATTTTTCCCTGTTAAAAGGGTTTTCTATGGAGTTTTTCCTCCGTCGATGTGAGGGTCTAAGGGCAGAGGATGTTGTTATGATGCCATGTGAAGCCCTTTGAGACAAACTGTTTGTGAAAACGGCTCTACAAATCAAACTGCCTTGCCTTGCCACAGTCCAAAGACATCAAGAGGGGACCAGGCTGATTGATACTCTAAATTGACCGTAGGCGTGGCTGTAAGAGTGAATAGTTGTCTGTCTATGTGTGTTGGACGTTGGACATGGGCACCCCCCCCACACACACACACACTCACAATGGATGGATCATAGCACAGTAACAGGCTGGAGTTTATCACAACTATGTGTGCATTCAAGTTGATGTGGTCACAGTCACTGCACTGTAAAAACTGTTACTTGAACTCAACTTAAAAAAATTGATGCAACATTTTCCAATCAATTTTCTGTTGTTTTATGAACTTACAGTTTTTTTGAGTAAGTACAACCTAATATTATTCACTTCACATCATGTAACAATATTAAGTCAATTCTACAAAAATCAGATAAGAAATTAGTTTTTATCAATGTAAAAAGAGGCAAGAAATTAAGTTACATTAGACTTAATAAAGATAAGTAGCATTTCATAGATAACTCCAAAAAATTATGTTAAACGTACTAAATTGTATTCGTCTTTGGCAATTACTTTTTGTATTATTTTAAAATGAACATGCTTAAAAAAATTAGTTCTCCTCAACACACATTAATAAAACAGAGGAGGTCTCATTTTCATTCATTTATTTATTATGCCTCATACAAACAACGGCACAACTATTTTCCAATGCATTGTAGGCTTTCACTTCAAGGACTTTTTAACATGCTCCCAGGGCTTGCAGCTGGCCTCTGCTTAAATATCCAACATATGATTTACAGAGTTTATCTCTAACGAAAAGCTGTGAACACTAAATCTAAAGATGTGTCACTGACGGTGCATCACGAGTGCCAACATTTTTAGTTAAACCAGAATACGTGTATGTGTGTGAGTGATCATGTGCGTGTGTAAGAGTGCTAATATAGGAGTATCATCTAAAAGTGCCATTGGAGGGAACTGGAGGAGTGAAATTTCAACTTCTAACAAATGCAACAATTTCCGATGAACCACCCTCTTTTAAAACCCAACATATTTTTTTCTGAATTCTCTTGAATAAGAAACGTTTAAATAAATCAATAAAACCCATTCAACTTTTACTGTAGAAACATGAAATGGTTTAAGTTGACTGTGCTGACAACCCAGCTCAACAGTCTAGGATAGCATTTTGCTTTTCAGGCTCATGTGCTTGGAGGGTGGCTTTGGGCGCATCACATCAAGTCCCATCAAAGGTCTTTGGAATACCTCAAAGGTTCTGCTGACTTTCGGAGGGTATTGAAGGTTCAATGCATACGTCATTCCCAAGAGTAGGCAGCACGCTCTGGGCAGATTGTCGAGGTCAGTCAGGACTGGAACTCCCTCAATAATGACGCCAGCTGCATCAGGGTACTGGCATCTGTAAATCTTCATGCTCTCCATTTTCATGTCCTCATGGACTTTTGCCTCTGTTGCCCCCTGGAAGACAAAACACAAATGTGATGTGTTGGGTTTTTTGTTTGTTTTGTTATGTAAAAGAAATCTGATGTGCCATCAGCTCAGTTTAGTGGTTGTGACATAAAGACCAATCTTTTTGTACTTTCATAATAAGAAACACGCTTCTGTACGAGAATAAAAGGAAAACTCTTGTGAATAAAATCAGTCTGAAAAACTTAAAGTAATTTCGTAAAATTAATATTCCATGTAAACTGTGAAATTTACATGGAAATTGACAAAGTTTGATTTCAGATATAAAGACATTTAGCTTGGAAAAATGAAGGGTATTTTTTTAGCTTTGAATTCAATTCACCCTAAAGGAATATGATTTTCATGTATTATGGCAATATGAACCAACAAGGTATGTTTACTAAATAGCAGAAATTTTCAGATCAATAACAACACTGGTAAGAATGCTAATTTCTCTGCAGACAGACACAGTTTCACATTTCTTGGGGAGTCATGAGAATTGCTAATGAAGAACTCTTTACTTGAGACAAGCAGATGTGGAAAAACCTCTTTCAAAACCTTCTTACACTGAAGTCAGAGAGGAGCTCTCGTCCACACTCCCCCATGACTCCATGAGGCATCTAATGCGTGCATCTCTCTTCTTTACAACTGAGGCATCTGGGTCCTCGGGTGAAATAAAGTAAAACAGTTTATTATTGTAGGGATTTTCAAAAATTTTCTTATTCATAAAACAAGATTCTTCTTCTTCTTCTTCAAAAAAGCTGGGATACTGGCATGTGTGTGCAGGAACTATCATGCATTTAATTTGTTGATCTCTCGAAAGTTAATATTAAATCTCTCTAAAGTCATGACATCACACACTATTCCATCTCCCGGATGGATTTGCAATTGCTTGTATTTTTTCAAGTCCACTGTTTTAACACAAACCTGCATTTAAGGGGTTAAAATTTTGAAACAAAATAAAAATTTGGCATGTATGGTGAGAGCTGAAGTTACTGAGAGTAGTAATGTAAAATAATGGAATGTTGTAAAGCAAAGTAATGTTTTTTGAGAGTATTGCTTGTCAAATAAATTTCACCCTTAAGGGCCTATTTGGTGAGTTTTATACAAATCTTACTATGCTCTGAAAGTCAACATGCATGAAAGTCATTTTGTCCACCAATCTTTTACACTCCCAAGCTCTGATAATCACTGAAAACACAAGATGTTTTTCATGCAAAGGATTGAAATTCATTCACTTTTTGTGGTTTTTTTTTTTGTATTTTATAAAAGTTAAGTTTTTTTTCACAAAAACTGGCAATTCAGGAGGTGTCAAGGGGGTAAGATGCTGCAAACCAGCTATGTGCCTCTACTGTAACCTTGTAGTTATGTAAGGTTACATTTTATCATTAACATTTAACACAATGCACTTTTTAATTCCATTGGCACTTTTGGAAAGTACGATTGTCCATTAATTTTTCCATTAAGTCAAGGCACACTAGACTGTGCAAATGATTACCCTATTTTCCGCACTACAAGGCTATATTGTATATTTTTTTTTGGGGGGGGGGGGGGGGGGGTTGGAACCATCTAATTGCATGTGTTCTAAATCCATGTAAAAGTTCCTGATCAGAACACCTTGGAGCTCTTCACAAGCCTGTGTTTTCAGCACCAGCCTTGACAGCATTTCATCATCTTTGGTGATTTCTAAAGCTGACTTTGTTTTGTTTGTGTGTGTTTTGTTGTTTAGATTCAAGGACTGAGAGGTGATGGCGTGATGTCTCTGGGGAGTGTCACACCTCTTCTACTCCTGCTTCTGCAGTATGGAAAGTAATGGCCTACTGGACCCAGATGATGAACTCCACATCTGTGCACTGCACTGGAGCTTTCTGCCACACACCCAGAGTCACCTTGAGTTCTTCAAGGATGGGTGGAATCACCACACACTGCGTACTGGAAGAAATCAGTCACCTCTTCAGCTATGGACTCTAGACCAGCGTGAGGGATAAGACACCCCCCCCCCCCCAAGGTTTGTTCTTCAGACAGAAAGAGAACTTTAAGATTGCATGTTTAAGTGTAATATTACAATAAAAAGGAACACTCGAGTGTATTCAGAAAAGTAGTCACACCTTCCATGTTGTAGCCTTGTGCTCAAACATTCCTCCTGATAACAACACTTTCACAGTCCAGGCTCACACAGGTTAGGAAAGTCCACAACTCTAAATCAGCCATGTGGGTGTGCTGGTTTAGTTAGACTGAGGACCAGCTGGTTCAAACCTTGTTTACATAATTCTCTAGTGTTTTATGTGACAACTACTTCAAAACACAATATATTTTTATATTTTTACACTTCAGGCAGACACAGAATTTGGAATTGACTGTGACACCCACGTGGTGATGACCACGTGGGTGTCACAGTCCCTGAGGTGCAGCTGCCAGATCCCTGTGGGCCCTTTTCTAATGTGCTGAATGTGCACAGCGAGACAGTGGCCATCATACGTCAAATACCTGGACTTGTTTGAAGTCAAAGTGATGTGTATCGTCTCTGCATTGAGCTTGGACTCAATTGTGTGTTCAAGTTTGGCGGTGGTTTCAACATCAGCAATATGGGGACATGATCATTACAATTTTTTCAGATTTTATTTAATTTCTGCACAGAACCAAAGACAAAACCTTTAATCATGAGGCCTTGGGATATTTACTTTCTATGTTTCAGTGTTTTGTGTTTTTTGTAATGGAAAAAGAAAACTTAAATAAACTTTCCAGAAAAACATTGACATACAAAAAAGGTCCCTTTGTTCTCAACAAACTCTTTCCTCTATGCAACTACAGTCTAATAAACAGGGTAATGGGTGAGCCACTTGTGGCCTGAGTATACCGTATCTTCCGCACTATAAGGCGCATCAGATTATAAGGCGCACCTTCAATGAATGGCCTATTTTAGAACTGTTTTCATATACAGGGCGCACCGCATTGTAAGGTGCATAGAATAGAAACTACTGTCGTAGCTGGGGATGCGTTATGCATCCACTCCCAGTTTCACCCTCACCATTGACAACACCTCCGTTTCCCCTTCCCCACCTTATCATTCCATACCCACGTCAACAACACCATCAGGTTCGCCTACTTCCACCTTCGGAATATCAACCGTCTCCGCTCATCTCTCACTCCCAACAGCGCTGCAATCCTGGTCCACTCTCTCGTCACCTCCCGTCTGGATTATTGTAACTCGCTTCTTTTTGGTCTCCCACACAAACTCCTCCATAAGCTTCAATTGGTCCAGAACGCAGCTGCCCGAATCATCACCAGAACCCCTGTCATCAGTCACATCACCCCCGTTCTACATCAACTCCACTGGCTTCCTATTAAACACCGCATTGACTACAAGATCCTCCTCCATACATTCAAAACCATCCATAACCTCGCCCCTTCATACCTGTCAGACCTTCTCCACACCAACATTCCCACCCGGTCTCTCAGGTCTTCCTCCTCCATCAGCCTCAACGTTCCCTCCTTTCGTCTGACCTCCATGGGGGCTAGAGCCTTCAGTTGCTCTGCCCCTCACCTCTGGAACTCCCTCCCTCCTGACATCAGAAACACTGATTCCGTTGATACCTTCAAAAAACATCTCAAAACTCACCTTTTTAGACAGGCGTATGGCTGAATGCCCTCTTCTGTGCTCTGCTAGAGACTTGTGTTGTTGTTATTCTTTTAAATTGTGCATGTTTTATTGTTTTTAAAACTGTTGTACGGCGACCTTGAGTGCCTTGAAAGGCGCCTTATAAATAAAATGTATTATTATCATTATTACTAGATGGAGCTGCGCTCAAGGGAAAACAGTCAGCTAAGTCAGTCAGTCAAACTTTATTCATAGAATACAAACCAACGTTCTGACAACTCCGTTCACTCCCAAAACAAGTTGGTGCATTCACAATACGGTACCGTAGATACCGGTAGCTGCTGACTGATAGCCTTGAGTTTGAACTCTGCGTCGTGAGCGTGTCTCTTGAAAGGTGCCCTTTTTGGGCGGGGTTCACCCTGGACAGGTCACCAGTCCATCTCAGGACCAACACATAGAGACAGACAACCATTCACACTCACAGTCACACCTACAGTCAATTTAGAGTATCAATCAGCCTCGTCCTCTCTTGATGTCTTTGGACTGTGGGAGGAAGCTGGAGAACCAGAGAGAACCCACACAGGAACAGGGAGAACATGCAGACTCACACAGAAAGATCCTGTGCTCAAGCCCGGAACCTTCTCGCTGTGAGGCCACAGTGCTAACCACTGCACCACCGTGCAGCTAGTTTCTCATGTGTCATGAGACACTCCTTTCTCATTTATCTCTGCTCTCTTTGTTTTTTTCACGTTTTTGGCAGCTTTTCTATCTTCCTCATTCTTGTATTTCATTGAGTTTATTAGAAGTTCAGGGCTTCCCAGTGGTCTACGTTTTGTGTGATAGTTTCCACATTTGTACTTGAGACTCTGCTGCCATCCCTAAGTTCCATTAAAAGATCCAGGCTCCTTTAAGCATGGATGCTTCTCTGTGAGGGCCTGTGCAACTGCAGATCTTTGAGCATCACTGAGATAAGATGTGTAGGAGAACATGGCCTCTGCCAGACGCTCCAGTATGTCAGATTTGACACTTGGTGATGTCAGTGAGGTGCCATCTCTCAAATAGCTTTCATTGCCTTGTCTCAATGCGAGCTCTGTGTTATGGGAGAAAGTTGGAATGGGAAAAACGGAGGGCCATGGCTCCTGCCTTTCAGAGGGAGAAGGACTCCGAATCCCAGTATCGTCTGACTCTGTAGACTGACTCGCACATTCACACAGTGAGCTCACATCAGAGGTATCAGGGGTGCTTTTCATGGGAACAAGTGTCAGTGTCACAGGATGAGGCATGAACGCTTCTTTCAGTGTGTCTTTATCTTTCAGCTCACTAGTTGAGGTAAGGGTGAAGAAGTCATTGAAGTCTTCATCTTTGTATTGCAGACTCACTTCTGCAGTAATGGAAAACTCTTCCTTGATAGCTCCAAGTAGCTCTTCCACAGATGAAGGCATACCACTGTTAAGAGTGAGTTTCTTGATTTCATTATCAATGAGGACCCGCAATCTCACAGCTTGGTCCACACCTAGAAGGATAACGGAGAGCAAAATGTGACACTGAGATACTCAACACTGTTATTATGTAAATTAATCCATACGGCCATCATCTCCTTAAAAATCACATATTCATGCAAAAAAATTCGGTCTTTAAAATTTGTAACATGATTCTAAATGACAGAAATTTATAGAAGTCTATAATGTGAGGACAGGTCATTTATGTCAAATGGAAGTGATTAATAATTAATCAATGCTAATTAAGGTTGGATATAACTGAGCACTTCAGTGTAAAGACATTACTATGGAAGTGGATAACAGGTCAAAAGGAAACAAAAGTTAAAAATGATACTTCTCTATTTCTACATGAATGCCTGACTTTTCATTATTTGATGACTGAGCTGGCAATAAAGCACAGAGTACAGTTATTTATATTGTAGGTTTAAGTCAGAAGGTAATGTTGGTTGTTTTACATTTTGTTTGGCAACAAGGATATTATAGGGATAATTCATAAATTATGAGATGGTTATAATACAGAAAAGAGTCCTTTTTGGTTTGGTCAGGGTCCTGTCCACCCTGAGGATAAACAATTCGGTGAGACCTTATAAATTCAGCATTGTTAACCATAATTGTGCCCTCACATATTTTAAAGTTTGAACAGGACTATCATCGTTCTGGGAGCACACATGAACCACAACAGGACTCATTCAGAGCTGAAGGCCAAGGATGAGCCACCACGCTGCAGCCTGCATACTGGGAAACTCCACAACTGTTGTCAGCGGTCAAATGTCATTTTTCACACATTATAAGGCGCACCTTCAATGAATGGCCTATTTTAGAACTGTTTTCATATACAGGGCGCACCGCATTATAAGGTGCATAGAATAGAAACTACTGTCGTAGCTGGGGATGCATTATGCATCCACTAGATGGACACGTGGGTCACGTTACCAGCATTGTTAGTTTTGATTGGTTAAAACCACACCTGTTCTGCTTTCACGGAACGAAAAAAAGAGAAAGAAAACAAAACAGAGGGCAAAATCAAAGAACTCGGCTGCTGGCTTCCTGCAGCCTCCTCGAGTTTCTAAAAGTTGCCAGAGCCTTCAGCTATCAGGCTCCCCTCCTGTGGAACCCTCTCCCAGTTTCGGTCAGGGATGCAGGCACCCTCTCGACCTTTAAGAGCAGACTTAAGACCTTCCTTTTTGATCAGGCTTATAGTTGGGCTGCTTAGGCTGGCCCTTAGATATGCTGCTGTAGGCTTAGGCTGCTGGGGGATCTCCCATGGTGCACTGGGCTTCTCTCTCCTCCTCTCTGTCCTCCTATATTTGTCATACATAAATCTGACTCATACATATTACTCACTCATCTTCTTCTCCGGAGCCTTCGGACTCCCCTCATCCCAGATCCCGGGTTCTGCTGGAGGAGGCTGCAGACCTGAAGAGGCTCAAGCTGCCACCCGTAGCTCCACCTGCTCATGTCCCCGTCTGTCCATCAATCTCTTCCCTCTCTCTCTTCTTTATCTCTGTCCCACTCTTTCCCTCTGCATATCTGTCTTCCTCCATTATCTGTCTTTGTCTCTGCTCTGCTCTCCTGGTCTCTGTCCCCCCAACTGGTCAAAGCAGAAGGCCGTCCCCATTGAGCCTGGGTCTGCTCGACGTTGCTGCCTGTTAAAAGGAAGGTTTTCGTCGCCGCTGTTGCAGGATGTGCTTGCTGATGGAGAATTGTTGGGTCTAAATTCATTGAAGGAGTGTGGCACTGGACCTGCCCTACCTGTAAAGTGTCATGAGATAACTTTTGTTGTGATTTGGCGCGATACAAATAAAACTGACTTGACTTACCGGAATGAAGTTGGTTCCTGATTTCCGTTTTGTTTTTGTCCATCGTGATGTGGATGGATAGTTCGGACCTTCTACGCCTGTTCAACAGTTATGAGTGAACAATCTTCCGTTGTAGATAGATGACATAATCCCGTTCCTATGGCAACGGTGACACATTCAAAGAATTTACAAGTTGCATGAAGATCAAACAAAATTATGTAATTGGATTCTGAGATTTCTGATACTTCTGATTTCTGATTGAGGGGTAACACCCCCTCAAATCAAAATTTTAGAAGCTGCGAAAAACACACTGATATTCTCACAAAATTAATATATTAGGAGTTGACATCAGCCCAAAAAGGTACGTGATACAGTCTGAGCTATCAGCCTTAAGGTGGGAAGAGTTGGAGACCACTGTCGTGACTGAATCCATGCTAGGTCCAGCAAACGGTTGGATTTGCAAATAAAACTTTAAGATAATTAGAAATTCATTTGACCTGCAATGTTTTAAAAAGCGAACGGATAAAATACCTCAGTGTCTGTTGAAGCAAACCCTTTCAAATAGCAAACTGTCACAGATTTATGTGGAAACGGGACCCAAATGCAGCCAAAGGAAGGACAACAAAAGCCTTAAATTCAAAATGGTGAAGTACAACACAACACTGGGAGTTCAAAGGAAGGAAAAAACAAAGGCCTGAAGTCCCTTCTGGCTCAGGCCCTAACAAAAAGGGCCAACAGGCTGAAGTCCTGGACGAGTTCAAAGGACAAACCAAACAAAGTTCTACACAGGACTGAAAACTAAGGCCTTAGGGGAGACGTGGAGAACGACCATGACGCCGACTAAGACAATGAAGCGAGCAGAGACAACAGGAAACACAGAGGTGAAATACATGAAGAAACGACACAGGTGGTGCAATCATACAGGTGAGACACATGAGGCGGTCACAGCAGGGAGCACACAGGAAGACAAGACCTGAACTTCAGATGAAAACAGGAACTAAAGGCAGACCAAGACAAAAGGGAACGCACAGGAAGAAAGGACACAAACCACAAAATAAAGCAAGAAATCAAGACACGGACCGAGACACAAACAAAACATGGTGGACTCCTGCAAAGGTTTTGAATTTGCAAACTATGTGCAAACAAACCTTTGAGATCATCACATTCCAATTTTATATGCAATAAAAACATGATTGCAGTGAGGAAAGTCTTGCCCTTCAAAGAGATTTTTTTCTTGGTTTCATAACAAAGACACAAAGAACCTCATAGTTATGTGATACAGTTGCAGAAACATGGCGCAACACAGGTGAGCCTCAACCACAGGCCAGGACTCAGCAGTCCACCTCCACCTCAAGGAGAAGGGGCACTCCTTTGAAGACCACAAGGTGTTTGTTCTAGCCAGAGAGGACAGATGGTTTGAAAGAGGGGTGAAAGAAGCCGTTCATGTCAAACTAGAACGTCCATCTTTGAACAGAGGAGGGGGCCTCAGACACCACCCGTCACCCACCTACAATGCCGTCCTTAGATCCCTCCCCAGGAGGTGCAGCCGGAATTCACGACAGCGAGAACTTAAGAAGCTTCTTGGATGAGAGGCGAAGAGGTGAACTACCCAGCATATGTTCGTGCACAACAAGACCATTCAAATAACTTTAAATGAATGAATCCTTAAAACAGACATTCTTGTGAGAGCTTTTATTTTGAAAAACTCCAGAAATGTTGCTGACAGGATGTCAGTACAACTGAAAACAGGTCATTCCAGTCCGTTCAGCAGTGAAGAGTCAAGATGAGTGACAGGTCAGGATGAGTGATGATGACTGACTGATGAAGGTGGCTCCCAGTCATCTGCTGCCCTGACTGAGATCAGTGATGAACTCACTCATATGAGGGGCGGTTGAAGAGACTCCATTCACACCACATTTGTTAGAACACAACTTGACACCTGGAGCGTTAATCACACCTCTGAAATGCAGAACTCAGAGTCCAGCCAGTCCCCTTCCCCTAGACCCTGCACTGGTTTTGGGTCTCATAAAGGTCACCAAAACGTGGACTGGAAGGAGGTGTGGAGTCTGGTTCGAGCACTTCGGAGTAAGAACCGTGATCTGCAGAATGAAAACTATGATCTGCAGAATCAAAACCAAAATCTGCAGAATAAGACAGATGATGTACAGAATAGGTACAAAGTTGTAACATTACAGAAACGTGATCTGCAGAGGCAGAACCGTGATCTGCAGGATAAGATGAGTGATCTGCAGAATCATAACCAAAATCTGCAGAAGGAGGCAGATGATGTACAGAATAGGTACAAAGTTGTAACATTACAGAAACGTGATCTGCAGAGGCAGAAGCGTGATCTGCAGGATCAAAACCATGATCTGCAGAATCAGCTCAGGGAATCCAGGAAGGAAGAGATGCTGCTGAAGAGGATTCAGCACCGCCATGTGATGGCGCTGCGGAACTTCCAGGATGCAGAGGACAGCATGTCACAGGTCAGTTACTGAGTCCCTTTGGTGTCTTGAATCTCATGATTGCAGTGCCTACTTTGAGTTCTGAGGAACAAGTCAGAATTTGGATTTTAGGCTCAGTTTGGATCTCTGACGGGACCTCAGAGTTCTCACTTGATCTGATTTTAATCTCTGATACCCAGCAGTAATCTTGGGGTTCTGATTTGATCTCTAGATTCTGACTTTAATCTCTGACAGCTTTTTTTATAGAAAGAGATCTTGAGCCCAGTTCTCCAATCATGGCTCAATTCCAGTGACAGTTTTGTAACAATGTTCTTGTTGTTCCCAGGTCCAAGCCAGGCATGACAATGAGGTCAGATCTTTAAAGAAGGAGCTGTATCAGACTCGTTCCTGCCGTAACTGTCTGGGACAGGAGCTGCAGGTCAAAGACAAGAGGTTGCTACATGCTGTTGATCGCATACAGCACCTGGAGCAGCTCAACCAGGATGAGAGCCTGTTGGAGAGGGAGGAGCTCAGCCTCCAACTGGCCAAGGTGACACAGGAACGGGCCGAGATCACCAGGAAGTATGAGGTATGTTTGTGTTGACTGATGTGGTTCAACGTCAGATGTGAAAAGAGTGTCTAGCCTTGTTTACACCTGCACCAAAAGCCAAAGTGGGAACTCACTTGAGGAGTCCACTAGTGATCAGATCCATGAGGAGGATCTCTGTACCGGGTGTACACAGGTCTTCTGAGATGAAGGTCACCACCAACAGACCATGACTGGAGCCTGGAAATGTGGATCAGATTATAAACCCAAGGTGGGAGCATTAAGATTATAATTCTCTTTTTGTTGGCTTTCTGTCTTTTCTACTAGGACTTACAGAGAAAACAGGATTTGAGAGAGTCTGCATTCAATCGCCAAATAGCCATGGAACAAAGAAAGGCTGCCACAGCCCAAAACACATGTTGTTCTCTACAAGAGCAGATAGAGAAGTTAAACAAGGACCTACAAGTGAGTTGGAGGAGCAGTCAATCTGACCTCACGTCGTCCCAACCTGCGTCCAGTTTCTGGGCGTTTGAGGACATAAATGATCACGTTGAATAATTAGACGTTAGCACAGGTGACCCTTGCTGGAAGGCTGAGTGAATGTTGAGTGAACCGAATATTGGAGATTAATTTTCCTCATCAGCTTTGGGTCAACAGTTGTAATGTGTGTGATGCTGGATTACAGAGGAATCCTGCAGTAACTTCATGTGTTGTTCATCAAACAGGATCGAGACAGAGAGCTGGAACGGAGGAATATTTACTTCCAGAAATTCACCAAACCTTCCACCAACAGAGGTATCAAACATAATCTCCTGAGTGACTCAGCTGTTCTGGATCTTCTCAGTTGACACTGATGGCTCATTATCTGAATCCTTTCTCTTTGACAGGGAGAAAAAACAAGGGGCTTCAAACAGAGGAATCACTCTTGATCCCTCTTTCACACTCTCGACAACAGGAGCCTTTGGCAAGTGGATATCCTTCTGCAGGTAAGCACACAGTTCACGTTCCCTCATTCATTCATTCATTCATGCACTCAAAAGTGAATCTACAGAAGGATTTGACAGTGACAGTGATGTCATCGCTGTAGTCCACCTCACCCATTCCTTCAGTGTTAATGGAAGAGGATGTATCTGCCCCATGGTGCAGACTGGTTCTATACTGGGTTCTACCTCGGACCGTGCTCCTCCCCTGCGACAGCTTCCACTGTAACACTCACTCATGGTCGTGTCTGACTTACAGGAACAGAGACCAAGATGGTTCAGACAGAAGAGGAATTCCCTTCAGCCACAGAGGCTGGTAGTCTGGTGCCACTGCTGGAGGAGCAGAGGAGCTCTGGCAAATCAGTAAGTGATTCAAATCATTGGAACATGTGCATTTTTTTAGAGAGATGCACTTTTATTTTCGAAAGCTTGAACGTTGAATCATGCTGAGTGTTTTTACAAATCTCTGTATTTTTAAATACACACATTTTGACACGTAAAGCTTGGAACATTGAATAAAGCTGAATAGAACTCAGACATTTCTGATCTCTGATGAACCTTTTCTACTTTTGTCTTGTGCTTCAGGATTCAACCGAATATTCAGAGGTCCCAGTCGAGGGAAACAACTGTCCAGACCCTGATAAAAGAAAACCAAATGAGGAAGGGAGGACAGGAGACGCCTCATCAGAGAGAGGTCATGAGAGCCAGACGTCCCTCTCATCATCTGGGTCTAGGAAACCCCCCAGACCTGCTGAGGAACACCGGTGGCCCAGATTTAGCCACAAGTGTCCCAGATTTATCCGCAAGTACATCTTCAGAGATGTTGATGTAAACCTGCACTGTGGGAGACCCGCCTACTGGAACCTGGACAAGGAGACAGCACAAGTAAAAAAGTCTTCATTCACATTGTAAGTTCAGCCAGAAAGAGAGTGTGTGTGTTTGTGTGTGTTTGTGTGTGTGTGCTCATATACATTCATGAAATGTTCCTGTCTGGATGTGACAGTGAGGGGTGTCACTCAGTCTACTTCCAGCAGGGAAGTGGTGCAGCTGACAATATGGGAGTCTCAGTTTCCAGAGTCAAATTGTATGAAAAGAGACAAATTAGTGATTGTCGATAGGATCAAAATGTCTGCTATCGACCTCTCCAGTCTTTTCTGCTAAATGCTGAATCCTGCAATGGGAATGAAAGAGAACGTATTTGCCCTGTGACTCTGATGTGCTCCAAATGTGAAGGGCTGTTCTTCAGTGTGCACTCCACTAATTCATCCATTGACCATCAATAACACTTTGTCTGTACAGGCTCAAGAGGAGTGAGGGTGACAGCTGAAACCCCTGTGTACTGGAGCCAGAGCTCCCTGCCACGGAACAGCCATGATGAAACCAGTCAGTTCAAAAGTCAATGTGGATGTTTGACTGTCCGACTCACATCGAGAAGATCAAGGACCAGCTAGCAGAACAAGTATACACCATGAGAACGACCCCATCCATGGAGGTCAGGGGCTCCGAGAAGATGGGTCACCTGAGTGCAGGTCTCCTCAGACCTGCTGGCATCCAGGGGTCAGTGGAAACAGACTGAAACACCTTTCCAAAGAGAATCTTCCATTGCTCTGCATTCTTGCTGCTCTGCTGCTGCTGGCTGCTGTTTTATGGATTGTTGCACTTGGTTGGGCTGCTCGGTCTTCGTCCTCATCGTGTCCTTCCATGTTTCGGAGTTGAAAAGTGACAGTGGTTTGGTGGACGGAATTCTGGAAGTCCCAGATATGGAGACTGTTAGGTCTTCTAATGCTGAGGAGCATGAAGCTCTAGTCAGGATTCAGACAAGAACGAGACAGAGAGCTGGAACGGAGGAATATTTACTTGCAGAAATTCACCAAACCTTCCACCAACAGAGGTATCAACTCCTGACTCAACCGTGCCTGAAACAAGTGAGTGACAGGCCTGTGGTTTGGATCCTCACGGTTCTGACACCAACATCTCTGCCCCACCAAGCCTCAGTCATGGGACGCAGCCTGAAGGCTCCACCAGTAAAACCAGTAAACCAGTAAAAGAAGAATCCCAGCCAAAGTCATCTGCTCGTCCCTCATTGGCTCTTCAGCCAACTGCTGAACTTTTCTCTGCATTTTCTAAGATCATATCTTCAGTAGCCTGAATAATCAGTAGGGATGAGCGAATCCAACACTGTCTGTATCTGTACAACCACCAGAATGATCTGTATCCATACCTGCACCTGGAGGGGGCGGGGCTTCACCTGGAAATGGGTGGGAGTTAAACCAGATGTGGGTGCATCTTAAAGGTCTTTGAATCAAGGTGAAATCTTCCAGACCGTCTCTAGACCCTTTATTCCCTGATGACCCCCACTAACTGATGCAATACGGCCCTCCCACCATGAATCTTATCTGTTCTTACTGTCTATGCAAACTGCAGGACGAACCAGAACCTTCATCATGGCTGTGAAGAAGCACACACTCAGTATGATTCCGAGACATCTCATCACAATAGAATCCTAATTCTTAGAAGAGTGGTATTTCTTTGCAGGCCCGATGACGGTTGGGTTTAGTTGATTCCTGTTTAAATGACCTGACAGTGGGACTGGTGATCTGGGGACGCTGCAGTTCTTGCTGTGACTTTGAAGGAAGCACCTGGTCTATGTTTCTATCAATCTGCAGCCTGACGGTGATCCGATGGAGAAGAAAATAAAGCCCAGCTTCATTCAGCCGTGTCCAAGCACCGGATCAGCTGACCTGCAGCTCTCTGCTGATTTGTTACTTTCCCAACAGAAGCAGGTTGATGGAGGAAGAAATCCTAAACAGTGAACAAACAGCAATGACAGAAGTGAATCCTGGACACAGAGAAGTTGCGTCTGCGCTTGGCAACGAGGAAACGCGTCTTTCCTCTGTGTGATGACAGTCTGATTGAAATCTGCAGTCGCCGGTCATGTGGAGAAGTTATTTCTGCGTTTGTGTTTCCTCATCACTACTTGAATGAGTTTAGAATCTAATCTTGGCGTTTGTCTTTGTATATTTGGTTTCTTCTGATGTTTATGGGCTCTTATGATCTATTTGGTCATCTCCACTTTGTCTTTGCAGGTTTTCAACCATCCCATCATCTGCCATGGTCACTGCCGACCTTCAACCTTTACAAGCATTAGCGTCATGTCATCTGGATCGATGGCTTCCTCCAGTGACAGAGTGAGGGTTAGTGTACAATCGTCTCCCTCTGTCAGAACCTTTGACTGCAGTTACTGCTGACATCCACAAGGTGGAGGCAGGGGACCATTTTATGACTGTCCAGACTACACGCCAACCCTGTGCAGCTCTCCTGCGCTGCCACGCTGTTGTACTGTATATTGTATTTGTTCAGATCAGATCCAAAAGATAAAATATGTCCAGTTTTGAGGACGGCACCAGAATATAAAGGGGTTTACACAGATTTACAGGATTTTGATCAGAAACAACCACAAGTTTACACTTTTGTTTTCCCCGTTGTTTTCCTCTGTTCTCTCCCTCCCCTCATGTGTGTTCAACATTTAGACAGACACCATCAGCGCGTTAGAAGTGGAGGGCACTTGACCTGATACTCTTCACCCCTGTACCACATTATGTAACTGGTGCAGCTTTCTGATGATCATTTTGAGCCTCCTTGTTGAGTAATCCTGCATTTATTCTCAGGATTACAACAAACAGGAAGAGCTCCTGTCAGGCTTTGCCACATTTTAATGAAGTGTTTACTGTTCGCTGCAGCTTGCACATCAGATTAGAATGCACCACACTCACTAACTCAGGGCCGGGGCCATGTGGAGTCACACAGAGGAGCAGTTCTGGTAACATAAATCCAACGTGACACAAAACCTGACCAGTCTGGGGGGTTCATCTCTGACCTGACACAGTTGGTCGGAGGGCTTTGTTTTCTTCAAGAGAGAGAAAAGGCCTTTTTTCCCATTGACCCTGATGCTTTCCTGGGGGAACTGCTCCAATTGGACTGTGTCCATGATGTCATGTCCACCAGGATGGGTGCAGTCCAGCATCAACTTCAGGACCAGCTTCTTCTTTTTACCACCTTTGCTGATGTTCTGCTTCTTCTGAGTCGCTGCCATGGGTTTGCCAAAAAGGAGGCCATTCGCTGTCTCTAAACGTCGATGTATGGCTTGATATTAAAAGCTAGCATGATCCCATGTCAATGAGCTCTGACTCAATGTAAAGATGAAGTCTGACCTTTCCAGAGACACCAAGCTTGTTAATTTTGGACTTTCTGGGCCCAAACAGCCCCTGGGAGAGTTGCTTCACCTTTCAGCTGAATTCAGGGGAGCAAAAAGCAGCAAAAACCTTCCTAATGCTGCCTGGTGATTTTCCCTGTCCTTCTTTCAAATTAAACTCATCCCACATCAAATGAAAGCTTACCCACCCTTTTTTCCATGCATGTTTCCTGGTTGCTGGATGTCTTGGTCACAACCTTCCCAAGCTCCAGACCCAGGTGGTCATCTATCTTCTGAGTCAGGTCCGGTAGTTCCAGGTCCAGGTCTTCACGCCCATATCAGAACGCACGGGTGAGTGTGACAAAGTCTTACTGTACCTGTCCTTCAGATATTCAGGGTCGACAAGGTTCACTCCATCTCCTGGGTCAACGTGGTCCACGAAGTCTGGCTTTCCCAGGTAAACGGTCTCCTTACAGTTAGGACTCGACTTCTTGGAAACTCTGGTGCCCGCCAGGTCCATGAAGACCAGTCCTGGCCTTGCATTTGGGGTCAGAGGTCAAATGTTTGCTGACAGGAGCAACACCTCCACCCGGAGCTTCTTTCCAACTAAAACAGGCATTTCTATTGCCTCCTCCCAGGCAAGGTGGAAGATGAAGGGAGTTGAAGAACAAAGTACAAATCAAAACCACTCTGATGAAGGAAAAAGCCTAAAGTACAAAAACTCAAAATCACTCTGCAGAGGAAAACCTGATGAGACAAAGTAACAAAGACACTCAAAGTTAAATTAGTTAAGGAGCATGGCATGGACTAAAAACCTGACTAGACAAAGAATCGACAAAAATTCAAACTTGGATGAGGCGTGGAATGAGGCATGGAATGAGGCTTGGAATGAGGCTTGGAATGAGGCCTGGAATGAGGCCTGGAATGAGGTGTGGAATGAGGCTTGGAATGAGGCCTGGAATGAGGCCTGGAATGAGGTGTGGAATGAGGCCTGGAATGAGGCTTGGAATGAGGCCTGGAATGAGGTGTGGAATGGCATAAGCTTTTTCACATGAGGGACGAGACGAACTGGCACCAGACAAAGGGAAACACAGACTACATATACAAATGGGGTGATGGGAAACAAGTGGACACAATCAGGACAAGGAAGACAATCAGACTCACCAAGACAGGAGGAAGCCGATGCACCGTCCATCCTGGGGACCTGGTCCACCACCCAGAGGTGGTGGGGGTTCTGTTGTAAAAAGATAGTTAAAGTTGATCTGTTACTTTTTTGGATCCTGTCTCTTGGAGTGTTGCTCTTGACAACTGAGGCTGGTTCTTTGGTGACATTGGTGAAGCAGCACCTGGGATGGACAGTAGAGTTGGTGGATGAGTGCAACGGCGCTGACGGTAGCACGCCACCGTCCACCCATCATTAGCAAAGAAAGCCTGTGCTGTAAAATACAAAGCTCCATCTTTTACGTCTTCTCATTTGTGGAGCGCTTAAAATGTAAAATCTTTGCATTTTCTTACAAAATGTTTAAAAAAATAAATACACATGGCAGGCTGAGTCGTCCTAAATACAGAAAGAATGAGAGGGGCAGTGTGGAATAAAGAAAGCAAAGAGGTTTAAAAAAAGAAGAAGAAGCAGACCTGGGTTAGGGTTGGGGTTCAGGGTTCTACTTTACAACTCAGTCTTTGTTCCATGTCAGCAGTAAATCTGTGCATTCTATCTGCCATACCTGCAGCAGCACAGCAGCGGTGCTTGATCTGGTTGTGGTAGCATACTGCCCTCCAGTGTTCAAATGCTGTGTTACACCCCAGCTCAATGTCCTCATCCTCTCATGTTGTCTGACTTTTTATTTTTTGTCATACCTCATTTGATTCTGGTCATTTCAGTGGTAGAGAGTTGCCTGAGCTTTCAGCCGAATTCAGGGATGCAAAAAGCAGCCACACTTTCTTGATGCTTCCTGGGTGATTTTCCCTGTCCTTCCTTCAAATTGAACCTGTCATCCATCAAAAGCTTACAGTCTCACCTTTACAGCAATAACAAGCTTTTGGTTCTGTCATGAACTGAGAGCTCACTGTCCAGCAGCTGGTGTGGTCAACATTTGCCACACTGGAGGCCATTCAGAATGTCAGTAATGCAGTGTCCCTGGAGTACCGTTAGCAGCCCTGTCCATTCCCTGTACATGCGGGCCTCTGGGAGCCTTCCCAGCTCCCCCAACTGTGGCAAGGGGCCCTCCACTGTTAACTATGACACCTCCAGCCTCAGGACTACAGTTGACATGCAGCATCCCGGCTCTCGTCTCCTGCCAGGCCACGTCATTCATACCCAGGATCCTGAATGGGATGCTCATTCCACGGGAAAGCATGTTGTCCTGTCATGAGAGGGTCTGTTCTAGTTGCACGCTGTCAGTGAGTTCCCAACACTTCCATAGATTTAAAAAGGCCAAGAAATGTCATCTTGAAAAAAATGAATGACTTTGATAGGAACTTTGACAGGAAGTCCTAAACATGTGGGGTGAAAAGAGAGTTCCCAGCTAAAAAAACAGCGTGGTGTCTGCATGTCATGAAGATTCTGGGATCCTAGTCCAGGCAATGACAAGCAGCCTGAGAAAAGAAGGTGGAAAACCTGGCAGGTGGATAAGCAGAGGGGATCTGGAGCAAACACAAGTCTCTGGTGCTTCCTCTTGCAGGCTCTCCGCACAAAAAGCAGATATGAATTTTACAACTGAAAGAGAAAAGTAGAATAAAAAGTACACTCACAGAAATGAGTCATGGCAGAGTTAAATTTTATGCATTTACATCTATTTGTTTTCTTTAAAAACTCATATTTTTTAAATGTATGCATACAAATTAATTATAATCTGCACAATTTAATCAATTCTAAAATGTATTACTAGAAGTAGTTAATACATACTTACATGGTTTAAATAATACAAATTGTACAACAAACAAGATTCTGTCATTTAAATTCATGTGATCGGTTTTCATAGAAGTTATGAGAGGTGAATTCGGTCCTTCAACCTTGACTATGCGCCCGTGTCAACATCCCTTTCGGGTCCAAACATTCTCACTGGGAATCTGCCTCAGTGTTGTGTCCCTCGCTGAGACCTCGGGTTGGAGATAAATCAACCATCCTTCCAACGAAAAAGACAAGATGAAATGGCTTGAGCTGACAAGGTCAGTTAAAAGGCAAAATACATTATTTAAAACTTTTAAACACGCAGCGGTTCATTGCTAAATAAAAAAAAATGTTGTGAGTGTAAAAAGATTGAGGAGCTCTGAAATTGTTTTTAAAATACGAGCGGACCGCGCCGAGTGGCTGTTTGACCCTCGAACATTCACTTCCGTTGGACGTCAGCAGTCAAGCCCTTGTGGGTATCAGCAGTTGTCCATGTGACGGTAAGCACTCCCATCCATCCTGTGTCCTGTCACTCCCGTATGTATCGTTCCTAATTGTATCGTTCATATCACATCATATCAATATCATTTCATGGATGATAAAATCTATGTAGTTCCTGATTATTTTAAGCAGTTTTAACTTGGTCACATTGCGTGTATCATGCTATTAGCCATGACGCCTGCTAGCATCATAGCTAACGGGCTAGCTATTTCACCGCATCTTAGCTAGCTTGGTCGTACGGCTTGTTGGCTTTTGTCAAAATTATGCGTTTTTAATGCAAAAGATGGTATTTCTGTGATTCATGTAAATTTGCAATTAAACTGGCGAGTCATCGCGTCGGGAGGGGGATGTATGTTAGCTAGGATGGCCGCTAGCATCAGCCTAGCATTGTGTGGAGCGGTCAAATCGCAACCTCCATGAAGCTGGCACCCCACAACACTCAGAATTAAGTGAAAATATAGACAATGGTTTGTGCTGCATTTTTTTCTCTATATATGTATGTATATGTATATACACACATATATATACATATATACATACGTATATATATATATCCATATATATATGTGTGTGTGTGTGTATATATATATATATATATATATATATATATATTTAAGTTTACGCAGCCTTCTGACTTCGTCCAAACTGAACCAAAATGGTGTCGTTAGTTTGTGCAGAAAAACAATTGTTGGTGCTGCTTCACTTTCTTGTAGTGTTTTCCAAACTAGTTTAGTCGACTCGTCTTTTTCCGCCTTTTTTGTGATTGGCACTTTCCTGCTTGTTAAACGTTGCCAGTGGTGCTGCCTTTTCTAGTGCCCTTAATTTCTCCTCATTCATCGGCTGACTGTCCGTAATAAGGAGTGTGCTGCTCATCTGTTTGTGTGTGTGTTACCATGGAAGCATGGATTCACTCCAGTCCATTGAATTGCATCAATGAGCGAGATATTTTCTCTGTTTGTTGTTGGCAGGAAAAATAAATGTGGGTCAATGATGAAATGATTTTCACTCAGTAAATTGGGCTTTTCAACTGTAATTAAAAAAAAACTTGAACTGAACAAGAATAAAATTGTCTGATCTCCGACAAATTGGCATGTAAGGGTTATTCAGGTATTGCTATATACTGTAGTATGTATGCACTGTGAAGAGGAGCTGGCTTTTTGAGTGCTTTTTTATAACATCATGGAAGCTGTTAAACCCTAACAAGAAACTCAAGCTGGAGAGCAGCTGATTTTACAAATAACCTCATTGATTTGTTCTCTGTCTTCATTCACAGGTGCTGTCTAAATGTGGCCCTGCTAATTGTGTGACAGTTCGTTATCGACCAGGTAGGAGTTATTAAAACGTATTAAGCTGAGACATTTCCTCCATAGCCACACAGGCCAGTATCCATGTGTGTATCTAGACTGTCCTTGCACATTCACAAGCTGGAAAAACCTTTTGAGTCACACTTATGGAACACACAGCAAGTTAGAAATAACAGGTGCTCAGTCCACTACGTTCTCATGTCAGACTTGTGGGTGTGAAGAACTGTCAACAGAACAGGAAAACTTCAGTCATAGTAATCAACACCTCAGGCAGTATGAAAATGTAACTTGTAAGTTTGAGGGATGTCCATATCAGTCAAACATATATGGTACTTTGAACTCACATAAAAATCGTAACCATAATCCACTCAGTCTAGAGGAGTTTAAAGCAGGTGTAGTTAAAGTCAGTGTTCACTCTAGTCCAGCAGATGAGGGGCCCACATTTACTGCAGACATAGATGCTAGTCTGTCAGACGCAGATGCAGATAGGGATCTTGATCATTCAGAGGACCTTCCTGAAGTTGGAGAAGGGAAAATTGGCTCGGTTCTTTTGAAGTTGGAAAACATTTTTCATGCAGTGTTGTTTTTGGCAGGCATTTTAGATTTAGTTTTCGTCTTAGTCTTTTGGACTAAATGTTTCTCAGTTTTAGTCGCATTTTCGTCATTTCTATCCTTGATCGTTTTAGTCTAGTTGACGAAAACTCAAAGGTTTCAGTCAAATATCAAAGATACTTATGAATTAAATATATGTGTATGTACTTAACAGGCCAATACAGTGTTAGAATGAAGCACACTGAAACTGATCGAACCTTCAAAGGTGAGTTTTTTCCCCTCTTTTTCTTTCTCTACCTTTTACTTTTATAATTTTGTTGCAGATGCAGACAACACACTGGCACACAATATGAGTGTTGTATCACAATAAAATAGGATTAAACAAAAACTAAAAGCACACTTGACTTTCATGTGAATGACCTCATGTCCTACATATTGGCTTTAGCTGCTGTTATTGGTTAAAGCATCCAGGTGTGTTGCTTAGATAGGGAACAGCAGCAGGTCTGAAGACAACCGTGTTTCCCAGTCCCACAAACGTGGGTCAAAGCATTTCACTTGCCACCCGTCCACAAATGGACAGGGGTTTTATTCATAACATGCTAAATTAATAGAGGGGCTGGTTTAAACGAGCCAACATTAGCGAGGCCCCTGGCAGCCCCGTTCATTCTAGCTTTAGCATGTAGCACGAGGAAGCGCTCTCTGCACCACAGGGGAGGTGTAACCACCACCACCACAAAACTTTAGGCTGAATACAAAACAGAAAAGCATCACAAGGCTGGCCTAACATAGACTAAAGCTAAACTTTAATCATCCCGCTTTTCACAACCACCCGACACCGCTGCTGCTGCCGTGGTGTGAGACTCGTCCGCTGCAGACAGGCCCAGACTGTCTCTGTGTGTGCATGTGGTTGCGTGCGCGAGAGAGGCTTTTAGTGCGTATGTTCTGATGATGGGGGCGTGACCATGAGGACCAACAGCTCCAGCTGGCTCCGTTCTGATGTTTGAGCTCTTGATTGACATTGCACGCATGTTATAATTGGCGGAAAAAACCTGCATGTTTTGAAACTTTGATCGTCCACCCACTAACAATTTAGTCTCGTCTCGTAAGATGAAAATGTGTACAATTTCGTCACAGTTTAGTTTTTACAGGGCGATGGTGACGTTCGACTTAGTCTCATTTTCGTCATGGAAAAAAGGGGTCTGACGTCGCCATTTTCGTTTTCGTCCAGCGTGATGAAAACAACACTGTTTTCATGTTCCATCTCCAGCAACAGAGGAATTGGTTGATGAACTCCACTACTGCAGAGTAATGTGTCTGTGCCAAGAACTTGGAGCAGTATTTCAAATTTGTTCAAACAAAAACTTCGAGGTCGATGGCGTGGCTATCAAGGAATTAGCTGATTCACTGTGTAAATCTCATCCTTTGGCAGAAGCACTGGGAAAAGGTGGCCCCCTCGCAACCGCTTCTAAGAGAAAGGAGTACAATAAAGAAGTGTTTGAGGTTGTCGAGCCAGTAGAGTTTGTTCTTGATCAAAAAACAAGCAGGTCCTTTCAATACATCCTATGACTGGGATCTTTGCAGCAGATACTTGATTCTCCTGAAGTGTTGAATAGAGTGATTGATAGCCACAGAACAGAGGGCAGCAACACAGACCAGCTTGAAAACCAGCAGGATCACTCCATAAGAGACGGTGTCTACTTTAAAGAAAACCCTTTCCTGTCAGATGATGAGTTAAAAATTTGTTTCACCTCATACGAGGGGATCAACTCCAGAAATGGAATGGTGGTGGTGTGTGATTCAACTGCTGGAATGCCTGAATTTGCAGAGATTCTCCAAATGTGTATCATTGGAGATGAGTTGAGCTTCATAGTTGGTTTCTATTTTGCTTGGTATCAGGAGCATTTCAGGGCCTTTCAGTTGACTTTGTCAGCAGATAGAAAGGTTGCCCTTGTTCAGTTTGAGGAGCTAAGAGATTGCTACCCACTTGTGGCCTACACAGTTGGATCCAGACGTATGGTGACCCTGAAGAGACACATCATCATCAAAGGTAGGATTTTCAGATGCTATCGTGCTGTGGAAATTCTTCTGGAACAGAGTTTGTGGGAAGGGTAGAAAAGTGGAGAGGACACTCACCTCGCCACCTTTCCTGGCTTTCACTCTTTGCTTAACTCCTCACCCATCTTCCCCCCTTACCAAATCTCCTCTAGCCTTCTCACTGCAACCCTCCTTTCTTCTCCACCTCCTTGTTCTCACCCTCTTCCTTGCTCTCTGAGCCTCTGCTCTGTTAACCTCTCTTACCCTCCTCCTTGCTTCTTCTCTACTGACCACGTACAACCTCCATGGGCTATTTTTGACTTAACACACATATTTTTCCTTCTCCTTTCTCAGGAGACATGGCAGCTCCTCTGGGATATATTATATTCCTGGATGAACGGATTCAAGCAGGAACTCAGCAGTCCTCTGAAATGCGCAGACCCAGAACCTTGAAGCTCCTGACGCGCTCCACTTGGTTCACGTTGATGTTCAGGCCTGAGTGCAGTGAGGTCCTTGTCCTCCAGAAGTCTATGATCATTTCTGAGTAAGCTAAGGTAACCATCATACATCATTTATACATCATTCCATGTAAATACAATGTCAGTCCCTGTCAAAACATGTCAAGGTCATGTATTTTTTTCTTTTTTAAATTACAATCTAGGATTTTACCAAATAAATGGTCAGCCATCAGACTCCCGGTGCCTCCTCTCACCTGGAAAACACTCTCATGTCACATTTAACTGTCATTTCTCATCATTTGTGTGCAATGTGCTGTATTTTTTCTTCCAGGTAGGCATGGCTGTGAGTGTGAATGGAATGGCTCAGTAGAACGGGAGCCCAGTGGAAACGTACACAGACACCAGTCCCTCACCAAAGAGGCAGAAATATAACCCACACTGTAAAAAGTCCTTCACGAGCCTTGGTGTTAGAGCCTAATTTTTTAAACTGGATTCCTTCTTGTAAATTAAGTTTCCTTTATTTCTGTTTCTATTTTAGTTTTAATTAAATAAAAAAACACTTTATTCTTCTGACTTAATTGTTTAGTTGTTGAAGCTTTCATTTAATATTACAAAATTGATTCAGCAGAACTTCACCATGAATTACTTTCACAAAAATCAGTTTTATGGCTTATCTGCGAAGTAATCGTCAGAGCCCGCCTTCTGATGCAGCAACGGACTCGTCTGGGCATGTTGATCGGTTTCTCCGTCTGAGTCCATCTCTATGAGATGCAGCAGACAACTTTGAAAGTTCACGTCCTTGTACGACGCATGTAAGTAAAAATTCACATTATTTTAATGTACCCTGTTGTCCAAATGTGAAAAATCTTCTTGTGCCATTTGGTTAAAAACTTGGCCAAACATGAGGTCTTATCAAGCTAGCTTGATTCTCCAGCAGCTCCTGAGTAAAGTAACTTTTCTAAAGATAAATGCTTGTCGTGTGTTTTATTTTTTGGTTACAAATGCAGTTTAACCAGCTGCTTACTTTCCTGTTCCAAGATTATCGATAAATAGAGCATAATGAGGTCGGTGTCATGCCTTGTGAGAATTGAAAAGTTAAATATAGGCCTACTGAAGGTGTTTGAGATAATGGTGGAACTGGAACTATGCCTTTTGCAGTTTTTTCTGCAAAAGCGATATGTTTCTTGCTCTCAGCACTTGATTGAAACTATTGTCTATGCTGGGGCAATTTGACATTTGACCGCTGACAACAGTTGTGGAGTTTCCCAGTATGCAGGCTGCAGCGTGGTGGCTCATCCTTGGCCTTCAGCTCTGAATGAGTCCTGTTGTGGTTCATGTGTGCTCCCAGAACGATGATAGCCCTGTTCAAACTTTAAAATATGTGAGGGCACAATTATGGTTAACAATGCTGAATTTATAAGGTCTCACCGAATTGTTTATCCTCAGGGTGGACAGGACCCTGACCAAACCAAAAAGGAATCTTTTCTGTATTATAACCATCTCATAATTTATGAATTATCCCTATAATATCCTTGTTGCCAAACAAAATGTAAAACAACCAACATTACCTTCTGACTTAAACCTACAATATAAATAACTGTACTCTGTGCTTTATTGCCAGCTCAGTCATCAAATAATGAAAAGTCAGGCATTCATGTAGAAATAGAGAAGTATCATTTTTAACTTTTGTTTCCTTTTGACCTGTTATCCACTTCCATAGTAATGTCTTTACACTGAAGTGCTCAGTTATATCCAACCTTAATTAGCATTGATTAATTATTAATCACTTCCATTTGACATAAATGACCTGTCCTCACATTATAGACTTCTATAAATTTCTGTCATTTAGAATCATGTTACAAATTTTAAAGACCGAATTTTTTTGCATGAACATGTGATTTTTAAGGAGATGATGGCCGTATGGATTAATTTACATAATAACAGTGTTGAGTATCTCGGTGTCACATTTTGCTCTCCGTTATCCTTCTAGGTGTGGACCAAGCTGTGAGATTGCGGGTCCTCATTGATAATGAAATCAAGAAACTCACTCTTAACAGTGGTATGCCTTCATCTGTGGAAGAGCTACTTGGAGCTATCAAGGAAGAGTTTTCCATTACTGCAGAAGTGAGTCTGCAATACAAAGATGAAGACTTCAATGACTTCTTCACCCTTACCTCAACTAGTGAGCTGAAAGATAAAGACACACTGAAAGAAGCGTTCATGCCTCATCCTGTGACACTGACACTTGTTCCCATGAAAAGCACCCCTGATACCTCTGATGTGAGCTCACTGTGTGAATGTGCGAGTCAGTCTACAGAGTCAGACGATACTGGGATTCGGAGTCCTTCTCCCTCTGAAAGGCAGGAGCCATGGCCCTCCGTTTTTCCCATTCCAACTTTCTCCCATAACACAGAGCTCGCATTGAGACAAGGCAATGAAAGCTATTTGAGAGATGGCACCTCACTGACATCACCAAGTGTCAAATCTGACATACTGGAGCGTCTGGCAGAGGCCATGTTCTCCTACACATCTTATCCCAGTGATGCTCAAAGATGTGCAGTTGCACAGGCCCTCACAGAGAAGCATCCATGCTTAAAGGAGCCTGGATGTTTTAATGGAACTTAGGGATGGCAGCAGAGTCTCAAGTACAAATGTGGAAACTATCACACAAAACGTAGACCACTGGGAAGCCCTGAACTTCTAATAAACTCAATGAAATACAAGACTAAGATAGAAAAGCTGCCAAAAACATGAAAAAACCAAAGAGAGCAGAGATAAATGATCTTCCTCCACACCCACCTGGTGAAAGCGATGACACTCTTGAGAGTCTTAGACTTGAACTAATTGGGGCTAGCAAGAGAAAGGACAACGTCAAAGACATTAACTACATGATGGCCAGGACCTACAGCTGGAGAAGAATGGAAGTGGTTGCCCAGTCCCCAGGGGTGGCAGAGTTCAAAGAAAGGTGGCCCACCCTCCTCGAACCATTCCAGGTAACTGATACGTGAATAAACAGTTTCTGAATCCCTATATTTCATTCATTCATTTTCCATACAGCTTATCCCTTTTGGGGTCACGAGGGCTGCAGCCTATCCCAGCTATCATCGGGCAAGAGGCGGGGTACACGCTGAACCATTCGCCAGCCAATTGCAACATAGAGAGACAGACAACCATTCGCGCACACTCATACCTCAGGGCAATTTAGAGTCACCAATTAACCTCATGAGTGTGTTTTTGGTCTGTGGCAGGAAGCCGGAGTAACCGGATAGAACCCACACATGCACGGAAAGAACATGCAAACTTTACACAGAAAGGCCCTCTCCGACCCCGATATTTAATCATACGGAAATAAAAAAGATATTGAAGAGCTCATGAATGAAAGGTTTGTACATTTTCAGCTCTCTGAACTGTGTTGTAACAGCTGCATGCTCACTGTCCCAAAGGTCAACGAGGAGTTCAGACGATGCACTGATGTCGCATTGGAGCCAACATTTATGGCCCAGCTGGACCGATATACTCCAAAGCTCCTAGAGCTGTTCAGCACAAAGGGAGGAGCAGTTGGTTCGCGCATCAAGAACTTGCTGATGGTCCTGATACAGGTGAGGCAAAACTGGCCTGTGACATTACATAAACTTGTTTATAGTCACTAGTGGCCCCATAATACAATATCATAATGCTTTGATCTTATGCAATATTGCTAGGAATTAAATTTGAATAATATGAATAAAATACACAATTTTTCAAAATACTGAGTATTAAAATTACAATATATCATGTTTTGTGCCATTTTAGCTACATTTTACATCAACAAAAGGAGAGCTTGGTTTAAAAAGTTTTACCTTAGAAAAGACTCAGTATTTAACTCATTTCTGTCAGTTTTATTTTGGTAAGATAGGACTAGAACAATTGCTAACCTTTGGAGTCGAACACTTAAAAGTAACCATGTAAAATAATTGCTGAAAACACATGAGAAACTAGCTGCACGGTGGTGCAGTGGTTAGCACTGTGGCCTCACAGCGAGAAGGTTCCGGGCTTGAGCGCAGTATCTTTCTGTGTGAGTCTGCATGTTCTCCCTGTTCCTGTGTGGGTTCTCTCTGGTACTCCAGCTTCCTCCCACAGTCCAAAGACATCAAGAGGGGACGAGGCTGATTGATACTCTAAATTGACCGTGGGTGTGGCTGTGAGTGTGAATGGTTGTCTGTCTCTATGTGTTGGTCCTGAGATGGACTGGTGACCTGTCCAGGGTGAACCCCGCCTCTCACCTGTTGCTGCTGGGATAGGCTCCACCCCCCCAGGACCCTTAACAGGAATAAGCGGAAGACGATGGATGGATGGACATGAGAAACTTACCGTATTTTCCACACTATAAGGCGCACCTAAAAGCCTTTAATTTTCTCAAAAACCAACAGTGCGCCTTATAATCCTGTGCGCTTTATATATGGATCAATATTGGTTAATTATGGCAACCGTAGTCAGGGGGCATCAACGAAGTAACAGCGGTAAAAAGGGTAAAGGGGAATTCCAGTCCCACACCACTTGTGTGTGTATAAAGACCCAAAAAGGGCACCTTTCAAGAGACACGCTCACGACGCAGAGTTCAAACTCAAGGCTATCAGTCAGCAGCTACCGGTATCTACGGTACCGTATTGTGAATGCACCAACTTGTTTTGGGAGTGAACGGAGTTGTCAGAACGTTGGTTTGTATTCTATGAATAAAGTTTGACTGACTGACTTAGCTGACTGTTTTCCCTTGAGCGCAGCTCCATCTAGTAATAATAATAATAATACATTTTATTTATAAGGCGCCTTTCAAGGCACTCAAGTTCGCCGTACAACAGTTTTAAAAACAATAAAACATGCACAATTTAAAAGAATAACAACAACACAAGTCTCTAGCAGAGCACAGAAGAGGGCATTCAGCCATACGCCTGTCTAAAAAGGTGAGTTTTGAGATGTTTTTTGAAGGTATCAACGGAATCAGTGTTTCTGATGTCAGGAGGGAGGGAGTTCCAGAGGTGAGGGGCAGAGCAACTGAAGGCTCTAGCCCCCATGGAGGTCAGACGAAAGGAGGGAACGTTGAGGCTGATGGAGGAGGAAGACCTGAGAGACCGGGTGGGAATGTTGGTGTGGAGAAGGTCTGACAGGTATGAAGGGGCGAGGTTATGGATGGTTTTGAATGTATGGAGGAGGC
The DNA here is from genome assembly GCF_037954235.1 of Aulostomus chinensis. Classification (NCBI taxonomy): domain Eukaryota; kingdom Metazoa; phylum Chordata; class Actinopteri; order Syngnathiformes; family Aulostomidae; genus Aulostomus; species Aulostomus chinensis. The sequence continues at coordinate 24,429,423 of NC_141321.1, forward strand.
TCTTGTAGTCAATGCGGTGTTTAATAGGAAGCCAGTGGAGTTGATGTAGAACGGGGGTGATGTGACTGATGACAGGGGTTCTGGTGATGATTCGGGCAGCTGCGTTCTGGACCAATTGAAGCTTATGGAGGAGTTTGTGTGGGAGACCAAAAAGAAGCGAGTTACAATAATCCAGACGGGAGGTGACGAGAGAGTGGACCAGGATTGCAGCGCTGTTGGGAGTGAGAGATGAGCGGAGACGGTTGATATTCCGGAGGTGGAAGTAGGCGAACCTGATGGTGTTGTTGACGTGGGTATGGAATGATAAGGTGGGGAAGGGGAAACGGAGGTGTTGTCAATGGTGAGGGTGAAACTGGGAGTGGATGCATAACGCATCCCCAGCTACGACAGTAGTTTCTATTCTATGCACCTTATAATGCGGTGCGCCCTGTATATGAAAACAGTTCTAAAATAGGCCATTCATTGAAGGTGCGCCTTATAATCTGCTAATAATCTTAAAGTTCTCTTTCTGTCTGAAGAACAAACCTTGGGGGGGGGGGGGGGTGTCTTATCCCTCACGCTGGTTTAGAGTCCATAGCTGAAGAGGTGACTGATTTCTTCCAGTACGCAGTGTGTGGTGATTCCACCCATCCTTGAAGAACTCAAGGTGACTCTGGGTGTGTGGCAGAAAGCTCCAGTGCAGTGCACAGATGTGGAGTTCATCATCTGGGTCCAGTAGGCCATTACTTTCCATACTGCAGAAGCAGGAGTAGAAGAGGTGTGACACTCCCCAGAGACATCACGCCATCACCTCTCAGTCCTTGAATCTAAACAACAAAACACACACAAACAAAACAAAGTCAGCTTTAGAAATCACCAAAGATGATGAAATGCTGTCAAGGCTGGTGCTGAAAACACAGGCTTGTGAAGAGCTCCAAGGTGTTCTGATCAGGAACTTTTACATGGATTTAGAACACATGCAATTAGATGGTTCCAACCCCCCCCCCCCCCCCAAAAATATACAATATAGCCTTGTAGTAATATAGCCATTTGCACAGTCTAGTGTGCCTTGACTTAATGGAAAAATTAATGGACAATCGTACTTTCCAAAAGTGCCAATGGAATTAAAAAGTGCATTGTGTTAAATGTTAATGATAAAATGTAACCTTACATAACTACAAGGTTACAGTAGAGGCACATAGCTGGTTTGCAGCATCTTACCCCCTTGACACCTCCTGAATTGCCAGTTTTTGTGAAAAAAAAACTTAACTTTTATAAAATACAAAAAAAAAACCCACAGAAAGTGAATGAATTTCAATCCTTTGCATGAAAAACATCTTGTGTTTTCAGTGATTATCAGAGCTTGGGAGTGTAAAAGATTGGTGGACAAAATGACTTTCATGCATGTTGACTTTCAGAGCATAGTAAGATTTGTATAAAACTCACCAAATAGGCCCTTAAGGGTGAAATTTATTTGACAAGCAATACTCTCAAAAAACATTACTTTGCTTTACAACATTCCATTATTTTACATTACTACTCTCAGTAACTTCAGCTCTCACCATACATGCCAAATTTTTATTTTGTTTCAAAATTTTAACCCCTTAAATGCAGGTTTGTGTTAAAACAGTGGACTTGAAAAAATACAAGCAATTGCAAATCCATCCGGGAGATGGAATAGTGTGTGATGTCATGACTTTAGAGAGATTTAATATTAACTTTAGAGAGATCAACAAAATTAAATGCATGGTAGTTCCTGCACACACATGCCAGTATCCCAGCTTTTTTGAAGAAGAAGAAGAAGAATCTTGTTTTATGAATAAGAAAATTTTTGAAAATCCCTACAATAATAAACTGTTTTACTTTATTTCACCCTAGGACCCAGATGCCTCAGTTGTAAAGAAGAGAGATGCACGCATTAGATGCCTCATGGAGTCATGGGGGAGTGTGGACGAGAGCTCCTCTCTGACTTCAGTGTAAGAAGGTTTTGAAAGAGGTTTTTCCACATCTGCTTGTCTCAAGTAAAGAGTTCTTCATTAGCAATTCTCATGACTCCCCAAGAAATGTGAAACTGTGTCTGTCTGCAGAGAAATTAGCATTCTTACCAGTGTTGTTATTGATCTGAAAATTTCTGCTATTTAGTAAACATACCTTGTTGGTTCATATTGCCATAATACATGAAAATCATATTCCTTTAGGGTGAATTGAATTCAAAGCTAAAAAAATACCCTTTATTTTTCCAAGCTAAATGTCTTTATATCTGAAATCAAACTTTGTCAATTTCCATGTAAATTTCACAGTTTACATGGAATATTAATTTTACGAAATTACTTTAAGTTTTTCAGACTGATTTTATTCACAAGAGTTTTCCTTTTATTCTCGTACAGAAGCGTGTTTCTTATTATGAAAGTACAAAAAGATTGGTCTTTATGTCACAACCACTAAACTGAGCTGATGGCACATCAGATTTCTTTTACATAACAAAACAAACAAAAAACCCAACACATCACATTTGTGTTTTGTCTTCCAGGGGGCAACAGAGGCAAAAGTCCATGAGGACATGAAAATGGAGAGCATGAAGATTTACAGATGCCAGTACCCTGATGCAGCTGGCGTCATTATTGAGGGAGTTCCAGTCCTGACTGACCTCGACAATCTGCCCAGAGCGTGCTGCCTACTCTTGGGAATGACGTATGCATTGAACCTTCAATACCCTCCGAAAGTCAGCAGAACCTTTGAGGTATTCCAAAGACCTTTGATGGGACTTGATGTGATGCGCCCAAAGCCACCCTCCAAGCACATGAGCCTGAAAAGCAAAATGCTATCCTAGACTGTTGAGCTGGGTTGTCAGCACAGTCAACTTAAACCATTTCATGTTTCTACAGTAAAAGTTGAATGGGTTTTATTGATTTATTTAAACGTTTCTTATTCAAGAGAATTCAGAAAAAAATATGTTGGGTTTTAAAAGAGGGTGGTTCATCGGAAATTGTTGCATTTGTTAGAAGTTGAAATTTCACTCCTCCAGTTCCCTCCAATGGCACTTTTAGATGATACTCCTATATTAGCACTCTTACACACGCACATGATCACTCACACACATACACGTATTCTGGTTTAACTAAAAATGTTGGCACTCGTGATGCACCGTCAGTGACACATCTTTAGATTTAGTGTTCACAGCTTTTCGTTCGAGATAAACTCTGTCAATCATATGTTGGATATTTAAGCAGAGGCCAGCTGCAAGCCCTGGGAGCATGTTAAAAAGTCCTTGAAGTGAAAGCCTACAATGCATTGGAAAATAGTTGTGCCGTTGTTTGTATGAGGCATAATAAATAAATGAATGAAAACGAGACCTCCTCTGTTTTATTAATGTGTGTTGAGGAGAACTAATTTTTTTAAGCATGTTCATTTTAAAATAATACAAAAAGTAATTGCCAAAGACGAATACAATTTCGTACGTTTAACATAATTTTTTGGAGTTATCTATGAAATGCTACTTATCTTTATTAAGTCTAATGTAACTTAATTTCTTGCCTCTTTTTACATTGATAAAAACTAATTTCTTATCTGATTTTTGTAGAATTGACTTAATATTGTTACATGATGTGAAGTGAATAATATTAGGTTGTACTTACTCAAAAAAACAGTAAGTTCATAAAACAACAGAAAATTGATTGGAAAATGTTGCATCAATTTTTTTAAGTTGAGTTCAAGTAACAGTTTTTACAGTGCAGTGACTGTGACCACATTAACTTGAATGCACACATAGTTGTGATAAACTCCAGCCTGTTACTGTGCTATGATCCATCCATTGTGAGTGTGTGTGTGGGGGGGGGGGGGGGGGGGTGCCCATGTCCAACGTCCAACACACATAGACAGACAACCATTCACTCTTACAGCCACGCCTACAGTCAATTTAGAGTATCAATCAGCCTGGTCCCCTCTTGATGTCTTTGGACTGTGGCAAGGCAAGGCAGTTTGATTTGTAGAGCCGTTTTCACAAACAGTTTGTCTCAAAGGGCTTCACATGGCATCATAACAACATCCTCTGCCCTTAGACCCTCACATCGACGGAGGAAAAACTCCATAGAAAACCCTTTTAACAGGGAAAAATCTGAGAAACCTCAGGGTGAGCAACAGAGGAGGATCCCTCACCCTGGACGGACAGACGAGCAGTAAATGTTGTTACAGACAAGAAAACAGTTTACAATACAAAATGTGGGAAACAGGGAAATGTTAATAACAGTTAAAGAAGGAAGCTTCTGGAAGGGGAGGCAGGGAGAGCAAGCCAGCTTGATGGGGGACTGGTTCATGGGAGGGGAGCCCAGGTCAGTGTAACAGCAGGGGATAAAGTAGTGGGGTAGGGGAGCGATGCAGGCGGCGGTTGGAGCAGAGAGATGGAGCTCCTGTGGATCTGTGGAAACACAGAGAGACTGAGAAACACCAAGGCCAAACTACAAAGTGAAACAGGGAATGGTAATGACAGTTCCAAAATGTGAGGGGGAGCCTGAGCCAGTCCTAACTGAAAGCTCTGTCATAGAGGAAAGACTTAAGGCTGGACTCAAAGGTAGTTAGAGTGTCTGCCTCTCTGAGCTGGTTCCACTGTAGAGGAGCCCAGTAACTGAAGGCTCTACCTCAGAGGCTGTTTTTAGAGGTACTGGGAATCACTAACAGACCTGCATTCTGGGAGCGGAGTGCTCTGGTAGGACAGTAGGGACTAGTGAGTTCTTTCAAACAGGATGGAGCTTTATCATTGAGAGACTAATAAGTCAGCAGAAGGATCTTGAAATTGATTCTAGATCCTGCAGGAAGCCTGTGGAGAGAAGCTAAAGGGGAGGTCCAGCTGATGAGGGGCTGCTGGGGACCATGAGCTGCCCCTGGTGCTGCTGCTGCCCTCCCTTCTGTACTCGTCTCTGAAAAGAAGGAAAGAACAGGGCTGAGATGGTTACAGCTCTCATTCTGGACATCACAGTTCAGGTTTTGCAGAACATGATACCAGTTCTGACCAACATGGCTGATAGTTGGACTCAACCATCTCCCTTTTAAAGAGAAAGGACTCAGATAATGAGCCATCAGTGTCAACTGAGAAGATCCAGAACAGCTGAGTCACTCAGGAGATTATGTTTGATACCTCTGTTGGTGGAAGGTTTGGTGAATTTCTGCAAGTAAATATTCCTCCGTTCCAGCTCTCTGTCTCGTTCTTGTCTGAATCCTGACTAGAGCTTCATGCTCCTCAGCATTAGAAGAGCTAACGGTCTCCATACCCGGGACTTCCAGAATTCCGTCCACCAAACCACTGTCACTTTTCAACTCCGAGACGTGGACGGACACGATGAGGATGAGGACCGAGCAGCCCAACCAAGTGCAACAATCCATAAGACAGCAGCCAGCAGCAGCAGAGCAGCAAGAATGCAGAGCAATGGAAGATTCTCTTTGGAAAGGTGTTTCAGTCTGTTTCCACTGACCCCTGGATGCCAGCAGGTCTGAGGAGACCTGCACTCAGGTGACCCATCTTCTCGGAGCCCCTGACCTCCATGGATGGGGTCGTTCTCATGGTGTATACTTGTTCTGCTAGCTGGTCCTTGATCTTCTCGATGTGAGTCGGACAGTCAAACATCCACATTGACTTTTGAACTGACTGGTTTCATCATGGCTGTTCCGTGGCAGGGAGCTCTGGCTCCAGTACACAGGGGTTTCAGCTGTCACCCTCACTCCTCTTGAGCCTGTACAGACAAAGTGTTATTGATGGTCAATGGATGAATTAGTGGAGTGCACACTGAAGAACAGCCCTTCACATTTGGAGCACATCAGAGTCACAGGGCAAATACGTTCTCTTTCATTCCCATTGCAGGATTCAGCATTTAGCAGAAAAGACTGGAGAGGTCGATAGCAGACATTTTGATCCTATCGACAATCACTAATTTGTCTCTTTTCATACAATTTGACTCTGGAAACTGAGACTCCCATATTGTCAGCTGCACCACTTCCCTGCTGGAAGTAGACTGAGTGACACCCCTCACTGTCACATCCAGACAGGAACATTTCATGAATGTATATGAGCACACACACACACACACACACACACACACACACACACACACACACACACACACACACACGCAGGCACGCACACACACACACACACACACGCAGGCACACACACACACACACACACACACACACACACACACACACACACTCTCTGGCTGAACTTACAATGTGAATGAAGACTTTTTTACTTGTGCTGTCTCCTTGTCCAGGTTCCAGTAGGCGGGTCTCCCAAAGTGCAGGTTGACATCAACATCTCTGAAGATGTACTTGCGGATGAATCTGGGCCACTTGTGGCTAAATCTGGGCCGCTGCTGTTCCTCAGCAGGTCTGGGTGGTTCACTAGACCCAGATGATGAGAGGGACGTCTGGCTCTCATGACCTGTCTCTGGTGAGGCGTCTCCTGTCCTCTCTTCCGTACTTGGTGTTTGCTTATCAGGGTCTGGACAGTTGTTTCCCTCGACTGGGACCTCTGGATATTCGGTTGAATCCTGAAGCACAAGACAAAAGTAGAAAAGGTTCATCAGAGATCAGAAATGTCTGAGTTCTATTCAGCTTTATTCAATGTTCCAAGCTTTACGTGTCAAAATGTGTGTATTTAAAAATACAGAGATTTGTAAAAACACTCAGCATGATTCAACGTTCAAGCTTTCGAAAATAAAAGTGCATCTCTCTAAAAAAATGCACGTGTTCCAATGATTTGAATCACTTACTGATTTGCCAGAGCTCCTCTGCTCCTCCAGCAGTGGCACCAGACTACCAGCCTCTGTGGCTGAAGGGAATTCCTCTTCTGTCTGAACCATCTTGGTCTCTGTTCCTGTAAGTCAGACACGACCATGAGTGAGTGTTACAGTGGAAGCTGGTGCAGGGGAGGAGCACGGACCGAGGTAGAACCCAGTATAGAACCAGTCTGCACCATGGGGCAGATACATCCTCTTCCATTAACACTGAAGGAATGGGTGAGGTGGACTACAGCGATGACATCCCTGTCACTGTCAAATCCTTCTGTAGATTCACCTTTGAGTGCATGAATGAATGAATGAATGAGGGAACGTGAACTGTGTGCTTACTTGCAGAAGGATATCCACTTGCCAAAGGCTCCTGTTGTCGAGAGTGTGAAAGAGGGATCAAGAGTGATTCCTCTGTTTGAAGCCCCTTGTTTTTTCTCCCTGTCAAAGAGAAAGGATTCAGATAATCAGCCATCAGTGTCAACTGAGAAGATCCAGAACAGCTGAGTCACTCAGGAGATTATGTTTGATACCTCTGTTGGTGGAAGGTTTGGTGAATTTCTGGAAGTAAATATTCCTCCGTTCCAGCTCTCTGTCTCGATCCTGTTTGATGAACAACACATGAAGTTACTGAAGGATTCCTCCGTATTCCAGCATCACACACATTACAAATGTTGACCCAAAGCTGATGAGGAAAATCAATCTCCAATATTCGGTTCACTCAACATTAATATCAGCCTTCCAGCAAGGGTCACCTGTGCTAACGTCTAATTATTCAATGTGATCATTTATGTCCTCAAACGCCCAGAAACTGGACGCAGGTTGGGACGACGTGAGGTCAGATTGACTGCTCCTCCAACTCACTTGTAGGTCCTTGTTTAACTGCTCTATCTGCTCTTGTAGAGAACAACATGTGTTTTGGGCTGTGGCAGCCTTTCTTTGTTCCATGGCTATTTGGCGATTGAATGCAGACTCTCTCAAATCCTGTTTTCTCTTTAAGTCCTAGTAGAAAAGACAGAAAGCCAACAAAAAGAGAATTATAATCTTAATGCTCCCACCTTGGGTTTATAATCTGATCCACATTTCCAGGCTCCAGTCATGGTCTGTTGGTGGTGACCTTCATCTCAGAAGACCTGTGTACACCCGGTACAGAGATCCTCCTCATGGATCTGATCACTAGTGAACTCCTCAAGTGAGTTCCCACTTTGACTTCTGGTGCAGGTGTAAACAAGGCTAGACACTTTTCACATCTGACGTTGAACCACATCAGTCAACACAAACATACCTCATACTTCCTGGTGATCTCAGCCCGTTCCTGTGTCACCTTGGCCAGTTGGAGGCTGAGCTCCTCCCTCTCCAACAGGCTCTCATCCTGGTTGAGCTGCTCCAGGTGCTGTATGCGATCAACAGCATGTAGCAACCTCTTGTCTTTGACCTGCAGCTCCTGTCCCAGACAGTTACGGCAGGAACGAGTCTGATACAGCTCCTTCTTTAAAGATCTGACCTCATTGTCATGCCTGGCTTGGACCTGGGAACAACAAGAACATTGTTAGAAAACTGTCACTGGAATTGAGCCATGATTGGAGAACTGGGCTCAAGATCTCTTTCTATAAAAAAGCAGTCAGAGATTAAAGTCAGAATCTAGAGCTCAAAGTCAGAACCCCAAGATTACTGCTGGGTATCAGAGATTAAAACCAGATCAAGTGAGAACTCTGAGGTCCAGTCAGAGATCCAAACTGAGCCTAAACTCCAAATTCTGACTTGTTCCTCAGAACTCAAAGTAGGCACTGCAATCATGAGATTCAAGTCACCAAAGGGACTCAGTAACTGACCTGTGACATGCTGTCCTCTGCATCCTGGAAGTTCCGCAGCGCCATCACATGGCGGTGCTGAATCCTCTTCAGCAGCATCTCTTCCTTCCTGGATTCCCTGAGCTGTTTCTGCAGCTCATGGTTTTGATCCTGCAGATCACGCTTCTGCCTCTGCAGATCACGTTTCTGTAATGTTACAACTTTGTACCTATTCTGTACATCATCTGCCTCCTTCTGCAGATTTTGGTACTGGTTCTGCAGATCACTCATCTTATCCTGCAGATCACACTTCTGCCTCTGCAGATCACGTTTCTGTAATGTTACAACTTTGTACCTATTCTGTACATCATCTGTCTTATTCTGCAAATTTTGGTTTTGATTCTGCAGATCATAGTTTTCATTCTGCAGATCACGGTTCTTACTCTGAAGTGCTCGAACCAGACTCCACACCTCCTTCCAGTCCACGTTTTGGTGACCTTTATGAGACCCAAAACCAGTGCAGGGTCTAGGGGAAGGGGACTGGCTGGACTCTGAGTTCTGCATTTCAGAGGTGTGATTAACGCTCCAGGTGTCAAGTTGTGTTCTAACAAATGTGGTGTGAATGGAGTCTCTTCAACCGCCCCTCATATAAGTGAGTTCATCACTGATCTCAGTCAGGGCAGCAGATGACTGGGAGCCACCTTCATCAGTCAGTCATCATCACTCATCCTGACCTTTCACTCATCTTGACTCTTCACTGCTGAACGGACTGCAATGACCTGTTTTCAGTTGTACTGACATCCTGTCAGCAACATTTCTGGAGTCTTTCAAAATAAAAGCTCTCACAAGAACATTTGTTTTAAGGATTCATTCATTTAAAGTTATTTGAATGGTCTTGTTGTGCACGAACATATGCTGGGTAGTTCACCTCTTCGCCTCTCATCCAAGAAGCTTCTTAAGTTCTTGCCGTCGTGAATTCCGGCTGCACCTCCTGGGGAGGGATCTAAGGACGGCATTGTAGGTGGGTGACGGGTGGTGTCTGAGGCCCCCTCCTCTGTTCAAAGATGGACGTTCTAGTTTGACATGAACGGCTTCTTTCACCCCTCTTTCAAACCATCTGTCCTCTCTGGCTAGAACAAACACCTTGTGGTCTTCGAAGGAGTGCCCCTTCTCCTTGAGGTGGAGGTGGACTGCTGAGTCCTGGCCTGTGGTTGAGGCTCACCTGTGTTGCGCCATGTTTCTGCAACTGTATCACATAACTATGAGGTTTCTTCATGTATTTCACCTCTGTGTTTCCTGTTGTCTCTGCTCGCTTCATTGTCTTAGTCGGCGTCATGGTCGTTCTCCACGTCTCCCCTAAGGCCTTAGTTTTCAGTCCTGTGTAGAACTTTGTTTGGTTTGTCCTTTGAACTCGTCCAGGACTTCAGCCTGTTGGCTCTTTTTGTTCGGGCCTGAGCCAGAAGGGACTTCAGGCCTTTGTTTTTTCCTTCCTTTGAACTCCCAGTGTTGTGTTGTACTTTACCATTTTAAATTTAAGACTTTTGTTGTCCTCCCCTTGGCTGCATTTGGGTCCCATTTCCACATAAATCTTTGACAGTTTGCTATTTGAAAGGGTTTGCTTCCCCAGACGCTGAGGTATTTTATCTGATCACTTTTTTAAAAATTGCAGGTCAATTGAATTTCTAATTATCTTAAAGTTTTATTTGCAAATCCAACCATTTTCTGGACCTAGCATGGATTCAGTCATGACAGTGGTCACCAACTCTGACATCAAGCTGGTGTCTGCGCTCCTGTGAGAGGTCATCCACCTGTGTGTTGCTGTCTCTGCACCGACACAGCAACCTGGGCTGCAGTGGCACCAAGAGTGGGTCAACAATAAAACCAGGTTGCCCATGGACAGTGCATCTGCTGCCACCTCGACCGCCAATACTGTTTCAGATGTCATAATAAAACTGATCATTGAGTCTCCTGTAGTTGTTCTTTATCACTCTTCATTGTGCCCATGGTGTACGTGACAGCTGTCCTCTGGATTTACCCTATTAAGACCAGTGAGGAAGGGTCTTTCCCGCAGTGCCAGGGGAGTACATTTCAACACATTGACTGGGAGGGCCGGGGTGACCTCCTGATGACCAGACACCCTCCTTGCCACCCAGCCACTGCCACACTGGGCACAGGTGAAGAGGCTCTGCAGAGTCAGACATGACCTCCTTGTAATTTCGTGGTTGTTTTATGTGTGATTACTGCAGAGACGCTGTGTGATCTGCTAGCACGTGGACGCTGTCCACTGAGGGCCGTGTGGCTGTCCCACACTCACCTCTCATGCTGTGTATGTAAGACTTTAAGGACCTGTGGTCACCCTGTATTTGCTCTTTATTTTGTTCAGTTATGTATTTTGAGCTTTCAGGATTTCAAAAGTAACTGTAATGAGTGTATAAAAACTTTCTATAAAAGTAAAAGTATAAAAGTGGTTCTTGTGTGTGATCCATCATTTTAGAGTGAGAGGTGACCAAGGAGTGGAAAAAGGGGGAAGAGTGCGATGCAGGTTTACTAGAAGAGGCTGTGGACAAGGAAGTTTCCTGTCAGGAAAGAGTGTGCAGAATCAAAGGGATACATTTTTAAAATGATATTCAATTGAATTAATCATGTCAGATGTTCCTTCCACAGAGTCACAAGGTCCAAATATACTGGACAAACTTGAGGGTATTTTGATGTTTTTGTTTTTTTTATCAGAATAGAGTGGTTGTGGCCAGACGTTGGGATGGCAGTTTCAAACCTGTACTACCAGGTTCTTCATAGCCTTGAGGATGAAGGTCGACTAGATCCTTCTGACAGCATCCACCTGTTCTGTGCCCAGCATGTATGTCTTCTGTAGGAATTACATGAATAGATAGGTCAGAAGTAATCGTCTTTAAGAAGTATGTTGTGAATCACATGAGTTTCCATCCTGACCTCAACGAACAAAAGGACAAACAGTTACAGAGACAGGATGAAGGGGAGGGTTGAGAAGCACATGCTAAACAGGTGATACAGTCATTGCTTTGATGGGGAAACCATGTGCCCTTTGTTGTTGAATGGTATCAAGGTTGGGACACTGTAAAGATCGGGAGAGAACATTCGACAAGAGTCTTCTCTCCATGCTGCATGTATTAAAGAGACTTGATTCATCACATCGAGTTGGTGATTCTTCAGAGAACTAGCAACTCTCAACGATTTACAAGGAGAATTTCCCTCACACATCCACGTCTGCAGAGAGATCTCCATGTCTTCAGGGGGGTTGGGATCATCACCCTCGAAGAACAGAGCAAAATATGTCCCCACAACAACTGTGGACAATGGGACTCCTCCACAATCCTGTTGATGCTCCAGACCTGGCAGAGGTGCTCATTACATGTTGTTGTTTTTTAAATAGGTAGGTGATGCTTAAAATGACTAAAATGCAATATATTCACAGCATATAACTAACAGCACTTTGAACATGGTGACTTATAAATAATATATTTGAGAGATAGTTGAAAAGTTTTGGCTTGCATTTCTTTGGCCACGTTGGGGGAAAACAAAAGAGCCGATACTTCATGCATCAGCATAGCATCAGCTCTGTTCACAGGGAGGTCCAATCAGAATCTGCTGGCCCCAATTTCCTCATCTCTTCAAGACAGTGCAGTTGCTGCTTCCACCTTCCAGAATATTCACTCCTGCCCTCGCAAATACGAGATATGCTGAGTCTCGAGCTGATTCAAGTCCCCCACTTTCACAAATTGGCAAATCCCAGTACCCCTCAGCCTGGTGGCCCTCAGATTCGTCCCATGCCTCAGCCATGGAAGCAAACCCTAGCCCCTGTCCCAGCCCCCACTGCCCAGGCTCCCACTTCTACTGCCCAATCCACTCTGCACATCATTCCCCCTGTACCTGCCCATGCTGCACCATCTCTTTCTACCCACCATGTACCTGTAACTCTAGGCATGGTCCAAGCCCCTCGGCACTCTGCATCTATCCATGTTCCAAGCCCCTGATCAATCTTCATCCATGCCTGGCCAAGCATAGCCCACCTCCACTAGCAGCTTACCACCAATGCCAACGCAAACCATGGCACTCAGTGGCACCAGTTGCTGAACAAGCTGACAATTAGCAACAACAATTTATCGAAGCTTCATTTCCAGGTGGTTTGTGGCTCCAGGCGAATCATAATATCCAGCACACACAGTGAGTCCACCCTTCATGCAGCATGAACACTAGCATCTGGGTCATTAAAGGGACGTTCAGTTATTTAGATGTGGTTTATATGAGACACTGATGCCCAGTCAGTGCAGACGCCTAGGAAGGTGCTGCTGTGGAATCAACACCAGCACAAACACATCTCTTACCACCAACAAGCTGCACTTTTAACATTTGACACATTTGATAGAAGATGTAGCACTACATTGTAAAGAGACGCATTTGATAGAAGATGTAGTACTACATTGTAAAGAGACGCATTTGATAGAAGATGTAGTACTACATTGTAAAGAGACGCATTTGATAGAAGATGTAGTACTACATTGTAAAGAGACACATTTCATAGAAGATGTAGTACTACATTGTAAAGAGACGCATTTCATAGAAGATGTAGTACTACATTGTGAAAAGACACATTTGATAGAAGACGTCTTACAACATTGTGAAAAGACGCATTTATTAGAGGATGTAGTACTACATTGTGAAAAGACGCATTTATTAGAGGATGTAGTACTACATTGTAAAGAGACGCATTTAATAGAAGATGTAGTACTACATTGTGAAGATTCATTTGATAGAAGTGTAGCACTGCATTGTGAACAGACACATTTAATAGAAGATTTAGTACTACATTGTGTACAGATGTATTTGATTGAAGATGGAGTACTACATCCCAAAAAAGATGCATTTGATTGAAGATGTTTCAAAAGCAAATGCATTTCATAGAAGATGTAGTACTACATTGTTAAAAGATACATTTGATAGAAGATGTAGTACTACATTGTTGACAAACACATTTGATAGAAGATGTAGTACTAATATGTGAAGAGACGCATTTGATAGAAGATGTAGAACTACATTTTTAACAGATACATTTGATAGAAGATGTAGTACTAAATTGTGAACAAACACATTTGACAGAAGATGTAGTACTCATTGTGAAATAAAATATTGGATAGAAGATGTGGTACTGCATTGTGAAAAGACACATTTGATAGAAGACGTAGTACAACATTGTGAAAAGACGCATTTATTAGAAGATGTAGTACTACATTGTAAAGAGACGCATTTAATAGAAGATGTAGTACTACATTGTAAAGAGACGCATTTCATAGAAGATGTAGTACTACATTGTAAAGAGACGCATTTGATAGAAGATGTAGCACTACATTGTAAAGAGACGCATTTCATAGAAGATGTAGTACTACATTGTAAAGAGACGCATTTCATAGAAGATGTAGTACTACATTGTGAAAAGACACATTTGATAGAAGACGTAGTACAACATTGTGAAAAGACGCATTTATTAGAAGATGTAGTACTACATTGTAAAGAGACGCATTTAATAGAAGATGTAGTACTACATTGTGAAGATTCATTTGATAGAAGTGTAGCACTGCATTGTGAACAGACACATTTAATAGAAGATTTAGTACTACATTGTGTACAGATGTATTTGATTGAAGATGGAGTACTACATCCCAAAAAAGATGCATTTGATTGAAGATGTTTCAAAAGCAAATACATTTCATAGAAGATGTAGTACTACATTGTTAAAAGATACATTTGATAGAAGATGTAGTACTACATTGTTGACAAACACATTTGATAGAAGATGTAGTACTAATATGTGAAGAGACGCATTTGATAGAAGATGTAGAACTACATTTTTAACAGATACATTTGATAGAAGATGTAGTACTAAATTGTGAACAAACACATTTGACAGAAGATGTAGTACTCATTGTGAAATGAAATATTGGATAGAAGATGTGGTACTGCATTGTGAAAAGACACATTTGATAGAAGACGTAGTACAACATTGTGAAAAGACGCATTTATTAGAAGATGTAGTACTACATTGTAAAGAGACGCATTTAATAGAAGATGTAGTACTACATTGTAAAGAGACGCATTTCATAGAAGATGTAGTACTACATTGTAAAGAGACGCATTTGATAGAAGATGTAGCACTACATTGTAAAGAGACGCATTTCATAGAAGATGTAGTACTACATTGTAAAGAGACGCATTTCATAGAAGATGTAGTACTACATTGTGAAAAGACACATTTGATAGAAGACGTAGTACAACATTGTGAAAAGACGCATTTATTAGAAGATGTAGTACTACATTGTAAAGAGACGCATTTAATAGAAGATGTAGTACTACATTGTAAAGAGACGCATTTAATAGAAGATGTAGTACTACATTGTGAAGATTCATTTGATAGAAGTGTAGCACTGCATTGTGAACAGACACATTTAATAGAAGATTTAGTACTCCATTGTGTACAGATGTATTTGATTGAAGATGGAGTACTACATCCCAAAAAAGATGCATTTGATTGAAGATGTTTCAAAAGCAAATACATTTCATAGAAGATGTAGTACTACATTGTTAAAAGATACATTTGATAGAAGATGTAGTACTACATTGTTGACAAACACATTTGATAGAAGATGTAGTACTAATATGTGAAGAGACGCATTTGATAGAAGATGTAGAACTACATTTTTAACAGATACATTTGATAGAAGATGTAGTACTAAATTGTGAACAAACACATTTGACAGAAGATGTAGTACTCATTGTGAAATGAAATATTGGATAGAAGATGTAGTACTACATTGTGAAGAGACGCATTTGATAGAAGATTTTGTACTACATTTTGAACAGATGTATTTGATAGAAGATGTAGTACTAATTCCCAAAACAGATGCATTTGATAGAAAATGTAGTAATACATTGTGAACAGACCCATTTGATAGAAGATGTAGTACTACATCCCAAAACAGATGCATTTGATAGAAGATGTAGTACTGCATTGTGAAAAGACACATTGGATAGAAGATGTAGTTCTACATTCCAAACAGAAGCATTTGATAGAAGATGTAGTACTACATTCCAAAAACGTTGCATTTGATCGAAGATGTAGCACTACATTTTGAAATGACACATTTTATAGAAGATTTAGTACTACATTCCAAAGTAGATCTATTTGATAGGTGATGTACTACTACATTCCAAATCCGATTCATTTGATAGAAAATGTAGAACTACAATATGAACGGACACATTTTATAGAGGATGTAGTACTTCATTCCAAAACATATTCATTTGACAGAAGATGTAGTACTGCATTGTGAACAGACACATTTGATAGAAGATGTCGTACTACATTGTAAAGAGACACATTTGATAGAAGATGTAGTACTACATTGTGTGAAGATGTATTTGATAGAAGATGTAGTACTACATCCCAAAAGAGATGCATTTGATAGAAGATGTAGTACAACTTTCAAAAGTAAATGAATTTAATAGAAGATGTAGTACTAATCTATGATCAGATGCATTTGATAGAAGCTGTTGTACTGCATTGTGAACAGACACATTTGATAGAAGATGTAGTACTACATTGTGAACAGACCCATATAATAGAAGATGTAGTACTACAATGTGTAAAGATGTATTTGATAGAAGATGTAGTACTACATCCCAAAAGAGATGCATTTGGTAGAAGATGTAGTACAACTTTCAAAAGTAAATGAATATAATAGAAGATGTAGTACTAATCTATGATCAGATGCATTTGATAGAAGATGTAGTACTACATTTTGAAAAGACACATTTCATTGAAGATATAGTACTTCATTGTGAACAGACACATTTGATAGAAGATATAGTACTTCATTGTGAACGACACATTTGATATAAGATGTAGTACTACATTGTGAACAGACACATTTGATAGAAGATGTAGTACTTCATTGTGAACGACACATTTGATATAAGATGTAGTACTACATTGTGAACAGACACATTTGATAGAAGATGTAACCTCAAACTGCATTTTAAACAGATGTATTATAAAGATGATGACCAGCAGCAACGCTAACTCAAGTCAACTCCTCCTTCTATTTTTTTCTCTTCTGTTGCATTGCTTTGATATTAATTTTTATTTTTTTAACAGCTATAATGAATATAGCAATAGAGAAGTTATGAATCCATACATCTCCTATATATCGAATGGGTATATTTGTAAGTGTGTAAATCTATATTCATGTATGTATATATATATATATATATATATATATATATATATATATATGTATATGTATATGTATTTGTGTATATGACAAATAATTTTTAAAAAGTTTTTTAAAAAATCCATAAATGTTCAATGAATATTCTAGTTGGTTTTTTTTAATCGCTTGCGACTTGGTGACTCTAAATGAATATCAGCCCTGGAAAAGTAACTCCTTTTTCATGCAAATTCACTGTTCATAAAATTCATATAACAATGCAAAATTAATATTAGAGGGACAGCATGGCCCAAGTGTTGCTGGTTCAATCCTCACTTCCTCTGGTGTCCATGTTGAAGTGTCCTCAAGCAAGATACTGAACCCCTAATTGCTCCTGATGGCCCTGCGATGAACTGGAGTCCCGTCCAGAGTGAACCCCGCCTCTCACCCAGTGTCAGCTGGGATAGGCTCCACCCCCCTTTACAGGTGAGCGCTATAGAAAATTTGGATGGATGAATGGAAAATTCCTCTTCGTTAGTAAAGGATATCTAACTATGCTTCAGCATGAAGTCATCATTTTGACCCCAAACATCAAATTCAGAATTGCAATCCTGTTTTCAAACAGCTTGATTGATTCCACTGTTGTGTGATGCAACCATCATAGCAACACATGATGAACTCTCCAGCAGCAACAAGTTGATCAGACGCAGAAGGACACGTGGCTCAGCTCTGCTGAACCAGACAGTCATCAGCAATGATCAGCAGCAGCATTTCAGTATGCTAGAATCATTGACCAAACCTTTCATGACTGTCACAAGAGGCTTGAAGCTCAATAAAAATGGGGTTCCCAGTTGAGTTCAGACAGGAAGTTTTAGATGTGGTCCTCAGGAGCTTTTCTCACAGCCCCAACTGATGGAGGCCAATTGGTTTTATCACAACAGAGGAAGGGCGGTACTGTCAACTGTACTTCCTCTGCTTAGTACTTGGGAACGTACATGGAAAAAAAAGCTGAAAAATGCTGCAAATGATCTTTGCACCATCATGGAGTCGCTTCATTGTGACGCTAAGCTTTGATTCAATGTTGAAATACATTGTTTTGTTTTGTTTTTTGGTTGATTTAAAAACAGAACCCAGTCACTTGTAGGCATCACTGCACTTGAAGAATTTTTCTTCCCTCTGCTGGCAAAATCTAAAAATCAATTATTAAAATTACTTTGACAGACATTAGACAAAATTTGGAGGCCAACCCCTGCCCAAAACACCAACTATGTTTCTACTGAAAATGATCCTTTTGACAAATTTGGTGCAAACTAAAATGCCAGGTAAGACACGACATGGAGACCAAAACCTGCCCCTGAAATCATCCATTATAGTAAAGATGGTCACTTCCTGTCCCAAAAAGATCCTGATGCGTTTCCATCAAAGATTTTGCCGTGGAGACAGTCAGGAAGAAGGGTGACAGAGCCTACTTGGTGGGGAGTTGGACGTTTGTGAATGGCAAAGAAATCCAATGATGAAAACAGTGAAGTTTGACTGGAACAGAGAGTGTAGTGAACTGCTTTGACAGTTTTTACAGTTTGGTACAAAGTACTTTCTATAATTTTATGAAGTACACAATGTACTAATATGGCAGCATGTAAGTTCACTGGTTCGTATTTTCTGTATTTTTGTGTGTGTGTTCTTGATGTCAATGTCAGAAACTTGTTCAAGAGGAAATATTTATTTTTGTAAAGTCAAAACAAAGGTGCTGATTTTTATTGGATACAGGAAACCATTGCCTCCGTTGTAGATGCCTCATTTTGGAGGTATCAGTGGGGAAAAAATGTGTGGTTCTCATCTGGAAGTAACAGGTCAGCAGGGGTTGCTATGTTCCAAGGAACATTTTAAGATCGTCAAGCATCTCTCAGACAAAAATGGCAGATGGATAATTCTTCTGGTGGGGATTGATCCTCTCAGTTTGTCATCACTAATTATGGCTTCAACAATAAACAAAGCAAGAAAGAGCATTTTTCTACAAGAGAAAGCAAAATGAATCAACTTTTATCAACATTTCCTCCTGCCAAAGTCCTGTGGGGAGGGGACTTCAATCCAGTTTTGGATGATTCTCAGGACAGATTTTTTGAGTGTTGTCCAAGTCTCAGACACACACACACACACATACAAGTGAAGGACAGGAACTGGTAAGAGAAGGTTTACTACGGTTCTTTAGCAACAAGGCTGAACCATGTGTAGTAGCACGGAGGAGCAATTCTGGTAAAATAAATCCAACGTGACACAAAACCTGCCCAGTCTGAGAGGTTCATCTCTGACCTGACACAGTTGGTCGGAGGGCTTCCTTTCCTTCAAGAGGGATAAAAGACCTTTTTTCCATGGACGCCGATGCTCTCCTGGGGGAACTGCTCCAATTGGACTGTGTCCATGATGTCATCTCCCTCCTTCTGAATCTGGAGCAAACACAAGTCTCCATGCTTTCTCTTGCAGGTTCTCTGGACGAAAAGCAGATATGTAGTTCACAACTGAAAGATAAAACTAGAATAAATAGAAGGAGAAATTTAATGAATAATTAAGAGGGATACAAAAAAAGGCAAGACTACACAGTTAAATGAAGTTTCAGTTTTCATCCTGACATCATTCACTCAGTGCTGGCCGCGGTGTCCCTGGAGTACCGTTAGCAGCCCTGTCCATTCCCTGTACATGCGGGCCTCTGGGAGCCTTCCCAGCTCCCCCAACTGTGGCAAGGGGCCCTCCACTGTTAACTATGACACCTCCAGCCTCAGGACTACCGTTGACATGCAGCATCTCGGCTCTCGTCTCCTGCCAGGCCACGTCATTCATACCCAGGATCCTGCATGGGATGCTCATTCCACGGGAAAGCATGTTGTCCTGTCATGAGAGGGTCTGTTCTAGTTGCACGCTGTCAGTGAGTTCCCACCACTTCCATAGATTTAAAAAGGCCCAGAAATGTCATCTTGAAAAAAATGAATGACTTTGGCAGGAACTTTGACAGGAAGTCCTAAACATGTGGGGTGAAAGGAGAGTTCCCAGCTAAAAAACCAGCGTGGTGTCTGCATGTCATGAAGATTCTGGGATCCTAGTCCAGGCAATGACAAGCAGCCTGAGAAAAGAAGGTGGAAAACCTGGCAGGTGGATAAGCAGAGGGGATCTGGAGCAAACACAAGTCTCTGGTGCTTCCTCTTGCAGGCTCTCCGCACAAAAAGCAGATATGAATTTTACAACTGAAAGAGAAAAGTAGAATAAAAAGTAGGAGAAATTGAATGAATAATTAAGAGTGATTAAAAAAGGTGAGAATACGTAGTTAAATGAAGGAAGAACATTTATTTAAATAAATATTTTATATAAAAACCAACATTGATATTGAAAACATGTATTAACAGTTACATTACAAACTTAACATTATATTACAAATTAGCAATGAAAATGTTTTATTTTTTAAAACAAACAACAAAAGGCACTTTTGAATGAAAGGATAAAAAGTCCACAAATAAAACAAAAAAACTAAAGGAACTTTCAAAACAAAAGATAAAAAGAAAACCAAACAAAATCTCAGTGAGATTAAATAAAACAAAACCCACCAACAAAAGAAAGTGTGTCAACTAAACTTAGAAAGCTAAGCCTTAACAGTCAGCGTGTGGTGGTCTTTAACCTCCTGGTTCAAAATGGAGGTGCTGCCTCTTTTTGTCCTTATAAGGAAATCACTGGAGTCTCCCAGGTTTCACTGCCTCCCCTGTAGGAGCAACCTGGGCTGCAGGTCCACTGGTGGCACAGCTGGACCCAGTCAGGGAGCCTTGTGTCCCTCCAGCACCTAAACTGGCACTGGTTATTTGTTCCAGAAGATGCTTGGAGCAGTAGTTGGAAACCCTGGATCCTGCGTGACAACCGTACACAGCAAAGAAGGACCAGTCGGTCCCACCAGGACCAGGTGGTCCCAGCACAGCTGTGTGTGCATCTTCATCTCTACCCACCATCCCTGCACAGAGCTCAGGTCACATGTCAGGGTGAGGGTCCTACCTGGGGTCCTGGTCTGGCCTGGAAATAAATGGACACAATCAGGGTGGGGAAGACAATCAGACTGGTGGGAAACCCACCTGGGGGAAGGGGAAGCCACCAGACACAAGAGGAGAGTTACATTGAAATATAAAAGAGGAAGCCAGGAGACAACTGCCTGTTGTTGTTGTTGTTGAATCAACCTGTCACGCCCTGTCAATTGCATTGGATTTGTTTAGAAGTCACAAAATGAAGTCAAATTGACTGATTGATAGTTGAGGTGCTAATTTAGCCGTGCTAAACCACATTCACGTATGCTAACAACAGTGGAGCAGTCCAAATGAACATGGAATAGTGAAGTTTTCACTGCCTACCCTGCAAACAGGCCCCAGTGGGGCCCATGCAGGCTTTTTGCGGCCACTGTGGGCGAGGGTCAGCCCAGACCAAACCCTAACAGGTCCAGTGCAGGTTTGCCCACATGGAACTCAAAGGTCTTGGCTCTCTGTGGGCTTCCTGAAACCAGCCCACCATACTGCTTTGCCCACAGAAAGCCCATGCTGGCCCAGTGCGGGCTTGCCCACATGGGGCCCAAAGGATTTTTGCACCTGTGGGCCCATGCTTATTTTTTGTTGGCAGCCCATGTCTTTTCCCTCACTTTTTTTGTGAAATGAATTTTGAATTTCAGAAAAGGCGCAGAGAAAAGACATCGGCTGGGCTTCTGATTTTCTGGTAATATTCATAGATTTATTGTCATTAATTTTATTAGTTCAATAGGGTGAGTGGGTCACTGGAAATTTCCAAGACATTTCTCAGTTATATTCTCTCAAAACCATTAATTTTAACTTTTTAATTTGAACTGTTTTTCGCAGGATGTTAGCTAAGTTGGTACTGCAAGCTAGCTTTCCTTTCTCAAAACTGCTCGGTGATATGGCTCTCTATCAGTCTCTGTCTGTGGGATATTACTCATTCAGTGGCAATCACGGTTTTTATCTGTTCTGTTGTCCCAACATTAGTTGTTCATGGCCGCGCCCTTGGGGAGGGTCCTGTATTCGGTCAATGAACGGTTTGTTCCATCATTGCTTGTTCATGGCCGCGCCCTCGGGGAGGGTCCCGTATTCGGTCAATGAACGGTTTGTTCCATCATTGCTTGTTCATGGCCATGCCCTCGGGGAGGGTCCCGTATTCGGTCAATGAACGGTTTGTTCCATCATTGCTTGTTCATGGCCGCGCCCTTGGGGAGGGTCCCGTATTCGGTCAATGAACGGTTTGTTCCATCATTGCTTGTTCATGGCCGCGCTCTCGGGGTGGGTCCCGTGTGGTTCGGTCAATGAACGGTTCCGTGAGGGATTTTTTGGTGCCTGCGCTAAAGCGGCAGCCCACAGGGATAAAGGCGCGCGCCTGTCTGTCTTTGTGTGTGTGTGTGTCTGCCTCTGTATCCGCGCACGCACACATCACAGTAGGAATGTGTGTGGATGCAGCTACTATGAATGTTTCGTTGTGAGAGTTATGAAGCTGCGGCAGGCACGGAGTGGCTATCGGGACGGCCCGGAAAATTTCCTGGTCGGCCGTCTGATTCGCTCAAGAGGCAGCCGTATGAGCGGCCCATTGAGTTACAAATTATTATTAAACAGACATAATACCGTGCAATCGCCTGATTTATTTGACCACTACACAATATAAGCATAAGATATTCTATTTATCGTACCGTCTTTGATATAAGATTCACCTTCATAACCGATCAAATATGGACTCCAACACTATAATCCGCTTGCTTTACGAAGGGTCGTTTGTGGCTCAAGATGGCAGCGCAACATCATGGTAAACACAAGCGTACGCTCGTGCGCACTGCAAACTGGCACATGTACGCTTGGACACACAGTGCGGCGCCCCCAGCTATTCCATTCAAAAAACATTGTATTACCTGCGCAAAGACAGCATCTTTGACAACAAACGCGGAGTCAAGTTCGAGTCAAGTATGCTAAGTGTTAAGAACAGCGTAGCTCCAGACGTGATGGAGCGAGAGAGAGAGAGAGACGGGCTCCAGGGGAGAACGAGCGAGTGGCCGGTAAAGGCACCGTCTCGTCATTCTTATCAAAGTGCCTTGAATAAGAATCAAATAAATACAAAGAAAAAGTACTTTATCAACTTTTGCATGTGCAATTTAATTAACAATATAGCATATGAATCCTTTTTCATTTTTTGATTTCCAATCGAAAATAGAAAGAACGAATGATACACGTGATTTTGTGTTATTGTGTATTTCCGTTTTCCCGTTCTGGTTTTAAACAGAAAAACCAAAAAACAAAGTTGTTTTTTGTTTTTTTAATTTGGTGTTGAAACAGAAAAAAGAAAGAACGAAGGGTACACAGATTAGGCCCCATTACATTACATGCGATATTGCTGCCCGTCATACTCAAGTTGCGGTGCTGCACGTATGATTGTTGCTTACATCATCTTGTTTCAGAATGAATGGCTTTTCTAATCTGGACACCTTGTGTTGAAATCTGGGACATTAGCTTTTATTTAAAATAATGTTTTACAAATTGCACATTTCAGACAGAAATAATTCTAAGAAACATGTAATTAATTCATAAATGTAACACTGGATTTAAAAAGATATTAAAAGAATTAATTGAACAAGCAGCATTATAGGCTGAGAAAAATGTAATCAATTAAGCTCATAGATGGGCAAAAAAATATGTTCAATGCACTGAATTCACTGGTCAGTAAATAAATATGCCACTGTAATGTAACATTTGATGTCAGACAAAAGGCTGTTTCTTTGACTGAGCTATTTAGGTAGCTAGTCAGCTCATCAGCACACCAACAGCGAGCTAAGGGGCAAATCACAACAGTGTTTTAAGTCCTGATCTTAAAACAAAAGGCAATTGCTACATTTGAAGCCCAAATGTTGAATAAAAATACCAGGAGACATTTCCCTTTCCTAAAAATAGATTTTCTCAATCAAATGACAAAGTATAAGACTGTCCCATGTTAGCCAAATCATGCTGTCCCACTTTTGAAACAACTGCTTCGTAGGTGTCCCTCATAAGTCACCGTCCCACATTGCACTAATCCACCCAAGTTGTTTTTATTGACTTATTTTCCATTTCTCTTGTCAGACAATAAAACAAGTGTGAGATACTGATTGGAAGGTGGCCCATTCAGATGTTAACCTGTTCACCATAATTGCCTTGAAGCTCTCGCTCTCAACATGTTCTCAGTCACTGAGCTCTGAGTCACGGCAAAAATGCACACCTAAATGATCATATTTTTGGTGTAATTGTAGGTATACACCAGGGGTGTCCAAACTTTTTTCACTGTGGGCCACATACAAGAAAATATACAAACGGACGGGCCACACACTAGAGGTGATAGTGTATTAAAGTTAGCAAAATCAATCAATTGTAGGTTAATTATGGTTGATAATTGAATATGCTTGAAGAAGAGAAAAAACACAGCTTTCCACAAGGTTTTTTTTTCATTTATTTTCTTTCAAAAAGGGTTGGCAGCTTTTTCTCAAAACAACAGGCTCAGATTGCTCCTTAGTCAGTATGGTGATCCTCTTCCCAGCACTGTAGAAAAGGGGGGTAAGGGGGAAAGGGGCTGAGTATATTTCAGGCTTGTCATGCAAATAGGTTATTGGGCTTATTAGCACACCAACTAACATTTGTTAGAAAATGTTATTGACTTTAATTAATGAGTACGAATTTATTTGATGATAAGGCTTATTAACATATGTTATTAATTAATTGACTGCGCCCCTCCCCCCTCTGACGCAGCTACTTCACACATTCCTCATGCAAATCAGGCTGCTGACTGGCAGGCAGAAGTAAAGACAAGTAAACAACAGCATTTAAAACATAGCACAGCCTACTATTTATTGTTGGAACATGAACACGCATCTGGAACAACTGGATCGGTCACTCATAGCTCCATGTCTGGGTCCATTCCTGTAAACACTGCCCGATGTCTGCCCGGTCAAACGCAGGTGTCCGAATGTCCGAAGCGGACAGCTGAAGCACCATTTCAGCCTCTTCCTCTGCTGAAAGATCACTTCCTGGCCATCTTGACTCTCACTCTGTCGCGTTCACGGGCATCAACGACTACAGCTCTGCTTCACGCAGCCAGGCTCACTTTAGGCACTGCCGGTACGCAAGCCTCCTGCTGTTGCCCACGAAACCTGATCCCCTCATTCTCGGTACATTTTTTTTAGTCTGTTCCTTGGCTAAAAGAATATCTACTTTATATCCGCTTTGTAAACTGGGGTCTGTTTGGGGTTTCAGCCCTGCGGCTCAACAACCCAGGCACTGATTGGCTCAGCCTGCCACTGATGTGTTCAGCAGACCGTCACCGTGACTGAGAAGGAGAGTCGTAGACAAACTAATACTGGCTGTTACCTCTACAGAGAGAGGAAGGGGGAAACTGACTATGTGACTGTGACCGTGGAGTAGGACTAGTATCAGAGTAAACCATGTAAAATATTGAGAAACAATGGATGCAGGAGGGAGCCTGTTTGTAATCAGCATCTGTGGAGTCATACGGATTAATTATAATGCTCAAAATTTAAAAATGAAAAATAATGTCATTGGGAGCATGAAGATAGTATGTGGGTATTGCTCGCCGGTTGCCTAGAAACATTTTAACTCAACTCCTGCTACAAATAGCTTTATTCCTCATGATTTGGTGTTTCTTAATTGTTAGACCACCAGGTGTCGAATGAGGTATAACATGATCAGATACATTGTTGCCGCTAGTCCGTCGTATTCCAACGTTTTCCGCAGGTTTTCCTTCAAACCCAACACTTCAACGGGTGATTTCCCAGTTTAACTAACCTCTGTGGCTATTAATTTGTTTCTTTGTTCGCTTCACGGTGATCTTTTGTTGTTTCCTCCCTCAATAAACATTGTTATACTTTTGAACTCTGCATCTTAGTCTCAACCAGACCATGCTCAAAATGTCGTCACCCCGGAGTACCTCCTGGCCAAGGCCCTAGTAAAAAAACAAAACAAAGCCAAAACAGTTGTCCTCACTTTTCCCCTTGTATTTAATGGTAGAAACCCCCCCATGTGTTTTATTTTTAGTGTGGGTAACTGTTTTGTGTGTCAATTTTGTGTTTTTAGTGTTTGAGTGTGTCCAGCAAACTTAAGTACCTTTGGTCTTTGGCCCTAATAACCATGAAACAGGACTGGAGGCCATTTTTTTTAATTATCAAAAGATAAATACATACAATATATACATAGAGAGAGAGAGAGGTCAGTGCTTGGTAAACCTTGTGGTAGACCGTGACACGGTACCCCTCATCAGCTGGTTACCATCAGCTGCCCCTGGTGAAGGCTGCTGGTTTCAGTTGTCACCCTCACTCCTCTTGAGCCTGGATAGACAGAGTGGTGTTGACAGTCAATTGATGAATTAGTGGAGTGCACAATCTAGAGCTCAAAGTCAGAACCCCCAAATCACTGCTGGGTATCAGAGATTAAAATCAGATCAAGTGAGAACTCTGAGGTCCAGTCAGAGATCCAAACTAAGCCCAAACTCCAAATTCTGACTTGTTCCTCAGAACTCAAAGTAGACACCAAAGGGACTCTGAATCTAACCTGTGACATGCTGTCCTCTGCATCATGAACCGTATCACGGTATCCTGCTGATGAGGGGCTGCTGGGGAACATGAGCTGCCCCTGGTACTGCTGCTGCCCTCCCTTCTGTACTCGTCTATGGAAAGAACGGAAGAAATGGGCTGAGAAGATTGCATTTCTCATTGTGGACATGCTGGTTCTAGTTTTGCATTACATGATACCAATTCTGACCAACATGGTTCCCATCAACCATCCATACCTGTCAAGTTTTGGATTTGAAAATAAGGGAAATTTTCTGGTGATCGCTGCAAGCCATCCCACCACCCCAATTAAGCTCCAGTATCCCTTACATCTTAAGACAGGAGTACAAGATATCTAAAAACAACTTGTCAACCGCTTACTAACTAAAATTAGGTGATCAGAATCTGATAGGCCTACCTTTGTTGACATTGAAATGCTGTGAAAATTCCTACATTATAATATCCGGGAACATCTCAGCTACACACTTGTTGAAGTCATCGCAGAAAGTAAAAGCAACGTTGTTTTTGGCACACAGCATTGCCATTTTAACCTCCGCATTTGTGACCTGGTCTGCCTCCGTGGTATTTCTAGTCAGAAATACTGACATCGCCTGGGCATGATTCCGTGCCTCGAGCCCGCGCTTGTGCTTGGCGGATTTCTCATGCTGGCTGACATCATTCCTTCCTCCGTGGGAGACACTAAAGTCACTATTACAAATCCTACAGAAAGCGTGGCTATCCCCCTTTCTGCTCCTCGTTAGAAAGGTAAATTCAGAGTTCCATTTATCGAAATATTTAAAGGAGGACTAAGTTTTTTTGGCAGGAATGCCTTCGGTGTCACGTCCGTGATCCATCTCTCTTTTGTTTGTTTCCCGCCGTCGGCACTAACCTCGCGACAACTGCCGCCCAGACTACTGCAGGTGGCAATTCTCGCGAGGCTAGTGACAGAGTTCAGCAGAGGATTTTTTTTTTTTCATTGTAATACGGGAGATTTACGGGAGAATACTAAAACGGGAGGAGGGCGGGAAAGAGGGGTAAAATACGGGAGTTTCCTGGCCGAAACGGGAGACTTGACAGCGAAGCAACCATCTCTCTTTTAAAGAGAAAGGACTCTGA
This sequence comes from Aulostomus chinensis, assembly GCF_037954235.1. Lineage (NCBI taxonomy): Eukaryota > Metazoa > Chordata > Actinopteri > Syngnathiformes > Aulostomidae > Aulostomus > Aulostomus chinensis. The sequence goes on from NC_141321.1 coordinate 24,456,922, forward strand.
TAATGAGACATTGGTGACAACTGACAAGATATAGAACAGCTGAGTCACTCATGAGATTATGTTTGATAATCTAACCTGTAACATGCTGTCCTCTGCATCCTGGCAGATCGGCAGTGCCATCATGTGGTGCTGCTGAATCTTCTTCAGCAGCATTTCCTCCTTCCTGGATTCACTGAGCTGATTCTGAAGATCATTCTGCAGATCACGTTTCTGTAATTGTACAACTTTGTACCTCTTCTGTGGATCATCTGTCGAATTCTGCAGATTTTGGTTCTGATTCTGCAGTTTTTGGTTCTGATTTTGAAGATCATGGTTCTGATTCTGCAGATCACGCTTCTGTAATTGTACAACTTTGTACCTCTTCTGTAGATCATGGTTCTGATTCTGCAGATTTTGGTACTGATTCTGCAGATCATGGTTCTGTAATTGTACAACTTTGTACCTCTTCTGTAGATCATGGTTCTGATTCTGCAGATCACGCTTCTGTAATTGTACAACTTTGTACCTCTTCTGTAGATCATGGTTCTTATTCTGCAGATCATGGTTCTGATTCTGCACATTATGGTTCTGATTCTGCAGATCATGGTTCTGTAATTGTACGACTTTGTACCTCTTTTGTAGATCATGGTTCTGATTCTGCAGATCATGGTTCTTTAATTGTACAACTTTGTACCTCTTCTGTAGATCATGGTTCTGATCCTGCAGATCATGGTTCTGTAATTGTACAACTTTGTACCTCTTCTGTAGATCATGGTTCTTATTCTGCAGTTTTTGGTTATGATTCTGCACATTATGGTTCTGATTCTGCAGATCATGGTTCTGTAATTGTACAACTTTGTACCTCTTTTGTAGATCATGGTTTTGATTCTGCAGATCATGGTTCTGTAATTGCACAACTTTGTACCTCTTCTGTAGATCATGGTTCTGATTCTGCAGATCACGCTTCTGTAATTGTACAACTTTGTACCTCTTCTGTAGATCATGGTTCTTATTCTGCAGATTTTGGTTATGATTCTGCACATTATGGTTCTGATTCTGCAGATCATGGTTCTGTAATTGTACAACTTTGTACCTCTTCTGTAGATCATGGTTCTTATTCTGCAGATTTTGGATATGATTCTGCACATTATGGTTCTGATTCTGCAGATCATGGTTCTGTAATTGTACAACTTTGTACCTCTTCTGTAGATCATGGTTCTTATTCTGCAGTTTTTGGTTCTGATTCTGCACATTATGGTTCTGATTCTGCAGATCATGGTTCTGTAATTGTACAACTTTGTACCTCTTCTGTAGATCATGGTTCTGATTCTGCAGATCATGGTTCTGTAATTGTACAACTTTGTACCTCTTCTGTAGATCATGGTTCTTATTCTGCAGTTTTTGGTTATGATTCTGCACATTATGGTTCTGATTCTGCAGATCATGGTTCTGTAATTGTACAACTTTGTACCTCTTTTGTAGATCATGGTTCTGATTCTGCAGATCATGGTTCTGTAATTGTACAACTTTGTACCTCTTCTGTAGATCATGGTTCTGATTCTGCAGATCACGTTTCTGTAATTGTACAACTTTGTACCTCTTCTGTAGATCATGGTTCTTATTCTGCAGATCATGGTTCTGATTCTGCACATTATGGTTCTGATTCTGCAGATCATGGTTCTGTAATTGTACGACTTTGTACCTCTTTTGTAGATCATGGTTCTGATTCTGCAGATCATGGTTCTGTAATTGTACAACTTTGTACCTCTTGTGTAGATCATGGTTCTTATTCTGCAGATCATGGTTCTGATTCTGCACATTATGGTTCTGATTCTGCAGATCATGGTTCTGTAATTGTACGACTTTGTACCTCTTTTGTAGATCATGGTTCTGATCCTGCAGATCATGGTTCTGTAATTGTACAACTTTGTACCTCTTCTGTAGATCATGGTTCTTATTCTGCAGATCATGGTTCTGATTCTGCACATTATGGTTCTGATTCTGCAGATCATGGTTCTGTAATTGTACAACTTTGTACCTCTTTTGTAGATCATGGTTCTGATTCTGCAGATCATGGTTCTGTAATTGTACAACTTTGTACCTCTTCTGTAGATCATGGTTCTGATCCTGCAGATCATGGTTCTTTAATTGTACAACTTTGTACCTCTTCTGTAGATCATGGTTCTGATTCTGCAGATCATGGTTCTGTAATTGTACAACTTTGTACCTCTTCTGTAGATCATGGTTCTGATTCTGCAGATCACGCTTCTGTAATTGTACAACTTTGTACCTTTTCTGTAGATCATGGTTCTTATTCTGCAGTTTTTGGTTCTGATTCTGCACATTATGGTTCTGATTCTGCAGATCATGGTTCTGTAATTGTACGACTTTGTACCTCTTTTGTAGATCATGGTTCTGATTCTGCAGATCATGGTTCTGTAATTGTACAACTTTGTACCTCTTCTGTAGATCATGGTTCTGATCCTGCAGATCATGGTTCTGTAATTGTAAAACTTTGTACCTCTTCTGTAGATCATGGTTCTTATTCTGCAGTTTTTGTTTATGATTCTGCACATTATGGTTCTGATTCTGCAGATCATGGTTCTGTAATTGTACAACTTTGTACCTCTTTTGTAGATCATGGTTTTGATTCTGCAGATCATGGTTCTGTAATTGTACAACTTTGTACCTCTTCTGTAGATCATGGTTCTGATTCTGCAGATCACGCTTCTGTAATTGTACAACTTTGTACCTCTTCTGTAGATCATGGTTCTTATTCTGCAGATTTCAGTTATGATTCTGCACATTATGGTTCTGATACTGCAGATCATGGTTCTGTAATTGTACAACTTTGTACCTCTTCTGTAGATCATGGTTTTGATTCTGCAGATCATGGTTCTGTAATTGTACAACTTTGTACCTCTTCTGTAGATCATGGTTCTTATTCTGCAGTCTTTGGTTCTGATTCTGCACATTATGGTTCTGATTCTGCAGATCATGGTTCTGTAAATATACAACTTTGTACCTCTTTTGTAGATCATGGTTCTGATTCTGCAGATCATGGTTCTGTAATTGTACAACTTTGTACCTCTTCTGTAGATCATGGTTCTGATTCTGCAGATCATGGTTCTGTTATTGTACAACTTTGTACCTCTTTTGTAGATCATGGTTCTGATCCTGCAGATCATGGTTCTGTAATTGTACAACTTTGTACCTCTTCTGTAGATCATGGTTCTTATTCTGCAGTTTTTGGTTATGATTCTGCACATTATGGTTCTGATTCTGCAGATCATGGTTCTGTAATTGTACAACTTTGTACCTCTTTTGTAGATCATGGTTCTGATTCTGCAGATCATGGTTCTGTAATTGTACAACTTTGTACCTCTTCTGTAGATCATGGTTCTTATTCTGCAGTTTTTGGTTATGATTCTGCACATTATGGTTCTGATTCTGCAGATCATGGTTTTGTAATTGTACAACTTTGTACCTCTTTTGTAGATCATGGTTTTGATTCTGCAGATCATGGTTCTGTAATTGTACAACTTTGTACCTCTTCTGTAGATCATGGTTCTGATTCTGCAGATCACGCTTCTGTAATTGTACAACTTTGTACCTCTTCTGTAGATCATGGTTCTGATTCTGCAGATTTTGGTTATGATTCTGCACATTATGGTTCTGATTCTGCAGATCATGGTTCTGTAATTGTACAACTTTGTACCTCTTCTGTAGATCATGGTTCTGATTCTGCAGATCACGCTTCTGTAATTGTACAACTTTGTACCTCTTCTGCAGATCATGGTTCTTATTCTGCAGATTTTGGTTATGATTCTGCAAATTATGGTTCTGATTCTGCAGATCATGGTTCTGTAATTGTACAACTTTGTACCTCTTCTGTAGATCATGGTTCTTATTCTGCAGTCTTTGGTTCTGATTCTGCACATTATGGTTCTGATTCTGCAGATCATGGTTCTGTAATTGTACAACTTTGTACCTCTTTTGTAGATCATGGTTCTGATTCTGCAGATCACGCTTCTGTAATTGTACAACTTTGTACCTCTTCTGTAGATCATGGTTCTTATTCTGCAGTTTTTGTTATGATTCTGCACATTATGGTTCTGATTCTGCAGATCATGGTTCTGTAATTGTACAACTTTGTACCTCTTTTGTAGATCATGGTTCTGATTCTGCAGATCATGGTTCTGTAATTGTACAACTTTGTACCTCTTCTTTAGATCATGGTTCTCATTCTGCAGATCACGCTTCTGTAATTGTACAACTTTGTACCTCTTCTGTAGATCATGGTTCTTATTCTGCAGATCATGGTTCTGATTCTGCACATTATGGTTCTGATTCTGCAGATCATGGTTCTGTAATTGTACGACTTTGTACCTCTTTTGTAGATCATGGTTCTGATTCTGCACATCATGGTTCTGTAATTGTACAACTTTGTACCTCTTCTGTAGATCATGGTTCTGATCCTGCAGATCATGGTTCTGTAATTGTACAACTTTGTACCTCTTCTGTAGATCATCTGTCTTGTTCTGCAGATTTTGGTACTGATTCTGCAGATCATGGTTCTGATTCTGCAGATCATGGTTCTGATTCTGCAGATCATGGTTCTGATTCTGCACATTATGGTTCTGATTCTGCAGATCATGGTTCTGTAATTGTACAACTTTGTACCTCTTCTGTAGATCATGGTTCTGATTCTGCAGATCACGCTTCTGTAATTGTACAACTTTGTACCTCTTCTGTAGATCATGGTTCTGATTCTGCAGATCATGGTTCTGATTCTGCACATTATGGTTCTGATTCTGCAGATCATGGTTCTGTAATTGTACAACTTTGTACCTCTTTTGTAGATCATGGTTCTGATCCTGCAGATCATGGTTCTGTTATTGTACAACTTTGTACCTCTTCTGTAGATCATCTGTCTTGTTCTGCAGATTTTGGTACTGATTCTACAGATCATGGTTCTGATTCTGCAGATCATGGTTCTGATTCTGCACATTATGGTTCTGATTCTGCAGATCATGGTTCTGTAATTGTACAACTTTGTACCTCTTCTGTAGATCATCTGTCTTATTCTGCAGATTTTGGTTCTGATTCTGTAGATCATGGTTCTGATTCTGCAGATCACGCTTCTGTAATTGTACAACTTTTTACCTCTTCTGTAGATCATGGTTCTGATTCTGTAGATCATGGTTCTGTAATTGTACAACTTTGTACCTCTTTTGTAGATCATGGTTTTGATTCTGCAGATCATGGTTCTGTAATTGTACAACTTTGTACCTCTTCTGTAGATCATGGTTCTGATTCTGCAGATCACGCTTCTGTAATTGTACAACTTTGTACCTCTTCTGTAGATCATGGTTCTGATTCTGCAGATTTTGGTTATGATTCTGCACATTATGGTTCTGATTCTGCAGATCATGGTTCTGTAATTGTACAACTTTGTACCTCTTCTGTAGATCATGGTTCTGATTCTGCAGATCACGCTTCTGTAATTGTACAACTTTGTACCTCTTCTGCAGATCATGGTTCTTATTCTGCAGATTTTGGTTATGATTCTGCAAATTATGGTTCTGATTCTGCAGATCATGGTTCTGTAATTGTACAACTTTGTACCTCTTCTGTAGATCATGGTTCTTATTCTGCAGTCTTTGGTTCTGATTCTGCACATTATGGTTCTGATTCTGCAGATCATGGTTCTGTAATTGTACAACTTTGTACCTCTTTTGTAGATCATGGTTCTGATTCTGCAGATCACGCTTCTGTAATTGTACAACTTTGTACCTCTTCTGTAGATCATGGTTCTTATTCTGCAGTTTTTGTTATGATTCTGCACATTATGGTTCTGATTCTGCAGATCATGGTTCTGTAATTGTACAACTTTGTACCTCTTTTGTAGATCATGGTTCTGATTCTGCAGATCATGGTTCTGTAATTGTACAACTTTGTACCTCTTCTTTAGATCATGGTTCTCATTCTGCAGATCACGCTTCTGTAATTGTACAACTTTGTACCTCTTCTGTAGATCATGGTTCTGATTCTGCAGATCACGCTTCTGTAATTGTACAACTTTGTACCTCTTCTGTAGATCATGGTTCTTATTCTGCAGATTTCAGTTATGATTCTGCACATTATGGTTCTGATACTGCAGATCATGGTTCTGTAATTGTACAACTTTGTACCTCTTCTGTAGATCATGGTTTTGATTCTGCAGATCATGGTTCTGTAATTGTACAACTTTGTACCTCTTCTGTAGATCATGGTTCTTATTCTGCAGTCTTTGGTTCTGATTCTGCACATTATGGTTCTGATTCTGCAGATCATGGTTCTGTAAATATACAACTTTGTACCTCTTTTGTAGATCATGGTTCTGATTCTGCAGATCATGGTTCTGTAATTGTACAACTTTGTACCTCTTCTGTAGATCATGGTTCTGATTCTGCAGATCATGGTTCTGTTATTGTACAACTTTGTACCTCTTTTGTAGATCATGGTTCTGATCCTGCAGATCATGGTTCTGTAATTGTACAACTTTGTACCTCTTCTGTAGATCATGGTTCTTATTCTGCAGTTTTTGGTTATGATTCTGCACATTATGGTTCTGATTCTGCAGATCATGGTTCTGTAATTGTACAACTTTGTACCTCTTTTGTAGATCATGGTTCTGATTCTGCAGATCATGGTTCTGTAATTGTACAACTTTGTACCTCTTCTGTAGATCATGGTTCTTATTCTGCAGTTTTTGGTTATGATTCTGCACATTATGGTTCTGATTCTGCAGATCATGGTTTTGTAATTGTACAACTTTGTACCTCTTTTGTAGATCATGGTTTTGATTCTGCAGATCATGGTTCTGTAATTGTACAACTTTGTACCTCTTCTGTAGATCATGGTTCTGATTCTGCAGATCACGCTTCTGTAATTGTACAACTTTGTACCTCTTCTGTAGATCATGGTTCTGATTCTGCAGATTTTGGTTATGATTCTGCACATTATGGTTCTGATTCTGCAGATCATGGTTCTGTAATTGTACAACTTTGTACCTCTTCTGTAGATCATGGTTCTGATTCTGCAGATCACGCTTCTGTAATTGTACAACTTTGTACCTCTTCTGCAGATCATGGTTCTTATTCTGCAGATTTTGGTTATGATTCTGCAAATTATGGTTCTGATTCTGCAGATCATGGTTCTGTAATTGTACAACTTTGTACCTCTTCTGTAGATCATGGTTCTTATTCTGCAGTCTTTGGTTCTGATTCTGCACATTATGGTTCTGATTCTGCAGATCATGGTTCTGTAATTGTACAACTTTGTACCTCTTTTGTAGATCATGGTTCTGATTCTGCAGATCACGCTTCTGTAATTGTACAACTTTGTACCTCTTCTGTAGATCATGGTTCTTATTCTGCAGTTTTTGTTATGATTCTGCACATTATGGTTCTGATTCTGCAGATCATGGTTCTGTAATTGTACAACTTTGTACCTCTTTTGTAGATCATGGTTCTGATTCTGCAGATCATGGTTCTGTAATTGTACAACTTTGTACCTCTTCTTTAGATCATGGTTCTCATTCTGCAGATCACGCTTCTGTAATTGTACAACTTTGTACCTCTTCTGTAGATCATGGTTCTTATTCTGCAGATCATGGTTCTGATTCTGCACATTATGGTTCTGATTCTGCAGATCATGGTTCTGTAATTGTACGACTTTGTACCTCTTTTGTAGATCATGGTTCTGATTCTGCACATCATGGTTCTGTAATTGTACAACTTTGTACCTCTTCTGTAGATCATGGTTCTGATCCTGCAGATCATGGTTCTGTAATTGTACAACTTTGTACCTCTTCTGTAGATCATCTGTCTTGTTCTGCAGATTTTGGTACTGATTCTGCAGATCATGGTTCTGATTCTGCAGATCATGGTTCTGATTCTGCAGATCATGGTTCTGATTCTGCACATTATGGTTCTGATTCTGCAGATCATGGTTCTGTAATTGTACAACTTTGTACCTCTTCTGTAGATCATGGTTCTGATTCTGCAGATCACGCTTCTGTAATTGTACAACTTTGTACCTCTTCTGTAGATCATGGTTCTGATTCTGCAGATCATGGTTCTGATTCTGCACATTATGGTTCTGATTCTGCAGATCATGGTTCTGTAATTGTACAACTTTGTACCTCTTTTGTAGATCATGGTTCTGATCCTGCAGATCATGGTTCTGTTATTGTACAACTTTGTACCTCTTCTGTAGATCATCTGTCTTGTTCTGCAGATTTTGGTACTGATTCTACAGATCATGGTTCTGATTCTGCAGATCATGGTTCTGATTCTGCACATTATGGTTCTGATTCTGCAGATCATGGTTCTGTAATTGTACAACTTTGTACCTCTTCTGTAGATCATCTGTCTTATTCTGCAGATTTTGGTTCTGATTCTGTAGATCATGGTTCTGATTCTGCAGATCACGCTTCTGTAATTGTACAACTTTTTACCTCTTCTGTAGATCATGGTTCTGATTCTGTAGATCATGGTTCTGTAATTGTACAACTTTGTACCTCTTTTGTAGATCATGGTTTTGATTCTGCAGATCATGGTTCTGTAATTGTACAACTTTGTACCTCTTCTGTAGATCATGGTTCTGATTCTGCAGATCACGCTTCTGTAATTGTACAACTTTGTACCTCTTCTGTAGATCATGGTTCTGATTCTGCAGATTTTGGTTATGATTCTGCACATTATGGTTCTGATTCTGCAGATCATGGTTCTGTAATTGTACAACTTTGTACCTCTTCTGTAGATCATGGTTCTGATTCTGCAGATCACGCTTCTGTAATTGTACAACTTTGTACCTCTTCTGCAGATCATGGTTCTTATTCTGCAGATTTTGGTTATGATTCTGCAAATTATGGTTCTGATTCTGCAGATCATGGTTCTGTAATTGTACAACTTTGTACCTCTTCTGTAGATCATGGTTCTTATTCTGCAGTCTTTGGTTCTGATTCTGCACATTATGGTTCTGATTCTGCAGATCATGGTTCTGTAATTGTACAACTTTGTACCTCTTTTGTAGATCATGGTTCTGATTCTGCAGATCACGCTTCTGTAATTGTACAACTTTGTACCTCTTCTGTAGATCATGGTTCTTATTCTGCAGTTTTTGTTATGATTCTGCACATTATGGTTCTGATTCTGCAGATCATGGTTCTGTAATTGTACAACTTTGTACCTCTTTTGTAGATCATGGTTCTGATTCTGCAGATCATGGTTCTGTAATTGTACAACTTTGTACCTCTTCTTTAGATCATGGTTCTCATTCTGCAGATCACGCTTCTGTAATTGTACAACTTTGTACCTCTTCTGTAGATCATGGTTCTTATTCTGCAGATCATGGTTCTGATTCTGCACATTATGGTTCTGATTCTGCAGATCATGGTTCTGTAATTGTACGACTTTGTACCTCTTTTGTAGATCATGGTTCTGATTCTGCACATCATGGTTCTGTAATTGTACAACTTTGTACCTCTTCTGTCGATCATGGTTCTGATCCTGCAGATCATGGTTCTGTAATTGTACAACTTTGTACCTCTTCTGTAGATCATCTGTCTTGTTCTGCAGATTTTGGTACTGATTCTGCAGATCATGGTTCTGATTCTGCAGATCATGGTTCTGATTCTGCAGATCATGGTTCTGATTCTGCACATTATGGTTCTGATTCTGCAGATCATGGTTCTGTAATTGTACAACTTTGTACCTCTTCTGTAGATCATGGTTCTGATTCTGCAGATCACGCTTCTGTAATTGTACAACTTTGTACCTCTTCTGTAGATCATGGTTCTGATTCTGCAGATCATGGTTCTGATTCTGCACATTATGGTTCTGATTCTGCAGATCATGGTTCTGTAATTGTACAACTTTGTACCTCTTTTGTAGATCATGGTTCTGATCCTGCAGATCATGGTTCTGTTATTGTACAACTTTGTACCTCTTCTGTAGATCATCTGTCTTGTTCTGCAGATTTTGGTACTGATTCTACAGATCATGGTTCTGATTCTGCAGATCATGGTTCTGATTCTGCACATTATGGTTCTGATTCTGCAGATCATGGTTCTGTAATTGTACAACTTTGTACCTCTTCTGTAGATCATCTGTCTTATTCTGCAGATTTTGGTTCTGATTCTGTAGATCATGGTTCTGATTCTGCAGATCACGCTTCTGTAATTGTACAACTTTTTACCTCTTCTGTAGATCATGGTTCTGATTCTGTAGATCATGGTTCTGATTCTGCACATTATGGTTCTGATTCTGCATATCATGGTTCTGTAATTGTACAACTTTGTACCTCTTTTGTAGATCATGGTTCTGATCCTGCAGATCATGGTTCTGTAATTGTACAACTTTGTACCTCTTCTGTAGATCATCTGTCTTGTTCTGCAGATTTTGTTTCTGATTCTGCAGGTTTTGGTTTTGATTCTGCAGATTATGGTTCTGATTCTGCAGATCACGCTTCTGGAATTGTACAACTTTGTCCCTCTTCTGTAGCTCATCTGTGTTATTCTGCAGATTTTGGTTCTTATTCTGTAGATCATGGTTCTGATTCTGCAGATCACGGTTCTGGAAGTGTAAAATTTTTTCCTCTTCTGTAGATCATGGTTCTTATTCTGCAGATTATGGTTCTGATTCTGTAGATCATGGTTCTGATTCTGCAGATCACGCTTCTGTAATTGTACAACTTTGTACCTCTTATGTAGATCATCTGTCTTGTTCTGCAGATTTTGGTTCTGATTCTGTAGATCATGGTTCTGATTCTGCAGATCACGCGTCTGTAATTGTACAACTTTGTACCTCTTCTGTAGATCATGGTTCTGATCCTGCAGTTTTTGGTTCTGATTCTGCACATTATGGTTCTGATTCTGCAGATCATGGTTGTGATTTTGCAGATCACGGTTCTGGAAGTGTAAAATTTATACCTCTTCTGTAGATCATCTGTTTTATTCTGCAGATTTTGGTACTGATTCTGCAGATCATGGTTCTGATTCTGCAGATCATGGTTCTGTAATTGTACAACTTTGTACCTCTTATGTAGATCATCTGTCTTGTTCTGCAGATTTTGGTTCTGATTCTGCAGATTATGGTTCTGATTCTACAGATCATGGTTCTTATTCTGTAGATCATGGTTCTGATTCTGCAGATCATGGTTCTGATTCTGCAGATCACGCTTCTGTAATTGTAAAACTTTGTACCTCTTCTGTAGATTATGGTTCTTATTTTGCAGTTTTTGGTTCTGATTCTGCAGATCATGGTTCTGATTCTGCAGATCATTGTTCTGATTCTGTAGATCCCGCTTCTGCAATTGAACAACTTTTTTCCTCTTTGGAGATCATGTCTTATTCTGCAGATTTTGGTTCTGATTCTGCACATCAAGGTTCTGATTCTGCCGATCACGCTTCCGTAATTGTACAACTTTGTACTTCTTCTTTAGATCATCTGTCTTATTCTGCAGATTTTGGTTCTGATTCTGCAGATCACGATTCTGACTCTCTAGTGCATGAGAACCAGACTCCACAGCTTCTAGCAGTCCCCATTTTCGTGACCTTTTGGAGACCCAAAACCAGTGTTGGGTCTGTGGGGAGGGGACTGTCTGGACTCATCTGACTTCTGCATTTGTTGTCTAATGGTGTGTAACTGACCTGTGACATGCTGTCCTCTGCATCCTGGAAGTTCCGCAGTGCCATCATGTGGTTTTGCTGAATCCTCTTCAGCAGCATCTCCTCCTTCCTGGATTCACTGAGTTGATTCTGCAGAACTCTGATTCTGCAGATTTCGGTTCTGATTCTGCAGATCCCCTTTCAGGTTCTGCAAATCTGTAAAGCACAACTCTGTACCTATTCTGTAGATCATCAGTCTTATTCTCTAGATCATCAGTCTTATTATGCAGATTTTGGTTCTGACTCCGTATTGCACGAACCTGACGCCACAAAACCAGTGCAGGGTGGGGGGAGGGGACTGGCTGGACTCATCTGAGTTCCACATTTAAGAGGTGTTATTCAAATTAGGGTGCGGTCCTAACTGCGTGTTCACACCGGACGCAAATGCGAATTTCCCGTTCGCTGTGAACACACAGTTCAAGTGTCTTGGGTGCAACTTTTTCCCTATTGGTTGATCGACATGTGAGCGGGAAATTGACTACGTCTGCCTGGCAACAGCCACAGCAGGAGGAAGTCGCCACATGACTCTCAATGGCGGTATATATGGCTACAAGCTCGAGGGAGCTCCGTTTATTCTCAGATATTGCTGATAATGCTTCCCCAGATTACCTGCTGTTCCGGGTGGAAGCATTGTTGGAACAGTTAATTTACATAAATGAAACAATAGACTCGGAGGTCGACCCTGTAGTTTACAGGAACTTGTGTCATGTTGTGGAGTACCTAAGCACTCGAGTCGCAAGTTGTGGTGACAGTGGACAAGTTGGTCGTCCATCGCTGGAGCTGTCCAGGCAAGCCGTGGAGACTTGTTGGCGGGTCTTAGTGTCAACAAAATAGCCCACCTGCTCGGTGTGAGCGAGAGAACACTCCACCGTAGAATGGCAGAGCACGGTAGCAGATGAGTTTGCATGACAAGGTCGTATTGTATAACTTTTGTAGGAATTTTTCAACAAGTCATCATTAATCAATCAGAAGGACCCACAGAGTCTATATTGCGCTGTTCAAAATCTGGAGAGGACACCTTCCAGTTGGTTCAAAAGAATTTATTCAGATTAACAGGAAAGAATACAGAGCTCTGGAGATGGTCTTCCCCTATCCTGGAGTCAGCATACGCAGATGCGGCATCCCTGGCGTTGGGGCAAGAAGTCCAACGATCTAACTATCTTCTCCAGTTTTATGTGTGACAGGGAGGTGCTTATGTGATTGCTTATGCGTGCAAGTGTGTATTTTTGATCTTCGTGTTCTTTTGCAGATTCTTCTGTCTGACCGCGTGCCAGCACCATCTGTTCCCATTGTATACTTCGTGTTTCATCTGTGAAGACAAAAACCCCTCTTTCCTTGATTCACGACCTTGCTCTAATCTACTTCTGACTCCCATAGAGATTCTGTGGACTCTGTTCCGACCTGATTAGCTTGAGGGAGTGATGCTAGCCATGAGCTACACTCCTGCTATTCCCTGTTGTGACCTTTTCACCTGTGTCCACTCTTATACAGTCTGGTCTGTGCTTCACTGCCTTGTGTTTCCTGCGTTCTATTTTAAGTAAATATATGTATAAATTTAACTACAGTTTAAGCAAATATATATGTATGGATTAATTTACAGTTAAAGCAAATATATGAATAAATTTATCTACACTTTACAATGAATCATGTGGTTTTGTGGCACCCAGGATATTTTATTCGTTCAAATTATGTCCATACTTATTTCTTTATTGGTTATTGTGATTAACTTGGTCCCCCACCATTACTTTTTGTCATTAATGTAGGTTAAAATGCGCTGTGTCACCGGTAAAGACTGGCCTGCTTTAGCTGAAGTCATTGTGGAACAATACCCATTTGCGTCAGGAGGTGTCAGCGTCGGCTCTGGTAACGAGGCTGACTAGTGTTGTAATCCTGGCCTCGTCATATTAAGTGTACTCTTGAGTTGTGCTGTCATATGTATATGTTTACAATGGAGTTACCGTCCATAAATAAGGCCGTAACTACCGCTAGCCTCAGCTGCTAATGCAGCATGTCGTGTCCGCCGTAGCAGTTGACCGAGCGCCGCGGTGCAATGATAGCGGCCGTACCGTTGACTTTTGTCGTGTCAAGTGAATGAATAATAAGTTCAGAGGTTTGTAGACATGAAGCAGCCACTAAAAACTTGTTCAACATGTTGTATCTAAGTACAAGTGTTCAACTAAGGTGACTAATATGTGGGACAACGACCATGAGCAGTTTAAGTACTCAAACCTTATGTAAATGGGTGAATGCAACAAGTGGTTAGTGTGTTTAGTTTAGTTAGTATGTTTGAGTTATTACCCAGATAAATAGAGCACTCAGTCAGTTAGGAGTAGACAAATTGTAGGAGCAGCTGCAAGTATGGAGTTTGTTACTGTTGTGAACTGCAAATGTTCTCTCGTGTGTTATGTCTTGATGTAACTGTTTAACAGTAATAGTTGTATTATTTGTTAACTGTAGGACAGTGGTAGTTGTATTGTTGTTTACTGAATTATTCAGCGCCGTAATCTTGGCATAACAGAAGCGAGCTCAGTCACAAAGCGCAAGACGGACCCAATAGCAACACAGAAACCGATACTCACAAAAGACAGTTGATATTTTCTATTTGACGGTGTTTGCTGTTCAATAAAAATCCCTGGCACCTGGATGGAAGTTGTCAACGTTGTACAAGAGTAGCAGTAAGTTCTATGGCGCGTTGCCCCACAACACTTCTGAATGACACGGCAATCAAAGTTGTGTAGGACTGCCCCAGTTTGGCTTAGCAGAGGTTACAACTCACATATGACAGCAAATTTTCTGCCTGTTCACCATGAAACTTTGTGTGCAGGGTTTCTGACTTGAATAATTCCACTGACAATGCAACGTTGGATGCAGCTGTCACAGAACTCCCTGGATATCACCCAAATACAGGCTACAAGATGATGCTTGGACATCTCTGGGCTGGAGGTGTGAAGGTTCAAAGTTAGTGAATGTCATGAAGTGGTCTATAGCCTACTTGGACTAAAGTTTTCATCCAGTCAGAATAAAAAGAATCCAGCAAGCTTTTCTATGACTTAGATGAAGGGCTCAGGCAAATGTTTGATCACAATGAAAGACAGTGCTGCAAAAAAAACCAACCTGTCTAAGTTGTACCAGGAATATCAGGCTAACTAATTTGACACTGAGCAGCCAAACATGACATTTTGTCATTACTGATACACTCACTTAACTTTTAATGATTTTTTTTTTTACCAACTGCTGATCTGTGTAACAATACAGAGAAATCATGACTTAGACATGAATGTTAATCCACTTTATTCAGTTGAGGCTTCTTTAACCGTTAGAAATGATTTTTTCAGCATTTATGTGATGCAGCTTTTAAATTGCAACTTGTTTTCCTGTTTTGATTGGAGGACCATGTGTGCAAGAATCCATGCGATGTGTGGATCCACAGGGAATTCTAGTCCGCGCACTACGACTACACACCGTCAGGTGCAGGAGATATTCTGTGCCAGCTGCCAACAGTCTGTGGCTTATAGATGGCAACCATAAACTCATAAGGGAAGCCTCTATGTTGGGAAACCAGGAAGTAGATTCAAGTACATTTCCAAAAACTTGAATATCATGAAGAAGTTCAACATGTTTTGTCACTCGTTTCAGAAAGTGAACCCAAACGTTAAACCCCTTTCCCACTGCACCAAAAACGTGGATCAACACGGGTTTTTGGGCGCTCCGAAAGGGTCGACTCAGCATTTTGAGTCGTTTACATGAAACAATGACGCTGTCAGCACGATGACGTACAAGAGAGAAAATCACAGGCACGCAGCCTCACAGTGGGAGCTCAGACGCGCGTCTGCTGGAAGCTTGAATGAGCCCTAAAGCCGAGCAAACGCGGGTCCAAAAACCTGCGTTGACATGCATTTTTCAGTGTGAAAAGGGCATAATATACACAAATTAAACATAGAGTGAAATATTTCAAGCTTTTATTTCTTGAGATGTTGATGTGTTCTGCTGAGTCCCTTTCTACTTTTAAGAGACAATTGAAGACTCAATTGTTCAGAGAGCACCTCGGCACTTAACCTGACTCTTCTCCTCTTTGTTCTGTGGGGTAGAATAAGTCAGAGGGCCCAAGTCCCAGCACTTAGTGATTATGTGGCACTAACTGTGTTGTGTGATGTTGTATATTTGTCCCCAAAAAAAAAGGGGAGGGGGGGGGCAACACTTCTTCTGCCACTAGATGGCAGTACATGTGACCAAATCACAACTGAAGCACTTTTGTGCTTCCTATGGGTTTTTCCTTAATTAAGTCTGAATTCTTGCTTGTGTTGTACGTCGCTTTGGACAAAAGCGTCTGCAAAATGAAATTGTAGAATTGTAGAATTGATGATTATGGCTTGCAGATAAGAAAACCCAAAATTCAGTGTCTCAGAAAAAATGCAAAACAGAAATTTTCCTCGTGCCTGCAACACATCGGCTGCTGTTAAGAAATTTGTGTTGCTGCCTGAGTGGTGAGAAAATTTGTTGCTGAAGTTTTTCAAGTTCATCTTAGCTACACAGGTTCTTGTCTAAATCCATGGTTTCATTGCAACACTATGGGCAGTTGTTAAAAATAGCTTCAATTGGATGCTGTCAACAGAAATATAACAGCAGGTGTGGATTTCTGTTAACCTCCAGATAAAAAACAATAAAAGTCTCATGTTAAAGTGAAGTTAAAAAGGTTAAAGCAGTCATAGACACAAGCAAAATGTGCAGTTGATTTATCCAGTTATGTACCATGAATGCAGATTGACAGATACACATTTTCATACTGTGTGTTTATGCAGCAGCCATTCACCAAATAGTGTTAAATTTCCCCTTTACTGCACACTGTGCCTCATGTTGTCCCAAGTGATCCCTGCTTCTGTCACTGTTTTTACAGATGGAGAGTTGTGGTCCATGGGGGAGTTGATGGCTTCAGCCGTCTAAGGGTCTGTCTTCGTGCTGCCACCAACAACCGAGCCTCAACAGTGCTGAACAGCTTCATGCAGGCTGTCCAGACCTATGGAGCACCATCTCTGTTAGCGCTGATGAAGGGGCGACCACCTGGAAGTAGCAGGGTACATGGGGTCACACAAAGGAGTGAACCGCAACTCCCACATTACCAGGAGAAGTACACACAACCAAAGGTATTCAGATGTTCTATAAATAATCTTGAAGTGGTACTTAATGTTATCATGGTTTGCCCAGTCAGCATTGATATTGAATGCATCCATGTGACTTCAGTACCTTTTTGGTTTGTAATTTGTGTTTGTGTGTATTTGTTGGGGGGGGGGGGGTGGAACCATCTAATTGCATGTGTTCTAAATCCATGTAAAAGTTCCTGATCAGAACACCTTGGAGCTCTTCACAAGCCTGTGTTTTCAGCACCAGCCTTGACAGCATTTCATCATCTTTGGTGATTTCTAAAGCTGACTTTGTTTTGTTTGTGTGTGTTTTGTTGTTTAGATTCAAGGACTGAGAGGTGATGGCGTGATGTCTCTGGGGAGTGTCACACCTCTTCTACTCCTGCTTCTGCAGTATGGAAAGTAATGGCCTACTGGACCCAGATGATGAACTCCACATCTGTGCACTGCACTGGAGCTTTCTGCCACACACCCAGAGTCACCTTGAGTTCTTCAAGGATGGGTGGAATCACCACACACTGCGTACTGGAAGAAATCAGTCACCTCTTCAGCTATGGACTCTAAACCAGCGTGAGGGACAAGACACCCCCCCCCCCCCCAAGGTTTGTTCTTCAGACAGAAAGAGAACTTTAAGATTGCATGTTTAAGTGTAATATTACAATAAAAAGGAACACTTGAGTGTATTCAGAAAAGTAGTCACACCTTCCATGTTGTAGCCTTGTGCTCAAACATTCCTCCTGATAACAACACTTTCACAGTCCAGGCTCACACAGGTTAGGAAAGTCCACAACTCTAAATCAGCCATGTGGGTGTGCTGGTTTAGTTAGACTGAGGACCAGCTGGTTCAAACCTTGTTTACATAATTCTCTAGTGTTTTATGTGACAACGACTTCAAAACACAATATATTTTTATATTTTTACACTTCAGGCAGACACAGAATTTGGAATTGACTGTGACACCCACATGGTGATGACCATGTGGGTGTCACAGTCCCTGAGGTGCAGCTGCCAGATCCCTGTGGGCCCTTTTCTAATGTGCTGAATGTGCACAGCGAGACAGTGGCCATCATACGTCAAATACCTGGACTTGTTTGAAGTCAAAGTGATGTGTATCGTCTCTGCATTGAGCTTGGACTCAATTGTGTGTTCAAGTTTGGCGGTTACTCCGGCTTCCTGCCACAGACCAAAAACACACTCATGAGGTTAATTGGTGACTCTAAATTGCCCTGAGGTATGAGTGTGCGCGAATGGTTGTCTGTCTCTCTATGTTGCAATTGGCTGGCGAATGGTTCAGCGTGTACCCCGCCTCTTGCCCGATGATAGCTGGGATAGGCTGCAGCCCTCGTGACCCCAAAAGGGATAAGCTGTATGGAAAATGAATGAATGAAATATAGGGATTCAGAAACTGTTTATTCACGTATCAGTTACCTGGAATGGTTCGAGGAGGGTGGGCCACCTTTCTTTGAACTCTGCCACCCATGGGGACTGGGCAACCACTTCCATTCTTCTCCAGCTGTAGGTCCTGGCCATCATGTAGTTAATGTCTTTGACATTGTCCTTTCTCTTGCTAGCCCCAATTAGTTCAAGTCTAAGACTCTCAAGAGTGTCATCGCTTTCACCAGGTGGGTGTGGAGGAAGATCATTTATCTCTGCTCTCTTTGGTTTTTTCATGTTTTTGGCAGCTTTTCTATCTTCCTCAGTCTTGTATTTCATTGAGTTTATTAGAAGTTCAGGGCTTCCCAGTGGTCTACGTTTTGTGTGATAGTTTCCACATTTGTACTTGAGACTCTGCTGCCATCCCTAAGTTCCATTAAAAGATCCAGGCTCCTTTAAGCATGGATGCTTCTCTGTGAGGGCCTGTGCAACTGCACATCTTTGAGCATCACTGGGATAAGATGTGTAGGAGAACATGGCCTCTGCCAGACGCTCCAGTATGTCAGATTTGACACTTGGTGATGTCAGTGAGGTGCCATCTCTCAAATAGCTTTCATTGCCTTGTCTCAATGCGAGCTCTGTGTTATGGGAGAAAGTTGGAATGGGAAAAACGGAGGGCCATGGCTCCTGCCTTTCAGAGGGAGAAGGACTCCGAATCCCAGTATCGTCTGACTCTGTAGACTGACTCGCACATTCACACAGTGAGCTCACATCAGAGGTATCAGGGGTGCTTTTCATGGGAACAAGTGTCAGTGTCACAGGATGAGGCATGAACGCTTCTTTCAGTGTGTCTTTATCTTTCAGCTCACTAGTTGAGGTAAGGGTGAAGAAGTCATTGAAGTCTTCATCTTTGTATTGCAGACTTACTTCTGCAGTAATGGAAAACTCTTCCTTGATAGCTCCAAGTCGCTCTTCCACAGATGAAGGCATACCACTGTTAAGAGTGAGTTTCTTGATTTCATTATCAATGAGGACCCGCAATCTCACAGCTTGGTCCACACCTAGAAGGATAACGGAGAGCAAAATGTGACACCGAGATACTCAACACTGTTATTATGTAAATTAATCCATACGGCCATCATCTCCTTAAAAATCACATGTTCATGCAAAAAAATTCGGTCTTTAAAATTTGTAACATGATTCTAAATGACAGAAATTTATAGAAGTCTATAATGTGAGGACAGGTCATTTATGTCAAATGGAAGTGATTAATAATTAATCAATGCTAATTAAGGTTGGATATAACTGAGCACTTCAGTGTAAAGACATTACTATGGAAGTGGATAACAGGTCAAAAGGAAACAAAAGTTAAAAATGATACTTCTCTATTTCTACATGAATGCCTGACTTTTCATTATTTGATGACTGAGCTGGCAATAAAGCACAGAGTACAGTTATTTATATTGTAGGTTTAAGTCAGAAGGTAATGTTGGTTGTTTTACATTTTGTTTGGCAACAAGGATATTATAGGGATAATTCATAAATTATGAGATGGTTATAATACAGAAAAGATTCCTTTTTGGTTTGGTCAGGGTCCTGTCCACCCTGAGGACAAACAATTCGGTGAGACCTTATAAATTCAGCATTGTTAACCATAATTGTGCCCTCACATATTTTAAAGTTTGAACAGGGCTATCATCGTTCTGGGAGCACACATGAACCACAACAGGACTCATTCAGAGCTGAAGGCCAAGGATGAGCCACCACGCTGCAGCCTGCATACTGGGAAACTCCACAACTGTTGTCAGCGGTCAAATGTCATTTTTCACACATTATAAGGCGCACCTTCAATGAATGGCCTATTTTAGAACTGTTTTCATATACAGGGCGCACCGCATTATAAGGTGCATAGAATAGAAACTACTGTCGTAGCTGGGGATGCATTATGCATCCACTAGATGGACACGTGGGTCACGTTACCAGCATTGTTAGTTTTGATTGGTTAAAACCACACCTGTTCTGCTTTCACGGAACGAAAAAAAGAGAAAGAAAACAAAACAGAGGGCAAAATCAAAGAACTCGGCTGCTGGCTTCCTGCAGCCTCCTCGAGTTTCTAAAAGTTGCCAGAGCCTTCAGCTATCAGGCTCCCCTCCTGTGGAACCCTCTCCCAGTTTCGGTCCGGGATGCAGGCACCCTCTCGACCTTTAAGAGCAGACTTAAGACCTTCCTTTTTGATCAGGCTTATAGTTGGGCTGCTTAGGCTGGCCCTTAGATATGCTGCTGTAGGCTTAGGCTGCTGGGGGATCTCCCATGGTGCACTGGGCTTCTCTCTCCTCCTCTCTGTCCTCCTATATTTGTCATACATAAATCTGACTCATACATATTACTCACTCATCTTCTTCTCCGGAGCCTTCGGACTCCCCTCATCCCAGATCCCGGGTTCTGCTGGAGGAGGCTGCAGACCTGAAGAGGCTCAAGCTGCCACCCGTAGCTCCACCTGCTCATGTCCCCGTCTGTCCATCAATCTCTTCCCTCTCTCTCTTCTTTATCTCTGTCCCACTCTTTCCTTCTGCATATCTGTCTTCCTCCATTATCTGTCTTTGTCTCTGCTCTGCTCTCCTGGTCTCTGTCCCCCCAACTGGTCAAAGCAGAAGGCCGTCCCCATTGAGCCTGGGTCTGCTCGACGTTGCTGCCTGTTAAAAGGAAGGTTTTCGTCGCCGCTGTTGCAGGATGTGCTTGCTGATGGAGAATTGTTGGGTGTAAATTCATTGAAGGAGTGTGGCACTGGACCTGCCCTACCTGTAAAGTGTCATGAGATAACTTTTGTTGTGATTTGGCGCGATACAAATAAAACTGACTTGACTTACCGGAATGAAGTTGGTTCCTGATTTCCGTTTTGTTTTTGTCCATCGTGATGTGGATGGATAGTTCAGACCTTCTACGCCTGTTCAACAGTTATGAGTGAACAATCTTCCGTTGTAGATAGATGACATAATCCCGTTCCTATGGCAACGGTGACACATTCAAAGAATTTACAAGTTGCATGAAGATCAAACAAAATTATGTAATTGGATTCTGAGATTTCTGATACTTCTGATTTCTGATTGAGGGGTAACACCCCCTCAAATCAAAATTTTAGAAGCTGAGAAAAACACACTGATATTCTCACAAAATTAATATATTAGGAGTTGACATCAGCCCAAAAAGGTACGTGATACAGTCTGAGCTATCAGCCTTAAGGTGGGAAGAGTTGGAGACCACTGTCGTGACTGAATCCATGCTAGGTCCAGCAAACGGTTGGATTTGCAAATAAAACTTTAAGATAATTAGAAATTCATTTGACCTGCAATGTTTTAAAAAGCGAACGGATAAAATACCTCAGTGTCTGTTGAAGCAAACCCTTTCAAATAGCAAACTGTCACAGATTTATGTGGAAACGGGACCCAAATGCAGCCAAAGGAAGGACAACAAAAGCCTTAAATTCAAAATGGTGAAGTACAACACAACACTGGGAGTTCAAAGGAAGGAAAAAACAAAGGCCTGAAGTCCCTTCTGGCTCAGGCCCTAACAAAAAGGGCCAACAGGCTGAAGTCCTGGACGAGTTCAAAGGACAAACCAAACAAAGTTCTACACAGGACTGAAAACTAAGGCCTTAGGGGAGACGTGGAGAACGACCATGACGCCGACTAAGACAATGAAGCGAGCAGAGACAACAGGAAACACAGAGGTGAAATACATGAAGAAACAACACAGGTGGTGCAATCATACAGGTGAGACACATGAGGCGGTCACAGCAGGGAGCACACAGGAAGACAAGACCTGAACTTCAGATGAAAACAGGAACTAAAGGCAGACCAAGACAAAAGGGAACGCACAGGAAGAAAGGACACAAACCACAAAATAAAGCAAGAAATCAAGACACGGACCGAGACACAAACAAAACATGGTGGACTCCTGCAAAGGTTTTGAATTTGCAAACTATGTGCAAACAAACCTTTGAGATCATCACATTCCAATTTTACATGCAATAAAAACATGATTGCAGTGAGGAAAGTCTTGCCCTTCAAAGAGATTTTTTTCTTGGTTTCATAACAAAGACACAAAGAACCTCATAGTTATGTGATACAGTTGCAGAAACATGGCGCAACACAGGTGAGCCTCAACCACAGGCCAGGACTCAGCAGTCCACCTCCACCTCAAGGAGAAGGGGCACTCCTTTGAAGACCACAAGGTGTTTGTTCTAGCCAGAGAGGACAGATGGTTTGAAAGAGGGGTGAAAGAAGCCGTTCATGTCAAACTAGAACGTCCATCTTTGAACAGAGGAGGGGGCCTCAGACACCACCCGTCACCCACCTACAATGCCGTCCTTAGATCCCTCCCCAGGAGGTGCAGCCGGAATTCACGACAGCGAGAACTTAAGAAGCTTCTTGGATGAGAGGCGAAGAGGTGAACTACCCAGCATATGTTCGTGCACAACAAGACCATTCAAATAACTTTAAATGAATGAATCCTTAAAACAGACATTCTTGTGAGAGCTTTTATTTTGAAAAACTCCAGAAATGTTGCTGACAGGATGTCAGTACAACTGAAAACAGGTCATTCCAGTCCGTTCAGCAGTGAAGAGTCAAGATGAGTGACAGGTCAGGATGAGTGATGATGACTGACTGATGAAGGTGGCTCCCAGTCATCTGCTGCCCTGACTGAGATCAGTGATGAACTCACTCATATGAGGGGCGGTTGAAGAGACTCCATTCACACCACATTTGTTAGAACACAACTTGACACCTGGAGCGTTAATCACACCTCTGAAATGCAGAACTCAGAGTCCAGCCAGTCCCCTTCCCCTAGACCCTGCACTGGTTTTGGGTCTCATAAAGGTCACCAAAACGTGGACTGGAAGGAGGTGTGGAGTCTGGTTCGAGCACTTCAGAGTAAGAACCGTGATCTGCAGAATGAAAACTATGATCTGCAGAATCAAAACCAAAATCTGCAGAATAAGACAGATGATGTACAGAATAGGTACAAAGTTGTAACATTACAGAAACGTGATCTGCAGAGGCAGAACCGTGATCTGCAGGATAAGATGAGTGATCTGCAGAATCATAACCAAAATCTGCAGAAGGAGGCAGATGATGTACAGAATAGGTACAAAGTTGTAACATTACAGAAACGTGATCTGCAGAGGCAGAAGCGTGATCTGCAGGATCAAAACCATGATCTGCAGAATCAGCTCAGGGAATCCAGGAAGGAAGAGATGCTGCTGAAGAGGATTCAGCACCGCCATGTGATGGCGCTGCGGAACTTCCAGGATGCAGAGGACAGCATGTCACAGGTCAGTTACTGAGTCCCTTTGGTGTATTTAATCTCATGATTGCAGTGCCTACTTTGACTTCTGAGGAACAAGTCAGAATTTGGAGTTTAGGCTCAGTTTGGATCTCTGACTGGACCTCAGAGTTCTCACTTGATCTGATTTTAATCTCTGATACCCAGCAGTAATCTTGGGGTTCTGATTTGATCTCTAGATTCTGACTTTAATCTCTGACAGCTTTTTTTATAGAAAGAGATCTTGAGCCCAGTTCTCCAATCATGGCTCAATTCCAGTGACAGTTTTGTAACAATGTTCTTGTTGTTCCCAGGTCCAAGCCAGGCATGACAATGAGGTCAGATCTTTAAAGAAGGAGCTGTATCAGACTCGTTCCTGCCGTAACTGTCTGGGACAGGAGCTGCAGGTCAAAGACAAGAGGTTGCTACATGCTGTTGATCGCATACAGCACCTGGAGCAGCTCAACCAGGATGAGAGCCTGTTGGAGAGAGAGGAGCTCAGCCTCCAACTGGCCAAGGTGACACAGGAACGGGCCGAGATCACCAGGAAGTATGAGGTATGTTTGTGTTGACTGATGTGGTTCAACGTCAGATGTGAAAAGAGTGTCTAGCCTTGTTTACACCTGCACCAAAAGCCAAAGTGGGAACTCACTTGAGGAGTCCACTAGTGATCAGATCCATGAGGAGGATCTCTGTACCGGGTGTACACAGGTCTTCTGAGATGAAGGTCACCACCAACAGACCATGACTGGAGCCTGGAAATGTGGATCAGATTATAAACCCAAGGTGGGAGCATTAAGATTATAATTCTCTTTTTGTTGGCTTTCTGTCTTTTCTACTAGGACTTACAGAGAAAACGGGATTTGAGAGAGTCTGCATTCAATCGCCAAATAGCCATGGAACAAAGAAAGGCTGCCACAGCCCAAAACACATGTTGTTCTCTACAAGAGCAGATAGAGAAGTTAAACAAGGACCTACAAGTGAGTTGGAGGAGCAGTCAATCTGACCTCACGTCGTCCCAACCTGCGTCCAGTTTCTGGGCGTTTGAGGACATAAATGATCACGTTGAATAATTAGACGTTAGCACAGGTGACCCTTGCTGGAAGGCTGAGTGAATGTTGAGTGAACCGAATATTGGAGATTAATTTTCCTCATCAGCTTTGGGTCAACAGTTGTAATGTGTGTGATGCTGGATTACAGAGGAATCCTGCAGTAACTTCATGTGTTGTTCATCAAACAGGATCGAGACAGAGAGCTGGAACGGAGGAATATTTACTTCCAGAAATTCACCAAACCTTCCACCAACAGAGGTATCAAACATAATCTGCTGAGTGACTCAGCTGTTCTGGATCTTCTCAGTTGACACTGATGGCTGATTATCTGAATCCTTTCTCTTTGACAGGGAGAAAAAACAAGGGGCTTCAAACAGAGGAATCACTCTTGATCCCTCTTTCACACTCTCGACAACAGGAGCCTTTGGCAAGTGGATATCCTTCTGCAGGTAAGCACACAGTTCACGTTCCCTCATTCATTCATTCATTCATTCATTCATTCATGCACTCAAAGGTGAATCTACAGAAGGATTTGACAGTGACAGTGATGTCATCGCTGTAGTCCACCTCACCCATTCCTTCAGTGTTAATGGAAGAGGATGTATCTGCCCCATGGTGCAGACTGGTTCTATACTGGGTTCTACCTCGGACCGTGCTCCTCCCCTGCGACAGCTTCCACTGTAACACTCACTCATGGTCGTGTCTGACTTACAGGAACAGAGACCAAGATGGTTCAGACAGAAGAGGAATTCCCTTCAGCCACAGAGGCTGGTAGTCTGGTGCCACTGCTGGAGGAGCAGAGGAGCTCTGGCAAATCAGTAAGTGATTCAAATCATTGGAACACGTGCATTTTTTTAGAGAGATGCACTTTTATTTTCGAAAGCTTGAACGTTGAATCATGCTGAGTGTTTTTACAAATCTCTGTATTTTTAAATACACACATTTTGACACGTAAAGCTTGGAACATTGAATAAAGCTGAATAGAACTCAGACATTTCTGATCTCTGATGAACCTTTTCTACTTTTGTCTTGTGCTTCAGGATTCAACCGAATATTCAGAGGTCCCAGTCGAGGGAAACAACTGTCCAGACCCTGATAAAAGAAAACCAAATGAGGAAGGGAGGACAGGAGACGCCTCATCAGAGAGAGGTCATGAGAGCCAGACGTCCCTCTCATCATCTGGGTCTAGGAAACCCCCCAGACCTGCTGAGGAACACCGGTGGCCCAGATTTAGCCACAAGTGTCCCAGATTCATCCGCAAGTACATCTTCAGAGATGTTGATGTAAACCTGCACTGTGGGAGACCCGCCTACTGGAACCTGGACAAGGAGACAGCACAAGTAAAAAAGTCTTCATTCACATTGTAAGTTCAGCCAGAAAGAGAGTGTGTGTGTTTGTGTGTGTTTGTGTGTGTGTGTGTGTGTGTGTGTGCTCATATACATTCATGAAATGTTACTGTCTGGATGTGACAGTGAGGGGTGTCACTCAGTCTACTTCCAGCAGGGAAGTGGTGCAGCTGACAATATGGGAGTCTCAGTTTCCAGAGTCAAATTGTATGAAAAGAGACAAATTAGTGATTGTCGATAGGATCAAAATGTCTGCTATCGACCTCTCCAGTCTTTTCTGCTAAATGCTGAATCCTGCAATGGGAATGAAAGAGAACGTATTTGCCCTGTGACTCTGATGTGCTCCAAATGTGAAGGGCTGTTCTTCAGTGTGCACTCCACTAATTCATCCATTGACCATCAATAACACTTTGTCTGTACAGGCTCAAGAGGAGTGAGGGTGACAGCTGAAACCCCTGTGTACTGGAGCCAGAGCTCCCTGCCACGGAACAGCCATGATGAAACCAGTCAGTTCAAAAGTCAATGTGGATGTTTGACTGTCCGACTCACATCGAGAAGATCAAGGACCAGCTAGCAGAACAAGTATACACCATGAGAACGACCCCATCCATGGAGGTCAGGGGCTCCGAGAAGATGGGTCACCTGAGTGCAGGTCTCCTCAGACCTGCTGGCATCCAGGGGTCAGTGGAAACAGACTGAAACACCTTTCCAAAGAGAATCTTCCATTGCTCTGCATTCTTGCTGCTCTGCTGCTGCTGGCTGCTGTCTTATGGATTGTTGCACTTGGTTGGGCTGCTCGGTCCTCGTCCTCATCGTGTCCTTCCATGTTTCGGAGTTGAAAAGTGACAGTGGTTTGGTGGACAGAATTCTGGAAGTCCCAGATATGGAGACTGTTAGGTCTTCTAATGCTGAGGAGCATGAAGCTCTAGTCAGGATTCAGACAAGAACGAGACAGAGAGCTGGAACGGAGGAATATTTACTTGCAGAAATTCACCAAACCTTCCACCAACAGAGGTATCAACTCCTGACTCAACCGTGCCTGAAACAAGTGAGTGACAGGCCTGTGGTTTGGATCCTCACGGTTCTGACACCAACATCTCTGCCCCACCAAGCCACAGTCATGGGACGCAGCCTGAAGGCTCCACCAGTAAAACCAGTAAACCAGTAAAAGAAGAATCCCAGCCAAAGTCATCTGCTCGTCCCTCATTGGCTCTTCAGCCAACTGCTGAACTTTTCTCTGCACTTTCTAAGATCATATCTTCAGTAGCCTGAATAATCAGTAGGGATGAGCGAATCCAACACTGTCTGTATCTGTACAACCACCAGAATGATCTGTATCCATACCTGCACCTGGAGGGGGCGGGGCTTCACCTGGAAATGGGTGGGAGTTAAACCAGATGTGGGTGCATCTTAACATGGAGGAATGTGTTATTTGTTGAATTGCTTTCAAGAAATGAAGTCACTGACCAGAAGTTGCTGCATTTATTGTTTCTTTGAAAATTGTTTAAAAACCCTCAGGTTCAGCTTCAGATGTTTTTGATCAGTAGACTAAATTAACTTTTTCCATAACAGTGTCAGATTGAGCTTCTAGTGCCACTGACTTGATGCTGGCTGACTGGAACGTAGAGCAGCTGACTGCTGGTTGGAGTCACTACAAGTTACACTCTGAATCACTTGTTGTCCTGAGTAGAGAAGAGTTCCAGATCAAATGAAAAGACAAGAAGAGAGAGAGAGAGAGAGTGTGTGTGTGTGTGTGTGTGTGTGTGTGTGTGTGTGTGTAGGTGACGTCATCAGACAGACGTCTGCGTAGGACAGACATTAAGGGGGAGTGTTTGTCACAAGAATTTCTTCTTAAAGACCTTTTCATGATAGAGACTGGATCTGAAGAACTGAAGTTGAATGTATTTTCTTGTAAAGAGGGAGTGTTTTACAATGCAACACACACGTGAAGTTCTCAAAGAAAAGGCTGACTTTGGAGCGCTAACAGTTGAGTTTATGTCCCTCACACCTGGGCGTTTCTGCTTCCTCCTGTTTACTCACACATTCCACAGAAATCGTCACACATTTTTCCAGTCGTCCCGGTAACGGCCAGCTTAAGGTCTTTGAATCAAGGTGACATCTTCCAGACCGTCTCTAGACCCTTTATTCCCTGATGACCCCCACTAACTGATGCAATACGGCCCTCCCACCATGAATCTTATCTGTTCTTACTGTCTATGCAAACTGCAGGACGAACCAGAACCTTCATCATGGCTGTGAAGAAGCACACACTCAGTATGATTCCGAGACATCTCATCACAATAGAATCCTAATTCTTAGAAGAGTGGTATTTCTTTGCAGGCCCGATGACGGTTGGGTTTAGTTGATTCCTGTTTAAATGACCTGACAGTGGGACTGGTGATCTGGGGACGCTGCAGTTCTTGCTGTGACTTTGAAGGAAGCACCTGGTCTATGTTTCTATCAATCTGCAGCCTGACGGTGATCCGATGGAGAAGAAAATAAAGCCCAGCTTCATTCAGCCGTGTCCAAGCACCGGATCAGCTGACCTGCAGCTCTCTGCTGATTTGTTACTTTCCCAACAGAAGCAGGTTGATGGAGGAAGAAATCCTAAACAGTGAACAAACAGCAATGACAGAAGTGAATCCTGGACACAGAGAAGTTGCGTCTGCGCTTGGCAACGAGTAAACGCGTCTTTCCTCTGTGTGATGACAGTCTGATTGAAATCTGCAGTCACCTGTCAAGTGGAGAAGTTATTTCTGCGTTTGTGTCTCCTCATCACTACTTGAATGAGTTTAGAATCTAATCTTGGCGTTTGTCTTTGTATATTTGGTTTCTTCTGATGTTTATGGGCTCTTATGATCTGTTTGGTCATCTCCACTTTGTCTTTGCAGGTTTTCAACTATCCCATCATCTGCCATGGTCACTGCCGACCTTCAACCTTTACAAGCATTAGCGTCATGTCATCTGGATCGATGGCTTCCTCCAGTGACAGAGTGAGGGTTAGTGTACAATCGTCTCCCTCTGTCAGAACCTTTGACTGCAGTTACTGCTGACATCCACAAGGTGGAGGCAGGGGACCATTTTATGACTGTCCAGACTACACGCCAACCCTGTGCAGCTCTCCTTCACTGCCACACTGTTGTACTGTATATTGTATTTGTTCAGATCAGATCCAAAAGATAAAATATGTCCAGTTTTGAGGACGGCACCAGAATATAAAGGGGTTTACACAGATTTACAGGATTTTGATCAGAAACAACCACAAGTTTACACTTTTGTTTTCCCCGTTGTTTTCCTCTGTTCTCTCCCTCCCCTCATGTGTGTTCAACATTTAGACAGACACCATCAGCGCGTTAGAAGTGGAGGGCACTTGACCTGATACTCTTCAGCCCTGTACCACATTATGTAACTGGTGCAGCTTTCTGATGATCATTTTGAGCCTCCTTGTTGAGTAATCCTGCATTTATTCTCAGGATAACAACAAACAGGAAGAGCTCCTGTCAGGCTTTGCCACATTTTAATGAAGTGTTTACTGTTCGCTGCAGCTTGCACATCAGATTAGAATGCACCACACTCACTAACTCAGGGCCGGGGCCATGTGGAGTCACACAGAGGAGCAGTTCTGGTAACATAAATCCAACGTGACACAAAACCTGACCAGTCTGGGGGGTTCATCTCTGACCTGACACAGTTGGTCGGAGGGCTTTGTTTTCTTCAAGAGAGAGAAAAGGCCTTTTGTTCCATTGACCCTGACGCTCTCCTGGGGGAACTGCTCCAATTGGACTGTGTCCATGATGTCATGTCCACCAGGATGGGTGCAGTCCAGCATCAACTTCAGGACCAGCTTCTTCTTTTTACCACCTTTGCTGATGTTCTGCTTCTTCTGAGTCGCTGCCATGGGTTTGCCAAAAAGGAGGCCATTCGCTGTCTCTAAACGTCAATGTATGGCTTGATATTAAAAGCTAGCATGATCCCATGTCAATGAGCTCTGACTCAATGTAAAGATGAAGTCTGACCTTTCCAGAGACACCAAGCTTGTTAATTTTGGACTTTCTGGGCCCAAACAGCCCCTGGGAGAGTTGCTTCACCTTTCAGTTGAATTCAGGGGAGCAAAAAGCAGCAAAAACCTTTCTAATGCTGCCTGGTGATTTTCCCTGTCCTTCCTTCAAATTAAACTCATCCCACATCAAATGAAAGCTTACCCACCCTTTTTTCCATGCATGTTTCCTGGTTGCTGGATGTCTTGGTCACAACCTTCCCAAGCTCCAGACCCAGGTGGTCAGCTATCTTCTGAGTCAGGTCCGGTAGTTCCAGTTCCAGGTCTTCACGCCCATATCAGAACGCACGGGTGAGTGTGACAAAGTCTTACTGTACCTGTCCTTCAGATATTCAGGGTCAACAAGGTTCACTCCATCTCCTGGGTCAACGTGGTCCACGAAGTCTGGCTTTCCCAGGTAAACGGTCTCCTTACAGTTAGGACTCGACTTCTTGGAAACTCTGGTGCCCGCCAGGTCCATGAAGACCAGTCCTGGCCTTGCATTTGGGGTCAGAGGTCAAATGTTTGCTGACAGGAGCAACACCTCCACCCGGAGCTTCTTTCCAACTAAAACAGGCATTTCTATTGCCTCCTCCCAGGCAAGGTGGAAGATGAAGGGAGTTGAAGAACAAAGTACAAATCAAAACCACTCTGATGAAGGAAAAAGCCTAAAGTACAAAAACTCAAAATCACTCTGCAGAGGAAAACCTGATGAGACAAAGTAACAAAGACACTCAAAGTTAAATTAGTTAAGGAACATGGCATGGACTAAAAACCTGACTAGACAAAGAATCGACAAAAATTCAAACTTGGATGAGGCGTGGAATGAGGCATGGAATGAGGCTTGGAATGAGGCTTGGAATGAGGCCTGGAATGAGGCCTGGAATGAGGTGTGGAATGAGGCTTGGAATGAGGCCTGGAATGAGGTGTGGAATGGCATAAGCTTTTTCACATGAGGGACGAGACGAACTGGCACCAGACAAAGGGAAACACAGACTACATATACAAATGGGGTGATGGGAAACAAGTGGACACAATCAGGGCAAGGAAGACAATCAGACTCACAAAGACAGGAGGAAGCCGATGCACCGTCTATCCTGGGGACCTGGACCACCACCCAGAGGTGGTGGGGGTTCTGTTGTAAAAAGAAAGTTAAAGTTGATCTGTTACTTTTTTGGATCCTGTCTCTTGGAGTGTTGCTCTTGACAACTGAGGCTGGTTCTTTGGTGACATTGGTGAAGCAGCACCTGGGATGGACAGTAGAGTCGGTGGATGAGTGCAACGGCGCTGACGGTAGCACGCCACCGTCCACCCATCATTAGCAAAGAAAGCCTGTGCTGTAAAATACAAAGCTCCATCTTTTACGTCTTCTCATTTGTGGAGCGCTTAAAATGTAAAATCTTTGCATTTTCTTACAAAATGTTTAAAAAAATAAATACACATGGCAGGCTGAGTCGTCCTAAATACAGAAAGAATGAGAGGGGCAGTGTGGAATAAAGAAAGCAAAGAGGTTTAAAAAAAGAAGAAGAAGCAGACCTGGGTTAGGGTTGGGGTTCAGGGTTCTACTTTACAACTGAGTCTTTGTTCCATGTCAGCAGTAAATCTGTGCATTCTATCTGCCATACCTGCAGCAGCACAGCAGTGGTGCTTGATCTGGTTGTGGTAGCATACTGCCCTCCAGTGTTCAAATGCTGTGTTACACCCCAGCTCAATGTCCTCATCCTCTCATGTTGTCTGACTTTTTATTTTTTGTCATACCTCATTTGATTCTGGTCATTTCAGTGGTAGAGAGTTGCCTGAGCTTTCAGCTGAATTCAGGGATGCAAAAAGCAGCCACACTTTCTTGATGCTTCCTGGGTGATTTTCCCTGTCCTTCCTTCAAATTGAACCTGTCATCCATCAAAAGCTTACAGTCTCACCTTTACAGCAATAACAAGCTTTTGGTTCTGTCATGAACTGAGAGCTCACTGTCCAGCAGCTGGTGTGGTCAACATTTGCCACACTGGAGGCCATTCAGAATGTCAGTAATGCAGTGTCCCTGGAGTACCGTTAGCAGCCCTGTCCATTCCCTGTACATGCGGGCCTCTGGGAGCCTTCCCAGCTCCCCCAACTGTGGCAAGGGGCCCTCCACTGTTAACTATGACACCTCCAGCCTCAGGACTACAGTTGACATGCAGCATCCCGGCTCTCGTCTCCTGCCAGGCCACGTCATTCATACCCAGGATCCTGAATGGGATGCTCATTCCACGGGAAAGCATGTTGTCCTGTCATGAGAGGGTCTGTTCTAGTTGCACGCTGTCAGTGAGTTCCCAACACTTCCATAGATTTAAAAAGGCCCAGAAATGTCATCTTGAAAAAAATGAATGACTTTGATAGGAACTTTGACAGGAAGTCCTAAACATGTGGGGTGAAAAGAGAGTTCCCAGCTAAAAAACCAGCGTGGTGTCTGCATGTCATGAAGATTCTGGGATCCTAGTCCAGGCAATGACAAGCAGCCTGAGAAAAGAAGGTGGAAAACCTGGCAGGTGGATAAGCAGAGGGGATCTGGAGCAAACACAAGTCTCTGGTGCTTCCTTTTGCAGGCTCTCCGCACAAAAAGCAGATATGAATTTTACAACTGAAAGAGAAAAGTAGAATAAAAAGTACACTCACAGAAATGATTCATGGCAGAGTTAAATTTTATGCATTTACATCTATTTGTTTTCTTTAAAAACTCATATTTTTTAAATGTATGCATACAAATTAATTATAATCTGCACAATTTAATCAATTCTAAAATGTATTAATAGAAGTAGTTAATACATACTAACATAGTTTAAATAATACAAATTGTACAACAAACAAGATTCTGTCATTTAAATTCATGTGATCGGTTTTCATAGAAGTTATGAGAGGTGAATTCGGTCCTTCAACCTTGACTATGCGCCCGTGTCAACATCCCTTTCGGGTCCAAACATTCTCACTGGGAATCTGCCTCAGTGTTGTGTCCCTCGCTGAGACCTCGGGTTGGAGATAAATCAACCATCCTTCCAACGAAAAAGACAAGATGAAATGGCTTGAGCTGACAAGGTCAGTTAAAAGGCAAAATACATTATTTAAAACTTTGAAACATGCAGCGGTTCATTGCTAAATAAAAAAAAAATGTTGTGAGTGTAAAAAGATTGAGGAGCTCTGAAATTGTTTTTAAAATACGAGCGGACCGCGCCGAGTGGCTGTTTGACCCTCGAACATTCACTTCCGTTGGACGTCAGCAGTCAAGCCCTTGTGGGTATCAGCAGTTGTCCATGTGACGGTAAGCACTCCCATCCATCCTGTGTGCTGTCACTCCCGTATGTATCGTTCCTAATTGTATCGTTCATATCACATCATATCAAAATCATTTCATGGATGATAAAATCTATGTAGTTCCTGATTATTTTAAGCAGTTTTAACTTGGTCACATTGCGTGTATCATGCTATTAGCCATGACGCCTGCTAGCATCATAGCTAACGGGCTAGCTATTTCACCGCATCTTAGCTAGCTTGGTCGTACGGCTTATTGACTTTTGTCAAAATTATGCGTTTTTAATGCAAAAGATGGTATTTCTGTGATTCATGTAAATTTGCAATTAAACTGGCGAGTCATCGCGTCGGGAGGGGGATGTATGTTAGCTAGGATGGCTGCTAGCATCAGCCTAGCATTGTGTGGAGCGGTCAAATCGCAACCTCCATGAAGCTGGCACCCCACAACACTCAGAATTAAGTGAAAATATAGACAATGGTTTGTGCTGCATTTTTTTTCTATATATATGTATGTATATGTATATACACACATATATATACATATACATATATATACATACGTATATATATATATACATATATATATGTGTGTGTGTGTATATATATATATATATATATATATATATATATATATATATATGTATTTAAGTTTACGCAGCCTTCTGACTTCGTCCAAACTGAACCAAAATGGTGTCGTTAGTTTGTGCAGAAAAATAATTGTTGGTGCTGCTTCACTGTCTTGTAGTGTTTTCCAAACTAGTTTAGTCGACTCGTCTTTTTCCGCCTTTTTTGTGATTGGCACTTTCCTGCTTGTTAAACGTTGCCAGTGGTGCTGCCTTTTCTAGTGCCCTTAATTTCTCCTCATTCATCGGCTGACTGTCCGTAATAAGGAGTGTGCTGCTCATCTGTTTGTGTGTGTTACCATGGAAGCATGGATTCACTCCAGTCCATTGAATTGCATCAATGAGCGAGATATTTTCTCTGTTTGTTTTTGGCAGGAAAAATAAATGTGGGTCAATGATGAAATGATTTTCACTCAGTAAATTGGGCTTTTCAACTGTAATTAAAAAAAAACTTGAACTGAACAAGAATAAAATTGTCTGATCTCCGACAAATTGGCATGTAAGGGTTATTCAGGTATTGCTATATACTGTAGTATGTATGCACTGTGAAGAGGAGCTGGCTTTTTGAGTGCTTTTTTATAACATCATGAAAGCTGTTAAACCCTAACAAGAAACTCAAGCTGGAGAGCAGCTGATTTTACAAATAACCTCATTGATTTGTTCTGTGTCTTCATTCACAGGTGCTGTCTAAATGTGGCCCTGCTAATTGTGTGACAGTTCGTTATCGACCAGGTAGGAGTTATTAAAACATATTAGGCTGAGACATTTCCTCCATAGCCACACAGGCCAGTATCCATGTGTGTATCTAGACTGTCCTTGCACATTCACAAGCTGGAAAAACCTTTTGAGTCACACTTATGGAACACACAGCAAGTTAGAAATAACAGGTGCTCAGTCCACTACGTTCTCATGTCAGACTTGTGGGTGTGAAGAACTGTCAACAGAACAGGAAAACTTCAGTCATAGTAATCAACACCTCAGGCAGTATGAAAATGTAACTTGTAAGTTTGAGGGATGTCCATATCAGTCAAACATATATGGTACTTTGAACTCACATAAAAATCGTAAACATAATCCACTCAGTCTAGAGGAGTTTAAAGCAGGTGTAGTTAAAGTCAGTGTTCACTCTAGTCCAGCAGATGAGGGGCCCACATTTACTGCAGACATAGATGCTAGTCTGTCAGACGCAGATGCAGATAGGGATCTTGATCATTCAGAAGACCTTCCTGAAGTTGGAGAAGGGAAAATTGGCTCGGTTCTTTTGAAGTTGGAAAACATTTTTCATGCAGTGTTGTTTTTGGCAGGCATTTTAGATTTAGTTTTCGTCTTAGTCTTTTGGACTAAATGTTTCTCAGTTTTAGTCACATTTTCGTCATTTCTATCCCTGATCGTTTTAGTCTAGTTTTAGTTGACGAAAACTCAAAGGTTTCAGTCAAATATCAAAGATACTTATGAATTAAATATATGTGTATGTACTTAACAGGCCAATACAGTGTTAGAATGAAGCACACTGAAACTGATCGAACCTTCAAAGGTGAGTTTTTTCCCCTCTTTTTCTTTCTCTACCTTTTACTTTTATTATTTTGTTGCAGATGCAGACAACACACTGGCACACAATATGAGTGTTGTGTCACAATAAAATAGGATTAAACAAAAACTAAAAGCACACTTGACTTTCATGTGAATGACCTCATGTCCTACATATTGGCTTTAGCTGCTGTTATTGGTTAAAGCATCCAGGTGTGTTGCTTAGATAGGGAACAGCAGCAGGTCTGAAGACGACCGTGTTTCCCAGTCCCACAAACGTGGGTCAAAGCATTTCACTTGCCACCCGTCCACAAATGGACAGGGGTTTTATTCATAACATGCTAAATTAATAGAGGGGCTGGTTTAAACGAGCCAACATTAGCGAGGCCCCTGGCAGCCCCGTTCATTCTAGCTTTAGCATGTAGCACGAGGAAGCGCTCTCTGCACCACGGGGGAGGTGTAACCACCACCACCACAAAACTTTAGGCTGAATACAAAACAGAAAAGCATCACAAGGCTGGCCTAACATAGACTAAAGCTAAACTTTAATCATCCCGCTTTTCACAACCACCCGACACCGCTGCTGCTGCCGTGGTGTGAGACTCGTCCGCTGCAGACAGGCCCAGACTGTCTCTGTGTGTGCATGTGGTTGCGTGCGTGAGAGAGGCTTTTAGTGCGTATGTTCTGATGATGGGGGCGTGACCATGAGGACCAACAGCTCCAGCTGGCTCCGTTCTGATGTTTGAGCTCTTGATTGACATTGCACGCATGTTATAATTGGCGGAAAAAACCTGCATGTTTTGAAACTTTGATCGTCCACCCACTAACAATTTAGTCTTGTCTCGTAAGATGAAAATGTGTACAATTTCGTCACAGTTTAGTTTTTACAGGGCGATGGTGACGTTCGACTTAGTCTCATTTTCGTCATGGAAAAAAGGGGTCTGACGTCGCCATTTTCGTTTTCGTCCAGCGTGATGAAAACAACACTGTTTTCATGTTCCATCTCCAGCAACAGAGGAATTGGTTGATGAACTCCACTACTGCAGAGTAATGTGTCTGTGCCAAGAACTTGGAGCAGTATTTCAAATTTGTTCAAACACAAACTTCGAGGTCGATGGCGTGGCTATCAAGGAATTAGCTGATTCACTGTGTAAATCTCATCCTTTGGCAGAAGCACTGGGTAAAGGTGGCCCCCTTGCAACCGCTTCTAAGAGAAAGGAGTACAATAAAGAAGTGTTTAAGGTTGTCGAGCCAGTAGAGTTTGTTCTTGATCAAAAAACAAGCAGGTCCTTTCAATACATCCTATGACTGGGATCTTTGCAGCAGATACTTGATTCTCCTGAAGTGTTGAATAGAGTGATTGATAGCCACAGAACAGAGGGCAGCAACACAGACCAGCTTGAAAACCAGCAGGATCACTCCATAAGAGACGGTGTCTACTTTAAAGAAAACCCTTTCCTGTCAGATGATGAGTTAAAAATTTGTTTCACCTCATACGAGGGGATCAACTCCAGAAATGGAATGGTGGTGGTGTGTGATTCAACTGCTGGAATGCCTGAATTTGCAGAGATTCTCCAAATGTGTATCATTGGAGATGAGTTGAGCTTCATAGTTGGTTTCTATTTTGCTTGGTATCAGGAGCATTTCAGGGCCTTTCAGTTGACTTTGTCAGCAGATAGAAAGGTTGCCCTTGTTCAGTTTGAGGAGCTAAGAGATTGCTACCCACTTGTGGCCTACACAGTTGGATCCAGACGTATGGTGACCCTGAAGAGACACATCATCATCAAAGGTAGGATTTTCAGATGCTATCGTGCTGTGGAAATTCTTCTGGAACAGAGTTTGTGGGAAGGGTAGAAAAGTGGAGAGGACACTCACCTCGTCACCTTTCCTGGCTTTCACTCTTTGCTTAACTCCTCACCCATCTTCCCCCCTTACCAAATCTCCTCTAGCCTTCTCACTGCAACCCTCCTTTCTTCTCCACCTCCTTGTTCTCACCCTCTTCCTTGCTCTCTGAGCCTCTGCTCTGTTAACCTCTCTTACCCTCCTCCTTGCTTCTTCTCTACTGACCACGTACAACCTCCATGGGCTATTTTTGACTTAACACACATATTTTTCCTTCTCCTTTCTCAGGAGACATGGCAGCTCCTCTGGGATATATTATATTCCTGGATGAACGGATTCAAGCAGGAACTCAGCAGTCCTCTGAAATGCGCAGACCCAGAACCTTGAAGCTCCTGACGCGCTCCACTTGGTTCACGTTGATGTTCAGGCCTGAGTGCAGTGAGGTCCTTGTCCTCCAGAAGTCTATGATCATTTCTGAGTAAGCTAAGGTAACCATCATACATCATTTATACATCATTCCATGTAAATACAATGTCAGTCCCTGTCAAAACATGTCAAGGTCATGTATTTTTTTCTTTTTTAAATTACAATCTAGGATTTTACCAAATAAATGGTCAGCCATCAGACTCCCGGTGCCTCCTCTCACCTGGAAAACACTCTCATGTCACATTTTACTGTCATTTCTCATCATTTGTGTGCAATGTGCTGTATTTTTTCTTCCAGGTAGGCATGGCTGTGAGTGTGAATGGAATGGCTCAGTAGAACGGGAGCCCAGTGGAAACGTACACAGACACCAGTCCCTCACCAGTGAGGCAGAAATATAACCCACACTGTAAAAAGTCCTTCATGAGCCTTGGTGTTAGAGCCTAATTTTTTAAACTGGATTCCTTCTTGTAAATTAAGTTTCCTTTATTTCTGTTTCTATTTAAGTTTTAATTAAATAAAAAAACACTTTATTCTTCTGACTTAATTGTTTAGTTGTTGAAGCTTTCATTTAATATTACAAAATTGATTCAGCAGAACTTCACCATGAATTACTTTCACAAAAATCAGTTTTATGGCTTATCTGCGAAGTAATCGTCAGAGCCCGCCTTCTGATGCAGCAACGGACTCGTCTGGGCATGTTGATCGGTTTCTCCGTCTGAGTCCATCTCTATGAGATGCAGCAGACAACTTTGAAAGTTCACGTCCTTGTACGACGCATGTAAGTAAAAATTCACATTATTTTAATGTACCCTGTTGTCCAAATGTGAAAAATCTTCTTGTGCCATTTGGTTAAAAACTTGGCCAAACATGAGGTCTTATCAAGCTAGCTTGATTCTCCAGCAGCTCCTGAGTAAAGTAACTTTTCTAAAGATAAATGCTTGTCGTGTGTTTTATTTTTTGGTTACAAATGCAGTTTAACCAGCTGCTTACTTTCCTGTTCCAAGATTATCGATAAATAGAGCATAATGAGGTCGGTGTCATGCCTTGTGAGAATTGAAAAGTTAAATATAGGCCTACTGAAGGTGTTTGAGATAATGGTGGAACTGGAACTATGCCTTTTGCAGTTTTTTCTGCTATAGCGATATGTTTCTTGCTCTCAGCACTTGATTGAAACTATTGTCTATGCTGGGGCAATTTGACATTTGACCGCTGACAACAGTTGTGGAGTTTCCCAGTATGCAGGCTGCAGCGTGGTGGCTCATCCTTGGCCTTCAGCTCTGAATGAGTCCTGTTGTGGTTCATGTGTGCTCCCAGAACGATGATAGCCCTGTTCAAACTTTAAAATATGTGAGGGCACAATTATGGTTAACAATGCTGAATTTATAAGGTCTCACCGAATTGTTTATCCTCAGGGTGGACAGGACCCTGACCAAACCAAAAAGGAATCTTTTCTGTATTATAACCATCTCATAATTTATGAATTATCCCTATAATATCCTTGTTGCCAAACAAAATGTAAAACAACCAACATTACCTTCTGACTTAAACCTACAATATAAATAACTGTACTCTGTGCTTTATTGCCAGCTCAGTCATCAAATAATGAAAAGTCAGGCATTCATGTAGAAATAGAGAAGTATCATTTTTAACTTTTGTTTCCTTTTGACCTGTTATCCACTTCCATAGTAATGTCTTTACACTGAAGTGCTCAGTTATATCCAACCTTAATTAGCATTGATTAATTATTAATCACTTCCATTTGACATAAATGACCTGTCCTCACATTATAGACTTCTATAAATTTCTGTCATTTAGAATCATGTTACAAATTTTAAAGACCGAATTTTTTTGCATGAACATGTGATTTTTAAGGAGATGATGGCCGTATGGATTAATTTACATAATAACAGTGTTGAGTATCTCGGTGTCACATTTTGCTCTCCGTTATCCTTCTAGGTGTGGACCAAGCTGTGAGATTGCGGGTCCTCATTGATAATGAAATCAAGAAACTCACTCTTAACAGTGGTATGCCTTCATCTGTGGAAGAGCTACTTGGAGCTATCAAGGAAGAGTTTTCCATTACTGCAGAAGTAAGTCTGCAATACAAAGATGAAGACTTCAATGACTTCTTCACCCTTACCTCAACTAGTGAGCTGAAAGATAAAGACACACTGAAAGAAGCGTTCATGCCTCATCCTGTGACACTGACACTTGTTCCCATGAAAAGCACCCCTGATACCTCTGATGTGAGCTCACTGTGTGAATGTGCGAGTCAGTCTACAGAGTCAGACGATACTGGGATTCGGAGTCCTTCTCCCTCTGAAAGGCAGGAGCCATGGCCCTCCGTTTTTCCCATTCCAACTTTCTCCCATAACACAGAGCTCGCATTGAGACAAGGCAATGAAAGCTATTTGAGAGATGGCACCTCACTGACATCACCAAGTGTCAAATCTGACATACTGGAGCGTCTGGCAGAGGCCATGTTCTCCTACACATCTTATCCCAGTGATGCTCAAAGATGTGCAGTTGCACAGGCCCTCACAGAGAAGCATCCATGCTTAAAGGAGCCTGGATCTTTTAATGGAACTTAGGGATGGCAGCAGAGTCTCAAGTACAAATGTGGAAACTATCACACAAAACGTAGACCACTGGGAAGCCCTGAACTTCTAATAAACTCAATGAAATACAAGACTAAGATAGAAAAGCTGCCAAAAACGTGAAAAAAACAAAGAGAGCAGAGATAAATGAGAAAGGAGTGTCTCATGACACATGAGAAACTAGCTGCACGGTGGTGCAGTGGTCAGCACTGTGGCCTCACAGCGAGAAGGTTCCGGGCTTGAGCGCAATATCTTTCTGTGTGAGTCTGCATGTTCTCCCTGTTCCTGTGTGGGTTCTCTCTGGTTCTCCAGCTTCCTCCCACAGTCCAAAGACATCAAGAGGGGACGAGGCTGATTGATACTCTAAATTGACTGTAGGTGTGACTGTGAGTGTGAATGGTTGTCTGTCTCTATGTGTTGGTCCTGAGATGGACTGCTGACCTGTCCAGGGTGAACCCCGCCCAAAAATGGCACCTTTCAAGAGACACGCTCACGACGCAGAGTTCAAACTCAAGGCTATCAGTCAGCAGCTACCGGTATCTACGGTACCGTATTGTAAATGCACCAACTTGTTTTGGGAGTGAACTGAGTTGTCAGAACGTTGGTTTGTATTCTATGAATAAAGTTTGACTGACTGACTTAGCTGACTGTTTTCCCTTTAGCGCAGCTCCATCTAGTAATAATGATAATAATACATTTTATTTATAAGGCGCCTTTCAAGGCACTCAAGTTCGCCGTACAACAGTTTTAAAAACAATAAAACATGCACAATTTAAAAGAATAACAACAACACAAGTCTCTAGCAGAGCACAGAAGAGGGCATTCAGCCATACGCCTGTCTAAAAAGGTGAGTTTTGAGATGTTTTTTGAAGGTATCAACGGAATCAGTGTTTCTGATGTCAGGAGGGAGGGAGTTCCAGAGGTGAGGGGCAGAGCAACTGAAGGCTCTAGCCCCCATGGAGGTCAGACGAAAGGAGGGAACGTTGAGGCTGATGGAGGAGGAAGACCTGAGAGACCGGGTGGGAATGTTGGTGTGGAGAAGGTCTGACAGGTATGAAGGGGCGAGGTTATGGATGGTTTTGAATGTATGGAGGAGGATCTTGTAGTCAATGCGGTGTTTAATAGGAAGCCAGTGGAGTTGATGTAGAACGGGGGTGATGTGACTGATGACAGGGGTTCTGGTGATGATTCGGGCAGCTGCGTTCTGGACCAATTGAAGCTTATGGAGGAGTTTGTGTGGGAGACCAAAAAGAAGCGAGTTACAATAATCCAGACGGGAAGTGACGAGAGAGTGGACCAGGATTGCAGCGCTGTTGGGAGTGAGAGATGAGCGGAGACGGTTGATATTCCGGAGGTGGAAGTAGGCGAACCTGATGGTGTTGTTGACGTGGGTATGGAATGATAAGGTGGGGAAGGGGAAACGGAGGTGTTGTCAATGGTGAGGGTGAAACTGGGAGTGGATGCATAATGCATCCCCAGCTACGACAGTAGTTTCTATTCTATGCACCTTATAATGCGGTGCGCCCTGTATATGAAAACAGTTTTAAAATAGGCCATTCATTGAAGGTGCGCCTTATAATCTGCTAATAATCTTAAAGTTCTCTTTCTGTCTGAAGAACAAACCTTGGGCGGGGGGGGGGGGGGGGGTGTCTTGTCCCTCACGCTGGTTTAGAGTCCATAGCTGAAGAGGTGACTGATTTCTTCCAGTACGCAGTGTGTGGTGATTCCACCCATCCTTGAAGTACTCAAGGTGACTCTGGGTGTGTGGCAGAAAGCTCCAGTGCAGTGCACAGATGTGGAGTTCATCATCTGGGTCCAGTAGGCCATTACTTTCCATACTGCAGAAGCAGGAGTAGAAAAGGTGTGACACTCCCCAGAGACATCACGCCATCACCTCTCAGTCCTTGAATCTAAACAACAAAACACACACAAACAAAACAAAGTCAGCTTTAGAAATCACCAAAGATGATGAAATGCTGTCAAGGCTGGTGCTGAAAACACAGGCTTGTGAAGAGCTCCAAGGTGTTCTGATCAGGAACTTTTACATGGATTTAGAACACATGCAATTAGATGGTTCCAACCCCCCCCCCCCCCCCCCAA
The DNA here is from genome assembly GCF_037954235.1 of Aulostomus chinensis. Taxonomy (NCBI): domain Eukaryota; kingdom Metazoa; phylum Chordata; class Actinopteri; order Syngnathiformes; family Aulostomidae; genus Aulostomus; species Aulostomus chinensis. Next base: position 24,499,282 of record NC_141321.1, read on the forward strand.
AATATACAATATAGCCTTGTAGTGCGGAAAATAGGGTAATCATTTGCACAGTCTAGTGTGCCTTGACTTAATGGAAAAATTAATGGACAATCGTACTTTCCAAAAGTGCCAATGGAATTAAAAAGTGCATTGTGTTAAATGTTAATGATAAAATGTAACCTTACATAACTACAAGGTTACAGTAGAGGCACATAGCTGGTTTGCAGCATCTTACCCCCTTGACACCTCCTGAATTGCCAGTTTTTGTGAAAAAAAAACTTAACTTTTATAAAATACAAAAAAAAAACACAAAAAGTGAATGCATTTCAATCCTTTGCATGAAAAACATCTTGTGTTTTCAGTGATTATCAGAGCTTGGGAGTGTAAAAGATTGGTGGACAAAATGACTTTCATGCATGTTGACTTTCAGAGCATAGTAAGATTTGTATAAAACTCACCAAATAGGCCCTTAAGGGTGAAATTTATTTGACAAGCAATACTCTCAAAAAACATTACTTTGCTTTACAACATTCCATTATTTTACATTACTACTCTCAGTAACTTCAGCTCTCACCATACATGCCAAATTTTTATTTTGTTTCAAAATTTTAACCCCTTAAATGCAGGTTTGTGTTAAAACAGTGGACTTGGAAAAAATACAAGCAATTGCAAACCCATCCGGGAGATGGAATAGTGTGTGATGTCATGACTTTAGAGAGATTTAATATTAACTTTCGAGAGATCAACAAAATTAAATGCATGGTAGTTCCTGCACACACATGCCAGTATCCCAGCTTTTTTGAAGAAGAAGAAGAAGAATCTTGTTTTATGAATAAGAAAATTTTTGAAAATCCCTACAATAATAAACTGTTTTACTTTATTTCACCCGAGGACCCAGATGCCTCAGTTGTAAAGAAGAGAGATGCACGCATTAGATGCCTCATGGAGTCATGGGGGAGTGTGGACGAGAGCTCCTCTCTGACTTCAGTGTAAGAAGGTTTTGAAAGAGGTTTTTCCACATCTGCTTGTCTCAAGTAAAGAGTTCTTCATTAGCAATTCTCATGACTCCCCAAGAAATGTGAAACTGTGTCTGTCTGCAGAGAAATTAGCATTCTTACCAGTGTTGTTATTGATCTGAAAATTTCTGCTATTTAGTAAACATACCTTGTTGGTTCATATTGCCATAATACATGAAAATCATATTCCTTTAGGGTGAATTGAATTCAAAGCTAAAAAAATACCCTTTATTTTTCCAAGCTAAATGTCTTTATATCTGAAATCAAACTTTGTCAATTTCCATGTAAATTTCACAGTTTACATGGAATATTAATTTTACGAAATTACTTTAAGTTTTTCAGACTGATTTTATTCACAAGAGTTTTCCTTTTATTCTCGTACAGAAGCGTGTTTCTTATTATGAAAGTACAAAAAGATTGGTCTTTATGTCACAACCACTAAACTGAGCTGATGGCACATCAGATTTCTTTTACATAACAAAACAAACAAAAAACCCAACACATCACATTTGTGTTTTGTCTTCCAGGGGGCAACAGAGGCAAAAGTCCATGAGGACATGAAAATGGAGAGCATGAAGATTTACAGATGCCAGTACCCTGATGCAGCTGGCGTCATTATTGAGGGAGTTCCAGTCCTGACTGACCTCGACAATCTGCCCAGAGCGTGCTGCCTACTCTTGGGAATGACGTATGCATTGAACCTTCAATACCCTCCGAAAGTCAGCAGAACCTTTGAGGTATTCCAAAGACCTTTGATGGGACTTGATGTGATGCGCCCAAAGCCACCCTCCAAGCACATGAGCCTGAAAAGCAAAATGCTATCCTAGACTGTTGAGCTGGGTTGTCAGCACAGTCAACTTAAACCATTTCATGTTTCTACAGTAAAAGTTGAATGGGTTTTATTGATTTATTTAAACGTTTCTTATTCAAGAGAATTCAGAAAAAAATATGTTGGGTTTTAAAAGAGGGTGGTTCATCGGAAATTGTTGCATTTGTTAGAAGTTGAAATTTCACTCCTCCAGTTCCCTCCAATGGCACTTTTAGATGATACTCCTATATTAGCACTCTTACACACGCACACGATCACTCACACACATACACGTATTCTGGTTTAACTAAAAATGTTGGCACTCGTGATGCACCGTCAGTGACACATCTTTAGATTTAGTGTTCACAGCTTTTCGTTCGAGATAAACTCTGTAAATCATATGTTGGATATTTAAGCAGAGGCCAGCTGCAAGCCCTGGGAGCATGTTAAAAAGTCCTTGAAGTGAAAGCCTACAATGCATTGGAAAATAGTTGTGCCGTTGTTTGTATGAGGCACAATAAATAAATGAATGAAAATGAGACCTCCTCTGTTTTATTAATGTGTGTTGAGGAGAACTAATTTTTTTAAGCATGTTCATTTTAAAATAATACAAAAAGTAATTGCCAAAGACGAATACAATTTAGTACGTTTAACATAATTTTTTGGAGTTATCTATGAAATGCTACTTATCTTTATTAAGTCTAATGTAACTTAATTTCTTGCCTCTTTTTACATTGATAAAAACTAATTTCTTATCTGATTTTTATAGAATTGACTTAATATTGTTACATGATGTGAAGTGAATAATATTAGGTTGTACTTACTCAAAAAAACAGTAAGTTCATAAAACAACAGAAAATTGATTGGAAAATGTTGCATCAATTTTTTTAAGTTGAGTTCAAGTAACAGTTTTTACAGTGCAGTGACTGTGACCACATCAACTTGAATGCACACATAGTTGTGATAAACTCCAGCCTGTTACTGTGCTATGATCCATCCATTGTGAGTGTGTGTGTGTGTGGGGGGGGTGCCCATGTCCAACGTCCAACACACATAGACAGACAACCATTCACTCTTACAGCCACGCCTACAGTCAATTTAGAGTATCAATCAGCCTGGTCCCCTCTTGATGTCTTTGGACTGTGGCAAGGCAAGGCAGTTTGATTTGTAGAGCCGTTTTCACAAACAGTTTGTCTCAAAGGGCTTCACATGGCATCATAACAACATCCTCTGCCCTTAGACCCTCACATCGACTGAGGAAAAACTCCATAGAAATCCCTTTTAACAGGGAAAAATCTGAGAAACCTCAGGGTGAGCAACAGAGGAGGATCCCTCACCCTGGACGGACAGACGAGCAGTGGATGTTGTTACAGACAAGAAAACAGTTTACAATACAAAATGTGGGAAACATGGAAATGTTAATAACAGTTAAAGAAGGAAGCTTCTGGAAGGGGAGGCAGGGAGAGCAAGCCAGCTTGATGGGGGACTGGTTCATGGGAGGGGAGCCCAGGTCAGTGTAACAGCAGGGGATAAAGTAGTGGGGTAGGGGAGCGATGCAGGCGGCGGTTGGAGCAGAGAGATGGAGCTCCTGTGGATCTGTGGAAACACAGAGAGACTGAGAAACACCAAGGCCAAACTACAAAGTGAAACAGGGAATGGTAATGACAGTTCCAAAATGTGAGGGGGAGCCTGAGCCAGTCCTAACTGAAAGCTCTGTCATAGAGGAAAGACTTAAGGCTGGACTCAAAGGTAGTTAGAGTGTCTGCCTCTCTGAGCTGGTTCCACTGTAGAGGAGCCCAGTAACTGAAGGCTCTACCTCAGAGGCTGTTTTTAGAGGTACTGGGAATCACTAACAGACCTGCATTCTGGGAGCGGAGTGCTCTGGTAGGACAGTAGGGACTAATGAGTTCTTTCAAACAGGATGGAGCTTTATCATTGAGAGACTAATAAGTCAGCAGAAGGATCTTGAAATTGATTCTAGATCCTGCAGGAAGCCTGTGGAGAGAAGCTAAAGGGGAGGTCCAGCTGATGAGGGGCTGCTGGGGACCATGAGCTGCCCCTGGTGCTGCTGCTGCCCTCCCTTCTGTACTCGTCTCTGAAAAGAAGGAAAGAACAGGGCTGAGATGGTTACAGCTCTCATTCTGGACATCACAGTTCAGGTTTTGCAGAACATGATACCAGTTCTGACCAACATGGCTGATAGTTGGACTCAACCATCTCCCTTTTAAAGAGAAAGGACTCAGATAATGAGCCATCAGTGTCAACTGAGAAGATCCAGAACAGCTGAGTCACTCAGGAGATTATGTTTGATACCTCTGTTGGTGGAAGGTTTGGTGAATTTCTGCAAGTAAATATTCCTCCGTTCCAGCTCTCTGTCTCGTTCTTGTCTGAATCCTGACTAGAGCTTCATGCTCCTCAGCATTAGAAGAGCTAACGGTCTCCATACCCGGGACTTCCAGAATTCCGTCCACCAAACCACTGTCACTTTTCAACTCCGAGACGTGGACGGACACGATGAGGATGAGGACCGAGCAGCCCAACCAAGTGCAACAATCCATAAGACAGCAGCCAGCAGCAGCAGAGCAGCAAGAATGCAGAGCAATGGAAGATTCTCTTTGGAAAGGTGTTTCAGTCTGTTTCCACTGACCCCTGGATGCCAGCAGGTCTGAGGAGACCTGCACTCAGGTGACCCATCTTCTCGGAGCCCCTGACCTCCATGGATGGGGTCGTTCTCATGGTGTATACTTGTTCTGCTAGCTGGTCCTTGATCTTCTCGATGTGAGTCGGACAGTCAAACATCCACATTGACTTTTGAACTTACTGCATGTATCAGGCTGTGCTTCCGCTCCTGAGACGAGAGTTTGGGAAAGGCCTTGGACGGTGAGGAGTCAGCGTCCCTACGCTCCCCCCCACCTGTCCTTGATGGAAGAAGAAAGATCAAAGGCATGGTGGAAAGCCACTGAGAGGAGGAACTTTGCACGTACATGTTTGGAAGACACTGAGACTGCTCAGTGCAGATGTACACCTTTGCCTGTACTCCTTGCTGCAAGGAAAACTTTAATTGAGATCTCTGTCTCTGAGAATTTGATCTTTTGTGTTGGGAAATGTTGTGGTACGAACTAACAGCAAAAATACAGTCTTTCTCTAACAGAAATAATTTCCTGACATAATTGGTCCTTCCAGCCGGATGTGCAATATCTGGATGTCTGTGGAAGCCCTGGACGGCTGAGAGGACAAAATCCGTGCTCAGGCAGACTACAGTCTGCATTGGTCATCCTTTTCTGGGATCACGATGGCTGACAGGGCTCTCTGAGGGTGCCCGGTGACGCACATCCGCTTGGTTGGTGAGTATAGAGACGCATAAAGACACAGCACATGGAAGAATGGATACTGCAGTGACAGCACACAGAAAAGGTTGAAAGTCCAAGAAGGGTTTGATTCCCTTCAAATAGTTTGTAAGTCTGGCAGACGCAGTGACATCGGAATGTGCTGATTCGGAGAATTTACCGGGTCACTTCCTAAGAGGTACTCCAACCTCTCCCCCACACAATACCAGTCTCTGATAGAGACGGTTTGGGCACAAGTTGGACAGGGGAATAGACCTCCTAATATGAGATTTGTGTTCTATGAACACAGCCGAGGCCTCTCTCTCTCTCTCACACACACACACACACACACACACATTCCTAGGAGTGAATGTGAGAGTGAATGTGGTTCCTTGAGGTTTGAAGCCACACTAGGTGGTACACTCTCAGCAGAGTCCACCAGGAAGTGATGAGGCAACAGGTGAGTTTTGCTCTGTAGAATTTGCTATAAGCAGTTACAGTCCAATACTCTCTTAAAAAAGACAAGTTGATTGTTTTAAATTTAGTTTGTTCTTTTGATCAAATGATTCTAATCCTCTTTTAATTGCAACTCAAAGAATACATTTCGAAGTATTTGCATTTAATTCTCAATTGACTCTTCGCCTATAGCTTATGACAGAGAGACGGCCTCCCTGCTGTTGCTGTTGTATCTCCTTGCGCCACCACCAGGGGGACCGAAGAATCCAAAGCTCAGCGCATCTGATACAGTTGAGAAACTCGTTGTCTTTCACAAGGTAATTAGGGCCTGAGCCCGGCGTCCGTCCCGAAGACCCTATGATGTTTGCTCGTTTAACATTCATTTGTTTTATCATGTGTGAAAGTGGCAAAGAGGTGGATGACACAAACTGCCAGTGAGTTTACTGAAACCTGCTCCATTAAGAAGGTTACATGACTCTCTGCACACGGAGCACAGTAACAGACAGACGAAAGGTCACAAGGTCACTGTAACGTCTGTGTGGAGTCAGGAATGAGGAGACTTTACATTTGAGGAGGTTCCTCCTCTTCATGGGTTCAGTTGAATAAACAGGTTGTGAATCCTGTTGTGAAAGCTGGATGATTTGTGTTTTCTGTGCTGCAGACAAGAAAGTGACTGTGCTTCAACTTGAACCTGTGTGAGGAGTAAAGCTGTGAATTACATGGAGAACATGGCAGCAGGACAGGAACTGATGTCTGACAATTGTACTGAGCTGCTGTGTCTCACTGAAAGCTGGCTGGTGATGATGAGTGTGGGAGTCGAAATGAATTCACTCCTCCCACAAACATTAACGCTCATATCCCTCAAGGCTCTGGCCCAGTGTTGCCTACTCCTCAGTAAGAAAAGTAGCTACTGGCTGTACTAAAAGCCATCTCCTTCATCCGGGCTTGGGACCGGCAAAAATGACCCAATTGAGACAATTTGGCAGAGTTACTGAGGTTTTTGTTGTTTTTTTGTTGTTGTTGTTGATTTTTTGAGTTTTAAAAGTTTTGTTGGGTTTTAAACAACAACAAATAACGGTAAAACATTAACATTTTAACTATAACATTTTAAACAGTTTGTGCAATCTAAATCAAAATCAAAATGAAAATAAATCAGCAGCGGCGCACATGCGCGAATCATTTGCAGTCTGGATGATTTTTATTCGGGCCTGGGCCTGGAGGTACTCCGGGGCGAAGACCCTATTATTAGGGCCTGGGCCGGGGGGGTCTTCCCCCCGGAGTACATCCAGGCCCAGGCCCGAATAAAAAAAAATGAAGCAAAAACAGTCGTCCTAACTTTTTCCATCGTATTAAATGACAGTGACACCACGTGACCCAGGAAGCGTAGACTGGACTGATTAAAGCAGCACTCATTCAGGTGTAGACCTGCCTCTTGCAGGCGGTGAAGAAGTTGCTTCAGACGAGCATCGTGTACTGTGCTGTTGGCTCCATAGACAATAATATCGTCTAGATAATTCTGCACCCCTGGCAGGCCTTTGAGGATGATAGCCATCATCTTTTGGAATGCAGAAGGTGCAGAGGAGAGGCCATAAGGCACACGGCAGTAGCGGAAGAGTCCATCATGGGTAATGAAAGCAGTTAGGTCCCGACTATCCTCATGGAAAGGCACCTGGTGGTAGGCACTTGTCAGATCAACAGTTGAAAACACTGCAGATCCACGCAGAGTGGACAGCAGCTCCTCTATGTGTGGGATTGGATAGCAGTCTGTAATGACAGCCTTGTTTGGCTCTCGGAGATCCACACACATCCGAATGCCTTCTGTTTTTTTTCCGTGTCACGACAATAGGAGACACCCAGGGGGAAGCATGGATTCTCTCGATCACACCAGCAGCCAGGAGTCTGTTTACCTCTTCTGTGACTGCATCTCTCACAGACACGGGCAACCGACGCAGTTTTTGTCGAACGGGGGTAGCAGAGGCGGAGACTTTGACCTGGTGCACAAACTTCTTAGCACAGCCAATTAGTAGGGGAGAGGTGGATAGGTGCATCACAGGAGCAGGTTGACCAGGGGCAAGAGGAGGAGGAACTACAGCACCCCCTACAATGTGGATGTTGCACATGTGCAATCATCAAGTCCAGGCCCAGTAATGGGGTCCCCTTCTCCACAACAAAGAACGTTGCTGCCGTAGTGACATCGTCTCTGGTCACCAGTGCCGAAAGGCATCCCAGCACCGGTATGGGTGACTTAGTGTAAGAAGATAACCGAATAGCAGATGGCGTAAGTTGCGACTCACCAAAATGCTCCTCAAACACCCTACGAGGCAGTATGGACACTGGGGATGCAGAGTCGACAACCAGGTCCATGATGTGGGCTGGTGAATCTGAAGGCTGGATCTTGACATTGCATTTTATCTTATCAGATTTGCAGGCAGTGTCTTGCAAGCACAGGACAGTCATTTCACCCTTAAAATGAGAAAAGTAGGCAGTGAAAACTTCACTATTCCATGTTCATTTGGACTGCTTCACTGTTGTTAGCATACATGAATGTGGTTTAGCACGGCTAAATTAGCACCTCAACTGTCAATCAGTCAATTTGACTTCATTGTGACTTCGAAACAAATCCAATGCAAATGACAGGGCGTGACAGGTTGATTCAACAACAACAACAGGCAGGAATGGACAGTTTCAAATGTGTGTTGTCCTCTTATTGCAGGAGTGAGTGACAACGTCAGGAAGACCATCCAAGTTCAAGCGTGAGTGGATGAAGACCCCCAGTTGAGGGCCTGGCTAGGAGAGGTGTCAGGAGATGAACTCAATTTCAACTTTAATTTATTTAGGATAGCCCCTTGAGATGCAGCAACTCGTTTTCAAGGGGGTCCAAACACAGACACACTAAACATAAATACATTGCATACATACATACAAATCATTCCAATAACAAACAACAGACACAACATGCTGCTCTCCCATTACCACAACCCCCCCCCCTTCACAAGCTGACAAATAATAGGTTACAATCAAAGTGAAGAAACCAAGAACAATGAAGAATACATACATACATGTATAGAATACATCCTAATGACAAGGCAATACATTATAAAAAGAGAGCATCAAAATACCATTGGGCTTATCAAAACAATAAAAATATAAAAAAAGAAGTATCAAAAACAAGAACAGCTTGTTCTTACGTGGGAAAATAAATTTGATCTGAAGATACCAAAAGAATTGATGGACTTTAAAAAGGAGGGGAGATTCTTCCAAACAGATGGTGCTTTGTATTTGATTGACCTGCCACCTATCTGTTCATGAATCTTAGGGACTGTAAAAAATGGTGTTGTCAGATGTCTGAGAGGACATGAAGTTGTATACTGGACCAGGAACTGTTTTAAATATGGTGGGACGTTTGAATAGATACATTTAAAAAGAAACAAGAACCAATGAAAATGACGTCTGGATTTAGGATGAAGCCAGTTGAGGGCCTCGTACATGAAGCAATAATGTGTACGAAGTGGACATCTCAAAACAAATCTGCATAAGGAGTTCTATAAAATATTGAGATATTTGATATTGGTGTTTTGGTAAACAACATGATGACACATGAGGTAGAACCCAGTATAGAACCAGTCTGCACCATGGGGCAGATACATCCTCTTCCATTAACACTGAAGGAATGGGTGAGGTGGACTACAGCGATGACATCACTGTCACTGTCAAATCCTTCTGTAGATTCACCTTTGAGTGCATGAATGAATGAATGAATGAATGAATGAGGGAACGTGAACTGTGTGCTTACTTGCAGAAGGATATCCACTTGCCAAAGGCTCCTGTTGTTGAGAGTGTGAAAGAGGGATCAAGAGTGATTCCTCTGTTTGAAGCCCCTTGTTTTTTCTCCCTGTCAAAGAGAAAGGATTCAGATAATGAGCCATCAGTGTCAACTGAGAAGATCCAGAACAGCTGAGTCACTCAGGAGATTATGTTTGATACCTCTGTTGGTGGAAGGTTTGGTGAATTTCTGGAAGTAAATATTCCTCCGTTCCAGCTCTCTGTCTCGATCCTGTTTGATGAACAACACATGAAGTTACTGCAGGATTCCTCCGTATTCCAGCATCACACACATTACAACTGTTGACCCAAAGCTGATGAGGAAAATCAATCTCCAATATTTGGTTCACTCAACATTCACTCAGCCTTCCAGCAAGGGTCACCTGTGCTAACGTCTAATTATTCAACGTGATCATTTATGTCCTCAAACGCCCAGAAACTGGACGCAGGATGGGACGAGGTGAGGTCAGATTGACTGCTCCTCCAACTCACTTGTAGGTCCTTGTTTAACTGCTCTATCTGCTCTTGTAGAGAACAACATGTGTTTTGGGCTGTGGCAGCCTTTCTTTGTTCCATGGCTGTTTGGCGATTGAATGCAGACTCTCTCAAATCCCGTTTTCTCTGTAAGTCCTAGTAGAAAAGACAGAAAGCCAACAAAAAGAGAATTATAATCTTAATGCTCCCACCTTGGGTTTATAATCTGATCCACATTTCCAGGCTCCAGTCATGGTCTGTTGGTGGTGACCTTCAGCTCAGAAGACCTGTGTACACCCGGTACAGAGATCCTCCTCATGGATCTGATCACTAGTGGACTCCTCAAGTGAGTTCCCACTTTGGCTTTTGGTGCAGGTGTAAACAAGGCTAGACACTCTTTTCACATCTGACGTTGAACCACATCAGTCAACACAAACATACCTCCTACTTCCTGGTGATCTCGGCCCGTTCCTGTGTCACCTTGGCCCGTTGGAGGCTGAGCTCCTCCCTCTCCAACAGGCTCTCATCCTGGTTGAGCTGCTCCAGGTGCTGTATGAGATCAACAGCATGTAGCAACCTCTTGTCTTTGACCTGCAGCTCCTGTCCCAGACAGTTACGGCAGGAACGAGTCTGATACAGCTCCTTCTTTAAAGCTCTGACCTCATTGTCATGCCTGGCTTGGACCTGGGAACAACAAGAACATTGTTAGAAAACTGTCACTGGAATTGAGCCATGATTGGAGAACTGGGCTTAAGATCTCTTTCTATAAAAGCAAAGGATTTCTTCATGTGTTTTCTCAATGGTCTCAACCATTCATGCCATCTGTGTCAAACAGAACCCGTGGCCACACCCCCTCGAAAAAAGTATCAGCACACAAACTTATCACTGCACTGTTCAATAGCCAACACTTATGCTGCTAGTATTTATTTCAGTTGATTGTAGTTTATTATAGTGTATTGTAGTTTTATTGTGGTTAATTATAGTTTCTGCTGTTTATTGGCCCTGTACTTTTTCTGCTGCTACTTCTCTGTTGCTGCTGTAACAGTGCCAGTTTCCCCACTGAGGGATGGGTTTTTCTTATCTCATCTCTAATGTAGCAAGAAATCTGTATGTGGTGATCAAAGCAGTCAGAGATTAAAGTCAGAATCTAGAGCTCAAATCAGAACTCCAAGATTACTGCTGGGTATCAGAGATTAAAATCAGATCAAGTGAGAACTCTGAGGTCCAGTCAGAGATCCAAACAGCCTAAACTCCAAATTCTGACTTGTTCCTCAGAACTCAAAGTAGGCACTGCAATCATGAGATACAAGACACCAAAGGGACTCTGAATCTAACCTGTGACATGCTGTCCTCTGCATTCTGTGGCGGTGCTGAATCCTCTTCAGCAGCTTTTCCTCCTTCATGGATTCACTGATCTGATTCTGCAGATCCCGATTCTGTAACTGCACAACTCCGGACTAATCTAGTACATAATCTGATTTGTTCTGCAAATCACGGTTCTGATTCTGCAGATCACACCTGTGGCAGCACAGGTCTAGACTTATTACTCGGTTTTATTTTGATATTCACTTTTAAAATGTAGCAGAACACTTTCGATATTCTGCTTGTTATGATTTTCAGACCGTCTCTGTAGATCATCTGCCTTATTCTGCAGAGTAAGATTTTGGCTCTACACGGAGTTGTACCTCTTTTGTAGATCATGTTTCTTATTCTGCGGATAGCAAATGCTACGCAACAGACAACTGGTCTGATCATCGTGTGAATATAGTAAGACTGCACAACCAACTTCCTCAGGTAGAAATATAACACTGCAGCAACAACTGAGGACGGTCGTGCGAATCTTACCATTGTGTTGGAACAGTAGCCAGTATTGCCTTAATCTCCGCAACACTCCTTCTGAGTCACGGTGACGGTCTGCTGAACACATCAATAGCAGGCTGAGCCAATCAGTACCTGGGTTGTTGAGCCGCAGGGCTGAAACCCCAACAAGACCCCAGTTTAAAAAGCTGACCCTGCATCAATTGATTGACAGTTGACGCCAGCCTATGAGATTATTTCCGAATATAAAGTAAATATTCTTTTAGCCAATAAACAGACGAAAAAACGGTACCGAGAATGAGGGGATCAGGTTTCGTGGGCAACAACAGGAGGCTTGCGTACCGGCAGTGCCTAAAGTGAGCTTGGCTGTGTGAAGCAGAGCTGTAGTCGTTGATGCCCGTGAACGCGACAGAGTGAGAGACAAGATGGCCAGGAAGAGATCTTTCGGCAGAGGAAGAGGCTGAAATGGTGCTTCAGCTGTCCGCTTCGGACATTCGGACACCTGCAGTTGACCGGGCAGACATCGAGCAGTGTTTACAGGAGTGGACCCAGACATAGAGCTATGAGTGACCGATCCAGTTGTTCCAGATGCGTGTTCATGTTCCAGCAATAAATAGTAGGCTGTGCTATGTTTTAAAAGCTGTTGTTTACTTGTCTTTACTTGTACCGGCCAATCAACAGCCTGATTTGCATGAGGAATGTGTGAAGTAGCTGCGTCAGAGGGGCGTGGTCACCGACAGTGAGTCCAACTGGATGAGCGGGGGAGAGCGGCTGGACTCATTAGTCAGTGAAATATTAGTTATTATTGTCAGTCTTATTCAATTTCAATTGAGAATTCTATTGTATTCACAACTCTGGACCTATCAAGTAGATAATTTGTCTTATTCTGAAAATCGTGGTTATGATTCTGCAGATCATGCTTGTGACTCCAGATCAGCCTCTCAACAAAGCCCATCAGCCATGACAGACCCAGGAGACAGAGACGCCCACCTGACTATAGAGTTCATGCACCACAACAAAAAACATCCACACAACCCCACGGCTCATGCAGTGGTGCTCACAGCAAGAAGACTGGTCCCAGGTCAGTTTCCAGTTTCTCTACAAACTGCTTGGATTCCCAACCCTCTGGATAACTGTTTTTGTCTTGTAATTGGATTCCACTTGGTCATGTTTGCCCTGACACCTGTCCAACTTGGTCCCACCTGAAGGCTGATAGCTGAGACTGTATCTAGTAGCTTTTTGGGCTGATGTCAGCTCCTAATACATTAATTTTGTGAGAATATCAATGTGTTTTTACCACTTCAAAGATTTTGGTTCAATCAGAAATCAGAAGTATCAGAAATCTCAGAATCTCATTACATAATTTTGTTTGATCTTCATGCAACTTGTAAATTTTATTTTTTAGATTTTTCCAATCAGTGTCTTTGAATGTGTCACCGTTGCCATAGGAACGGGACTCTGTCGTCTATCTACAACTGAAGATTGTTCACCCATCACTGTTGAACAAGTGTAGAAAGTCTGAACTATCCATCCACATCACGATGGACAAAAACCAAAACCAAACGGAAATCAAAATCAAAATAATCCGCGGAACCAACTTCAGTCCGGTAAGATAGTTGAACTTTTTAGAAACGAACAAAATGCTCATTTTATTGACGAAAACAAGGACGAACGTAAATGAGCCTGGATTCTGTACCTTATTTGCCATTTAATAAAAGGCAGACGTATCACATATCAGAAACCGACTACCAGCAGCTTTTGTCGTCATGGCGTTTAGAACTCTGTGTAGCTTTAGCACGCTAGCTGTCCGTTTGCTTTCACCTGTGGCTTTGGAGGCGATTCACATTCATCTGTGTGGTGATGAGCGTCAGTCAATAAATTTGCCCAGACTGTATTCACTTTTTTTAAATTTTAATTAAAAAAAAATGTCTGTTCTAAATTTTGTGAATAATTTGTGGATTTCCAAATTCTCCATGTTATTTTTAAGTGTTTGATAGGAACTGTGATGCTAACTTTGTTTGCAAGTGTTACATAAACAGTGACAAATTAAAGGAAAGGTCTCAATAAATGTGTATAGAAAGATGTCATGTAGATGCTGCTGGGTTCAATGGTTTCATGAGTAGAATAATGATATGAATAATGTGCCATGGTCTTTGAAGGCACCCTGAATAAACAGAGAGGTTTTGGACAGCACTTTTCTCCACCATCATCAACTCCAGTAGAGTTCTAGACACTGACTGCATTGAGTCCAGTACCAAGGCCCCTGGAAGCTGTTCTGGTGGCTCATGGTGGCCTCATGTCTTTCTAAATCTTTTAATGATTTTTTAATGCCAGCCCTGAGTTGGAGGCGATTGGTTTTCAGGTTGTCCGTCAGTCCCTTTCTTGTTAGTGCTGCTCACCTGAGGGGATTCCTTCACATCTACAACAAGCATCACTCAAGAATGAAGTGACAAGATTTTGGTGGAAAAAAGTCAAGGTCACGGTGACAGACACAAAGCCTGGAGGCAAACCGCTGCAGTGCTGTGTTCCTGGTTTCCTCCAATTTGTTAGGTGTCTGTGTGTAGTCAAGTTGTTTCCATAGTGAGGTGTATGAACACCTGATTAGTTCCTCCTCTTCTAGCAGAAGAAAAAGCCAGACAGCCTACAAAGTTTTCTTCAGGTGGAGAGAGATGGAACGGTGCTGGGCCGGTCAGACAAGACGCTGGTGGATCCCCTGGAGCTGTGTGCCAACTACAACTTCACCTGCATCTTGCACTGCCAGAATGACATGCTGGCTCTGACAGAACTCAGCCACAAACCAGTGACAGGTAACACAGTGACCTGAGCTGAGAACGCTGTCCTGTAGTTTGATGTCTGAGGTTTCTCAACATGCGGCTTTACTTGGTCTCCTCCATACAGTCGATTGTCTGTTGTGGCTCAGTAGTCAAACGTAGCCTTTAGTCCTGTTATGCTCACATGATAGCAAGAGAAAATGTTACCTAAGTTAAAGTGATGGAACAGAGCTCACGTCAGTGTTTTAGTTGCCATGAATTCTCTTTTTATTCCTGGCAGGACAGGAACAATTCCAGTGAATCAGGACAGTGAACAGGACAGTTTCAATCAGGATGGCCGTGTCTTTGGTGAGATAAGAACTGATCTCAGTTCGCCGTGTTTAAGATGAATGGTTTTGTTGTGGTCAGTGAAGGTGAAGCAAGTGCTGATGGAGAAGATGAAAGCTGAGCCAAAGACGGTGGTGCTGGGCCAAGCTGTGGTGGACCTGCTGCCCCTGATGCGAGGTGCAGTCAGTGCTCGTCAAAACAGAGACTTACCAGATGATGGTCACCAATATGGCCCCCACCCCCCTCCCTCAACCCCACCCCCACCAGAAAACAAAGATTGACACTTTACTGTGTACTATTTTGAGCATTACAGTACCTTCATGACAACTCCTTTTTTATTTACGTCTTTTGTAAAAGCAGAGATTTTGTGTGTGTTTGTGCAAATGTGTGTGTGTGTGTGTGTATAACAGTAACAGTGTTTTTTAGAATTTCATCTCAGTGCAGAAGTACATTGTCTGTATTATTTTTTTGTCTCACATGTCTACAACCACCAAATCAACAATGTACAAGGAGAGCTTTTTTAAAATGGCTTTGACTGAGCTTCTCTCAGAGAGCCATGCTGCCTCTACTTAGGCTAACCGGGGCGCTCTCCTGACCTTCAGTGTGTCAGTTGCAGGGCTGACGTCTATTCGTCCGCCTCCAGGTCAGTGCAGCTTCTCGTCCACAGTCCCCCTGCATCCAGTCAGCACCTCAGTCATTGGGGGATCTTTCCATGAACTCAGCAGCAAGGTCAGTCAGTAGATTTCTCTAATATTAACGACAGGAACAGAAGGTTCTTGTATGTAGTTGTCCTTGATATTTGCTTGCTGTCATCCTGGGGAAGAACTTTACATGTTTACCTGATAATATGACTTCATTTTAATTACCTGCCCTGAATTTGGGTGTAGTCAGTTTTTTCTTCGAATTCTACCCTCTTAATGTGGACGATACTTCCTGCATCCTCACAGGCAGCTTTACTTGTTTAACCAACTGTCACAGTTCATCCTTAACCATCATCTGCAAAATAAGAACAAACACTTTCAAAGTAAAAGGTCTACACTGCCATTTATTCATAATAACATCTAATATTATAATTATTATTCTTGTTTAGTAGCAACAGAAGGTGGTATAGACAATTACTGTGTCAGGCTTGGATCAGATTCATAAAGGGTGTCACTGCCATGAGAGCTGAGAGAGACATTAGAGATTTGGTTGGTTGGTTGTTGGTTTTTCTGTGGTCACTGGGTGAGCCAGCATTCTCCTCTTTCTATGACCGGCTGCTCCACCTGGCTCTGGGCTGAGTGGAGGATGAAGCTCTTACTGTGGACACGCCTGTTGTGACGGTGCATGGAGGCTGCAGTGGTAGCAGGAAGAGGCCCTCGTGGGCACCTTATGGCCACCAAGGGGAACTCAGCCAAACCCAATCTTAAAAAGCTGCAATTCCCATGCTATCTTAAACTGATCTGCCCCAAAATTGGTCTTTCCTGG
The DNA here is from genome assembly GCF_037954235.1 of Aulostomus chinensis. Lineage (NCBI taxonomy): Eukaryota > Metazoa > Chordata > Actinopteri > Syngnathiformes > Aulostomidae > Aulostomus > Aulostomus chinensis. The sequence goes on from NC_141321.1 coordinate 24,515,546, forward strand.
CCCCTGCTGCGCCCTGGACCAAGTACGGTGAATTCGGTTGCATAATTTTTCGTAATCCTGCTAACAACCAAACAGCAAACACTGAAAAACATGACCTCCTCAGCTGATACCTCTTGGTAATGAAACCCATTAAACCGGAACGATCTCAGCGTTGATGACCAACAAAGGAACAGTGACCATCTTCTGTGGGAAAGCTCTGCAGCACAGCCTTTTACCTGTTAATGATCAACTAAGCACGACCACTCCATGACACTCAGACCTCCAGCCACAGCTCAACACTCTTCATGGTCTTTGTCAACTGTCACTGTGTATGTAGCCTGAAACTGATTTCAAACAATCCGTGTCTCTCAGACTGTGGTCATAAATGTGGACAGTTCTCATGTCACTAACTAAAATGACTCTAATTATTTCCTCACCAGTGTATGGAGAGGCTTTCAGAAACTCAGGTAGGAAAATCCATTTTTGGGAGGTTTGATTTGACCTTTTAAGACAAGAAAACTTGAACTTTTGACCCCTTCAGCAACCGATGCTGGACGTGTCTGTCAGCGTGTCAGAACCTTTACTGACAGAGGCGGAACTCTCCACCTCCAACCTGCTGATCACCTGAAGGTCACCGTGGAGACCGCCGCCTCCCTTCCTGACTCGTGGACTCTCCTGACTGACTCAGCTTCTTCATGCACATACACTGCTGCAATGGAGGTCCCTGTGACTGAGAAGGTGCCTGATACTGTCGACCTTTTATGAAGGATGCAGCTGATATTTAGTGATGTGGACCTATAAAAACAAATTGATAGGATATTCATATTTTTATGTCCTGGAAAACACATGGAAATATAAAGTATCAATATTCTTAATTTCTGAAATATCAGAAAAAGCCATTGAATCATACATTGTTTTTTTCTGGAGAAGAGGAGACTTGAACAGAACTGAGTTGAAATAAATACTGGCCATCAGACTGATTCTGATATATTGAAGCGCTGATTTTATTGTGCAGCCCCGATTTCCTTCCAGGTGCTGAACAGAACCACTTTTACCGGTATAACAGTCATTTTTTATGTAATGACAGCCCTCTGGGGAGAAATGAGAAATTCATAAATGCAGACCTGCTGTATATTAACGTGGTCAGAGATATCCTCTCTAATGACAGTCCACTGTTTGAATGAAACTGAATTAATTCTGAAGCATCAGACCAACGGTGACGTGGGGCCGTTGCTTCAGTGTGAAAGGAGCACTCAGCTGCTGTGCTGTCTCCCAGATGGATCAGGTGCTGGTGTTCTCTGAGGGGCAGCTGAAGGCAGGAGGGCAGAGGGAACACACTTGCAGACTGAAGAAGAGGCCCCATCAAGCCCTGCTAGCCCCAGGGAACCACTTCCTGCCAGGCGCCTTTTTCCAGGGAGAGCCCATTGATGAGGAAGATGGCGAGCTAAAGAGCTTGAAGGTACCTGTAAATATAACCAGGTTAGGGTTAGCGAGAATGTTTTGGTGCTGAGGCAAGATTTGCTGCAGTGTCTCGAGCTGTTGATCCACAGAGATTCTTTATGAGATGTCCAACCGGTTCCTTTGAATTTCATGGACATGGCCAAGGTTAAACAGAAATGCCATTTTAGTCCACCAGTTCATCATGACAGTTGACATTCAGGCTGAGCGAGAGACAGATGAGAGGAGTATTTAATGTGGTAAAAGAATATTTGGTAGGAAGATATCCTGAATCAAGAAGAGTAATACTCGAGTAGTAGTAGGAATGAAGCTGATGGTCTGTGCCCCCCCAACAGGACCGCTAGTTTCGTAGTGACGCAGAGATCTTGATGAACAGGGTGAGCTGGGACACAGAGATGTGCTGTTTCCTGGATGCAGGAGGAGCTACCAGGTCAGCTTCACCCCCCAACATGATGCTCCCAGTTGGATCCTAAGAGTCACTCATGTCACCACCACCACCCACTAGCATTCATCGCATTAAGCTAACTAGCAGTTATCTATGGATGCTCTTTTGTAGCTCTGGGTGCAGTCGCAAATTAGCACATTTCCCAAAAGCCAGCGTTTCTGTTGAAGAAAGAGCAGCCATGCAACCGTATGGTAAACCAGGCTCTACCAAACCTGCTGAAACTCATGTGGTGTGGACCTGTGAGCAGGATGCAGACGTGTGGGCTCTGAACGGCCACTGCCACTACCTGGCCGGGCTGTTCACTGAGGCCAGGGAGAGTTACGAGAGGAGCCTGAGCTTCCAGCAGCAGCCATCAGACTCTCACCTTGTTCTCCTCCGCCTTGGCTCCATCTGCCTCCAGGAGGGGAAGGTCAGACAGATGTACATAAATGTGTGTGTGTGTGTGTGTGTGTGTGTGTGTGTGTGTGTGTGTGTGTGTGTGTGTGTGTGTGTGTGCACGTAGCTGGGGGAGCTGTGTGTAGCTGTGTAAGCTTTAATGGAGGCCAACCGTTTGAACAACCAGAATGCAGAAGTCTGTGCTCACTTGTCTCTCCTCTGCCTCAGGGTGAGTGATGACGAGCTTCCAGACCAGTAGAGCAGGTCCACAACATTCCATTACAAAAAATGAAAAATAGAACAAAATGTTACAAATAAAGTCAGTTTTGCAGCAAATATGGAGAAAGAGCTTCAGGTCTTCACTCCCCTGTGGCTGCCCAGAGTCAAACAAACATGGCAGGTACTCACATGTCTGACATCCACTACGTCCTCTCCAGTTCTGAGCATGACCAGCGTTCCTGAACACAAACACAACATCAAACATGTCCACAATTCTAGAAGGACATTGATGTCAAATGATGGACACAAGTGATCCAGAAAATAAGGATTAGTCCTGCAGTCGTCACTCCCACCTGTTTGTTTTGCATGTCACAGCTGATATAGCATGAGATATTAAAGACATATAGAATGACTGAAAAAAACCAAGCCCACTCGTGCCCCTCGTCACTAAGAGGAACCACACGGGAGTCGTGAGGCTCTGCTCAACACTGCCTGATTTACTTTGGGTCTGGCTGGTCTTGTTGGAGGGACAATCTGTGCTGTCTGGTTGTCTTCTAGTTATTAAATGTAGTTCTCTGGCTCCAGTGGTGGAGGTCAAGCGTGAGTAAACGGTGGCTGTCTTGGTCCTGCATGGTCAGTGGTCTTCAGTGGACCCTGACCTGAGACAGAATCTGTCCACAGTCACCAGCCGTTTGATTACAGGGACTTTTGTGTTTTTGGATGAAATCCAGCTTCAGTGGAACTCTCAGATCAGAGGCCAGCAGCAGCGGTCCAGTGTCAGTGGTCCCAGAGCAGAGAGAAGCTCATGATGACACTGTTTGCTCTTTTATGTTTCAGTCTGACAGACAGGAAGAAGCAGACCTGTTCTTCAGACGCACCAAAAGTGTGAGTTGGCCTGACGTCATGACTGCATCAGACTCTGCACGCTCAGGGACCATTTTATCCTTCATTGATGATTAGAGTGTCTCTGTTCTTGAGGCATCAAATTATTTTGAGAAGCTAAAGGTTTGGTTCAGGAACAGCTCTGCATTCAAGAAATGTTGAAGGTGCAGTCTGACTTGGAGCTGTTCTGATCCAGATTGCTGGCCTTACCTGGCCCTTCATCTCCAACGTCCCTGACCACAAACTCGTCAGCCACACAAACACAACTGACATCTGGACAACATGAGTTCTGATGAGCCCCATTGTTGAGGTGTCATAGTTGTTCATCTGCTCCTGTGTGAAGGGAACATTTGATGTGTTTTCTTGGTTTACAGTTCAACCTGCAGAACAGTTCACTTGTGGAGGAGGTGAGAGTGCTGCAGGATCAGGTCCGCCGCCGTCACCTCAGGGCTCGGCTCAGAACCAGGGCTCAGAACAGCAGGGCCTTGAATAAAAAACAACTGAAAAAGATCAATGGTGTGTTTCCTCTGGGGTCCAAACTAAAACCCTCAATCATTAAGTTCCAACTTTGAGGTGATAAAAGGTCTCTCCAGAATTTGTCACCATCCTCTCCAGAAGGGAGGAGGATTTTACCGTGGATTTGATGGGTCCTTATTTCCTGTGTTCATGTTTGATTTGATAGGATTTGTAATGTGCTGAGACATGGAAAGTATCTTCTGTCTAACAATATTTCTAACATCAAGTACATCAATGTATGAATGAATTTGTAGTAATTGATACTTCCCTCTACATCTCCAGTACCATAAAACTAGGATGTACTTATCAAATGTACTTGTTGTGCCTGTGGTACTACACATATATTGGACTCATGCTTCTGTGTGGTAGTGACATCACTGTGTGCTCTGGGCGAAGATGTCCCGCAGCCACGGTGAGTCCTCGTAGAGGCGAGGGTCCCCCAGATACTCTGAGGTCCTTTTGTAGAGGTAGAAGTACAACACAGAAGCTGTCAACAAATATTTCAGGAGGTTTGCAGATTTCAAAAACATCAAAGTGCAGGAACGTCAGCGATGTGGCTCATTTAAAGCTGCAGGAAGGATGTTGATGGTATTAATCGGTGCTGAGCTCTGAGCCTTTTAAAGTATTTTTGGACAGTCGCCATCACGACCTGTACACTAAGTTGATGAGTATTTTGTTAACCTTTCCACTGAGGTGGAACCATCCTGGGCAGAAGGAGAGGCCAAAACTCTCTCTCTCTCTCTCTCTCTCTCTCTCTCTCTCTCTCTCTCTCTCTCTCTCTCTCTCTCTCTCTCTCTCTCTCTCTCTCCCCCCCCCTCCAGTAATTTACAAATTGCTCCTAAAAAGCTGTCAAAACTGCAAATCAAAGTTTCCGTCAGGAAAGAGAGAGAGAAGGCGTGCAATTACAACAACAAACACTGAGATGCAGATCAGCACAGGACGTCTGTGTTTGGCAAAATATGGCAGGAATTTGGAATTTTTACTTTCCAAATTCCAGACACGGCGCATCGGCACCAGATGAAGATCGCAGGCCTCCCCTGCAATGACCCAAACCCATCAGCGAATACATTTAATAGGAGTTTTCTTCCACTGAGGCCCAGCAGGGCCAAGAAGCTCAGAAGTGCTCCTGACTGAATGGTCTTCATCAGACTCCAGTGTTCAGGACCGACTGATGCATTCAGCCACAGCTCAGCTTCCAGTCTTGAACCTGGGTTATTCCTCTGTCACAGCCCCACAGGCTGGCCCGTGCACTCTAGGAGGACAGAAGAATGGAAACTTTACTCTTTTGTGAAAGCAGGAAGTTTGAATTGGAAGAAAGTTGTGAGAATCTGGAACTCCAAATAGTTTCCATGCAAAAGAAGACCCCCCTGTTCAGGCTTTTGTCAATGGGGCTCAGCCTGTTGGTTTGACAGGAACATGCAGGTAGGATATTAAAACCAGCATGAAGGCTCTCACTGAGAACTGTAGGCCTGGTCTGTGTTTGAATAGGTCCCCCTTTGTTGACCCTTGGGTCACGAACACAGGGTCTAGTTATTTGTTGTCATTTGCTCAATAAACTGTTCCTTCAGCTCCTAGGTTTTCTTGGTCCTCTCAGGTTGAAAGGTTGCTTTTACTTTTTATGTTCAGTTGGCACACCATCTTTTGTTGACTTGTTGAATCTTGTTCTGATCTTATTTTCATTGCACATTTTGATCCTTTCATTTGAAAGAGCCCTTAGTTGTTTGTTGTGTTTGTTCTAAATATTAAAAAAGAAATGAAAATATCAGAAAATATGAAGCTTCAGTGGAGAATCATGGTTGGACTGTGGAGCCACAAAGGCGCTGTCACACTCACCAGCCTATTTGGAACTGGGAGGATTTGGGGCTCCAGGGCTGGAAGGACCATGCAGCCTTTTCTCTCCTGAGAGCAGGGACATTGCTGTGGACACTGGAGGAGATGGCAGGGGTCCCATGTTGTAACCCTGGACTCCTACCATCCTAACCCTACCCCGTGATGACATCTGGATCTCTCAATCATCTGCAGGGGAGGTCTTGATGCGGACTTGGCTGGCGACCACGTGGTGACGCCTGACAAGCAGGATCTGGCCAGAAGGCAGTTTGAGCCACTTCCTCCCCATCTCACCCAGCCATGAATGGCCAGTGTGATCGGCTCTCCAGGATACACAGTGACATGAGCCAGCTGGGCCAGTTCAACCCCAGGAGGGGAGGTCCAGGGGATCATGGAGGGTTAGGTTGACCTTCAGGTGGTGGACCGGGACCTCAGGATGGACCCTCACCCTAAACCTGACCCCCCCCCATGGACTGAGCTCTGTGCAGGGATGGTGGGTAGAGATGAAGATGCACACACAGCTGTGCTGGGACTACCTGGTCCTGGTGGGACCGACTGGTCCTTCTTAGCTGTGTATGATGGTCACGCAGGATCAAGGGTTTTGAACCGAGAGGTTAAAGACCACCACACGCTGACTGTCTAGGCTGAGCTTTCTATATTTAGTGGTTTAATGCGTCTGATGTCATTTTCAGTCCAGTTGCTTATTTGAACTGTTGATGTGTGGCTCTGTTGGCCTGCTGTCCCTATGTGGTCTGCCCCTGGAGGGTCCACAATCAGAGGTCTATTTTCTGGAGTTCTCCTTTTGTTCCCCATTAGAAAAGAGGAGACAGAATTAAGATGAACTTTATTTCAAAACAAATTGGAAGGGAAAAGTTGACACACTTTCTTTGGTGCGTGTGATGGTGAGAAAGACCTGATGAAATATTCAGCAGACTTTATCAGGAGGGTTGAACTCCATCTTCTCAAAGCTATAAATGTTGTTGTCATGTAGGACAACATCAGCAGCTGTGACAGCAAAGATGGGAAGCTGATGGGATGTGACATCAGCTGGGCTCATATTATGATGAGCAGCTGGAAATTCCTCATCAAATCAGTTGTCTTTCCTGTTCAAATTCAATCCATTTGATTGAAGTAGCACGACTGAAACAAACACAAGGGTTCCAAAGTGCAGCACAGCAAGATAAAAATCCATGAAGTAACACAATGGAAGCACAATAAAACAATGAAGTCAGTAGGATGGAACAGAATAAAATAAGATCAAACAAAAAGTCAAATCAATAAGATAAAAATAAAGAGAGAGAAAACACAGTGCAATCAAATAAAAGCAAATAGAATCCATAACATAAAATAAAAGGAAGTCAACCTCCTACTGAGTGTTAAAAGCCAAGGAGAAGAGGTGGGTCTTTAGATGGGATTGAAGAACAGACAGAGAAGAGGCCTGTCTGATAGGCTGAGTCAGCTTATTCCAGAGTTTGGGGCTGCAACAGCAAAGGCACGATCCCCTCTGAGCTTCCGTTCTCTCCAAATGCTGCCTAGAGGGAACCGGTTTTATTTTGGCTGCCTCCAGTGGTAGAAACTGGATTTAATGACAGAAGCGATCTGGCTGCCAAGTTGAGGTCAGGGTCCATCTTTACCCCCAGGTTTGTGATGGACGCTTTCATGTCCTGGTGTTTCTGATGTGAGTGAATGGACCTTTGCCATGAAAGCCTGAGCTGAGTCGTTTAACTGGACACTCCAATAGATTCTAGACATCATTTACATATGAATGGTGCCACATAAATGAGATTATTAAACTGGGACTTACATACATGGGTGGATATTGTGGGTACACACACACACACACACACACACACACACACACACACATCGATACACACTAAGGTACTCATAAAATGAGCCTATCTTTTGTAGGCAGTCTTGGCAAAGGCAGCACGTCTGCAGCAAGGGGTCAGGATCTCACACTTGGTTTGCTCCTTCTTCGTCTTCTTTCCAAGAAGAAGTATTGGTTTGTAGCCAAAAGCATGGAGTTTCTGGAGCTGCAATGACACAGTTTTGTATATTCAGTTGAAAAGAAATGTACTAATAACAACAAAACGAACTAAACACTGGTTGTTGGCAAAAATGTGACATTCCTGAGGACAGCATCCATGCTAGCAGCCTGTAGGAGGATGGAACTTCATGGTGAGTTTCCCTTTTGTAGAAAAATGAACGGATGTGCAAACAGGAACCGTTGATGAAGAGGAAGCAGAGAACAAAACCTTCAGGCAAACAGCAACAGTCAGGCTACAACATGAATCCCATTTGTGACACTGGTTTTTCTTTTAGAGAAGCAAAAACTGGAGCGTCAACAATGACGATTTCTAAATGATCAAAACAGAGAGAAACCTTTGTGATTCAGTGACTGCATGGGTGAATGCTGCCAACGCATTGATGCTTGGCAGTGAATACGTTTTCAGCTCTGCAGTGTGACTGCAGTCCATTTGTTCTATGAACTCTCCACTGCTGTGTTAGGCTGGTATTTTGTGATGAACACAGAAACACTTGAGGCTCACAGGATTTTCCATGTGGACCACAGAACTGATTTCCAACATTATCTGAGCAGTTTAATGTCATTTTAAAACCACCATCCATGAGGGTGGCTTCATCCTTGATGGATGCCACGTTGTGGTTCTTCTTGCAGCCAAAGGTTTAAAACCTCAATGCAACTCCATGAACCAGGATCTCCTCATCTTCTGAACGACTACAAAGGTCCCGTTTTTTTCTCCATCAGTACAGGAGGTTCCAGGGTGCCTGGTGAGACGTTCTGCCTCATCTTCTTGCACATCGCTGCGCTCGGCGGGAATCACTATTAGCTTACAGAGTTGACTTAAACTAGCTGGACAAAGTTTAGAAGCTATTTTTCCCTCTCAAGTTAGAAGATCAGCTGCGCGGTGGTGCAGTGGTCAGCACTGTGGCCTCACAGCACGAAGGTTCTGGGTTTGAGTCCTGGCTCGGGCACGGATCTTTCTGTGTGAGTCTCCATGTTCTCCCTGTTCCTGTGTGGGTTCTCTCTGGTTCTCCAGCTTCCTCCCACAGTCCAAAGACATCAAGAGGGGACGAGGCTGATTGATACTCTAAATTGACCGTAAGTGTGACTGTGAGTGTGAATGGTTGTCTGTCTCTATGTCTTGGCCCTGCCATGGATGGGTGGCCCGTGCAGGATGAACCCTCCCTCTCGCCCGTTGCTGCTGGGACAGGCTCCACCCCCCACGACCCTGAACAGGAATAAGTGGAAGACAATGGATGGAAGTTAGAAGGTCGTTTTCGTAGCTGTGCGTTTAATAATGAAACCGTTGTTAATCATTGCTTTAAGGTGTAAACCATGTGAATAATGTCAAGGTAAGGCATCAGATCACCAAACACCCAGCAGAAACACATCTTAGCTGGAGAGGAGTTAGCGCCTAAGAGACGAACCTGCTTCTGACAGCAGGAGGAACACTTTCAAAATAAGAGAAGAAGAAGAAGAAACCATATGACCGGCATAGGCAAATAACGTAGTGGTGCCTCCCTTCAAAAACAAACACCAGAAAAAGATGGTGTTAACCTTGCTGTGTCTAGGAAAAATAAATGAGGACATTCTTGCTATATAGTACAGAATAAAAGCAGGAAGCAAATATTAAAAACAAGCATTAAAGAGTTTTCTAATCACAAAATGCCTGAATCCTGTGACAAAAAGAATAAAAGCATTCGATGGTGAATGTGGGACGACGTGATGCAGCATAGAGTCAGGATTCTTCAACGTACAGGCCTACAAACACTGAATAAAACCCAGTTAGATAGAGGACATGATGTTAACATGTTGTCAGGCTTTATCAAGCTTCAGAAATTAAATCAATCAAACCCCTGGCATATAGAGCTGCTGTGCTCGTACGCAGGAAATTAACTTAGAACTGAAATACGTAAGTTTGGATCGCGTTCTGAACAGCACGAAGAAAATGAGGAAATCTTGTTGGCAGGCAGGAAACAACAGATTAATGAACGTGACAGTTTCACGATTCCCTCATGAGACGGAGTTGCTTCTGTCCCAGCAGCCTTCAGGCTCCATGTCCTGAGCTGTTTGTTCCAGCTGTTGGTGGGTATGTGTGTGTGTGTGTGTGTGTGTGTGTGTGTGTGTGTGTGTGTGTGTGTGTGTGTGTGTGTGTGTGTACTTGCTGATCTCTCAGCAGGGAGAAATCTTGTTGAATCCCACTGAGGTTTTTAGCTCCAGTGTTTCTGTGGTGGTTAAACACAAGATGATGTCCGTCTCTTCTTGTCTTCCTGTCACTTTGTTCCGTTGCTCAGACCTGAGTTGTCAATTTTGTCCTCTTTGTGTTCTCAGCAGGTTCTGAATGACAGTGAGAAACCTTGAATCTTCAGTGTGTGCATTCCAGCTCTCTGTCTGATCCCTCTGTCACTGCTGCTGTGACCTGCCATTCAAGAGTTCCTGCCACTTTGCATCCTTTTGCAGTTTCCATTCAGCTCACTCACATTTTTGATTGACACATCAAACGCCTCCCTGCAAACACTGACAATTCAACTAAAGGTCTCCAGTAGAGATCTCAGAAGTGTTGAGCAGCAGAGCCCATGGCAGGGAAGAGTCAAGGTTGCAGAGCATCCAGGTAAACAACAAAAGACATTTCAGTGATTGGCAGACGGTCTTTAATTGGATTTAAACAAACATGAACAATCTACCCCTCCTGAGTGCAGAATTATTTTTGAATGTCTGACAATGTCAGACTATAAAATGACTAAGTTGAAAACAGAAGTGATGACAGTTCAGGTACGAGGGTGCACTGCCTCTCCAGGGCCCTGAGCTCCCCTTCCTTACCCACAGTTCCCAACCCTGCAGATCTCACTGCTTGTTTTTGCCTCCATACTTCTGCTCCCCTCCCCCGTGTCCCCCAAAACACCAGCTGCTACTTCTCCTCCTGATAGAGGGAGAGGAAAAGTGAGGTGTCCCCCTCTTCATCAACTCCTGCAGATCAAATTGAAGATAATCCCATTAACGCTTGGACATCCGTCTTATTTAAACACTCCTCTTGCTCTTCAGTTCTACGTGACTTAAAGGAACACACCGACTTCTTGGGAAATCCCCTTGTTGTGTATCAGGTTGAAAGCTGGACCAGCAGGTAGAGACCCTCACCAGCTGTCTGATTCTGACGTTACAGCGTCTCCAGCGCAGCGATACAGGAATACAGCATCAAACACAGACATTCATGTGTTCATGTTTCTGCAGGATGAAGTCAAATGAATCAAACGGTCTACAAAGTTGGTCATGAAGCTGGAGGGAAGGAGGGAAATGTAGCATGTAGATGGAGTCTTGTCATCTCTTCTTTGGAAACCTCAGTCTTCTGGAACTTCAACGCTATCCTCAATGTCATTGGGAATTTTCCACTCAATAAATATCCCTGATTTCCAACATCTGAGGTCTGGTGAGTTTTTCTTTCACCTGTCAATCATGACAAAAATGAGCATGACGTCGCAAAAATGAGCACATCCATTTCCCCTGTGTGGTTGGAAGTGTTTGCTAGCAGATCCACAACAATGGAGTGCTGGGAGCAGATTTTAGAAAGCCGTGGTCCTGGAACCCCGTTTACATCCACAGGATGGAGGAATTGATTTCTGCTGTTTTTTGGTGGAAAGACCTTGGGACTAGAGAGGCTGTTGAGGCAGACGAGGCAGTGCAGAGATTGAAGCTAACAACCAGGGTTTGTTGTCCCACTATATAACCAATGGATGATGTGGATGACTTGAACTTGCCAAGAGACTGAAAATGGAAATTAGCTTTGACTAAATGTGTTCATTCGTTGTCTTTTGAAGTTACTGACTGTCATCACTGTGAACCTCCAAGTTCAGGAACCTGCTGTGATTCCAGCAAACAGTGGCTGTCACAGAGACGCTACAGCCACTTTCCAAATGGAACAGACAGAAAAGGAGGCCAGAGAAGACGTGGAAGGAGCCTTTAGTTCAGAAAGAGGCTGAACAAGAGGGGAAGAAAGAGGGAAGAAAAGAAGCTCATGTCACTGTAGATCTTCAACTTCAGCTGTTAATCTGAGAGGGAGGAGAATAGAAATCAGCATCAAAACACAGTAACATCATGCATATTACATTTGTGTGTGTGTGTGTGTGGGGGGGGGGGGGGGCGTCATAGCAACTGTCTTGCTGGATGTTTCCCCTTCAGCCCCCTGCAGCAAACAGATTTCCCACATCAGATCATTTATTCTATTGAAAATCTGTCATTTTGTCTTCTTTTCCAGTTGCTTCCCATTGTTCAATCACCACTCACTGGCCACCCCATCAGGTCCACCTGGACCATCTAATCTGATCCCTTTAGCGCTGCCATCAATTCTGCCTTTGTCAAGACAATAAAGTTGATGTTTGATTGACACTGTCACAAGTAGTGATTTAATCATGTTCATTGTTGGGAGTGTACGGAAGTTTGCAGTGGTGTTGAACCAGACTGCATTGTTTTGAGAGGTGTTTGTGATTTCCATACAAGATGGGCCCAGAATGCAACTGAGCTGCCATCTTGAATCTGTTACTAATGGAAGCCAAGCCTAAGTGTGTTGTCTGCTTCTTGTTTTTTAGTGCCGGGGGTAGAGAGAGAAACAGAGGATGGTGAGGAAACTGCAGCAAAGACTCGGCTCTAAGATCCCACACCTCTGACCTCCGCACATCCAAGTGGCACCACACCTTCTGCCAGTACAATGCTTCATCTGCAGAGTGAGAAATAGTAGTTGTTTTTGCTATTGGTCAATAAAAGTCAGTTCAACTGCAGTTTGTATCTGTTGTCGTTCTTCTTGTTCCATCATGAAGTCCAATGCTAACAGGAAGTCCTCCACAGTCAATTTGAGAGGAACCAAAAGCAACTCTTCATGTCAAGCTGCATTTGTTCCTTCAGCCCCGTCACATCTTCAACCCTGCATCCCAGTCTCTGCTCCCTCACACCCACATTTTCTCATGGGATTTTTTAACAAAATGTTTTAAAAATCGTGTCATGTTTCTTGACTGCTGTCTTAAATGTTGAGAGCTGTCATCAGATCATCGCTTTTAAATGACAAATCTCAGTTCAACTTGACTTTTGATGAAAGATGACAAGAGTGCTCTCAGGCACTCAGGAACATTTCAGGCTTTAGGACAGCAAAACGGAGAGCTTAATTTCATTTTTGTATTTCAAATCACTGAATTAGTGAGAGGGACCTCTAAATAATATAAAAATATTGTACTTTAGGAACAGATTTTATTATCATATTCAGAGAGCTTCCATAGGGCACAGAACGCAGTTGAAGAAAAGCAGTGATCACATCTTGAAATAACGACCAATAATAAGAGAAAATAATGGCAGAGTTGGGAAAGTGGTTTTTAATATTCAAATATTAATTAATCTGTTGTTTCCTGCCTGCCAACATGATTTTTTTTTTTCGTGCTGCTCAGAATGTAATTCAAACTTATGTATTTCAATTAGAGGTTAATTTTGTGCGTATAGGCACGACAGTCATATCTGCCACGGGGTACAGAGGGGTTTGATTGATTTAATTTCTGAAGCTTTGTGAAAACTCTTTAATGCTTGTTTTTAATATTTGCTTCCTGCTTTTATTCTGTACTATATAGCTAGAATGTCCTCATTTATTTTTCCTAGACACAGCAAGGTTAACACCATCTTTTTCTGGTGTTTGTTTTTGAAGGGAGGCACCACTACGTTATTTGCCTATGCCGGTCATATGGTTTCTTCTTCTTCTTCTCTTATTTTGAAAGTGTTCCTCCTGCTGTCAGAAGCAGGTTCGTCTCTTAGGCGCTAACTCCTCTCCAGCTAAGATGTGTTTCTGCTGGGTGTTTGGTGATCTGATGCCTTACCTTGACATTATTCACATGGTTTACACCTTAAAGCAATGATTAACAACGGTTTCATTATTAAACGCACGGCTACGAAAACGACCTTCTAACTTGCGAAGGAAAAACAGCTGATAACTGTTGTTTAATTTGTAAATCGTAAGGTGCCGGAACGCTGAGTGCATGTGACAGCTCAGGGATGAGAGAGGGGCACAGGTCCAGACACTTGAGATGTTCTCCCTTCAACTCCATGACATCTCTTCCCCATCAACAGTTTGCATTCCCGAGTGTACATCTGGACATCAATGATAAAGATCACAATGACGATGGACTTCACTCATTGTGAATCTACATTTCTTCACAGCTTGAATTTTTTTATCAGCCAGTCACCAGGAGCTTCAAGCTAAATGGATGTGCACTTTTCAACATATTTATGTCAGCACACAATTCAAGAAATAAAAAAAAACTAAAGTTCTTCAGTGACAACAATCAAACAGTGACTTTGTACAGCCAAGATTTTCACATTTTAATGACTCCTATACGATTGCGTAGTAGTCGTGTCTGGCTTGGAGCGTCTGTCTCTGTCTCAGCGGGACGAGCCACAGGACTTTCCAGCGAGTTCCACAAACTTCTGAGAGAGCAAACTGCCAGGACCTCCGTGTGACAGAGCTGGAAAGAAAACATTTCAAATACTCACTTTAGAACGTGTGACAAGAGAACTGTAGACAATTAGATGCTTTGTTCTCATGCTACTCTCATATCTGTCAGAATCATCTGGCGCTAGCAGCTAGGTAGCTTAGCTTAGCATATAAAAAACAGAAGTGACAGGACTTAAACTCTGTTACGACTCTTTAAATGGATTCCACAGTGTATTTGTCCAGTTTAACTCACAATCATAGAAACGTTCCACAGTTGAATCCTGTCTCTCAGCGTTGTAAACTGCTTTAAACCATTTCTACAGTTGAAAAAGTCTCAAGAGGTCAACTTACTCACCCGTCACCTGGGAGTTGAACTGCTCTCTCAATCATGGTCATGTCCTGTTGGGGGGTAAAGAACAGTGGAAGATCAGGCGTCATCTTACAAAATAAACTCCACCACAAAGTTGTTTCTTTAGGAAGAAAACACAAATCAAACTGGAGCAGTAACGTTCACCTGAAGCAGGAAAAGAGGTCTAGAGGTCAGGAGTCAGTACTCACAGAGAGGATGCCTGACATCTGGATGCAGGACAGGACGCTGATGCCAGTCAACATGAGGACGCTCATGAGTCCTGAGGCTCTCAGCAGACCCACTACGTGCCGCCCTGTGAACGTCTCCTGGTTTGGAAAACAGAAAACATCAGAAAGACCAACGCTGATGTGCACATTTCATGTCTCAAACACCACCGGTAGGTTCTGAACACATTTTGCCAGCAGAACCTGTTGACCTGAGGTCTTTCCTGCTGGATGTACCTGGTCTGGCGTGGCTAGCGGCTGGAAATAGAAGTGGTGGCAGAAGACCAGCATCAGTGTGAGGAGACTGAGGACCAGCGTGTAGAGGCAGAGCTGCAAGAGCCAGTGGTTGTCCTCTCCTACACAGTTGTTGATCCTGGAGGACAATGAACCCTTGAGATCACATCATCTACCTCTGTTGTGTTGACATGACCGGAACCTTTTGATGTATTTGTGTTTTTAACACTGTTTTCCTCTGTGTGTGTGTGTGTGTGTGTCCTCACCAGGGACAGTGGTGGTCCATCCTGCGTACACAGTGGCCACAACGCCTGCAGTGGTGGGACCTTTTAGGTCTCATTGCCTCGCATTTCTTGCACAGCGTCCAGTGCTGTTGCTCTGTGGCACAAAGAGAGAGAGCGATCAGTGGCGTTGTGGTGGTTCTGCTACAGCTGACGTGGTCACACACTCATGGAGCATTCAAGTAGGACTTTGGTCTGCTGACCAATCCAGGAGGGTTCATTTTACCACTTTACAATAACGCAGTGATAAATAAACATAATGGTGATGTTTGGTGTGCTGAACCACAAAGGCATGAACCTTGAAAAGAAAGATTTATGAATAAAAAATGAAACGTATGCATGTAACACATGGAGGAGAGGAATTAAGAGGCCATCTTGTCTGTGTCCTCACCAGAGGGAGGGATGTGAGGGTCCACAGGTGGTCCACAGGGCTAAGTTGGACTCCTTTCCTATCCAACCCTCTCCAAACCGTCTTAACTCGTGCCATCCTCTCTCCTTCTTACCCTCCTCACTGGGATAATAGACTTGATGCACAAGCTCCACTACTTCCTGACAGGAAGAGCTTGATTTCCTGTGTATACTTGAAGTTTAAGTGATTTATCAGCTGGGCAGTACTATTCTTGAATATCGTGCACTTTTCTGCCAAGTGGACAATTCAAAATCTTACAATTACCCATTAAAGTAGTACTCTTGTTCTTACATGTCTGAGTTGAGCCTGGTGACACCCAGCGTGCACCTGATAAATCCCTTCAAACAACAGTCTGGTACATGATTGAGACGTCGTCCTCCAGTCAGGAAGTACTGGAGTGTGGGCATCAAGCCTTTGAAGTCTGAAGCTGATTCTCATTGTATTTTGCTCAGTTTTTTGCTACCTAGTGGCAAAACTTGACCTTGTGATGTAATCAACAGGGGAGGGGATGGGCAGCATTTAAAAGTTGAAATGATTCAAGAGGAAGGGACCAACCTCTCCCTATCCTAACTTTCTCTCTCTCTTCACCTGTTGGAAATGTCCCCTTCTACTCAATAGATTCAGCCCCAGCAGCCCAAACAAGTGATGCCTCCATTTACACTGCTTTATGACTCACCTCTTGACATCCGGCTTAGGCTTTAGTGACTGCCTCAGATCCTCAGCTGCCTTTTGACAAAGAAAAACAATCATGATCCCATTGTTTCCCTCCATGGACAGCAATCCTAAATATACTACAAGGTACTGTATATTCATGAGGAAGACAGAAATGACATTTCCTTTTTTACTATATTGGAGAAAAAAATGGAGAATAACCCATGGAGACCAAATTTGACACCCTTTTAAAATCCCATGCTCAATGTATGTGTGAAGTTACACTGGTGGGAGACATGGAGTGAGTACTAGAGAAAGAAAGAGACAAAAGGAGAGAGGGCAAGGCCAGTAGGGGACAACAGTGTAAGAGCAGGAGGAAGAGCAAAAGAGGGACTGAGAGGAGATCAGGGAGAAACACACAAAGTGTGAGAGGGAGAGAGTGGTAGAAGTGGAGAACAGCTGATCAGTCTGGCATTGGTTACAGTTCCAAATAACATGTCCACCTACTTGCCTTATCTTCAAAGAAGACAAGAAGGCTTCCTTCTGTTTGATGTTCTCACAGCGCTGGAGTTGGTAAGCAGACAGTCTCCTACATGCATCCTAGTGATGCCCCCACAAACACGGACAGACGGACAAAAAAACAAAACAAACAAACAAAAACAACCCCACATTGATTCCATGTCTGTCAGTGTCAGAAACAGGTGAACACACAGGTGCTGAGGCTCATCAAGTCACCAACATTTCCTCACTTGACCACCCCATCACCTTGTTTTACTCCACTCAGGTAAAGCTCACACAGGTCTAAGCCGGTTTAGTAAACTGTCATTTTGAAAGGGCCAGAAAAACATTTGAAACATTTCACATGGTCGCACAAACCAGATGATGATCAGTTTAGACAGAAATAACCAACAAACAACACGTACATTCTCCATCTGGGCCATTATGGTGGGAATCTGTCTTCCTGCAACTCCACCTTTGGCATTAAAAACCTTGATCAGGTCGTCAGTCCGACGGTCCAGTTCTCCAAGCAATTTGGAGGTCAGAGGTACTGTTGTTAATGGTATAAACTCCAAGTTGATCAGTAAAAGACAACGCAGACAGGATCTAGATTGAACCGTCCATAAAGAAGGTCACTGATAGACCAAGTTACTACACTTCAGATTCACACATTCCTCACTGACATCAAAGAGTGCTGGCCATCTGTTTAGGAACTCTGGAATTGCTGGCTCCTGGAGAACCTCCTGCCTCCTGATCGAGAAGGTATGCTGGATCATCTTCTTGATCTCAACCTCATCCTTTCTCTTCTTTTTTACCTCTGTCAGTAGAGCCCCCCTTTCTGCCTCCATAGTCTCTCTTCCTTCAACTCTGGGCCTGGTTGGACAGAAATTAACCTCTGTCTTCCAAGGCTTCTTGATGTTGGCGCTGGCTTTTCCTGGCCTTTCCGTTTGTTCTTCAGAGAGTTGACAGCAACCTCAGGATGTCCTGCTCGGCTGATCATAGTAGGAATTTTAGTTTTACATTAAATGCCAGTCTATGAATCTGTTGGCCTGACATTTAATATATTGTACCACCCTGCACTGGCACAAATGTGTTGCATTGCATTGAACTCATTATTTCCGGTGTGAAGCATCATCTCGGCACAGTATGACAGGCGAGGAACAACAAACAAAGAGTTTGGGCCAAGAACAGGACCGGGTCTCGGGTGACGACAAGTTGATGGTATCATTGCTGCAGCAAGAGTCTGAATCATTTGGTTCATGTGATGAAGAGCTGACACTGGAAGGAGTACGTGGGATTGTGGGGCCGGCATCTCTTGTGAGTGGATTGGGGCTGCTTGTCTCAGAGGGCATGTACACAACTTTCATAGTAGCTTCATGTTCAAGTTCTGAAGTTGACAAGAGGTTCATAAATTGATCATCCATTTCTCTCTCTGTACTGAAGACTGAATGGCTCAGTCACTTGGAAGAAAGTCTATTCGAAGAGTGAATTCCTCCACAGTGTTTGGTATTCCAGATTAAATGGTGAGTTTCCTTGCATCATTCTCACTCCCAAAGACGACTCTGAAAGTTCCTTTTGTTGCCATCCTGCTTTGCTAATCGAAGGTGGAGACACGAACAAACAGAGCGGACAGGTCTTAGTCTGGTTATTGAAATAGTGAGAGCAACATTCCTGAAATTACTTGTGTGTTGGGCAACTTGTTTGAAAAAAAATAGGTTTTGCCTCAAATCTTAATGTCCACACACCCACAAGAGGCCCAAAGCACGTGATCAAGTGTGGACAGTGCTCCAGATGGGGGTGTTGAGGTTTCAGTGTCTCCCCTGGGATAAGCTCACGTAGTCTCTGACTGTGCTCAAACACTCTGATATCAAGGTAGGCCATTGTCTCTTGGGTGTGAACAGGTGCCACAAGTAACTCTACAATTTCCTTCAGGTCCAGTATTCCTTGCCAAGCAAGCTCATCTTCTGGTAGAAGGTCTCCTATCAGAAATGGGAGCAAACGTATCAGGCACCAATTCTCATGTGCACTGCCACCTATTGTCTTCCTATGGAACACTTGTGTGGTAGAAGGTGAGGCAGATTCTTTCTGTCACTCCGCTTGAAAGGAAACTTGAGGATACATGTGTTAAGAGACTCCAGACTAAACTACTTCTTTGAGATCAGAATGCTCAAACACAGTGCTACTTCAACTGGGACAATCCCCTCAAACAAATCATGCACTGTATCTGGGGGATAACCTGTGCTGACGTGAAAATGGTAAAGATGCTCAGCTCAAGGGCAAGCTCGCTTCACTCCAAAGCAACTCGTTTCAGTGTCCTGTGCAGTCTTTAGATGTGCTTCATGTATTTCTTTGGTTTGAAGAGAAAAAGAACCTGAATAAACATCAGCTGACTGGATCTCTTCTTTCTGAGCAGTACAAAATCTACCAATGGAATGGCCAGAGAAGCTTTCTACAAAATGTCTGTGTAGGTTCTCATTTTCTACAAAACCAGCCAAAGCATGGGCACCCAAATTGTCAGCAGTAACACTGTGCACTGTACCTTTGACGAAAGTCCCAAGGGTTGAAACAAAGACACCACGCTCTTCTAATGGAACAAGATCATATAATAGTGGCTCTTATATTTTATTATATCCATGTCTTTACATCATTACTCTTGCACAAAACTGCTAAATAAATAGAGGTGAGTGCTGAATGAGAGCCAGGTCCCAAGTTATTGAAGGTGCCATAGAGAGGTTGAACGGGGTATTAATTCTTGTTCTGTGGTGTGATATGTAACCCCACAAAAAATGGTTGGGTCTGTGATGGCTCAGAACCTTCCTAAAGGCTCTCTGAAACCGCTATGTTACCATGTTGGGTTTAGAATGTGTCGTTTGTCCCTATTGGGGTCGTTTCTGACCTTATCTGGCAACCTCATTATTTATGCAAGTGCAAGAGTTGACGGCGATCGGTTGCCGTGGTTTAACTGGCAACCTCATTTAACGACTACTCTGTGATTGGCTGCCCTCACTGTCCCTGAAAAGAAAGTACTCCCACTTTCTCGGCTAACTGTCGCCAGTGCTAACTGTGACTGCTACTGTCAATTGACAACATTCCATATCATACAACAACATTTGTAAGATAAGATACCAAGTAGCCACGGCCCATTCGCGGATCCAGCCATATATGCAGTGGCTGGTTGGCCGTGGGGAACACCGGGAGTTTTCCTGGTGGCCTGGCCCATTGGTAGCCTGCCTGAATGGTGAGGTTCCTTCCCCCTCAAGCCAAGCCAGGCCAGCGAGCGCAGATAAAAAAAGGTCTCAATTCTATCGAGGCCATTCATTCAATCAATCTGCTCAGTCTGTCAGTGCTGCTGCTGCAGTCTCCAGTTTGTGTCGCGCAAGCAAGCGAGCGACACGAGAGCGCTGCACTCACTTTGCTCGCTCGCATAATCGCCCCCTCCCGAAATATGTCGAAGGGGCGTGTGTCAAAGGGGTTGGTTCAGTGTGTGTGAGTGTGTGTGTGTGTGTGTGTGTGTGTGTGTGGGGGGGGGGGGGGGGGGGGGGGCACTGACTGAACTGTGACGGAACACTTCAGCCACAAACTCATAGGTCCATTATTCCCGCGGCGATTAAAAAAAGGGGAGATCCTTCAAACAGAGGTTATGACACTGCCTCACACTTCATGTGTATTCCCCACAACTGGGGGACGTTGAATAAACACCAAAAACACGAAAACAATGATTTTCAATCTAGGGGACCTTTAAGAATCCAGTACATGCTACACAACTTGTGCTTCTTCGTGATGTGCCCAAAGGGTTACACAATTCAAAGTCATCAATGTATAAGGTTCAACAAATTTTTAACTCATCATCTGACAGGAAAGGGTTTTCTTTAAAGTAGACACCGTCTCTTATGGAGTGATCCTGCTGGTTTTCAAGCTGGTCTGTGTTGCTGCCCTCTGTTCTGTGGCTATCAATCACTCTATTCAACACTTCAGGAGAATCAAGTATCTGCTGCAAAGATCCCAGTCATAGGATGTATTGAAAGGACCTGCTTGTTTTTTGATCAAGAACAAACTCTACTGGCTCGACAACCTTAAACACTTCTTTATTGTACTCCTTTCTCTTAGAAGCGGTTGCAAGGGGGCCACCTTTTCCCAGTGCTTTTGCCAAAGGATGAGATTTACACAGTGAATCAGCTAATTCCTCGATAGCCACGCCATCGACCTCGAAGTTTTTGCGTTTGAACAAATTTGAAATACTGCTCCAAGTTCTTGGCACAGACACATTACTCTGCAGTAGTGGAGTTCATCAACCAATTCCTCTGTTGCTGGAGATGGAACATGAAAACAGTGTTGTTTTCATCACGCTGGACGAAAACGAAAATGGCGACGTCAGACCCCTTTTTTCCATGACGAAAATGAGACTAAGACGAACGTCACCATCGCCCTGTAAAAACTAAACTGTGACGAAATTGTACACATTTTCATCTTACGAGACGAGACTAAATTGTTAGTGGGTGGACGATCAAAGTTTCAAAACATGCAGGTTTTTTCCGCCAATTATAACATGCGTGCAATGTCAATCAAGAGCTCAAACATCAGAACGGAGCCAGCTGGAGCTGTTGGTCCTCATGGTCACGCCCCCATCATCAGAACATACGCACTAAAAGCCTCTCTCGCGCACGCAACCACATGCACACACAGAGACAGTCTGGGCCTGTCTGCAGCGGACGAGTCTCACACCACGGCAGCAGCAGCGGTGTCGGGTGGTTGTGAAAAGCGGGATGATTAAAGTTTAGCTTTAGTCTATGTTAGGCCAGCCTTGTGATGCTTTTCTGTTTTGTATTCAGCCTAAAGTTTTGTGGTGGTGGTGGTTACACCTCCCCCGTGGTGCAGAGACCGCTTCCTCGTGCTACATGCTAAAGCTAGAATGAACGGGGCTGCCAGGGGCCTCGCTAATGTTGGCTCGTTTAAACCAGCCCCTCTATTAATTTAGCATGTTATGAATAAAACCCCTGTCCATTTGTGGACGGGTGGCAAGTGAAATGCTTTGACCCACGTTTGTGGGACTGGGAAACACGGTCGTCTTCAGACCTGCTGCTGTTCCCTATCTAAGCAACACACCTGGATGCTTTAACCAATAACAGCAGCTAAAGCCAATATGTAGGACATGAGGTCATTCACATGAAAGTCAAGTGTGCTTTTAGTTTTTGTTTAATCCTATTTTATTGTGATACAACACTCATATTGTGTGCCAGTGTGTTGTCTGCATCTGCAACAAAATAATAAAAGTAAAAGGTAGAGAAAGAAAAAGAGGGGAAAAAACTCACCTTTGAAGGTTCGATCAGTTTCAGTGTGCTTCATTCTAACACTGTATTGGCCTGTTAAGTACATACACATATATTTAATTTATAAGTATCTTTGATATTTGACTGAAACCTTTGAGTTTTCGTCAACTAAAACTAGACTAAAACGATCAGGGATAGAAATGACGAAAATGTGACTAAAACTGAGAAACATTTAGTCTAGACTGAGTGGATTATGTTTACGATTTTTATGTGAGTTCAAAGTACCATATATGTTTGACTGATATGGACATCCCTCAAACTTACAAGTTACATTTTCATACTGCCTGAGGTGTTGATTACTATGACTGAAGTTTTCCTGTTCTGTTGACAGTTCTTCACACCCACAAGTCTGACATGAGAACGTAGTGGACTGAGCACCTGTTATTTCTAACTTGCTGTGTGTTCCATAAGTGTGACTCAAAAGGTTTTTCCAGCTTGTGAATGTGCAAGGACAGTCTAGATACACACATGGATACTGGCCTGTGTGGCTATGGAGGAAATGTCTCAGCTTAATACGTTTTAATAACTCCTACCTGGTCGATAACGAACTGTCACACAATTAGCAGGGCCACATTTAGACAGCACCTGTGAATGAAGACACAGAACAAATCAATGAGGTGATTTGTAAAATCAGCTGCTCTCCAGCTTGAGTTTCTTGTTAGGGTTTAACAGCTTCCATGATGTTATAAAAAAGCACTCAAAAAGCCAGCTCCTCTTCACAGTGCATACATACTACAGTATATAGCAATACCTGAATAACCCTTACATGCCAATTTGTCGGAGATCAGACAATTTTATTCTTGTTCAGTTCAAGTTTTTTTTTAATTACAGTTGAAAAGCCCAATTTACTGAGTGAAAATCATTTCATCATTGACCCACATTTATTTTTCCTGCCAACAACAAACAGAGAAAATATCTCGCTCATTGATGCAATTCAATGGACTGGAGTGAATCCATGCTTCCATGGTAACACACACACAAACAGATGAGCAGCACACTCCTTATTACGGACAGTCAGCCGATGAATGAGGAGAAATTAAGGGCACTAGAAAAGGCAGCACCACTGGCAACGTTTAACAAGCAGGAAAGTGCCAATCACGAAAAAGGCGGAAAAAGACGAGTCGACTAAACTAATTTGGAAAACACTACAAGAAGGTGAAGCAGCACCAACAATTATTTTTCTGCACAAACTAACGACACCATTTTGGTTCAGTTTGGACGAAGTCAGAAGGCTGCGTAAACTTAGAATGACCATTTAAATTATATATATATATATATATATATATATATATATATATATATATATACATACATATATGTGTGTGTGTGTATAAAATGCAGCACATATATATGTATGTATATTTTTATAAACACACACACACACATATATATATATATATATATATGTGTGTGTGTGTGTGTAAAAAATGCAGCACAAACCATTGTCTATATTTTCACTTAATTCTGAGTGTTGTGGGGTGCCAGCTTCATGGAGGTTGCGATTTGACCGCTCCACACAATGCTAGGCTGATGCTAGCAGCCATCCTAGCTAACATACATCCCCCTCCCGACGCGATGACTCGCCAGTTCAATTGCAAATTTACATGAATCACAGAAATATCATCTTTTGCATTAAAAACGCATAATTTTGACAAAAGCCAACAAGCCGTACGACCAAGCTAGCTAAGATGCGGTGAAATAGCTACCACGTTAGCTATGATGCTAGAAGGCGTCATGGCTAATAGCATGATACACGCAATGTGACCAAGTTAAAACTGCTTAAAATAATCAGGAACTACATAGATTTTATCATCCATGAAATGATTTTGATATGATGTGATATGAACGATACAATTAGGAACGATACATACGGGAGTGACAGGACACAGGATGGTGGGAGTGCTTACCGTCACATGGACAACTGCTGATACCCACAAGGGCTTGACTGCTGACGTCCAACGGAAGTGAATGTTCGAGGGTCAAACAGCCACTCGGCGCGGTCCGCTCGTATTTTAAAAACAATTTCAGAGCTCCTCAATCTTTTTACACTCACAACATTTTTTTTTATTTAGCAATGAACTGCTGCGTGTTTAAAAGTTTTAAATAATGTATTTTGCCTTTTAACTGACCTTGTCAGCTCAAGCCATTTCATCTTGTCTTTTTCTTTGGAAGGATGGTTGATTTATCTCCAACCCGAGGTCTCAGCGAGGGACACAACACTGAGGCAGATTCCCAGTGAGAATGTTTGGACCCGAAAGGGATGTTGACACGGGCGCATAGTCAAGGTTGAAGGACCGAATTCACCTCTCATAACTTCTATGAAAACCGATCACATGAATTTAAATGACAGAATCTTGTTTGTTGTACAATTTGTATTATTTAAACTATGTTAGTATGTATTAACTACTTCTATTAATACATTTTAGAATTGATTAAATTGTGCAGATTATAATTAATTTTTATGCATACATTTAAAAAATATGAGTTTTTAAAGAAAACAAATAGATGTAAATGCATAAAAATTAACTCTGCCATGAATCATTTCTGTGAGTGTACTTTTTATTCTACTTTTCTCTTTCAGTTGTAAAATTCATATCTGCTTTTTGTGCGGAGAGCCTGCAAGAGGAAGCACCAGAGACTTGTGTTTGCTCCAGATCCCCTCTGCTTATCCACCTGCCAGGTTTTCCACCTTCTTTTCTCAGGCTGCTTGTCATTGCCTGGACTAGGATCCCAGAATCTTCATGACATGCAGACACCACGCTGGTTTTTTAGCTGGGAACTCTCTTTTCACCCCACATGTTTAGGACTTCTTGTCAAAGTTCCTGCCAAAGTCATTCATTTTTTTCAAGATGACATTTCTGGGCCTTTTTAAATCTATGGAAGTGGTGGGAACTCACTGACAGCGTGCAACTAGAACAGACCCTCTCATGACAGGACAACATGCTTTCCCGTGGAATGAGCATCCCATTCAGGATCCTGGGTATGAATGACGTGGCCTGGCAGGAGACGAGAGCCGGGATGCTGCATGTCAACTGTAGTCCTGAGGCTGGAGGTGTCATAGTTAACAGTGGAGGGCCCCTTGCCACAGTTGGGGGAGCTGGGAAGGCTCCCAGAGGCCCGCATGTACAGGGAATGGACAGGGCTGTCAACGGTACTCCAGGGACACTGCATTACTGACATTCTGAATGGCCTCCAGTGTGGCAAATGTTGACCACACCAGCTGCTGGACAGTGAGCTCTCAGTTCATGACAGAACCAAAAGCTTGTTATTGCTGTAAAGGTGAGACTGTAAGCTTTTGATGGATGACAGGTTCAATTTGAAGGAAGGACAGGGAAAATCACCCAGGAAGCATCAAGAAAGTGTGGCTGCTTTTTACATCCCTGAATTCAGCTGAAAGCTCAGGCAACTCTCTACCACTGAAATGACCAGAATCAAATGAGGTATGACAAAAAATAAAAAGTCAGACAACATGAGAGAATGAGAACATTGAGCTGGGGTGTAACACAGCATTTGAACACTGGAGGGCAGTATGCTACCACAACCAGATCAAGCACCACTGCTGTGCTGCTGCAGGTATGGCAGATAGAATGCACAGATTTACTGCTGACATGGAACAAAGACTGAGTTGTAAAGTAGAACCCGGAACCCCAACCCTAACCCAGGTCTGCTTCTTCTTCTTTTTTTAAACCTCTTTGCTTTCAACTCCCTTCATCTTCCACCTTGCCTGGGAGGAGGCAATAGAAATGCCTATTTTAGTGGGAAAAAAAGCCACGGGTGGAGGTGTTGCTCATGTCAGCAAACATTTGACCTCTGACCCCAAATGCAAGGCCAGGACTGGTCTTCATGGACCTGGCGGGCACCAGAGTTTCCAAGAAGTCGAGTCCTAACTGTAAGGAGACCGTTTACCTGGGAAAGCCAGACTTCGTGGACCACGTTGACCCAGGAGATGGAGTGAACCTTGTCGACCCTGAATATCTGAAGGACAGGTACAGTAAGACTTTGTCACACTCACCCGTGCGTTCTGATATGGGCGTGAAGACCTGGAACTGGAACTACCGGACCTGACTCAGAAGATAGCTGACCACCTGGGTCTGGAGCTTGGGAAGGTTGTGACCAAGACATCCAGCAACCAGGAAACATGCATGGAAAAAAGGGTGGGTAAGCTTTCATTTGATGTGGGATGAGTTTAATTTGAAGGAAGGACAGGGAAAATCACCAGGCAGCATTAGGAAGGTTTTTGCTGCTTTTTGCTCCCCTGAATTCAACTGAAAGGTGAAGCAACTCTCCCAGGGGCTGTTTGGGCCCAGAAAGTCCAAAATTAACAAGCTTGGTGTCTCTGGAAAGGTCAGACTTCCACCTTTACACTGAGTCATTTTTTAATGGTGTTCTTTTCTTTTCTTTGACAGGTGTTGAGGGCCCAGAGCGGCAGCGTTCCCCCTGGTGGTGGTTCCTTATTCATGTTTTTTTGGTTTGCTGTGTCATGGGTGCAGTGTAGTTTTTTTTTTTTTAACCTCTTGCACTCCTTATTATATTCATTGGTATTCATTTAGTCTGTTGCTCATTTTAAACTATTTTTCTAATAAAAGTATTTTTTATAATTGGAAATCACGGTCCTTTCCTGTGGTATTTCGAACTGTATGCCTTTGTTCAATTGGAAGCCTTGTCATTTTGAAATTTTGTTTATATCCTGGGGTGAAAGCCCCCAGGTGGCGTTGTCCGCAACTATTCCCCACCGCTCGCCTTGCCACAGTTGTTTCTGATCAAAATCCTGTAAATCTGTGTAAACCCCTTTATATTCTGGTGCCGTCCCCAAAACTGGACATATTTTATCTTTTGGATCTGATCTGACCAAATACAATATACAGTACAACAGCGTGGCGGTGAAGGAGAGCTGCTCAGGGTTGGCGTGTCGTCTGGACAGTCATAAAATGGTCCCCTGCCTCCACCTTGTGGATGTCAGCAGTAACTGCAGTCAAAGGTTCTGACAGAGGGAGACGATTGTACATCAACCCTCACTCTGTCACTGGAGGAAGCCATCGATCCAGATGACATGACATGAATGCTTGTAAAGGTTGAAGGTCGGCAGTGACCATGGCAGATGATGGGATGGTTGAAAAGAGACAATTGAAGACTCATTTGTTTAGAGAGCACCTAGGCACTTAACCTGACCCTTCTCCTCTGTGGGGTAGAACAAGTCAGAGGGTCCAGGACCCAGCACTTACTGATCATGTAGCACTAACTGTGTTGTGTGATGTTGTATGTCTGTTATATAAAAAAAAAATAAATAGAAAAAAGGAGGGGGGGCGAAACTTCTGCTGCCACTAGATGGAAGTACCTGTGACCAAATCACAACTGAAGCACTTTTGCGCTTCCTATGGACTTTTCCTTAATTAGGTGTAAATTCTTGCTTGTGTTGTACGTCGCTTTGGACAAAAGCGTCTGCTAAATGAAATTGTAGAATTGTAGAATTGTAGAAAACCTGCAAAGACAAAGTGGAGACGACCAAACAGATCATAAGAGCCCGTAAACATCAGAAGAAACCAAATATACAAAGACAAACGCCAAGATTAGATTCTAAACTCGTTCAAGTAGTGATGAGGAGACACAAACGCAGAAATAACTTCTCCACATGACCGGCGACTGCAGATTTCAATCAGACTGTCATCACGCAGAGGAAAGACGCGTTTCCTCGTTGCCAAGCGCAGACGCAACTTCTCTGTGTCCAGGATTCACTTCTGTCATTGCTGTTTGTTCACTGTTTAGGATTTCTTCCTCCATCAACCTGCTTCTGTTGGGAAAGGAACAAATCAGCAGAGAGCTGCAGGTCAGCTGATCCGGTGCTTGGACACGGCTGAATGAAGCTGGGCTTTATTTTCTTCTCCATCGGATCACCGTCAGGCTGCAGATTGATAGAAACATAGACCAGGTGCTTCCTTCAAAGTCACAGCAAGAACTGCGGCGTCCCCAGATCACCAGTCCCACTGTCAGGTCATTTAAACAGGAATCAACTAAACCCAACCGTCATCGGGCCTGCAAAGAAATACCACCCTTCTAAGAATTAGGATTCTATTGTGATGAGATGTCTCGGAATCATACTGAGTGTGTGCTTCTTCACAGCCATAATGAAGGTTCTGGTTCGTCCTGCAGTTTGCATAGACAGTAAGAACAGATAAGATTCATGGTGGGAGGGCCGTATTGCATCAGTTAGTGGGGGTCATCAGGGAATAAAGGGTCGAGAGACTCAGAGGTCTGGAAGATGTCACCTTGATTCAAAGACCTGAAGCTGGCCGTTACTGGGACGACTGGAAAGATGTGTGACGATTTCTGTGGAATGTGTGAGTAAACAGGAGGAAGCAGAAACGCCCAGGTGTGAGGGATATAAACTCAACTGTTAGCGCTCCAAAGTCAGCCTTTTCTTTGAGAACTTCACGTGTGTGTTGCATTGTAAAACACTCCCTCTTTACAAGAAAATACATTCAACTTCAGTTCTTCAGATCCAGTCTCTATCATGAAAAGGTCTTTAAGAAGAAATTCTTGTGACAAACACTCCCCCTTAATGTCTGTCCTACGCAGACGTCTGTCTGATGACGTCACCTACACACACACACACACACACACACACACACACTCTCTCTCTCTCTCTTCTTGTCTTTTCATTTGATCTGGAACTCTTCTCTACTCAGGACAACAAGTGATTCAGAGTGTAACTTGTAGTGACTCCAACCAGCAGTCAGCTGCTCTACGTTCCAGTCAGCCAGCATCAAGTCAGTGGCACTAGAAGCTCAATCTGACACTGTTATGGAAAAAGTTAATTTAGTCTACTGATCAAAAACATCTGAAGCTGAACCTGAGGGTTTTTAAACAATTTTCAAAGAAACAATAAATGCAGCAACTTCTGGTCAGTGACTTCATTTCTTGAAAGCAATTCAACAAATAACACATTCCTCCATGTTAAGATGCACCCACATCTGGTTTAACTCCCACCCATTTCCAGGTGAAGCCCCGCCCCCTCCAGGTGCAGGTATGGATACAGATCATTCTGGTGGTTGTACAGATACAGACAGTGTTGGACTCGCTCATCCCTACTGATTATTCAGGCTACTGAAGATATGATCTTAGAAAGTGCAGAGAAAAGTTCAGCAGTTGGCTGAAGAGCCAATGAGGGACGAGCAGATGGCTTTGGCTGGGATTCTTCTTTTACTGGTTTACTGGTTTTACTGGTGGAGCCTTCAGGCTGCGTCTCATGACTGAGGCTTGGTGGAGCAGAGATGTTGGTGTCAGAACCGTGAGACCCAAACCACAGGCCTGTCACTCACTTGTTTCAGGCAAGGTTGAGTCAGGAGTAGAGCTTCATGCTCCTCAGCATTAGAAGACCTAATAGTCTGCATAAGTGGGACTTCCAGAATTCTGTCCACCAAACCACTGCCACTTTTCAACTCCGAGACATGGAAGGACACGATGAGGACGAGGACCGAGCAGCCCAACCAAGTGCAACAATCCATAAAACAGCAGCCAGCAGCAGCAGAGCAGCAAGAATGCAGAGCAATGGAAGATTCTCTTTGGAAAGGTGTTTCAGTCTGTTTCCACTGACCCCTGGATGCCAGCAGGTCTGAGGAGACCTGCACTCAGGTGACCCATCTTCTCGGAGCCCCTGACCTCCATGGATGGGGTCGTTCTCATGGTGTATACTTGTTCTGCTAGCTGGTCCTTGATCTTCTCGATGTGAGTCGGACAGGCAAACATCCACATTGACTTTTGAACTGACTGGTTTCATCATGGCTGTTCCGTGGCAGGGAGCTCTGGCTCCAGTACACAGGGGTTTCAGCTGTCACCCTCACTCCTCTTGAGCCTGTACAGACAAAGTGTTATTGATGGTCAATGGATGAATTAGTGGAGTGCACACTGAAGAACAGCCCTTCACATTTGGAGCACATCAGAGTCACAGGGCAAATACGTTCTCTTTCATTCCCATTGCAGGATTCAGCATTTAGCAGAAAAGACTGGAGAGGTCGATAGCAGACATTTTGATCCTATCGACAATCACTAATTTGTCTCTTTTCATACAATTTGACTCTGGAAACTGAGACTCCCATATTGTCAGCTGCACCACTTCCCTGCTGGAAGTAGACTGAGTGACACCCCTCACTGTCACATCCAGACAGGAACATTTCATGAATGTATATGAGCACACACACACACACACACACACACACACACACACACACACGCAGGCACGCACACACACACACACAAACACGCAGGCACACACACACACACACACACACACACACACACACACACACACACAAACACACACTCTCTGGCTGAACTTACAATGTGAATGAAGACTTTTTTACTTGTGCTGTCTCCTTGTCCAGGTTCCAGTAGGCGGGTCTCCCAAAGTGCAGGTTGACATCAACATCTCTGAAGATGTACTTGCGGATGAATCTGGGCCACTTGTGGCTAAATCTGGGCCGCTGCTGTTCCTCAGCAGGTCTGGGTGGTTCACTAGACCCAGATGATGAGAGGGACGTCTGGCTCTCATGACCTGTCTCTGGTGAGGCGTCTCCTGTCCTCTCTTCCGTACTTGGTGTTTGCTTATCAGGGTCTGGACAGTTGTTTCCCTCGACTGGGACCTCTGGATATTCGGTTGAATCCTGAAGCACAAGACAAAAGTAGAAAAGGTTCATCAGAGATCAAAAATGTCTGAGTTCTATTCAGCTTTATTCAATGTTCCAAGCTTTACGTGTCAAAATGTGTGTATTTAAAAATACAGAGATTTGTAAAAACACTCAGCATGATTCAACGTTCAAGCTTTCGAAAATAAAAGTGCATCTCTCTAAAAAAATGCACGTGTTCCAATGATTTGAATCACTTACTGATTTGCCAGAGCTCCTCTGCTCCTCCAGCAGTGGCACCAGACTACCAGCCTCTGTGGCTGAAGGGAATTCCTCTTCTGTCTGAACCATCTTGGTCTCTGTTCCTGTAAGTCAGACACGACCATGAGTGAGTGTTACAGTGGAAGCTGGTGCAGGGGAGGAGCACGGACCGAGGTAGAACCCAGTATAGAACCAGTCTGCACCATGGGGCAGATACATCCTCTTCCATTAACACTGAAGGAATGGGTGAGGTGGACTACAGCGATGACATCCCTGTCACTGTCAAATCCTTCTGTAAATTCACCTTTGAGTGCATGAATGAATGAATGAATGAGGGAACGTGAACTGTGTGCTTACTTGCAGAAGGATATCCACTTGCCAAAGGCTCCTGTTGTTGAGAGTGTGAAAGAGGGATCAAGAGTGATTCCTCTGTTTGAAGCCCCTTGTTTTTTCTCCCTGTCAAAGAGAAAGGATTCAGATAATGAGCCATCAGTGTCAACTGAGAAGATCCAGAACAGCTGAGTCACTCAGGAGATTATGTTTGATACCTCTGTTGGTGGAAGGTTTGGTGAATTTCTGGAAGTAAATATTCCTCCGTTCCAGCTCTCTGTCTCGATCCTGTTTGATGAACAACACATGAAGTTACTGAAGGATTCCTCCGTATTCCAGCATCACACACATTACAAATGTTGACCCAAAGCTGATGAGGAAAATCAATCTCCAATATTTGGTTCACTCAACATTCACTCAGCCTTCCAGCAAGGGTCACCTGTGCTAACGTCTAATTATTCAACGTGATCATTTATGTCCTCAAACGCCCAGAAACTGGACGCAGGTTGGGACGAGGTGAGGTCAGATTGACTGCTCCTCCAACTCACTTGTAGGTCCTTGTTTAACTGCTCTATCTGCTCTTGTAGAGAACAACATGTGTTTTGGGCTGTGGCAGCCTTTCTTTGTTCCATGGCTATTTGGCGATTGAATGCAGACTCTCTCAAATCCTGTTTTCTCTTTAAGTCCTAGTAGAAAAGACAGAAAGCCAACAAAAAGAGAATTATAATCTTAATGCTCCCACCTTGGGTTTATAATCTGATCCACATTTCCAGGCTCCAGTCATGGTCTGTTGGTGGTGACCTTCATCTCAGAAGACCTGTGTACACCCGGTACAGAGATCCTCCTCATGGATCTGATCACTAGTGAACTCCTCAAGTGAGTTCCCACTTTGACTTCTGGTGCAGGTGTAAACAAGGCTAGACACTTTTCACATCTGACGTTGAACCACATCAGTCAACACAAACATACCTCATACTTCCTGGTGATCTCGGCCCGTTCCTGTGTCACCTTGGCCAGTTGGAGGCTGAGCTCCTCCCTCTCCAACAGGCTCTCATCCTGGTTGAGCTGCTCCAGGTGCTGTATGCGATCAACAGCATGTAGCAACCTCTTGTCTTTGACCTGCAGCTCCTGTCCCAGACAGTTACGGCAGGAACGAGTCTGATACAGCTCCTTCTTTAAAGATCTGACCTCATTGTCATGCCTGGCTTGGACCTGGGAACAACAAGAACATTGTTAGAAAACTGTCACTGGAATTGAGCCATGATTGGAGAACTGGGCTCAAGATCTCTTTCTATAAAAAAGCAGTCAGAGATTAAAGTCAGAATCTAGAGCTCAAAGTCAGAACCCCAAGATTACTGCTGGGTATCAGAGATTAAAACCAGATCAAGTGAGAACTCTGAGGTCCAGTCAGAGATCCAAACTGAGCCTAAACTCCAAATTCTGACTTGTTCCTCAGAACTCAAAGTAGGCACTGCAATCATGAGATTCAAGTCACCAAAGGGACTCAGTAACTGACCTGTGACATGCTGTCCTCTGCATCCTGGAAGTTCCGCAGCGCCATCACATGGCGGTGCTGAATCCTCTTCAGCAGCATCTCTTCCTTCCTGGATTCCCTGAGCTGTTTCTGCAGCTCATGGTTTTGATCCTGCAGATCACGCTTCTGCCTCTGCAGATCACGTTTCTGTAATGTTACAACTTTGTACCTATTCTGTACATCATCTGCCTCCTTCTGCAGATTTTGGTACTGGTTCTGCAGATCACTCATCTTATCCTGCAGATCACACTTCTGCCTCTGCAGATCACGTTTCTGTAATGTTACAACTTTGTACCTATTCTGTACATCATCTGTCTTATTCTGCAGATTTTGGTTTTGATTCTGCAGATCATAGTTTTCATTCTGCAGATCACGGTTCTTACTCTGAAGTGCTCGAACCAGACTCCACACCTCCTTCCAGTCCACGTTTTGGTGACCTTTATGAGACCCAAAACCAGTGCAGGGTCTAGGGGAAGGGGACTGGCTGGACTCTGAGTTCTGCATTTCAGAGGTGTGATTAACGCTCCAGGTGTCAAGTTGTGTTCTAACAAATGTGGTGTGAATGGAGTCTCTTCAACCGCCCCTCATATAAGTGAGTTCATCACTGATCTCAGTCAGGGCAGCAGATGACTGGGAGCCACCTTCATCAGTCAGTCATCATCACTCATCCTGACCTTTCACTCATCTTGACTCTTCACTGCTGAACGGACTGCAATGACCTGTTTTCAGTTGTACTGACATCCTGTCAGCAACATTTCTGGAGTCTTTCAAAATAAAAGCTCTCACAAGAACATTTGTTTTAAGGATTCATTCATTTAAAGTTATTTGAATGGTCTTGTTGTGCACGAACATATGCTGGGTAGTTCACCTCTTCGCCTCTCATCCAAGAAGCTTCTTAAGTTCTTGCCGTCGTGAATTCCGGCTGCACCTCCTAGGGAGGGATCTAAGGACAGCATTGTAGGTGGGTGACGGGTGGTGTCTGAGGCCCCCTCCTCTGTTCAAAGATGGACGTTCTAGTTTGACATGAACGGCTTCTTTCACCCCTCTTTCAAACCATCTGTCCTCTCTGGCTAGAACAAACACCTTGTGGTCTTCGAAGGAGTGCCCCTTCTCCTTGAGGTGGAGGTGGACTGCTGAGTCCTGGCCTGTGGTTGAGGCTCACCTGTGTTGCGCCATGTTTCTGCAACTGTATCACATAACTGTGAGGTTTCTTCATGTATTTCACCTCTGTGTTTCCTGTTGTCTCTGCTCGCTTCATTGTCTTAGTCGGCGTCATGGTCGTTCTCCACGTCTCCCCTAAGGCCTTAGTTTTCAGTCCTGTGTAGAACTTTGTTTGGTTTGTCCTTTGAACTCGTCCAGGACTTCAGCCTGTTGGCTCTTTTTGTTAGGGCCTGAGCCAGAAGGGACTTCAGGCCTTTGTTTTTTCCTTCCTTTGAACTCCCAGTGTTGTGTTGTACTTTACCATTTTAAATTTAAGACTTTTGTTGTCCTCCCCTTGGCTGCATTTGGGTCCCATTTCCACATAAATCTTTGACAGTTTGCTATTTGAAAGGGTTTGCTTCCCCAGACGCTGAGGTATTTTATCTGATCACTTTTTTAAAAATTGCAGGTCAATTGAATTTCTAATTATCTTAAAGTTTTATTTGCAAATCCAACCATTTTCTGGACCTAGCATGGATTCAGTCATGACAGTGGTCACCAACTCTGACATCAAGCTGGTGTCTGCGCTCCTGTGAGAGGTCATCCACCTGTGTGTTGCTGTCTCTGCACCGACACAGCAACCTGGGCTGCAGTGGCACCAAGAGTGGGTCAACAATAAAACCAGGTTGCCCATGGACAGTGCATCTGCTGCCACCTCGACCGCCAATACTGTTTCAGATGTCATAATAAAACTGATCATTGAGTCTCCTGTAGTTGTTCTTTATCACTCTTCATTGTGCCCATGGTGTACGTGACAGCTGTCCTCTGGATTTACCCTATTAAGACCAGTGAGGAAGGGTCTTTCCCGCAGTGCCAGGGGAGTACATTTCAACACATTGACTGGGAGGGCCGGGGTGACCTCCTGATGACCAGACACCCTCCTTGCCACCCAGCCACTGCCACACTGGGCACAGGTGAAGAGGCTCTGCAGAGTCAGACATGACCTCCTTGTAATTTCGTGGTTGTTTTATGTGTGATTACTGCAGAGACGCTGTGTGATCTGCTAGCACGTGGACGCTGTCCACTGAGGGCCGTGTGGCTGTCCCACACTCACCTCTCATGCTGTGTATGTAAGACTTTAAGGACCTGTGGTCACCCTGTATTTGCTCTTTATTTTGTTCAGTTATGTATTTTGAGCTTTCAGGATTTCAAAAGTAACTGTAATGAGTGTATAAAAACTTTCTATAAAAGTAAAAGTATAAAAGTGGTTCTTGTGTGTGATCCATCATTTTAGAGTGAGAGGTGACCAAGGAGTGGAAAAAGGGGGAAGAGTGCGATGCAGGTTTACTAGAAGAGGCTGTGGACAAGGAAGTTTCCTGTCAGGAAAGAGTGTGCAGAATCAAAGGGATACATTTTTCAAATGATATTCAATTGAATTAATCATGTCAGATGTTCCTTCCACAGAGTCACAAGGTCCAAATATACTGGACAAACTTGAGGGTATTTTGATGTTTTTGTTTTTTTTAATCAGAATAGAGTGGTTGTGGCCAGACGTTGGGATGGCAGTTTCAAACCTGTACTACCAGGTTCTTCATAGCCTTGAGGATGAAGGTCGACTAGATCCTTCTGACAGCATCCACCTGTTCTGTGCCCAGCATGTATGTCTTCTGTAGGAATTACATGAATAGATAGGTCAGAAGTAATCGTCTTTAAGAAGTGTGTTGTGAATCACATGAGTTTCCATCCTGACCTCAACGAACAAAAGGACAAACAGTTACAGAGACAGGATGAAGGGGAGGGTTGAGAAGCACATGCTAAACAGGTGATACAGTCATTGCTTTGATGGGGAAACCATGTGCCCTTTGTTGTTGAATGGTATCAAGGTTGGGACACTGTAAAGATCGGGAGAGAACATTCGACAAGAGTCTTCTCTCCATGCTGCATGTATTAAAGAGACTTGATTCATCACATCGAGTTGGTGAATCTTCAGAGAACTAGCAACTCTCAACGATCTACAAGGAGAATTTCCCTCACACATCCACGTCTGCAGAGAGATCTCCATGTCTTCAGGGGGGTTGGGATCATCACCCTCGAAGAACAGAGCAAAATATGTCCCCACAACAACTGTGGACAATGGGACTCCTCCACAATCCTGTTGATGCTCCAGACCTGGCAGAGGTGCTCATTACATGTTGTTGTTTTTTAAATAGGTAGGTGATGCTTAAAATGACTAAAATGCAATATATTCACAGCATATAACTAACAGCACTTTGAACATGGTGACTTATAAATAATATATTTGAGAGATAGTTGAAAAGTTTTGGCTTGCATTTCTTTGGCCACGTTGGGGGAAAACAAAAGAGCCGATACTTAATGCATCAGCATAGCATCAGCTCTGTTCACAGGGAGGTCCAATCAGAATCTGCTGGCCCCAATTTCCTCATCTCTTCAAGACAGTGCAGTTGCTGCTTCCACCTTCCAGAATATTCACTCCTGCCCTCGCAAATACGAGATATGCTGAGTCTCGAGCTGATTCAAGTCCCCCACTTTCACAAATTGGCAAATCCCAGTACCCCTCAGCCTGGTGGCCCTCAGATTCGTCCCATGCCTCAGCCATGGAAGCAAACCCTAGCCCCTGTCCCAGCCCCCACTGCCCAGGCTCCCACTTCTACTGCCCAATCCACTCTGCACATCATTCCCCCTGTACCTGCCCATGCTGCACCATCTCTTTCTACCCACCATGTACCTGTAACTCTAGGCATGGTCCAAGCCCCTCGGCACTCTGCATCTATCCATGTTCCAAGCCCCTGATCAATCTTCATCCATGCCTGGCCAAGCACAGCCCACCTCCACTAGCAGCTTACCACCAATGCCAACGCAAACCATGGCACTCAGTGGCACCAGTTGCTGAACAAGCTGACAATTAGCAACAACAATTTATCGAAGCTTCATTTCCAGGTGGTTTGTGGCTCCAGGTGAATCATAATATCCAGCACACACAGTGAGTCCACCCTTCATGCAGCATGAACACTAGCATCTGGGTCATTAAAGGGACGTTCAGTTATTTAGATGTGGTTTATATGAGACACTGATGCCCAGTCAGTGCAGACGCCTAGGAAGGTGCTGCTGTGGAATCAACACCAGCACAAACACATCTCTTACCACCAACAAGCTGCACTTTTAACATTTGACACATTTGATAGAAGATGTAGCACTACATTGTAAAGAGACGCATTTGATAGAAGATGTAGTACTACATTGTAAAGAGACGCATTTCATAGAAGATGTAGTACTACATTGTAAAGAGACGCATTTCATAGAAGATGTAGTACTACATTGTGAAAAGACACATTTGATAGAAGACGTCTTACAACATTGTGAAAAGACGCATTTATTAGAGGATGTAGTACTACATTGTGAAAAGACGCATTTATTAGAGGATGTAGTACTACATTGTAAAGAGACGCATTTAATAGAAGATGTAGTACTACATTGTGAAGATTCATTTGATAGAAGTGTAGCACTGCATTGTGAACAGACACATTTAATAGAAGATTTAGTACTACATTGTGTACAGATGTATTTGATTGAAGATGGAGTACTACATCCCAAAAAAGATGCATTTGATTGAAGATGTTTCAAAAGCAAATGCATTTCATAGAAGATGTAGTACTACATTGTTAAAAGATACATTTGATAGAAGATGTAGTACTACATTGTTGACAAACACATTTGATAGAAGATGTAGTACTAATATGTGAAGAGACGCATTTGATAGAAGATGTAGAACTACATTTTTAACAGATACATTTGATAGAAGATGTAGTACTAAATTGTGAACAAACACATTTGACAGAAGATGTAGTACTCATTGTGAAATGAAATATTGGATAGAAGATGTGGTACTGCATTGTGAAAAGACACATTTGATAGAAGACGTAGTACAACATTGTGAAAAGACGCATTTATAAGAAGATGTAGTACTACATTGTAAAGAGACGCATTTAATAGAAGATGTAGTACTACATTGTAAAGAGACGCATTTCATAGAAGATGTAGTACTACATTGTAAAGAGACGCATTTGATAGAAGATGTAGCACTACATTGTAAAGAGACGCATTTCATAGAAGATGTAGTACTACATTGTAAAGAGACGCATTTCATAGAAGATGTAGTACTACATTGTGAAAAGACACATTTGATAGAAGACGTAGTACAACATTGTGAAAAGACGCATTTATTAGAAGATGTAGTACTACATTGTAAAGAGACGCATTTAATAGAAGATGTAGTACTACATTGTGAAGATTCATTTGATAGAAGTGTAGCACTGCATTGTGAACAGACACATTTAATAGAAGATTTAGTACTACATTGTGTACAGATGTATTTGATTGAAGATGGAGTACTACATCCCAAAAAAGATGCATTTGATTGAAGATGTTTCAAAAGCAAATACATTTCATAGAAGATGTAGTACTACATTGTTAAAAGATACATTTGATAGAAGATGTAGTACTACATTGTTGACAAACACATTTGATAGAAGATGTAGTACTAATATGTGAAGAGACGCATTTGATAGAAGATGTAGAACTACATTTTTAACAGATACATTTGATAGAAGATGTAGTACTAAATTGTGAACAAACACATTTGACAGAAGATGTAGTACTCATTGTGAAATGAAATATTGGATAGAAGATGTAGTACTACATTGTGAAGAGACGCATTTGATAGAAGATTTTGTACTACATTTTGAACAGATGTATTTGATAGAAGATGTAGTACTAATTCCCAAAACAGATGCATTTGATAGAAAATGTAGTAATACATTGTGAACAGACCCATTTGATAGAAGATGTAGTACTACATCCCAAAACAGATGCATTTGATAGAAGATGTAGTACTGCATTGTGAAAAGACACATTGGATAGAAGATGTAGTTCTACATTCCAAACAGAAGCATTTGATAGAAGATGTAGTACTACATTCCAAAAACGTTGCATTTGATCGAAGATGTAGCACTACATTTTGAAATGACACATTTTATAGAAGATTTAGTACTACATTCCAAAGTAGATCTATTTGATAGGTGATGTACTACTACATTCCAAATCCGATTCATTTGATAGAAAATGTAGAACTACAATATGAACGGACACATTTTATAGAAGATGTAGTACTTCATTCCAAAACATATTCATTTGACAGAAGATGTAGTACTGCATTGTGAACAGACACATTTGATAGAAGATGTCGTACTACATTGTAAAGAGACACATTTGATAGAAGATGTAGTACTACATTGTGTGAAGATGTATTTGATAGAAGATGTAGTACTACATCCCAAAAGAGATGCATTTGATAGAAGATGTAGTACAACTTTCAAAAGTAAATGAATTTAATAGAAGATGTAGTACTAATCTATGATCAGATGCATTTGATAGAAGCTGTTGTACTGCATTGTGAACAGACACATTTGATAGAAGATGTAGTACTACATTGTGAACAGACCCATATAATAGAAGATGTAGTACTACAATGTGTAAAGATGTATTTGATAGAAGATGTAGTACTACATCCCAAAAGAGATGCATTTGGTAGAAGATGTAGTACAACTTTCAAAAGTAAATGAATATAATAGAAGATGTAGTACTAATCTATGATCAGATGCATTTGATAGAAGATGTAGTACTACATTTTGAAAAGACACATTTCATTGAAGATATAGTACTTCATTGTGAACAGACACATTTGATAGAAGATATAGTACTTCATTGTGAACGACACATTTGATATAAGATGTAGTACTACATTGTGAACAGACACATTTGATAGAAGATGTAACCTCAAACTGCATTTTAAACAGATGTATTATAAAGATGATGACCAGCAGCAACGCTAACTCAAGTCAACTCCTCCTTCTATTTTTTTCTCTTCTGTTGCATTGCTTTGATATTAATTTTTATTTTTTTAACAGCTATAATGAATATAGCAAGAGAGAAGTTTTGAATCCATACATCTCCTATATATCAAATGGGTATATATGTAAGTGTGTAAATCTATATTCATGTATGTATATATATATATATATATATATATATATGTATATGTATATGTATTTGTGTATATGACAAATAATTTTTAAAAAGTTTTTTAAAAAATCCATAAATGTTCAATGAATATTCTAGTTGGTTTTTTTTAATCGCTTGCGACTTGGTGACTCTAAATGAATATCAGCCCTGGAAAAGTAACTCCTTTTTCATGCAAATTCACTGTTCATAAAATTCATATAACAATGCAAAATTAATATTAGAGGGACAGCATGGCCCAAGTGTTGCTGGTTCAATCCTCACTTCCTCTGGTGTCCATGTTGAAGTGTCCTCAAGCAAGATACTGAACCCCTAATTGCTCCTGATGGCCCTGCGATGAACTGGAGACCCGTCCAGAGTGAACCCCGCCTCTCACCCAGTGTCAGCTGGGATAGGCTCCACCCCCCTTTACAGGTGAGCGCTATAGAAAATTTGGATGGATGAATGGAAAATTCCTCTTCGTTAGTAAAGGATATCTAACTATGCTTCAGCATGAAGTCATCATTTTGACCCCAAACATCAAATTCAGAATTGCAATCCTGTTTTCAAACAGCTTGATTGATTCCACTGTTGTGTGATGCAACCATCATAGCAACACATGATGAACTCTCCAGCAGCAACAAGTTGATCAGACGCAGAAGGACACGTGGCTCAGCTCTGCTGAACCAGACAGTCATCAGCAATGATCAGCAGCAGCATTTCAGTATGAAGAATCATTGACCAAACCTTTCATGACTGTCACAAGAGGCTTGAAGCTCAATAAAAATGGGGTTCCCAGTTGAGTTCAGACAGGAAGTTTTAGATGTGGTCCTCAGGAGCTTTTCTCACAGCCCCAACTGATGGAGGCCAATTGGTTTTATCACAACAGAGGAAGGGCGGTACTGTCAACTGTACTTCCTCTGCTTAGTACTTGGGAACGTACATGGAAAAAAAAGCTGAAAAATGCTGCAAATGATCTTTGCACCATCATGGAGTCGCTTCATTGTGACGCTAAGCTTTGATTCAATGTTGAAATACATTGTTTTGTTTTGTTTTTT
Organism: Aulostomus chinensis; assembly: GCF_037954235.1. Taxonomy (NCBI): domain Eukaryota; kingdom Metazoa; phylum Chordata; class Actinopteri; order Syngnathiformes; family Aulostomidae; genus Aulostomus; species Aulostomus chinensis. The sequence continues at coordinate 24,556,722 of NC_141321.1, forward strand.
GGTTGATTTAAAAACAGAACCCAGTCACTTGTAGGCATCACTGCACTTGAAGAATTTTTCTTCCCTCTGCTGGCAAAATCTAAAAATCAATTATTAAAATTACTTTGACAGACATTAGACAAAATTTGGAGGCCAACCCCTGCCCAAAACACCAACTATGTTTCTACTGAAAATGATCCTTTTGACAAATTTGGTGCAAACTAAAATGCCAGGTAAGACACGACATGGAGACCAAAACCTGCCCCTGAAATCATCCATTATAGTAAAGATGGTCACTTCCTGTCCCAAAAAGATCCTGATGCGTTTCCATCAAAGATTTTGCCGTGGAGGCAGTCAGGAAGAAGGGTGACAGAGCCTACTTGGTGGGGAGTTGGACGTTTGTGAATGGCAAAGAAATCCAATGATGAAAACAGTGAAGTTTGACTGGAACAGAGAGTGTAGTGAACTGCTTTGACAGTTTTTACAGTTTGGTACAAAGTACTTTCTATAATTTTATGAAGTACACAATGTACTAATATGGCAGCATGTAAGTTCACTGGTTCGTATTTTCTGTATTTTTGTGTGTGTGTTCTTGATGTCAATGTCAGAAACTTGTTCAAGAGGAAATATTTATTTTTGTAAAGTCAAAACAAAGGTGCTGATTTTTATTGGATACAGGAAACCATTGCCTCCGTTGTAGATGCCTCATTTTGGAGGAATCAGTGGGGAAAAAATGTGTGGTTCTCATCTGGAAGTAACAGGTCAGCAGGGGTTGCTATGTTCCAAGGAACATTTTAAGATCGTCAAGCATCTCTCAGACAAAAATGGCAGATGGATAATTCTTCTGGTGGGGATTGATCCTCTCAGTTTGTCATCACTAATTATGGCTTCAACAATAAACAAAGCAAGAAAGAGCATTTTTCTACAAGAGAAAGCAAAATGAATCAACTTTTATCAACATTTCCTCCTGCCAAAGTCCTGTGGGGAGGGGACTTCAATCCAGTTTTGGATGATTCTCAGGACAGATTTTTTGAGTGTTGTCCAAGTCTCAGACACACACACACACACATACAAGTGAAGGACAGGAACTGGTAAGAGAAGGTTTACTACGGTTCTTTAGCAACAAGGCTGAACCATGTGTAGTAGCACGGAGGAGCAATTCTGGTAAAATAAATCCAACGTGACACAAAACCTGCCCAGTCTGAGAGGTTCATCTCTGACCTGACACAGTTGGTCGGAGGGCTTCCTTTCCTTCAAGAGGGATAAAAGACCTTTTTTCCATGGACGCCGATGCTCTCCTGGGGGAACTGCTCCAATATGGCTGTGTCCATGATGTCATCTCCCTCCTTCTGAATCTGGAGCAAACACAAGTCTCCATGCTTTCTCTTGCAGGTTCTCTGGACGAAAAGCAGATATGTAGTTCACAACTGAAAGATAAAACTAGAATAAATAGAAGGAGAAATTGAATGAATAATTAAGAGGGATACAAAAAAAGGCAAGACTACACAGTTAAATGAAGTTTCAGTTTTCATCCTGACATCATTCACTCAGTGCTGGCCGCGGTGTCCCTGGAGTACCGTTAGCAGCCCTGTCCATTCCCTGTACAGGCGGGCCTCTGGGAGCCTTCCCAGCTCCCCCAACTGTGGCAAGGGGCCCTCCACTGTTAACTATGACACCTCCAGCCTCAGGACTACCGTTGACATGCAGCATCTCGGCTCTCGTCTCCTGCCAGGCCACGTCATTCATACCCAGGATCCTGAATGGGATGCTCATTCCACGGGAAAGCATGTTGTCCTGTCATGAGAGGGTCTGTTCTAGTTGCACGCTGTCAGTGAGTTCCCACCACTTCCATAGATTTAAAAAGGCCCAGAAATGTCATCTTGAAAAAAATGAATGACTTTGGCAGGAACTTTGACAGGAAGTCCTAAACATGTGGGGTGAAAGGAGAGTTCCCAGCTAAAAAAACAGCGTGGTGTCTGCATGTCATGAAGATTCTGGGATCCTAGTCCAGGCAATGACAAGCAGCCTGAGAAAAGAAGGTGGAAAACCTGGCAGGTGGAGAAGCAGAGGGGATCTGGAGCAAACACAAGTCTCTGGTGCTTCCTCTTGCAGGCTCTCCGCACAAAAAGCAGATATGAATTTTACAACTGAAAGAGAAAAGTAGAATAAAAAGTAGGAGAAATTGAATGAATAATTAAGAGTGATTAAAAAAGGTGAGAATACGTAGTTAAATGAAGGAAGAACATTTATTTAAATAAATATTTTATATAAAAACCAACATTGATATTGAAAACATATATTAACAGTTACATTACAAACTTAACATTATATTACAAATTAGCAATGAAAATGTTTTATTTTTTAAAACAAACAACAAAAGGCACTTTTGAATGAAAGGATAAAAAGTCCACAAATAAAACAAAAAAACTAAAGGAACTTTCAAAACAAAAGATAAAAAGAAAACCAAACAAAATCTCAGTGAGATTAAATAAAACAAAACCCACCAACAAAAGAAAGTGTGTCAACTAAACTTAGAAAGCTAAGCCTTAACAGTCAGCGTGTGGTGGTCTTTAACCTCCTGGTTCAAAATGGAGGTGCTGCCTCTTTTTGTCCTTATAAAGAAATCACTGGAGTCTCCCAGCTTTCACTGCCTCCCCTGTAGGAGCAACCTGGGCTGCAGGTCCACTGGTGGCACAGCTGGACCCAGTCAGGGAGCCTTGTGTCCCTCCAGCACCTAAACTGGCACTGGTTATTTGTTCCAGAAGATGCTTGGAGCAGTAGTTGGAAACCCTGGATCCTGCGTGACAACCGTACACAGCAAAGAAGGACCAGTCGGTCCCACCAGGACCAGGTGGTCCCAGCACAGCTGTGTGTGCATCTTCATCTCTACCCACCATCCCTGCACAGAGCTCAGGTCACATGTCAGGGTGAGGGTCCTACCTGGGGTCCTGGTCTGGCCTGGAAATAAATGGACACAATCTGGGTGGGGAAGACAATCAGACTGGTGGGAAACCCACCTGGGGGAAGGGGAAGCCACCAGACACAAGAGGAGAGTTACATTGAAACATAAAAGAGGAAGCCAGGAGACAACTGCCTGTTGTTGTTGTTGTTGAATCAACCTGTCACGCCCTGTCAATTGCATTGGATTTGTTTAGAAGTCACAAAATGAAGTCAAATTGACTGATTGATAGTTGAGGTGCTAATTTAGCCGTGCTAAACCACATTCATGTATGCTAACAACAGTGGAGCAGTCCAAATGAACATGGAATAGTGAAGTTTTCACTGCCTACCCTGCAAACAGGCCCCAGTGGGGCCCATGCAGGCTTTTTGCGGCCACTGTGGGCGAGGGTCAGCCCAGACCAAACCCTAACAGGTCCAGTGCAGGTTTGCCCACATGGAACTCAAAGGTCTTGGCTCTCTGTGGGCTTCCTGAAACCAGCCCACCATACTGCTTTGCCCACAGAAAGCCCATGCTGGCCCAGTGCGGGCTTGCCCACATGGGGCCCAAAGGATTTTTGCACCTGTGGGCCCATGCTTATTTTTTGTTGGCAGCCCATGTCTTTTCCCTCACTTTTTTTGTGAAATGAATTTTGAATTTCAGAAAAGGCGCAGAGAAAAGACATCGGCTGGGCTTCTGATTTTCTGGTAATATTCATAGATTTATTGTCATTAATTTTATTAGTTCAATAGGGTGAGTGGGTCACTGGAAATTTCCAAGACATTTCTCAGTTATATTCTCTCAAAACCATTAATTTTAACTTTTTAATTTGAACTGTTTTTCGCAGGATGTTAGCTAAGTTGGTACTGCAAGCTAGCTTTCCTTTCTCAAAACTGCTCTGTGATATGGCTCTCTATCAGTCTCTGTCTGTGGGATATTACTCATTCAGTGGCAATCACGGTTTTTATCTGTTCTGTTGTCCCAACATTAGTTGTTCATGGCTGCGCCCTCGGGGCGGGTCCCGTATTCGGTCAATGAACGGTTTGTTCCATCATTGCTTGTTCATGGCCGCGCCCTTGGGGAGGGTCCCGTATTCGGTCAATGAACGGTTTGTTCCATCATTGCTTGTTCATGGCCGCGCCCTCGGGGCGGGTCCCGTATTCGGTCAATGAACGGTTTGTTCCATCATTGCTTGTTCATGGCCGCGCCCTTGGGGAGGGTCCCGTATTCGGTCAATGAACGGTTTGTTCCATCATTGCTTGTTCATGGCCACGCCCTTGGGGAGGGTCCCGTATTCGGTCAATGAATGGTTTGTTCCATCATTGCTTGTTCATGGCCGCGCCCTTGGGGAGGGTCCCGTATTCGGTCAATGAACGGTTTGTTCCATCATTGCTTGTTCATGGCCGCGCCCTCGGGGTGGGTCCCGTGTGGTTCGGTCAATGAACGGTTCCGTGAGGGATTTTTTGGTGCCTGCGCTAAAGCGGCAGCCCACAGGGATAAAGGCGCGCGCCTGTCTGTCTTTGTGTGTTTGTGTGTCTGCCTCTGTATCCGCGCACGCACACATCACAGTAGGAATGTGTGTGGATGCAGCTACTATGAATGTTTCGTTGTGAGAGTTATGAAGCTGCGGCAGGCACGGAGTGGCTATCGGGACGGCCCGGAAAATTTCCCGGTCGGCCGTCTGATTCGCTCAAGAGGCAGCCGTATGAGCGGCCCATTGAGTTACAAACTATTATTAAACAGACATAATACCGTGCAATCGCCTGATTTATTTGACTACTACACAATATAAGCATAAGATATTCTATTTATCGTACCGTCTTTGATATAAGATTCACCTTCATAACCGATCAAATATGGACTCCAACACTATAATCCGCTTGCTTTACGAAGGGTCGTTTGTGGCTCAAGATGGCAGCGCAACATCATGGTAAACACAAGCGTACGCTCGTGCGCACTGCAAACTGGCACATGTACGCTTGGACACACAGTGCGGCGCCCCCAGCTATTCCATTCAAAAAACATTGTATTACCTGCGCAAAGACAGCATCTTTGACAACAAACGCGGAGTCAAGTTCGAGTCAAGTATGCTAAGTGTTAAGAACAGCCTAGCTCCAGACGTGATGGAGCGAGAGAGAGAGAGAGACGGGCTCCAGGGGAGAACGAGCGAGTGGCCGGTAAAGGCACCGTCTCGTCATTCTTATCAAAGTGCCTTGAATAAGAATCAAATAAATACAAAGAAAAAGTACTTTATCAACTTTTGCATGTGCAATTTAATTAACAATATAGCATATGAATCCTTTTTCATTTTTTGATTTCCAATCGAAAATAGAAAGAACGAATGATACACGTGATTTTGTGTTATTGTGTATTTCCGTTTTCCCGTTCTGGTTTTAAACAGAAAAACCAAAAAACAAAGTTGTTTTTTGTTTTTTTAATTTGGTGTTGAAACAGAAAAAAGAAAGAACGAAGGGTACACAGATTAGGCCCCATTACATTACATGCGATATTGCTGCCCGTCATACTCAAGTTGCGGTGCTGCACGTATGATTGTTGCTTACATCATCTTGTTTCAGAATGAATGGCTTTTCTAATCTGGACACCTTGTGTTGAAATCTGGGACATTAGCTTTTATTTAAAATAATGTTTTACAAATTGCACATTTCAGACAGAAATAATTCTAAGAAACATGTAATTAATTCATAAATGTAACACTGGATTTAAAAAGATATTAAAAGAATTAATTGAACAAGCAGCATTATAGGCTGAGAAAAATGTAATCAATTAAGCTCATAGATGGGCAAAAAAATATGTTCAATGCACTGAATTCACTGGTCAGTAAATAAATATGCCACTGTAATGTAACATTTGATGTCAGACAAAAGGCTATTTCTTTGACTGAGCTATTTAGGTAGCTAGTCAGCTCATCAGCACACCAACAGCGAGCTAAGGGGCAAATCACAACAGTGTTTTAAGTCCTGATCTTAAAACAAAAGGCAATTGCTACATTTGAAGCCCAAATGTTGAATAAAAATACCAGGAGACATTTCCCTTTCCTAAAAATAGATTTTCTCAATCAAATGACAAAGTATAAGACTGTCCCATGTTAGCCAAATCATGCTGTCCCACTTTTGAAACAACTGCTTCGTAGGTGTCCCTCATAAGTCACCGTCCCACATTGCACTAATCCACCCAAGTTGTTTTTATTGACTTATTTTCCATTTCTCTTGTCAGACAATAAAACAAGTGTGAGATACTGATTGGAAGGTGGCCCATTCAGATGTTAACCTGTTCACCATAATTGCCTTGAAGCTCTCGCTCTCAACATGTTCTCAGTCACTGAGCTCTGAGTCACGGCAAAAATGCACACCTAAATGATCATATTTTTGGTGTAATTGTAGGTATACACCAGGGGTGTCCAAACTTTTTTCACTGTGGGCCACATACAAGAAAATATACAAACGGACGGGCCACACACTAGAGGTGATAGTGTATTAAAGTTAGCAAAATCAATCAATTGTAGGTTAATTATGGTTGATAATTGAATATGCTTGAAGAAGAGAAAAAACACAGCTTTCCACAAGGTTTTTTTTTCATTTATTTTCTTTCAAAAAGGGTTGGCAGCTTTTTCTCAAAACAACAGGCTCAGATTGCTCCTTAGTCAGTATGGTGATCCTCTTCCCAGCACTGTAGAAAAGGGGGGTAAGGGGGAAAGGGGCTGAGTATATTTCAGGCTTGTCATGCAAATAGGTTATTGGGCTTATTAGCACACCAACTAACATTTGTTAGAAAATGTTATTGACTTTAATTAATGAGTACGAATTTATTTGATGATAAGGCTTATTAACATATGTTATTAATTAATTGACTGCGCCCCTCCCCCCTCTGACGCAGTTACTTCACATATTCCTCATGCAAATCAGGCTGCTGACTGGCAGGCAGAAGTAAAGACAAGTAAACAACAGCATTTAAAACATAGCACAGCCTACTATTTATTGTTGGAACATGAACACGCATCTGGAACAACTGGATCGGTCACTCATAGCTCCATGTCTGGGTCCATTCCTGTAAACACTGCCCGATGTCTGCCCGGTCAACCGCAGGTGTCCGAATGTCCGAAGCGGACAGCTGAAGCACCATTTCAGCCTCTTCCTCTGCTGAAAGATCACTTCCTGGCCATCTTGACTCTCACTCTGTCACGTTCACGGGCATCAACGACTACAGCTCTGCTTCACGCAGCCAGGCTCACTTTAGGCACTGCCGGTACGCAAGCCTCCTGCTGTTGCCCACGAAACCTGATCCCCTCATTCTCGGTACATTTTTTTTAGTCTGTTCCTTGGCTAAAAGAATATCTACTTTATATCCGCTTTGTAAACTGGGGTCTGTTTGGGGTTTCAGCCCTGCGGCTCAACAACCCAGGCACTGATTGGCTCAGCCTGCCACTGATGTGTTCAGCAGACCGTCACCGTGACTGAGAAGGAGAGTCGTAGACAAACTAATACTGGCTGTTACCTCTACAGAGAGAGGAAGGGGGAAACTGACTAGGTGACTGTGACTGTGGAGTAGTACTAGTATCAGAGTAAACCATGTAAAATATTGAGAAACAATGGATGCAGGAGGGAGCCTGTTTGTAATCAGCATCTGTGGAGTCATACGGATTAATTATAATGCTCAAAATTTAAAAATGAAAAATAATGTCATTGGGAGCATGAAGATAGTATGTGGGTATTGCTCACCGGTTGCCTAGAAACATTTTAACTCAACTCCTGCTACAAATAGCTTTATTCCTCATGATTTGGTGTTTCTTAATTGTTAGACCACCAGGTTTCGAATGAGGTATAACATGATCAGATACATTGTTGCCGCTAGTCCGTCGTATTCCAACGTTTTCCGCAGGTTTTCCTTCGAACCCAACACTTCAACGGGTGATTTCCCAGTTTAACTAACCTCTGTGGCTATTAATTTGTTTCTTTGTTCGCTTCACGGTGATCTTTTGTTGTTTCCTCCCTCAATAAACATTGTTATACTTTTGAACTCTGCATCTTAGTCTCAACCAGACCATGCTCAAAATGTCGTCACCCCGGAGTACCTCCGGGCCCAGGCCCCAATAACAGGGTCTTCGCCCTGGAGTACTGCCAGGCTCAGGCCCGAATAATAGGGTCTTCACCCCGGAGTACCTCCTGGCCAAGGCCCTAGTAAAAAAACAAAACAAAGCCAAAACAGTTGTCCTCACTTTTCCCCTTGTATTTAATGGTAGAAACCCCCCCATGTGTTTTATTTTTAGTGTGGGTAACTGTTTTGTGTGTCAATTTTGTGTTTTTAGTGTTTGAGTGTGTCCAGCAAACTTAAGTACCTTTGGTCTTTGGCCCTAATAACCATGAAACAAGACTGGAGGCCATTTTTTTTAATTATCAAAAGATAAATACATACAATATATACATAGAGAGAGAGAGAGGTCAGTGCTTGGTAAACCTTGTGGTAGACCGTGACACGGTACCCCTCATCAGCTGCTTACCATCAGCTGCCCCTGGTGAAGGCTGCTGGTTTCAGTTGTCACCCTCACTCCTCTTGAGCCTGGATAGACAGAGTGGTGTTGACAGTCAATTGATGAATTAGTGGAGTGCACAATCTAGAGCTCAAAGTCAGAACCCCCAAATCACTGCTGGGTATCAGAGATTAAAATCAGATCAAGTGAGAACTCTGAGGTCCAGTCAGAGATCCAAACTAAGCCCAAACTCCAAATTCTGACTTGTTCCTCAGAACTCAAAGTAGACACCAAAGGGACTCTGAATCTAACCTGTGACATGCTGTCCTCTGCATCATGAACCGTATCACGGTATCCTGCTGATGAGGGGCTGCTGGGGAACATGAGCTGCCCCTGGTACTGCTGCTGCCCTCCCTTCTGTACTCGTCTATGGAAAGAACGGAAGAAATGGGCTGAGAAGATTACATTTCTCATTGTGGACATGCTGGTTCTAGTTTTGCATTACATGATACCAATTCTGACCAACATGGTTCCCATCAACCATCCATACCTGTCAAGTTTTGGATTTGAAAATAAGGGAAATTTTCTGGTGATCGCTGCAAGCCATCCCACCACCCCAATTAAGCTCCAGTATCCCTTACATCTTAAGACAGGAGTACAAGATATCTAAAAACAACTTGTCAACCGCTTACTAACTAAAATTAGGTGATCAGAATCTGATAGGCCTACCTTTGTTGACATTGAAATGCTGTGAAAATTCCTACATTATAATATCCGGGAACATCTCAGCTACACACTTGTTGAAGTCATCGCAGAAAGTAAAAGCAACGTTGTTTTTGGCACACAGCATTGCCATTTTAACCTCCGCATTTGTGACCTGGTCTGCCTCCGTGGTATTTCTAGTCAGAAATACTGACATCGCCTGGGCATGATTCCGTGCCTCGAGCCCGCGCTTGTGCTTGGCGGATTTCTCATGCTGGCTGACATCATTCCTTCCTCCGTGGGAGACACTAAAGTCACTATTACAAATCCTACAGAAAGCGTGGCTATCCCCCTTTCTGCTCCTCGTTAGAAAGGTAAATTCAGAGTTCCATTTATCGAAATATTTACAGGAGGACTAAGTTTTTTTGGCAGGAATGCCTTCGGTGTCACGTCCGTGATCCATCTCTCTTTTGTTTGTTTCCCGCCGTCGGCACTAACCTCGCGACAACTGCCGCCCAGACTACTGCAGGTGGCAATTCTCGCGAGGCTAGTGACAGAGTTCAGCAGAGGATTTTTTTTTTTTCATTGTAATACGGGAGATTTACGGGAGAATACTAAAACGGGAGGAGGGCGGGAAAGAGGGGTAAAATACGGGAGTTTCCTGGCCGAAACGGGAGACTTGACAGCTATGCAACCATCTCTCTTTTAAAGAGAAAGGACTCTGATAATGAGACATTGGTGACAACTGACAAGATATAGAACAGCTGAGTCACTCATGAGATTATGTTTGATAATCTAACCTGTAACATGCTGTCCTCTGCATCCTGGCAGATCGGCAGTGCCATCATGTGGTGCTGCTGAATCTTCTTCAGCAGCATTTCCTCCTTCCTGGATTCACTGAGCTGATTCTGAAGATCATTCTGCAGATCACGTTTCTGTAATTGTACAACTTTGTACCTCTTCTGTGGATCATCTGTCGAATTCTGCAGATTTTGGTTCTGATTCTGCAGTTTTTGGTTCTGATTTTGAAGATCATGGTTCTGATTCTGCAGATCACGCTTCTGTAATTGTACAACTTTGTACCTCTTCTGTAGATCATGTTTCTTATTCTGCAGATTTTGGTACTGATTCTGCAGATCATGGTTCTGTAATTGTACAACTTTTTTACCTCTTTTGTAGATCATGGTTCTGATTCTGCAGATCACGCTTCTGTAATTGTACAACTTTGTACCTCTTCTGTAGATCATGGTTCTTATTCTGCAGATCATGGTTCTGATTCTGCACATTATGGTTCTGATTCTGCAGATCATGGTTCTGTAATTGTACAACTTTGTACCTCTTTTGTAGATCATGGTTCTGATTCTGCAGATCATGGTTCTGTAATTGTACAACTTTGTACCTCTTCTGTAGATCAGGGTTCTGATCCTGCAGATCATGGTTCTTTAATTGTACAACTTTGTACCTCTTCTGTAGATCATGGTTCTGATTCTGCAGATCATGGTTCTGTAATTGTACAACTTTGTACCTCTTCTGTAGATCATGGTTCTGATCCTGCAGATCATGGTTCTGTAATTGTACAACTTTGTACCTCTTCTGTAGATCATGGTTCTTATTCTGCAGTTTTTGGTTATGATTCTGCACATTATGGTTCTGATTCTGCAGATCATGGTTCTGTAATTGTACAACTTTGTACCTCTTTTATAGATCATGGTTTTGATTCTGCAGATCATGGTTCTGTAATTGTACAACTTTGTACCTCTTCTGTAGATCATGGTTTTGATTCTGCAGATCATGGTTCTGTAATTGTACAACTTTGTACCTCTTCTGTAGATCATGGTTCTTATTCTGCAGTCTTTGGTTCTGATTCTGCACATTATGGTTCTGATTCTGCAGATCATGGTTCTGTAATTGTACAACTTTGTACCTCTTTTGTAGATCATGGTTCTGATTCTGCAGATCATGGTTCTGTAATTGTACAACTTTGTACCTCTTCTGTAGATCATGGTTCTGATTCTGCAGATCATGGTTCTGTAATTGTACAACTTTGTACCTCTTCTGTAGATCATGGTTCTGATCCTGCAGATCATGGTTCTGTAATTGTACAACTTTGTACCTCTTCTGTAGATCATGGTTCTTATTCTGCAGATTTTGGTTATGATTCTGCACATTATGGTTCTGATTCTGCAGATCATGGTTCTGTAATTGTACAACTTTGTACCTCTTTTGTAGATCATGGTTCTGATTCTGCAGATCATGGTTCTGTAATTGTACAACTTTGTACCTCTTCTGTAGATCATGGTTCTGATTCTGCAGATCATGGTTCTGTAATTGTACAACTTTGTACCTCTTCTGTAGATCATGGTTTTGATTCTGCAGATCATGGTCCTGTAATTGTACAACTTTGTACCTCTTCTGTAGATCATGGTTCTTATTCTGCAGTCTTTGGTTCTGATTCTGCACATTATGGTTCTGATTCTGCAGATCATGGTTCTGTAATTGTACAACTTTGTACCTCTTTTGTAGATCATGGTTCTGATTCTGCAGATCATGGTTCTGTAATTGTACAACTTTGTACCTCTTTTATAGATCATGGTTTTGATTCTGCAGATCATGGTTCTGTAATTGTACAACTTTGTACCTCTTCTGTAGATCATGGTTCTTATTCTGCAGTTTTTGGTTATGATTCTGCACATTATGGTTCTGATTCTGCAGATCATGGTTCTGTAATTGTACAACTTTGTACCTCTTTTATAGATCATGGTTTTGATTCTGCAGATCATGGTTCTGTAATTGTACAACTTTGTACCTCTTCTGTAGATCATGGTTCTGATCCTGCAGATCATGGTTCTGTAATTGTACAACTTTGTACCTCTTCTGTAGATCATGGTTCTTATTCTGCAGATTTTGGTTATGATTCTGCACATTATGGTTCTGATTCTGCAGATCATGGTTCTGTAATTGTACAACTTTGTACCTCTTCTTTAGATCATGGTTCTTATTCTGCAGTTTTTGGTTATGATTCTGCACTTTATGGTTCTGATTCTGCAGATCATGGTTCTGTAATTGTACAACTTTGTACCTCTTCTGTAGATCATGGTTTTGATTCTGCAGATCATGGTCCTGTAATTGTACAACTTTGTACCTCTTCTGTAGATCATGGTTCTGATCCTGCAGATCATGGTTCTGTAATTGTACAACTTTGTACCTCTTCTGTAGATCATGGTTCTGATCCTGCAGATCATGGTTCTGTAATTGTACAACTTTGTACCTCTTCTGTAGATCATGGTTCTTATTCTGCAGATTTTGGTTATGATTCTGCACATTATGGTTCTGATTCTGCAGATCATGGTTCTGTAATTGTACAACTTTGTACCTCTTCTTTAGATCATGGTTCTTATTCTGCAGTTTTTGGTTATGATTCTGCACATTATGGTTCTGATTCTGCAGATCATGGTTCTGTAATTGTACAACTTTGTACCTCTTCTGTAGATCATGGTTTTGATTCTGCAGATCATGGTCCTGTAATTGTACAACTTTGTACCTCTTCTGTAGATCATGGTTCTTATTCTGCAGTCTTTGGTTCTGATTCTGCACATTATGGTTCTGATTCTGCAGATCATGGTTCTGTAATTGTACAACTTTGTACCTCTTTTGTAGATCATGGTTCTGATTCTGCAGATCATGGTTCTGTAATTGTACAACTTTGTACCTCTTTTATAGATCATGGTTTTGATTCTGCAGATCATGGTTCTGTAATTGTACAACTTTGTACCTCTTCTGTAGATCATGGTTCTTATTCTGCAGTTTTTGGTTATGATTCTGCACATTATGGTTCTGATTCTGCAGATCATGGTTCTGTAATTGTACAACTTTGTACCTCTTTTATAGATCATGGTTTTGATTCTGCAGATCATGGTTCTGTAATTGTACAACTTTGTACCTCTTCTGTAGATCATGGTTCTGATCCTGCAGATCATGGTTCTGTAATTGTACAACTTTGTACCTCTTCTGTAGATCATGGTTCTTATTCTGCAGATTTTGGTTATGATTCTGCACATTATGGTTCTGATTCTGCAGATCATGGTTCTGTAATTGTACAACTTTGTACCTCTTCTTTAGATCATGGTTCTTATTCTGCAGTTTTTGGTTATGATTCTGCACTTTATGGTTCTGATTCTGCAGATCATGGTTCTGTAATTGTACAACTTTGTACCTCTTCTGTAGATCATGGTTTTGATTCTGCAGATCATGGTCCTGTAATTGTACAACTTTGTACCTCTTCTGTAGATCATGGTTCTTATTCTGCAGTCTTTGGTTCTGATTCTGCACATTATGGTTCTGATTCTGCAGATCATGGTTCTGTAATTGTACAACTTTGTACCTCTTTTGTAGATCATGGTTCTGATTCTGCAGATCATGGTTCTGTAATTGTACAACTTTGTACCTCTTTTATAGATCATGGTTTTGATTCTGCAGATCATGGTTCTGTAATTGTACAACTTTGTACCTCTTCTGTAGATCATGGTTCTTATTCTGCAGTTTTTGGTTATGATTCTGCACATTATGGTTCTGATTCTGCAGATCATGGTTCTGTAATAGTACAACTTTGTACCTCTTTTATAGATCATGGTTTTGATTCTGCAGATCATGGTTCTGTAATTGTACAACTTTGTACCTCTTCTGTAGATCATGGTTTTGATTCTGCAGATCATGGTTCTGTAATTGTACAACTTTGTACCTCTTCTGTAGATCATGGTTCTTATTCTGCAGTCTTTGGTTCTGATTCTGCACATTATGGTTCTGATTCTGCAGATCATGGTTCTGTAATTGTACAACTTTGTACCTCTTTTGTAGATCATGGTTCTGATTCTGCAGATCATGGTTCTGTAATTGTACAACTTTGTACCTCTTCTGTAGATCATGGTTCTGATTCTGCAGATCATGGTTCTGTAATTGTACAACTTTGTACCTCTTCTGTAGATCATGGTTCTGATCCTGCAGATCATGGTTCTGTAATTGTACAACTTTGTACCTCTTCTGTAGATCATGGTTCTTATTCTGCAGTTTTTGGTTATGATTCTGCACATTATGGTTCTGATTCTGCAGATCATGGTTCTGTAATTGTACAACTTTGTACCTCTTTTATAGATCATGGTTTTGATTCTGCAGATCATGGTTCTGTAATTGTACAACTTTGTACCTCTTCTGTAGATCATGGTTTTGATTCTGCAGATCATGGTTCTGTAATTGTACAACTTTGTACCTCTTCTGTAGATCATGGTTCTTATTCTGCAGTCTTTGGTTCTGATTCTGCACATTATGGTTCTGATTCTGCAGATCATGGTTCTGTAATTGTACAACTTTGTACCTCTTTTGTAGATCATGGTTCTGATTCTGCAGATCATGGTTCTGTAATTGTACAACTTTGTACCTCTTTTATAGATCATGGTTTTGATTCTGCAGATCATGGTTCTGTAATTGTACAACTTTGTACCTCTTCTGTAGATCATGGTTCTGATCCTGCAGATCATGGTTCTGTAATTGTACAACTTTGTACCTCTTCTTTAGATCATGGTTCTTATTCTGCAGTTTTTGGTTATGATTCTGCACATTATGGTTCTGATTCTGCAGATCATGGTTCTGTTATTGTACAACTTTGTACCTCTTCTGTAGATCATGGTTTTGATTCTGCAGATCATGGTCCTGTAATTGTACAACTTTGTACCTCTTCTGTAGATCATGGTTCTTATTCTGCAGTCTTTGGTTCTGATTCTGCACATTATGGTTCTGATTCTGCAGATCATGGTTCTGTAATTGTACAACTTTGTACCTCTTTTGTAGATCATGGTTCTGATTCTGCAGATCATGGTTCTGTAATTGTACAACTTTGTACCTCTTTTATAGATCATGGTTTTGATTCTGCAGATCATGGTTCTGTAATTGTACAACTTTGTACCTCTTCTGTAGATCATGGTTCTTATTCTGCAGTTTTTGGTTATGATTCTGCACATTATGGTTCTGATTCTGCAGATCATGGTTCTGTAATAGTACAACTTTGTACCTCTTTTATAGATCATGGTTTTGATTCTGCAGATCATGGTTCTGTAATTGTACAACTTTGTACCTCTTCTGTAGATCATGGTTTTGATTCTGCAGATCATGGTTCTGTAATTGTACAACTTTGTACCTCTTCTGTAGATCATGGTTCTTATTCTGCAGTCTTTGGTTCTGATTCTGCACATTATGGTTCTGATTCTGCAGATCATGGTTCTGTAATTGTACAACTTTGTACCTCTTTTGTAGATCATGGTTCTGATTCTGCAGATCATGGTTCTGTAATTGTACAACTTTGTACCTCTTCTGTAGATCATGGTTCTGATTCTGCAGATCATGGTTCTGTAATTGTACAACTTTGTACCTCTTCTGTAGATCATGGTTCTGATCCTGCAGATCATGGTTCTGTAATTGTACAACTTTGTACCTCTTCTGTAGATCATGGTTCTTATTCTGCAGATTTTGGTTATGATTCTGCACATTATGGTTCTGATTCTGCAGATCATGGTTCTGTAATTGTACAACTTTGTACCTCTTCTTTAGATCATGGTTCTTATTCTGCAGTTTTTGGTTATGATTCTGCACATTATGGTTCTGATTCTGCAGATCATGGTTCTGTAATTGTACAACTTTGTACCTCTTCTGTAGATCATGGTTTTGATTCTGCAGATCATGGTCCTGTAATTGTACAACTTTGTACCTCTTCTGTAGATCATGGTTCTTATTCTGCAGTCTTTGGTTCTGATTCTGCACATTATGGTTCTGATTCTGCAGATCATGGTTCTGTAACTGTACAACTTTGTACCTCTTTTGTAGATCATGGTTCTGATTCTGCAGATCATGGTTCTGTAATTGTACAACTTTGTACCTCTTTTATAGATCATGGTTTTGATTCTGCAGATCATGGTTCTGTAATTGTACAACTTTGTACCTCTTCTGTAGATCATGGTTTTGATTCTGCAGATCATGGTTCTGTAATTGTACAACTTTGTACCTCTTCTGTAGATCATGGTTCTTATTCTGCAGTCTTTGGTTCTGATTCTGCACATTATGGTTCTGATTCTGCAGATCATGGTTCTGTAATTGTACAACTTTGTACCTCTTTTTTAGATCATGGTTCTGATTCTGCAGATCATGGTTCTGTAATTGTACAACTTTGTACCTCTTCTGTAGATCATGGTTCTGATTCTGCAGATCATGGTTCTGTAATTGTACAACTTTGTACCTCTTCTGTGGATCATGGTTCTGATCCTGCAGATCATGGTTCTGTAATTGTACAACTTTGTACCTCTTCTGTAGATCATGGTTCTTATTCTGCAGATTTTGGTTATGATTCTGCACATTATGGTTCTGATTCTGCAGATCATGGTTCTGTAATTGTACAACTTTGTACCTCTTCTTTAGATCATGGTTCTTATTCTGCAGTTTTTGGTTATGATTCTGCACATTATGGTTCTGATTCTGCAGATCATGGTTCTGTAATTGTACAACTTTGTACCTCTTCTGTAGATCATGGTTTTGATTCTGCAGATCATGGTTCTGTAATTGTACAACTTTGTACCTCTTCTGTAGATCATGGTTCTTATTCTGCAGTCTTTGGTTCTGATTCTGCACATTATGGTTCTGATTCTGCAGATCATGGTTCTGTAATTGTACAACTTTGTACCTCTTTTGTAGATCATGGTTCTGATTCTGCAGATCATGGTTCTGTAATTGTACAACTTTGTACCTCTTCTGTAGATCATGGTTCTGATTCTGCAGATCATGGTTCTGTTATTGGACAACTTTGTACCTCTTTTGTAGATCATGGTTCTGATCCTGCAGATCATGGTTCTGTAATTGTACAACTTTGTACCTCTTCTGTAGATCATGGTTCTTATTCTGCAGTTTTTGGTTCTGATTCTGCACATTATGGTTCTGATTCTGCAGATCATGGTTCTGTAATTGTACAACTTTGTACCTCTTTTGTAGATCATGGTTCTGATTCTGCAGATCATGGTTCTGTAATTGTACAACTTTGTACCTCTTCTGTAGATCATGGTTCTGATCCTGCAGATCATGGTTCTGTAATTGTACAACTTTGTACCTCTTCTGTAGATCATGGTTCTGATTCTGCAGATCATTGTTCTGTAATTGTACAACTTTGTACCTCTTCTGTAGATCATGCTTCTTATTCTGCAGTTTTTGGTTATGATTCTGCACATTATGGTTCTGATTCTGCAGATCATGGTTCTGTAATTGTACAACTTTGTACCTCTTTTGTAGATCATGGTTCTGATTCTGCAGATCATGGTTCTGTAATTGTACAACTTTGTACCTCTTCTGTAGATCATGGTTCTTATTCTGCAGATCATGGTTCTGATTCTGCACATTATGGTTCTGATTCTGCAGATCATGGTTCTGTAATTGTACGACTTTGTACCTCTTTTGTAGATCATGGTTCTGATTCTGCAGATCATGGTTCTGTAATTGTACAACTTTGTACCTCTTGTGTAGATCATGGTTCTTATTCTGCAGATCATGGTTCTGATTCTGCACATTATGGTTCTGATTCTGCAGATCATGGTTCTGTAATTGTACGACTTTGTACCTCTTTTGTAGATCATGGTTCTGATCCTGCAGATCATGGTTCTGTAATTGTACAACTTTGTACCTCTTCTGTAGATCATGGTTCTTATTCTGCAGATCATGGTTCTGATTCTGCACATTATGGTTCTGATTCTGCAGATCATGGTTCTGTAATTGTACAACTTTGTACCTCTTTTGTAGATCATGGTTCTGATTCTGCAGATCATGGTTCTGTAATTGTACAACTTTGTACCTCTTCTGTAGATCATGGTTCTGATCCTGCAGATCATGGTTCTTTAATTGTACAACTTTGTACCTCTTCTGTAGATCATGGTTCTGATTCTGCAGATCATGGTTCTGTAATTGTACAACTTTGTACCTCTTCTGTAGATCATGGTTCTGATTCTGCAGATCACGCTTCTGTAATTGTACAACTTTGTACCTTTTCTGTAGATCATGGTTCTTATTCTGCAGTTTTTGGTTCTGATTCTGCACATTATGGTTCTGATTCTGCAGATCATGGTTCTGTAATTGTACGACTTTGTACCTCTTTTGTAGATCATGGTTCTGATTCTGCAGATCATGGTTCTGTAATTGTACAACTTTGTACCTCTTCTGTAGATCATGGTTCTGATCCTGCAGATCATGGTTCTGTAATTGTAAAACTTTGTACCTCTTCTGTAGATCATGGTTCTTATTCTGCAGTTTTTGGTTATGATTCTGCACATTATGGTTCTGATTCTGCAGATAATGGTTCTGTAATTGTACAACTTTGTACCTCTTTTGTAGATCATGGTTTTGATTCTGCAGATCATGGTTCTGTAATTGTACAATTTTGTACCTCTTCTGTAGATCATGGTTCTGATTCTGCAGATCACGCTTCTGTAATTGTACAACTTTGTACCTCTTCTGTAGATCATGGTTCTTATTCTGCAGATTTTGGTTATGATTCTGCACATTATGGTTCTGATACTGCAGATCATGGTTCTGTAATTGTACAACTTTGTACCTCTTCTGTAGATCATGGTTTTGATTCTGCAGATCATGGTTCTGTAATTGTACAACTTTGTACCTCTTCTGTAGATCATGGTTCTTATTCTGCAGTCTTTGGTTCTGATTCTGCACATTATGGTTCTGATTCTGCAGATCATGGTTCTGTAAATATACAACTTTGTACCTCTTTTGTAGATCATGGTTCTGATTCTGCAGATCATGGTTCTGTAATTGTACAACTTTGTACCTCTTCTGTAGATCATGGTTCTGATTCTGCAGATCATGGTTCTGTTATTGTACAACTTTGTACCTCTTTTGTAGATCATGGTTCTGATCCTGCAGATCATGGTTCTGTAATTGTACAACTTTGTACCTCTTCTGTAGATCATGGTTCTTATTCTGCAGTTTTTGGTTATGATTCTGCACATTATGGTTCTGATTCTGCAGATCATGGTTCTGTAATTGTACAACTTTGTACCTCTTTTGTAGATCATGGTTCTGATTCTGCAGATCATGGTTCTGTAATTGTACAACTTTGTACCTCTTTTGTAGATCATGGTTCTGATCCTGCAGATCATGGTTCTGTAATTGTACAACTTTGTACCTCTTCTGTAGATCATGGTTCTTATTCTGCAGTTTTTGGTTATGATTCTGCACATTATGGTTCTGATTCTGCAGATCATGGTTCTGTAATTGTACAACTTTGTACCTCTTTTGTAGATCATGGTTCTGATTCTGCAGATCATGGTTCTGTAATTGTACAACTTTGTACCTCTTCTGTAGATCATGGTTCTGATTCTGCAGATCACACTTCTGTAATTGTACAACTTTGTACCTCTTCTGTAGATCATGGTTCTTATTCTGCAGTTTTTGGTTCTGATTCTGCCCATTATGGTTCTGATTCTGCAGATCATGGTTCTGTAATTGTACAACTTTGTACCTCTTCTGTAGATCATGGTTCTGATCCTGCAGATCATGGTTCTGTAATTGTACAACTTTGTACCTCTTCTGTAGATCATGGTTCTTATTCTGCAGTTTTTGGTTATGATTCTGCACATTATGGTTCTGATTCTGCAGATCATGGTTTTGTAATTGTACAACTTTGTACCTCTTTTGTAGATCATGGTTTTGATTCTGCAGATCATGGTTCTGTAATTGTACAACTTTGTACCTCTTCTGTAGATCATGGTTCTGATTCTGCAGATCACGCTTCTGTAATTGTACAACTTTGTACCTCTTCTGTAGATCATGGTTCTTATTCTGCAGATTTTGGTTATGATTCTGCAAATTATGGTTCTGATTCTGCAGATCATGGTTCTGTAATTGTACAACTTTGTACCTCTTCTGTAGATCATGGTTCTTATTCTGCAGATTTTGGTTATGATTCTGCACATTATGGTTCTGATTCTGCAGATCATGGTTCTGTAATTGTACAACTTTGTACCTCTTCTGTAGATCATGGTTCTTATTCTGCAGTTTTTGGTAATGATTCTGCACGTTATGGTTCTGATTCTGCAGGTCATGGTTCTGTAATTGTACAACTTTGTACCTCTTCTGTAGATCATGGTTTTGATTCTGCAGATCATGGTTCTGTAATTGTACAACTTTGTACCTCTTCTGTAGATCATGGTTCTTATTCTGCAGTCTTTGGTTCTGATTCTGCACATTATGGTTCTGATTCTGCAGATCATGGTTCTGTAATTGTTCAACTTTGTACCTCTTTTGTAGATCATGGTTCTGATTCTGCAGATCATGGTTCTGTAATTGTACAACTTTGTACCTCTTCTGTAGATCATGGTTCTGATTCTGCAGATCATGGTTCTGTTATTGTACAACTTTGTACCTCTTTTGTAGATCATGGTTCTGATCCTGCAGATCATGGTTCTGTAATTGTACAACTTTGTACCTCTTCTGTAGATCATGGTTCTTATTCTGCAGTTTTTGGTTCTGATTCCGCAGATCATGGTTCTGTAATTGTACAACTTTGTACCTCTTTTGTAGATCATGGTTCTGATTCTGCAGATCATGGTTCTGTAATTGTACAACTTTGTACCTCTTCTGTAGATCATGGTTCTCATCCTGCAGATCATGGTTCTGTAATTGTACAACTTTGTACCTCTTCTGTAGATCATGGTTCTGATCCTGCAGATCATGGTTCTGTAATTGTACAACTTTGTACCTCTTCTGTAGATCATGGTTCTGATCCTGCAGATCATGGTTCTGTAATTGTACAACTTTGTACCTCTTCTGTAGATCATGGTTCTTATTCTGCAGTTTTTGGTTATGATCCTGCACATTATGGTTCTGATTCTGCAGATCATGTTTCTGTAATTGTACAACTTTGTACCTCTTTTGTAGATCATGGTTCTGATTCTGCAGATCATGGTTCTGTAATTGTACAACTTTGTACCTCTTCTGTAGATCATGGTTCTGATTCTGCAGATCACGCTTCTGTAATTGTACAACTTTGTACCTCTTCTGTAGATCATGGTTCTTATTCTGCAGATCATGGTTCTGATTCTGCACATTATGGTTCTGATTCTGCAGATCATGGTTCTGTAATTGTACGACTTTGTACCTCTTTTGTAGATCATGGTTCTGATTCTGCAGATCATGGTTCTGTAATTGTACAACTTTGTACCTCTTCTGTAGATCATCTGTCTTGTTCTGCAGATTTTGGTACTGATTCTGCAGATCATGGTTCTGATTCTGCAGATCATGGTTCTGATTCTGCACATTATGGTTCTGATTCTGCAGATCATGGTTCTGTAATTGTACAACTTTGTACCTCTTTTGTAGATCATGGTTCTGATTCTGCAGATCATGGTTCTGTAATTGTACAACTTTGTACCTCTTTTGTAGATCATGGTTCTGATTCTGCAGATCATGGTTCTGTAATTGTACAACTTTTTACCTCTTCTGTAGATCATGGTTCTGATCCTGCAGATCATGGTTCTGTAATTGTACAACTTTGTACCTCTTCTGTAGATCATCTGTCTTGTTCTGCAGATTTTGGTACTGATTCTGCAGATCATGGTTCTGATTCTGCAGATCATGGTTCTGATTCTGCACATTATGGTTCTGATTCTGCAGATCATGGTTCTGTAATTGTACAACTTTGTACCTCTTCTGTAGATCATGGTTCTGATTCTGCAGATCATGGTTCTGTAATTGTACAACTTTGTACCTCTTTTGTAGATCATGGTTCTGATTCTGCAGATCATGGTTCTGTAATTGTACAACTTTGTACCTCTTCTGTAGATCATGGTTCTGATTCTGCAGATCATGGTTCTCTTATTGTACAACTTTGTACCTCTTTTGTAGATCATGGTTCTGATCCTGCAGATCATGGTTCTGCAATTGTACAACTTTGTACCTCTTCTGTAGATCATGGTTCTTATTCTGCAGTTTTTGGTTCTGATTCTGCAGATCATGGTTCTGTAATTGTACAACTTTGTACCTCTTTTGTAGATCATGGTTCTGATT